>NC_055668.1:21694207-22294207 GCF_017976325.1 Chelmon rostratus
GGAGGAGAGGAGGGAGGAGCAGGGAAGTGAAGGAGAGAATAGATTGTTGAAGGGATAGCATGAACTGGAAGCTACTTACAGTCCAAAACGCTGCGTGTACATTTAAGAAAGAAATAACTCATAAAAGTCCAACCAGGTGTGTGAATGAGCGCCCAGTGATCTCTATCACATTACAGTAAAATTAAAAAACATACTTTGTTTGCTAATGTGCTCTTTATCAGTTCAGGCAAAGAGCTCTACTGACCGCACAGCAGCTGCCATACACAAAAATTTAAACCAGCAATGAAATCAATACCAAAAACATATTTTTCTTACTTGCATAAAACTTGCAAACCCACAACAAGCTGAGCGAGCGGCTGCGTGTGTGTTCTGGCTGCTTAGCGTCGACTCTGTTCGCCATCATTTTTCATCGACGAGTATTTATTCACTTGAATGGCAGGAACAGGTCACGCTGACAGAAAGAACCCTGACATTTATTCAGTTATCCTCCCGTGTTATGGTGACCGACAATAGGCGCCACAGATATGGCTACTGTATAATATATAGAGTATGTCTAACAGGAACACACACACACACACTTAATAGTCAATCAGACGTGCAAAATCAGCGCGGCGCCAGCGTTTTCATTTTTTCATTACAGTTTTTTCAGTGCATAATGAACAGGATTGTGTTTAATGCTGGGACGACCCAGCAGAGAGAGAGAGGAGACTGATTTTTTCCCAGCCTTCCCTCGTCCATGTGATTGGTTGTGGGGAATGGGAACACAAGGAGGCTAATTTCATGCGCCAAGTTATAATTGCATTGTCGCCTCTGGCCAAATTTGTGTCCACTTCTTTTCTGCAGCCATTTTTGTGTGCCTTTATGTGCGTGCGTGCGTGTGTGTGTGTGTGCGCATCGACGCATGTGAACTATCTGTCCATTCATATACTGTGTGAGTGAGTGTGTGTGTGTGTAAGTATCAGCCCATACTCTAGACTGATCAGATAATATCAGAATTAAAATAGCTGCAAATCTGGGGCGCCACTCGGCTGCCCACGTGTGTAGAAAGTGAGAAAACATTATTCTTTAGGGCTCGTGTCATCTGATGTCCTGACGCATGGAGCGCTTCACATATAGACGCCACTCACACACACACACACACACACACACACACACACACGCTCACACGCTCACCACTGACATATTTCAAGCTAATCATGTGAACAATGTGTCTTTTAAAGCTTTCTTCTCAACAAACAAAGCTGATTGAAGATGAAAAAGATCAGTGTGTCCATTCTATGTGTTGTAGATCTGTGGAAGCAGGAGTGTTTGCCTCGTGATTTCGGGGTGTGTGAGGGGGGTGTGTGAGGGGGGTGGGGGGGGGAGTGGCTGCGGCCATGCCAGGGGCCACAATACAGCACAAATACACCCTGTTTCAGTGCTTCCCTCCCTTTAGCTTCCCAGCACACACACACACACACACACGCACACACACAATCTCAATCACAGAAAGCAGCACTGGGAGAAAAATGTGGTCGGTGGCCTGAGTGAGCTCTGTTCAACGCACACTCTGCCAGGAGTGGAATGTAAGTATATTCACTCAAGCATGGAAAAAAGTACAACTTTGAGGTTCTTGTACTTATAATATGATTAAAGGTTACAGAACAAACTTCTCAACAGCATGTGTGTACAATCTGTAAAATTAGCTCCATCAGCTACAGAATGAAAATGCTGTTTACACGTTAATGCATCAGTAATAATCATGTGACAACATAACGCTGGCGGGGGTGATTTCATGACATCATTAGTACTTTTGCTGATAACACAACTTTTACTTAAGAAACTTGCAAATGCAGGACTTTTACTTCTAATTGAGCGTTTTTGCTACTTTTAACCAAGTAAAGGATCTGGAAACATCTTTCACTTCCTGTCTCTGATGGTACCTCCACAGTGCTAGAGTTTTCAAGTACAATAATAACACACTCTTAATGGAAGCGTTACCAGGCAAAGATGGCCCGAAAGCCAAAACATCAAAACAGTTTTTGTCCTCCTTTTTTCTAAACCGCCAAATTAGCTCCTATCTGTCAAAACACTGTGATTTAGCTTCTCTCTCAGCAACAAGTCGCCCAGTTTTAATATTGTCTGTGAGTGATTCTGGTGTCTTAACGGCCTTTGGCTGAGGTTCAGCGGGTTGAGAGAGAGAGAGGGAGGGAGGGAGAGAGAGAAAGGCCTTTAGTGAGAAAAGCAATAACATGTTCTTTAAAAGAGCAGATGGAAAGTTTCTGCGCATCCTTCCCTCCCTTCCCTCTTCCCTCCGCCTATCTTAATGATATGTCTTCTCCAAATATACAACTCCTTTCATGAGAATTTCCACCCCGCTCGCCGCTCTCTGCTGGGCTCTGAGCATGTGGGTGCCAGGAGGGGTGTGTGTTTTCGCCTCTCTCCTCTGTGTGTCTTATCAATCCTAGTGTGCATGCGCGTGTGTGTGTGCATGCGTGGGTGTATGCGTGCATGTCTGCTGTGTGTGTGTGTGTGTCCATTTGAGTCGAAGCTTTTTGCTCGAGTGTGTTCGTATTTGCAATCTCTGACATTAGAGTGTGTGTTCATGTGTGTGTGTTTGTTCTTGTTTGAGCCACTGAGCTTGCTGGGCCTACAAGTCGGTTCAGCTGTGCGTGGTCGTGTGTGTGTGTGTGTGTGTGTGTGTGTGTGTGTTTGCATGCAGATGTCTGTGTGGGTGAGTAACAGAGCATCAGTAACATCCCCTCCCTGTCTGACCGTCTTCCTCTCTGACCCCCTCAGACAAGAACAAGAGAGGGATAGACAGACAGAGAGGAGAGAGAAAGAAAGGAAGAGGGAAGAAGGAGACAGGCGAGGAGACATGGAAATTGATATCTGGAGCCCCGGGGGTTTAACGAAGAGATAAGAGCTTAAATATTCCTCCAGACCCTCCTTTACTCCCCTTGTCCCACGCCTAACCCTGGAGAAAACTATTCTAGGCTGAGCAGTAGAAAAAAACGTCAAGCATTACAGTTACCAGTGCCACAAAAACAGTCATCAGTAATCAGATTACAGCTGTATATAAAAACCTGTACACTCAATAAAATTTACATTTTGGAAGTTGCACCGCACTCTAGCTGCACTGTTATGATTCTGATTTCCTGTTCTGCTTTCCCATTTACGTTCCAGAAACCCGAAGCCGGACTGGCTCACTACATGGGAGCGACAGTTCGCTCGGTGCCGCGCTCAAGGTCACTTTGACAAGACACACGGCTATTGTGAGGACAGATCCGTTACTCTTCACAGGACAAACTGTGCAAACAAAACTTAATCTCAGCAGCAGCAGCAATAAGGCACCAAAGGTTTAACAGAAGTGAAAAAGTACTCCTTAAAGGTCGTACCTCCCTTCCCACTTGCAAGCCGTATAAAGCTTCACCTTCGTCTATGGGCAGCAGTAAGTGAAGGGAGAGAAGAACAAGAGTCTGAGTCACTCTTTTGTTGGGGATGCTCCCCGCGAGGGGAGGGCTATTTCAGAAATGTCTTTTATCTTGCCGCTGTTCTCCCGTCTCCGCATCTCGCCTCCTCAGCAAAGGCAGTTGCCTTTCCTATTCTGCCTCTCTCTGTCGTCCCCTGACGGCTCCGAACACTTTGACTTTTTACTTTCAGTTTGGTGTTGGCTCAAAAACAAGGTATCCACCCTTTAAAAATGATATAAACATGTGTAGACATGTGTAGAATATGATAGTAAAATCCAACCTTTACACATTTTTCTCTTCTGGCTGAGTTTACTGTGTTAACTAAGTAATAGACGTCAGTGTAAACAGTTAAATATGCATCTTAAAGCATGTGTACTGCATTTTAAATGAAAGCCTACATTTTACTATCACATCTGATTTCATCCTTGTTAACCAATTCACTGCAACCACAGTCCTCCCAGTCCTTCTTTAGCCATTAGCACGATGGCGTTATCGCTGCATACATTTCTATTTAAAGCTGCGCTTCCGAAGCCGCTGTGCATCCCATTAAAAAGGCTTGACACGCCACATTAGCTTTGTAAAACTGCAACGATGGAACCGGATGGAGGGAGGCATAAGAGAGAGTAAAATCATATGTTGCCGAAGTCATGTGAGGCCATGACACTGCACAATCTGTGGATAACAGACGTGGGTCAACGGTATTTTGAGATAGCTTGCTTTACCACCAGATGGTTGGGGTTCGCCACAAGGCACAGGGATGCCAGTAAATGCGATGAATCACAGTAAACAACTTCTTAATATCCAATCATTTATTTTTGTGTGCTTTTCTGTTATAAATAATTTACTTTGGGTCGCTTATAAGAGACGTTTAACTGTCCTGACACAGTAAACCCCAGCAACCCAAAACACCAAGCGGGTCACAGCAACATTATGCATGGTTACTGACTTGCATGTACCAGCTGAGGTACAAGTGAAAAGCCTTGACTCGGCCAGGTCTGTTCCCCTCACTGTTCCCAGGTCAAATCTCTGTGGAAACCGAGCTGCCCATCAGGAATGCCTGACAGCTAATCCGGGGGCCTTTTTGGCTAGAAGGGCATCAGAGTATCATACCGAACTGTCTCACTCACACACACTCACACACACACACACACACACACACACACACACACACACACACACACACACACGCACAGTTTACTGGAAGTGTAGCCTTGCTGCTGCCAGACATATGAGATTACCTTAAATATTTGGGGAGGCGAGCACATTGTTATGCTAACAACAAATGCCCAGAACCATGAGCACAAGCAGACTTTAAAACAAGCGTTCCAAACTATAAGTCTGTTGTATCTCATACAACAAGCTTCCAATTTCAAAAACGTCTTGCTCATTCGGTGGAAGTTTCATCCTCCGTGTGTGTGTGTGTGCTCACGCTGCGCTGCGAAAGCTACGCCATTTCAAATTCCTTTCTGTGTAGGTGGCATCGACTGACATCCCTTTGACTTCATTAGGGAGCAGGGACCCAGCAACAAAGCTGGCTCTGGGAGAAAGGGGGGATTAAAGAAGAAAAAAAAGAAAAGAGAGTGAGAGCGAACAAAACAACAACAGAAAAAAACAAAGCACCCCTAACCTAATTTCCTCTGATTCGGGCTGCTCCGATGCAAAATAACAAAACAGAGCAAAAACAGATCTTTTTGAGAGACTCAAAATGAACCAACTACAGGATGAGAGTTTCAGGGTGCCCTCTCTAATGTCAACACTCCCCCCACCCGCCACCCCCCGCCTCAGTGCTGTAGCCTAATACGCAAAAAAAGCAGAAACAGCCTCGTTTATGGCGTTGGACTACGGTAAACCAACTCAAAGCTCATAGCATGAATAATTCACCACCACTTTTTTTTTTAAACCTCGATATATGCACCAGAAACGAAGAAACCCCCCTTCAAACTGTTTTTGTCATCAAATCTCTCCATCTCTTCTGGAGATAAAGAAAAAAACAGATGTTCCTGGGCTTTTCATTCATTAATGAGCATTTTCTCTCTCAAAAAAACAGCTTTTGTTGGTTTAGGGAAATCTCACCGCGCTCTTGCCTATGGGAACGAGATAAATCTCGCTGGCTGGTGAGGCAAAGGGTGAAAAGTATGTCATTAAAGCTTTAGTACAAAGTGGATTAGACAATGTACAGCATTACCAGCTTCTCCACTATGATAAATGATGATTAGCATCATTCATCGCGTTTCTGCAACTCTAAGGGCACATAGCATAACACAGCCACCGCTGTTGCTGTTCCTGCTGTGCTGAAGGGTGTGAACGATGATCCGTGTGCTTTACACTTGGGTGGGTCTCCAGCCTGTGTGTATACTGAAGCTTATGACATGTATGCACATGACCAAGTGTCGGGTCTTAACAAAGTGCCGTATTGTGTTTAACACAGAATGTAAAGGGTGAGGTCTGTTGATAGTGAGGGAAGGCATCTTATGTTGTGTGCTGTCTGTACTCTCCGGTTGCTTTCACTAAGAGCGAGGGCGTGCTTCATTAGTCCTCCCTATTCCAGCTCAGGGGAGGCTAAATTTATTAAGGGGGCCGGATGTTGCACAACACCTGCTGCTGTGCTTCCCTCTGTGCAATAAAGGGAAGGGGGTGCAGCATGCTAGCTAGTGCTAGTGGTAAGCGCTGCTCGTTGGACTGAGGCTGATGAGCTGGGGCTAATTCAGGGGGTGATTATGTAGTTTGCTGGACCACTAAACCTCTTTAAGCCCGTAATTACTGCCTATTTGAGCGAGGGGAGGCACTCCAAAGCAATCGGTACTTGCACCAAGCGGCGCAGTGAACGGCAGCCACAGCTGGAGGTGGGCTGCCTCAGGGCTGCCTGGGATGGAGGGGTGTGTAAATGGGGAGTGGGAGGGATCCACAAAGCCTCAACCCAGTCAGGTACCACTGAAAGCTGAGAGAAAGCAGCGGGATGCCCCTCGGAGCACCGAGCTACGGTGCTCGGAGCTAGCATCCTAGCAGTGATCTCTAAGCTGAAAAACAAATGTTCTCTTGTTACACACAGCTACAATACACACTACAGACGGCTGCAGAGAAACAAAGCGCGGGAGAGTTCAAAGCGGCGAAAGCAAAACTATTAAATAAACGAGTACACTCGCCAACCACACAAACTGCTCTGATTAAATTGAGCCTGGAAGTAAGGGGGGGGTGGTTGGATATATGTCATTGTGGTTAGAAACTAAAGAGCTTTTTTTAGACTCAGTGTCTGTGACATACAAGAGGGAATCAGATTCTCAGATTGCACCTCCACCATGGGGGAATCAATTTCATTTCACCTGACTTTCAAGGAAATTTGACTTTACGTAATGCCACTGAAATCTGATCTCTCCGAGGAAGCAATTTGGGGACCACAGAACATTCTAATAACCCTGGCGATATTATTATGTTATTATCATAATTACCCTTTTGCCCCCGACGTTTTAATTAGAAACTCACCGTTGGCCCCTGGGGGGGGTGAAAAGAACCTGGGTTGGGGGAATGCTGAAACTAGGTAAGGGTATTTCACAATTGCTCCCTTATGCTCGTTGGAGCTGCAGGTATAAGAGGGAAGGAGGACGCAGCCAGTGCTACCGAAAGATGAAGCTTTCCCACTCTTCCTCCTCTGACTTTCTCTGACATGTCTGTCATTCAAAGTACAGCTACACCCCTCCTCCTTCCTCTCATTCTTCTATCTCCATATCTTTCTCACCCGTCTCCACCCCCTCCATCCCTCTGTTCTATATTTAGCATTTTGCTTAACTATCTCATGCCGCCTCCTTTTCTACCCCCCCTTTTCTTCCACCTCCACTTAACTCCCTCCTTTACCTCTCATCTTCGATTTTAATATCCTCGCTTCTTTCTCCTCAGCCGAACGCATCCCTCCACCTCCCTCTCCCGCATTCTCTCCCCCTCCTCGTCTTCAGCAGCGGAGGGCCTTCTCCATCAGTGCACCGCTTTTACAAATCAATGACTTAATCTGTCGTAACAAACAAGTGAGCAGCACCCACGGTCCCGTTCACTCCCCCCCCACCGCCATCGCTAACCCTACAACAGCGCGCCTCAGAGAGTGGAGGGAGAGAAAAAGGAAGAAAGCTGACAAATGAGCAATGTGAAATTTACGGTTATAAGTTGGAAGACAGAGGAGTAAAGAGAAGGACAGACGTGAGGATAAGAGGAACACACGCATGTTTGAAAGGGGGGAGACGAAGTAAAAGGAAGACGGGACAGTAAAGTGAGAAAAACGAGAAGTGTGTGTGCGTTGGCGTGGGTTTTCCCACCACATCTCCTCTCCAAGCCCTCAGCTCTGTCCAGCTCCTCCACCATGAGTTATTGCCTGTCTGCATTCACCACCTGGTTCACTAGCTATGATTTCTCTCACTCCACTGGACACACACACACAGACACACAGTGCAGACAAACACACACACACCTCCACATGCATGCGTAGGTGTGTGTGTCACGGATGCACTGACATCGCCGTGCACACAAACACCTGACCGGCCCGCTCCACGGGGGCACCTAGGGTCAGCTGGACGAGTGTAAGCACACTACCAGCCTATGGCCATACCCTCCATCCCACCTGCCTCGAGTGCACCACGAGCCTCACAGCGTTTAATGCAGAAAACTTCAATCATAACATTATGAGACACGTCGGTGTAAAATGATGAGCTATGGATAGATATCACAAGAAGTCTCATCAATAAATCATAGCTCTCTCCCGAATGCCTTTCAAACAGCACAAGTGCGCCAGTATTGCTATGATATCATAGTTCAAGGCTATTAACATATAAGGCAACACAGCTGTACATTATAGGAAAAAAAACGAGTGAGAGGGAGTCATGGAAGAAAAGCGAGGGAAGTCAGAGAGGCAGAAGGCATGCATAAAAGATAGGAAACCCTTATGGTTTTGTCAGAAAGAAGTGTTTTGTCTGAGAGGGAGACAGAGGCAGAGTGTAGGGGAAAGAGAGCGGGTTCACGCATGGAAGCGAATACAAGTGGGAGGAACTGAATTGATAAATTAGTTCAGCCGACGCGCAAACTGATTACCACGACGGCAAAGCCACAGGATCCATCGAGCACACGCATGGAATGAGGCACAGAGACACGCACACACCCGATGCACAGCAGATACAAAAGAGACATGAAGCGGACACGTACAAATAATAGCACAACTGCATATGCAATCACACACAGATGCACACACACACACACACACACACACACACACACACACACACATACACACACACACACACACACACACACACACACACACCAGATGTATCTAGGCCAGGCTGCTGCAGTTGCTGTAAGTAAAAGGTATTGAGCTGCTGACTCCAGCCAGAAAAGATCCCACAATCCTCTGGATCACCAAACACAGCCTAATGGATAATGGCTAACAGCTAGCGCTAATGTGATTTCACACTTAGCAGATTTAATATATCACTGGCTGAACAAAATCATGCTACACAAAGAATGCATGCTAAACTCTGTTCCTTGAAGGGTGGTCAACACTTTACTGCCAAAGCTTCATTTAAGGAGTTTTAAACAGAAAGAGGAAGTGTTGTAAAGGTAACGTATTTGCTTAGAGTGAGAATGAGAGGCCAAACCGCTAACATTGCTAATCTTTAAGGGTTGGATAGACTCATTCCATCAAGCTAACCACAGACTTATGACAGTATTTTTCCCTGACTCTTCCATACGACAACTTGCCACTCACTCTCCAATAAATACCACAGTGATGGTGGGGAACTCCACACCCCACCCAGGCACTGACGTCACTGCTGTGGGCCTGTGCTAAAGTGTGTGTGTATGTATGTTTACATCTGAGGCTGTGTGTGTGTGTCCAAGTGCTGAGGCCTCTTCTTCAGATTTACACATCATCGTAAACTGATTAGTAGGTACCAAACCGAGAATGATTTCACACATCCGAGTTGTTGGGCCTTCGTCCATGCTAAAGACACACGCACATGTATGCACGCACACACACGCACGCACTTATCGCATACAGCTGATAATGAAAAATAGAACTAGTGTGAAACACAGCTTCAGCATGAAGCCATCAATCACTCTGACGTACAACAATGAAACCACACACTGAACTGTTTCATAGTTTCCCAACTATGAAATTGTATGAGGGTCGGGGGGAGGGGGGAGGGGAGACGGAGAAGGCATAGAAAAAAAGAGGAAGATGGTAATAATGGTGACAAGATAATTGAGAAATTAAGAGAGATTAAATATCCTCTCACTTTGATGTTTAATCATTTAAAAATGTCCCATTTTAAAACATTAAAAAACAACCACTGAGGATGAGATGAGATTCTGTACACAACGTTTTCTCACTGGACCAAAGTCTGAGAGCAATTTGTAAATATATAATTTGTAAGAACAGAAATTAAAAAGAAGCTTGTTCGCACGTGTGTGTGTGTGTGTGTGTGCGTGCGTGTGCGTGTGCGTGTGTATTCTTGGGAGCCATGTCAGATCCCTTGCTCCTGGTGATCCCCTCCAGTGCTACTGACCGACCTTGAGGGTCTGTAAAGTTCTCACGTTCTCAAGGAAACATACCGACCGCCCCTTGACTAAGGCCAGATCAACACACGCACACACACACACACACACAAACTTGCTTTTGGTCGAGATCTATGGCAGACATTTTGGAAAGGTTCAAAGGTGACATGAATTAAAAGTTAACTGGCCTTGAGGGCTTTTAAAAAGAGGGGTAAAACGATACAAGAAGCAGAGAGGAGAAAATAGCAGAAAAGGTTGAAATAAAGCTTTAACAGAAATTTGAAGAGACTATATATATATATATATATATATATATATATTTATTTATACAAAAGGTTACTTTAAAAATGTAAAGTATGCAGTGTTTTTCCCAGAATCAGATTCTTGGCAAGATGGAAGCGTATCTGAAACGGTCACTGAACACTTAAACTCTCCTTAGAAACCCAAACTTATGAAATGCATTAAGGTGCATTAAATGCCTCTGCCAGGTCTCAGGTGGGGTACATGGACTACATCTGTGCCAAAGCAGGGGAACCTCCAATGAAGAAATTAAATCCCAAAGCAGATAAAGGGCTTTATGTGTTTCCAAACAACGGCATGTGTTCAACAAACGTCATAAAACATCAGTTTTACCCCAATATTTCTGCAAACCAACAGATATCTTCCAAACTGCCAGCATCTGCTATGTGTCAGTCTTCCTCCCATCTACTGTATCCCTCTATCCATCTACTCACCCATCCATCATTCCATCCATCAATCACGAAACAGATGGCCTTTCAGGAGTCCTTGTCAGGACTGATGGCTTCCCTCTGCCCCAGCCATACCATGTCCCCCCACCCTTCCGCCGCCAGAACCCCACATAACACACACACACACATACATTCGCACATACAGAGACACCTCCACCACATGGACCCTTCTTGCCATCTACTATCAACTCCCATGGACCGCTATCTACTCTCCTGGCAAAGACAGGTCATCTGCCTATCAGCTTTTAATACGCAGAGCAAAAAAACAACAAGAAAACACATGCACGCCCTCATGAAATTGTTGCAAAGAGTAAGTCTGTGTATCTGTGAGGGTCAGTCTACAAAGAGAAGCCCCCAAAGAGAGCTGTCTGCCTTCAGTCCCTGGGGCCTGTCAAGAGGGATAATTGATGATGTTTTCATTACAAGGTGTGGGGTAATGTGGGGGTTGGTGCACAGTATGAGTGTATGTGTGTGTGTGTGTGTGTGTCTGTATTGTGGGGGTGGGCAGGTTGACTCAGCTGCCTCCTCTTTGACACCAACCACTCGTGCGATTGGTACAGACAAGTCTTTGCTTCCAAATGCCCTCGTGCAAACATGCACACAAGCACCAAAGGAATCACACATTTACACAAACACTCGCCCTCAAAGACAGATGCACGCATGCACACACACACACACACACACACACACACACACACACAAACACACAGCCCACAGCCAAATCCATTCCCAGTGATAAACTATCTGAAACTAAATAAAAATGCCAAGAATAAGACTAACTTGTTCGCTTGTTTTCCGCTGTGTTTCTTCACAGTGTCATGCCAGGCCTTTGGCAGATCTGTCCGTCTGTCTGTCTCTTAGGACCTCTTTGAAATCCTAATGCAGTGGCGCCAAAGATTCTGCCTGCCATTTAGATTGAATTAAGACCTAATCGGAGACACCAGGCCACATAGGCCACTATATTACTTCACAGTATCAGGATGGACATTGTGGCTTTGTTGTCATTTGTGAATAAGTGAATGAAAGCACATAAAAAGTCTGCAGATGTTTTCCTATCACGCTCACTTCCTGACGTCTCCTCAAAGTTATTGGCGAGGCGTCCGAGCAGCTTGGACAGTCAACTGAAATTATTCTTCATGAGAAAGAAATTTGCGCAGCGGATAACTAAGACAAACAAGTCTAACAACAATCACAGGACCACCAGAGAGAATACTCATAACATCTCTGCCTTCTGGATTCAATCCAACCATTGCCTCTTCATCACGCTGTATACCCCCCCCCCCCTTTGTCTTCCACATTTCCTTCTTATCACCGTAACCGTGGCAAAAATGGCCACAAGGAAGCCTCAGATAAACAACTGTTGTGACAATGAAGATAAGGGACGATTTTGCGCGCACAAACATGGGTGGACCAGTCGGATAACACCCGTCCAAGCATGGGTTGCCGTGACGGGTCGGGGTTGTCGCGGGTGACCAGGGTGCTGACATGTCGAGGCTCCAGCAATAAACAGCCGAAGACTAATGGCATCTGAGGCAATGGTGAACTCTGACCTCAAGGGGTTTTTTTCCTTGCTCCCGTCTGTTGTTTACATGAGGCTTTACATATCTGGTTTGTGTTCTCTGAGCTGAGAAGAACTGCTGAATACTGATTATATCAGGAGCAGATTACACACAGTACTGAGTCACTCTGTCACCAATTCACACAGCTATTTAGTTCCTGGTGCGTATTTCCTAGGAATCTCTTTAGTCACAGCAAGAGTGACTTGGTAAAAAATTTAATCACCATCACAGACACCGTCCTCCAACATAGAGAGCAATTTTGTGTCTTTTGCCCTTCTCTGTTCTGTTCAATCCAACCTCAGACATGAAGATAGAAGGTGAAACCATTTTGCCTTTAATGATCAAATACCCATCCATCCATCCATCCATCCATCCATCAACTCCTCGCACCCTCCTCCCGCCCCGCACACCCAGCCTGGATTCCTCCACCGCTCAGGGCCCACGACAGCGAGGCTCCTGGCCTCCTCTGCCAGCGCAGAAATGAATTATATTGCTTTTCACACCTGTTTCTGCTCAAAACCCTGCTGCACGCTGCTGCGTTGAGAAAAAAAAAAAGAAGAAAAAAAAAAACATTTCCAAGGGGGGTAAAAGCGCTCCCCCAGCTCGGCTACATCTGCGTACACGAGCGGTTAAATTAGACTCTAATTGTATTAACGGTGGATTATGCCTTCCAGTTGGATTTTTTATACTCTCTCTCTGTGCGTTTTACATGTTTTAAGGGGAGAAGGGAGGAGGAGAGGAGGGGGGGAGCAGCTCATTGAAGGTTTGCGGGTTGGCTTCTTTTATGAGCTGCGATCACGGCTGCCCCTCGTTACACTGAGTCTGTGTACAAATAGGAGGGGAGGAGAGCCAGAATGAGAGAGTGTTAGTGATAATGTGTATGAGAGTGTGTGTCCCAGTCTGCCAGGCTAATATACCGATGCTAACACTCTGAATGCCAAACCCCCCCTCTCCCCCTGCCTTTCCTTTCTGCACACACACACACACACACACACCTACTTCAGTTTAGCAAGGCAACAATCTAAACGGGGATACGGGTGGTGTGTGTAGTGGAGAGGCGGGGGTGAATTCCATCTAATTACTCTATCACATAATTTCACAAATTGCCTTTTCATAGGGGAGTGGAGAGCAGAGCACAGGGCGCGTTGGGGATTTGAGGCCCGAGCTTTCATTTACTACTCATTTCTTGTTAAATTAAACAAGAAAATACCATTTGTAAGGAGGGAGGGACACGGGGTGGGGGGTGGGTGGATTCCAACTACACAATAGGAGGGATGGAGGAAGCAGAGATCGGGTATTACTTCTTACTCTCAAGGCTTGTCTCTTTGGTCGTAGCACAACGCAACAACTCAGACTGTTATGCAATCAGTTTAGAATTGATTCTATGACTTATTTTGTTAAACGTATTTTTTTTTAGTTATTTCACAAAATCTAGCATCCACACGATCAAACACAACACTTCACTGGTGTATTAAAGGCTGTTATCAAAGCATTTCTCCTATCAAAGGTCCCATTCAGTCTGTCAGTAAAACCAAATGTCTGCTGGTAGTCACAACATGTTTAATTAAGAATGTCAATGGAAAACAAACATCAAAATGAGACGAGGCCACAAGTGGAAAAGCCCCCCCCCCTCCCCTCTCCATTATTTTGGTTCCCCATCAAGTTTACAGCTGCATGTCAAGCTGGCAGCGAGCTGTGTGGTTTGCCCATCGGTGACAGGCGGTAAACGCTAATGTTTTGTAGTCGCTCCAAGTCAGGGCAGCCAAATTCTTCCGATGAACTTGTCCCACAAGCGCTGTCGACAACATATGAGCTCATTGGGCGTGTTGGAGAGGAGTCAGCGAGCTGCGACTGTCGTCATCGTCACAAATTCAATACCAGTGCTCTATCAGTCACTCTACCCGTCACACGAGAGCTTGGGCACCGGTGCTGATGATAGCAGCGATCAGGGGAATTACTGTCGGCGTCCACGCCAGTAACAAACACAGCGCTCTCTGCTTGAAAAGCTTTCCCTCTTTGTGCAAGAACAAGACAATGGAAATTAGCATCCTTGATGGAAATGCAAGCAGAGATGCAGTAATGTCTTCAAAACAAGCCTTAAAAACACAGCCATGTGAATGCCACCTACCACCTACCCTGCTGGTGCACTCGCAGCCTCAGTTTGCCACCCACCTTCCCCTTCCGCTTCGGTACAATGGAGCTCCCCTGAGGGTCCAAGTGTGAGGGCGAATAACAGAAAATACACCAAGGTGGGTATCCAAACTTCTACCCTATTCTCTTCCACTGTTTCCTCTTCTTTTATGTCTCTCCACTGCATGTTTATTATCACTGAGAAGAGACAGATCCTGACTCCCTTGTTCAGGTCTTGTGTAGGGCCACAGCACTTTGCCATGAATTTGTGTGTATGCATGTGCGCATGCATGCATCTGCGTGTGCCTAATTGGCATTGTGTCTATCTCTAAGTGGCCAGACTCACATCCTCCATCCCCTGTGAAACAAAGGCAGGCCAGCTGATGATGCTGTGGATGAGCCTGGATCAGCTGTCCATGTTTACGACAGACATGCCGCCAGTGTAAGAGATACTGTAAATGTTTTTCCATTAGAGGTGCTACGCGTAGCATTTAAAAACACAGACATATGCTGATCAAATTAATGGTGACACTGAAGTATGATTAGCGTAAACAAATGAGACCACTGCGAGCATTTATCTGACACCAGTGGTATTGTTAATGCCAGTGTTTCTCAAAATTAAGACCACATTTCCCATAAACAAAGAAGATGCTGCTCCTCTGCGCCTGGGTTTCATTTCTCTTTGGCTTTACTGAGCGGAGTGAACGTATTGGATGTGATTTTTCCATCAACCTTTCAGTTTACTTCACAGTTCTGAAAGCGTTAGGTCTGTTTGCACTGCGAGAACTGCAGCTTCTTTCTCTTTCGTGCCATAAAGCTACATGCCCTATGTGCCATTGTGTGCCTGCATGTGTGCATGTTTTAGTTCCTCTTTCTCTTTTGCCTGGGAGATGGAAAAAGGTTGATGGATCCTCCTTATCCCCCTCTTCACCTCCTCGCCTTCTCCTCTTCTTCTCTTCTCCCTCGCTCCCTTGACACTCACTTATATCCTTCCCACTGTTTGAGATCTAACAGTGAAGAAGCCTCCCATAAGCCCAACTCATGGTGTAATATGACACAGTAGGTGTGTGTGTGTGCGTGTGTGTGTGCGTGTGCGTGTGTGTGTGTGTGTTTCACTTGGCGGTTGTGTGCTGAGCTGTATTTCCACAGACAGGATGTGTGTATGTTTCAAACACCTTTCCCCTGTAGCCCCGAAGGTTTCAGGGGGTGTACGGGTTGAGGTCAGGGAGTTGGAGGAGAGGTTAGTGTGTATGTGTGATGATGATGATGATGATGTGTGTGTGTGTGTGTGTGTATGTGCAGGGTGATGGAGAGCTGGCGGTTTGTGAAGGAGGTGGTGAGGGTCAGATGGAAAGGGGAGAGCACGAAGGGAAACAAAAAGCACAAGAAGCCTTGTGAGGTGTGTGTGTGTGTGTATGTTGTGTGTATGCTATACATCTGTGCCTACATGTCACAGTGCAGTGTACGCAGTGAAAGAAGCCCCTCTTGTTTGCCATTAACACTGCTGGGAACAGAAGGAGAGGCTGTACAATGCACCGACATCAACGACAAGCTACAAACAAAAAAAAAACAAAAAGGGGAGCCTGTGCAATATCCATAATCCAACAGCAGAATTACTCTCCAGCATCCTCCCTGTCGGCTTGTGCAATTCAAACCAACACCCACTCAGTCAAACTGTATCATGTTCTCCACAAACTCCTGACACAGGCAGAATGTGTGTGACGCAAGGCGGGCTGCAGTTAGGCTTGAAACATTTTTCCTCAACATAGCTCTGGATTCAAAGTCTAATCAGGAATTTGACTCAACAGTAGAGATGTCACCGTTTCCAGCTTATTCTCTTTAAGAGGTTTTCACATGAACTCCACCTACACTGCTGTGTTACTCCTGTAAGTTAAAGTCCTGTCAGCGTCTTGTTTGTATTTCGCCACATCTTCAAGCGACTCATACTTTATTTTAGTTTGTTTTTAATCATTTGAAACTTCTTTTTTTACATCAGAGGTATTCAGCGTGCATTGCCGTTTCATGTTTTGTCTGAATCAGAGATGTGAGCAGTGATTCGGACGTCTGAAACCTGTTGGAGTTTGAAACCAGTCGGGCACTTTTCCAGCCTCTGGAATATGTTGGTCACACTAATCAAAGACGACCAAACACAGTTAAAGTTTTCAGCTTTGTTTTTTCTAACATCGAAGTGGTTAAAGGGGAGATTTTATCCACATTTGCAGCTTTAATTTTAAGTGTTATCATCATCCACGACAATGATTGTGAGCCACAGAATTTATATTATATGCTATACAGCAGGCATGTCCAAACTGTTCCATAAAGGGTCTGTGCCTGCAGGTTTTTGTTGCAACCAGTCAAGAGGTCACCTAATTATCAGCTGAAGACTGAGATCAGATGATTAAATGAGTCCAGCCTGGTGTGCTCCTCCATGGTTGGAATGAAAACCTGCAGCCACACGGCCCTTTATGGAATACTTTGGACATGCTTGCTATACAGGCTAGCGCAGAACATGCTACCAACTGTAGAGAGTTGAGCATGCATAAGCAATAAGTGTCTGCACGGTGCTGGTGGATCACTTTATGATTTGATCTCTCAGTGATAAACTAAGGAGAATATCCACACTCTGTCAGTCAGTAAGCTTTACCAACATTAAGCTGAAACAGGGCACGAGTGGATCCTTAATGGAGCCGCTGGTGGCAATTCTGCATTCAGTGGTTATAAGAGGCCTAAGAAATTTAAGCAGAGTTGTTATTTAGCTAAATGATGGAACAAGTTTCTAGTTATTCTCTTCCTGCTTTTCCTTTGGTAAGTATTAAGAGATGTTCATGTGTCATGTTTGAAACGATAGAAACTTGTGTTGAATAAGACAGCATTGAATTTACTGTTGGCTCATTTATCTTCCAGTGTCAAAATACATTTTTTCCCACACTCTTTCCCCCCAAACAATTTGTGACGCTGTCAGCTGGTGCTAGCGGCATTGGTGTTCCCTGCTATAATCGAGGAAAAATAAAGCCAAACCACAGGCCTTTGCAGCATCCCAGGCATCTGTTAAATAATGACAGATTTGTTCTTATTAGGGTTCATCTATGTATCTGCAGTTATGGCCAGGGGCGTCTCTCCTTGGCTTCAACCTTATTCAGTTTCAGCAGATGAGGAGCGAGAGCGCAGACTGCCGAGATCGCCGGCAGATTACACGGGCCTGTGTCTTTGAAGTGTTCGCCGTACGGAGCGGGATACGCTGTGGAGGAGAGGGGGGCTCTGGTGTGTGTGTGAGTGTCAATGAGTGTTTCGGTGTCTGAGGGTGTGTGTGTATATGTGTTCCTTTGTGTGCAAGTGCATTTGTGTCAAGTAAGACAGAAGCAGAGCTCAAAAGATAGAAGATGTGTGTGTCTGTGTGTGTGCACAAGAGTGAGAGAGCCTGTGGCTGCGAAGCGAAGTTCAGCGTGCACACGTGATGTGAAACTGAGAGCGACCGAGAACAAACGCCGCTTCATCCAACTCACCGTTAGGTGCTGGAAGAGCCACGCTCTCATGATGTTGGTGGCCACCTTGGGGAAGATCCCTCTCTTCTTGTTGCGCTTCTTTTCTTTATCCGGGTCATCGTCATCCCCTGTGCTCGGCGAAGCCACGCTGTTGTCCAGGCCATCACCTGTCACGTGACAAGAAACAGGAAGAGACAGCGGAGATCAGACACACAGTTTGTTTACTTCCTGCATTCGCTGCGCCTCGGCGTTCAAAGGGAATAAATACGATTTCGAAGGAATTCTGGAGGGCTTTGTATGCACAGACGGAGGGTTACGGAGACACAACAATGGCAAGCAGAGAATGGCTGGAAAACAGCACCTCATAAATGCATTCATTTTTAATACATTTATAAATAACCCTGCCTTTCATTTTTCTCCCCCCGTCACTTGAAAACACAGCAAGCGCTCGCATCTTTCGGCGAGAAAGAGAGGAAGAGCGGGAGCACAAAGGACTTGTAAGGTCGCATTTCCCCACTCTCCCATCCAAGCTTGCGCAGAATTGAAAATGACAGAGAGATTTAGTCTTTATTATCCTGAGGGGAAAATAGTTATTGAAGCGTCGCCCCGGCGCATTCTGCCATTTTACCTGAGGTGGAAAGAGTAACACGGCACTACAAAAGGGGAGGTTGCGAGGAGGGGGGAGGCAGAAAATAAAAGGAAAATAGGTGGAAAAAAGGAAGTCAGAGGCACAAACAGCACTAACAAAGCTAGCTGCTTTTCATAACAATGGCGTCATGGCTGCTTACAGCAACCTGTAGGGCTTCGATAAGGCTCTATTAAGGCCAGTTAACCTCACCTAAGGGGAACACTGAGACAGCTTAGAGTGTTTGAGCACTGAGAGGAAAAGTGAAAGGAAGGCGCTCCATGGGCCTTTTCTCTGCATTCAGACTCAACAACATGAGCCAACACACACACACACACACACACACAGAGCACATATTCAAAACTACCCAATTACTGTACGCATTCTATACAGCTCCAGTGGAAAGAAAGAGGCTCTTCCCATCTGTGGCTGTGAAAAGCCTAATTGTTATTATCATTATTCAAAAATGCAAGCCGCCCTCAATGAAGACGATAATCATAAAAGAAACATGAGGCGAGGTAAACAAGTGGCACCCTCACTGCTTGAAATTTCAGCAGCTGATAACTGACTTTTGTCCTGCGCCGCTTCTCTCGACTGGAACGGAGGGGAAGGAAAGAGGAAAAAAATGTAAAAAAAAAAAAAAAAAAAAAAAAGAATAAAAAAAAACGCTGAAGCAGTGCACAGAATTGGATCCAGTTATTTATTGATTACACACAAAGCACTTCTAAAGCTTCTAGGTCTGCTCACAGTGGCGGGAGTAGATAACTGCATTCGAGCGGGCCCGCACTCAACTAACTTGCAGAGGGCGACACCCAGCACCTAGCTAAACCCTAAGCCCTCGATTCATCGATAATTAATGGGGATGTTGGCGCTAATCCGGTTGGAGATGACTTTTTTCCAGCCTGCCACATCAATGGAATAATCAAGGGCATAAAACCCAGGCCTTTGCTCCCCATTACCTCAGGCAAAAGAATTCCTGAAAGCATGCCTGGAGGGCACCTGAATTATATACACCATTAGGAGAGAGAGGCTCTCAATGATCCATACGAAACAACACTCTTGGCTAGCTCTCACTCTCTCTCTCTGACTGTTCTGGCAGAAGGAGATACATATGCACACATATTGAAGGCTTTCTAATGAACCTCGTGTGGAAGTGGAGGTGACGCTATGGGAGGGTGGGGGAGGGATAAAACAAGAGCTTGCTTTTCATAGATGCTGATGCAGATGCCGCCCACTGCACATTAATAATGCACATATGCAAGTAACGCTGGTGGTGGGGTTGGGCCACTGGAACACCACCAAAAGGTCAGAGGTTGGATTTAGGCAAAGGCCCCTGCAAAGGCAGGTTGAAGTGCCTTTGAGCAAGCTTCTGCCAGGTTACTGTAAGTAAATATATGTCCAATACACGCAGACACACACACACCACGCACGATCTGTTAATTATTGTTCTGATTAGTCAATTGATTATCCCTTTAAAAAAATATACATCAAATTTGTCGAAAGGCAACTTTGTCAAATTCCTTTTTTTCCACAAAATCCAAAGATATTCTGTTTACAAGATGTAAAACAAGGAAAAACACACATCTGAGAGTGTGAACTAGTTGAATATGTGACATTTTTTCCTGATGAACGATTGACTAATTATTGTCGTCCACTTAGCAATCCATTAATTGATTAATTGACTAACCGTTTCAGCATGACGCCCATAAAAACCCCCACCCACACTCAGACCATACACCCCTTACACCCAGCTCTTCGACCGGCCTCTGTCTCAAAACACACTCATGTTGCGAGCTTCAGTTACATCATTAGCTCGGGACAAATGCAGCCTGAGCTTAACAAGTGGCTTTTTCTGCCTACTGTTTCAGGGCTAAAGTACACCCACCCCTCTGTTTCTCCCCTTCTCTTCTCCTCCCCGCGTCTCTCTGCCCACTGGAAAAGACGGGGCGAGCCGAGCCGAGGCCCTGTAATCTAAGACCAGATTTTCATTGGAAGCAAATGCTTTCAATCCGTTGTAAAGACCGGCTCATGTTCAGCAAAGCCTACAATAACAAACCTGGGGGCTTGTCCCATGCGAGTTGGGAAAACAGAAGCAAACGGCCGGAGTACCAGCTCGGATCGTGAGCGAGTGAGCGGGAGAGAGTGGGCGAGCAGGCATGCTCGGGAAGAGGTGAGGAATCGTGAGAAGCATGGGGAGAGAGGGAACGAGAGAAGGGGAAACAGGAAAAAACATGACGGGGACAGAGAAAGCACAGAAAGACTGATAAAGGTGTGGATGCTCAGAAACGACTGCCATGAAAAACTGCATCTACACTCTTTAATTACGAGGCTCCTTCTTAATATTGTATCATGCAGTACTTAACCGTATACTACTGTATATGCTATATGCTTTTTTTTTTTTCTTTAACCTTTATTTAAGAGGGATCAGTGAGCACAATGCTCTCTTTTTCAGGTGCTCTTTCCAGTCTGGTAATCGAACCGGTCACAAGCCTGCTCTCTAACCTTTATGCTGCCACTGCCCCATATAATACAACATCATACTGCACTCTATCAGCCATATTGTAGCTAACTGCTTTGTATCTACTGATACATGGTGAATAAAATGGTATGCAAGAAACGACTGCAACCTTTAAGACTCTTAACTGTGGTCCTTCAGAATACCCAAAAAACCTCAAGCTAATCAATGATTAATCACGCACACTAAAATGATGCATAATGTGGGAGATGTACTCTCTATCCGTCTTATATCATTGAACTGAGTCAAAAGAGCACAGAAACACTGCTGATCTCCTCAAAGCATTTACACAAAATGATGGATGAGGAAACAGAAATTGAATTTACCCGTATTTTACAGATTTTAGGCAAAGTTTGACCACTTTTGTCACCCATAACTCAAGCCCTAAACCAGAGGGAAACCCTAACCCCTCCCAAAACCCCTTTCTTTCCTCTCCCTTCTCAATACTTCTAAGTAAGTCTGACCTATAGACACTTATTTTACCTAGAGGGGGGAAAGGAAGGAGGAGGGCTGGAGAAAGGCCGTCAATTTTATTGGCATTTCCATTTTCACTGCAATTTGATACCAATCACCTCTGCAAGGTCTGGGGCTAATTTCTGCTTTGCTTTAGCCCCGGCAAGCAAGGGAAGAATGGGAGGTGGAGGGAGAGAAAAGAGAGAGGCTGTGGGAGTGAGGAAGGGTGAAGCAGGAGAGGTGTCGAAGCTGTGTCTGGCAGCCATGTTGGGGAAATGTCAATAGTGTCACCTCAGCTTGAGCGATAGAGAGAGAGAAGTAGGTTAAAACAGGGAGAGAAAGGGGGATGAGAGATGGGGAAGGAGAGTAAGGAGAGAGGGAGAGGAGGAACAGATGTGGAATATTCACTCAAGCCACTGACGGGAGCGATGAAGGAGGAGAAAATAATGGATAGGAGAGGGAAGAGATGGAGTTAATCAGATGAAAAAATCAGACGCAGGACAGTCAGGACAGCCATGTCCACTGTAATGCAGATAATTTTCCCTCTATTTTGGCCTTTGAAGCTGACATTTTCTAGACCAAAAGCAGAACTTTTACGCAAAGGTCTTCCAAAATGGTTACATCCAAAATATGCTAGCACGAGCATTGCTATTCTCTTAGACATCATCAACTGAGCATTATACACTTATCAACTGATGCTTCTAGCACGCACTGGATGCAGCATGCAGACAGAGGGTGTAGTCAAGTAACTAAGATGAAACATTCAGGGGAGGAAATGTTATATAACTGCTGATTTTCTGGTTGCATCCAGATTTTAGCATTGTAGACTTTTGTGGTTTCAGCGTGGATCCTTAATATGGGCAGAAAATCTGTGCAAAACATGGAAGCAGTGATTTCCTGGTATCTGCATAAGCAGCCAATAAGCCCTTTAGTGGGTCAGTGGAGGGAAGTTGTCCCCTCAGTCAACCAGTAAGCTAGCCGGTCTATAAAGCCACCCAGTCAGTCAACCAGTCAAGAAGCAAGCTAGCCAAGCAGCTAGTTAGCCAGTCAGCCAATGAAGCAGTCAGTCAGTGTCCGTACAGAGGCTCATTAACAGCATCAGCAGGCTGCAACCCTTGGCTGCATGCATACAGCATGGGGCAGCTAGCTTAGCAAACTCTAGTCTCCCCACGAGGAAGAGCCACAGGCACAACTCTGGGCCTGGCTCACTGATCGGCCATGACAACATCTTTGCAACTAGTTAGAGTGGGGGGGGGGGGCTGAGAGAGGGAGAGGGCTGAATCAATGCAGGACGGTGGGGGTGCATGTTCGTGTGTGAAGAATGCATGCATGCATGGATGTGCATTCGTCTGTACGTGTGTGTCTATCTCCGCCTTTCTTTATGTATGTGTGTTTCCATCCACAGAAGCTCTGAATGCTGTGTGTGTGTGTGTGTGTGTGTGTGTGTGTGTGTGTGTGTGTGTGTGTGTGTGTGTGTGTGGCAATTAGGGAGCAGGCCAGTGACTGGAAGGAGCCAGGGGCAGTTGAAATGCCCCGGGGCCAACCAAGGGAAGGAATATTTTATCAGTCCCCTCACACGCTGTATACACAAATACACACTTGCACGCAAAAACACACACACACACACACACACACACACACACACACACACACACTGTGAGCAAACAGATAATGACGTAAAAACTAGGTTAGCTTTCTTCATGCATTTTCACTAGCTTCGTTAGCATTAGCTAAACAGACAGTTTCTTCGATGCTCATTCAGCTTCGATGGCTTTTATTTAAGCCTTTCCGCCACTTCATGTTTCATTCCTGCCCTCCCCTCCTTCCTACTTCATTACTTTTCTCTCCTCCTTCTCCCTGTGTGCTGGGGTGTGTGCTTCGAATGGAGGATATTTGCACAGTGTTGCAGATGAGGCATTGTTATCGCTCTTCACTGTCGGTTTGAAGTTTTTCCTCCTTTGTAAATCCAACACTGGTACATTATATTTCGCTAATCAAATATGGTTAAAAATTGAGGTAAACTGGATTAACATTGTTCGATATTCTTGATCGCTTCTAGTGAGTACTAATGATGCTTCCTCCCTTCTGTGTCTTCGCCTCCCTCTCCTGCGTCTTCATCACTTCTCTACATCTCTCTGTCTCAAGGCGTACCCTGACATTATCAAGCAATATCTAGGCTAATCTGTTATGATCTGATTATGAACCATCTCTCAGCGTAAGACGGAGATTGGTACTACCTGCCCCCTCCGCACGGGCACACGTGCCATTCCGAGGTGTCAGCCATTTTTCTGCTGCCTGGCAAATTAACAGCCGGGGATCCACCAGTCAGTCATCTACGAACAGCGATCTTGTCAGACACGTCGCTTCTAGCGCAACGCAAGAGAATAATGACATTTAGCTTTCTAATAATTTCTTCATAGAAGCGCTGCTGAGTTGAGGAATAAGGGTTATGAATATTAGCTTTGCGCCAGATGTCACGAGTGGGATCCTGTGGCAGGAATCACTCACAGATGGCTAAACGTTTTTGGAGGATACTGTGAGATGTTTTTGCAAGGTTTTATAGGCCGTGGATGGACTGAGAGGGAGCAGGAGTGGAGACAGGTCTTTAGAGTTTATGACAGCGCATTTATTCTATGAGCTATTTGTTGCAAGAGAGAGAGAGAGATAGAGTGTGTTTCACCGTGCGAGTGCGAGTGACCTGGAGCTGATCCCTCATGGGCCACTCCTCGAGTTTCACACCCCAGAAAGCTCACATGACCCTGGGTTGGCTGCCCAGGCAAGGCCCAGGCCTCGGGGACCTGCTATCCTGTTCCACATGGGATACACACATCTTATATTGGCAGGCGAGAAATCCATACATAGACACACACACACGCCCAAAACATGATACATAAAGCACGCACACACACACACACACACACGCTGATGTACGTTCACTACAGCGCTCTCCTCCTCACTCTTTTTCTCTCTGACGCTGACACACAAGCACACACACTCCTCACACGCATACACATACATCGCATTCCCAGAAATCCTCAGAGAGGTAAAGAAGGGCTCGCAAGAGGGAGGGCGAAGAGAAAAAAGTGGCGTTTATTGTATTCAGGCCATTCATAAGCTCTGGACTCGGGGAGGGGGAGTATAGGGGGGGTTGCAGGCAGTGGGGGGTTCCCTTTGCATGGCCCTGGAGGCCCCTCCCACCTGCAAATATTCTGAACATGCAGGAATTCCTTGCAACACAATTCCCAACTAGGGGCACATTTTCAAAAGTGTCGCTCCTTCAGCTGCACCAGAAGCAGACTTCAACACACTCACATGCAGCCATTTCTTAGGATTCTTCCACGAGGCAACTCTCCAACAATGACTACCAAAGTATTCTAAACCAACACACACACGCACTTACTTCAACACAAAACGCTCTCTGTGACCAATGCTGTTTCGCCTCCCTTTTATTCCCGAGTAGGAGGAGAGACGGAGAGAAATCCCCTCGACTATTCTGCGGATAATGACATGCGCTGTCGACAAAACAATATGGCTAGTCTAGACTTCCCTTCCTGCCTTTGCCAGAGAGACACTCCACTATTTTCAGATCTTTGTTCAAAACTTCAGCCAACGCATTTGGATCATATCACTCCGAAGCACAGATTCATCTTTGCAGAGCAGACACTGGAAGCAATGTGATGAAGAAATAGATGAGGTAGACGGAGAAAGTTGTCATTATTACAAAGGAGAAAAAGCGGGGCTTGCCAGGTAAACAATCAGGGGAGAGCTAAGTAATTGCTTCCTGTAATCAAAGACAATTCCATTGAAGTAATTACAGTAAATAACGAGTGCTTTGCAATAACAAAGCCGGTTACTTTGAATGATAACAGTTTTGTGGATCAGCGCTGACAGATTCAATAATGACAGTAACTGGTGAGTCATTTACAAGGGTTATTTGCAATTAAAGCACACCGGAGACTTCTTGTTGTTGCGAGGATCCGAGCAAAGTTTGGAGTAATTATTTCTATTTGAGGTGATCTGATGGGGAGGAGATCAGGAAGCCAGAGACAGAGAACGTGTTTGACTGACAACAAAAGAGGAAAAAAAAAAACACAGGCAAGTCATCATATTTAGGAGTTAATTAAAAGCGTTTGTCAAACCCTCGGGTCTGTGAGATTTATGTGGCTTTTGCTGGGGTGGTTTCAGTGCGTTGTCGTTAGTATTCACAGGGAATGTGAGTGGGCATCTGTGCATGCTTTCCATGTGTTTCCTATGATCAGATGCATATACAGGAGTTACAAATCAATTAATCCATCCACAGAAAGTCTCAAGCCTCTCCAGTGCGCTGCTTTGCTCTGTTTTGTGACATTTTATCGCCCTAATGATTAATCTTTTATAAAATATTGAATATTAGACTTGTGTTAATGGTCATTGTCTCTGTGAAAGTGTTCCTGTGCTTCTGTGCGTCCTGGCTGAGGCCCATCCACTGTTGGTTGTGGGAGAGGCGGAGGGGGTGAGGGGGGGTGGGGGATCAGGCCTGTTGACATAGCCATAGGTGATGGCAAAAATGTCAGTGTAAATGTGACTGCTCTCTCTGTGCCATTTTCCCGTAAAGGGTCATCACCACAGGCTGCCTGACACGCTGGAAACTGCCTCGAGCGTGGGGCACCGACACGACATTAAACTGCAGTGTGCCTCCACGCACAGAAACACACACACACACAGCGACTGCCTTTTATTCCCACTTCCAGATCAGTCGAGAGAGAAAGAACGAGGGAGAAAGAGGCAGACGGTACAAGCCAAAATGAAAGTGTAGGGCGATGAATTCACCCTTTCATGTTGAGCACTTTTGCTGTGTAACTATTGATTTTTCCCCTCTTGCCTTTGTGTTGCCGTTTCCTTTTTTTTCTAACCTGAAGATAGAAGGCCAGACTCGGTTCAAATGGGAGCACTTGTGAGGGGGGCCCGCAGATTCTTCGCCTCAGTGAAGGGAAGCCCTCAGACACACACACACACATACACACAGACACACACACACAAAATGGATAGATTCCTGAAATCGTGCCTCTTTCGTGCTGCTTTCTCACTCTTAACTCTCACTCTCTCAATTGTTTCGCTGCCTCTCTGATGGCTTTTGACACCTTCGACTCGCCGAGCTCGGTCAAACTCAGCACACAACAAACGCGCAGAGAGAGAGAGGGAGAGGGAGAGAGAGAGAGGGTCAAATGGACTATGGAAGACGAGGGGAAGGGGGAAGGGATGGTAGAGAGGACAAGGACTATAACAAAAGCTAAGAGCACTTAACAGCACAACGGCACGGCGGTCCTTTCCAAAAGTCAGCTGATGTGCTGAAGGGCGTTCAAAAGTCCTTCAACACAGACATGGGACAAAGAGAGGGAGCCTTCAGCTAAACCGAAGGAAAAACATCCTATTTAAACTTTGTTGTGAGCTCAAAACACATTCTAACAACTAACATTCAGCAAAATAAATCTTTTCAGAGGAGGAAAACTAAAAGTAGTCATGGAAGCCCTTTAATAAACTGCCAAAAATATTCTTTTCTGAGCGCTTCCTTAGCAAACAGGAGCCCTCTACTGAGCTACAGTATCATTTTCAACCAACATGAATTTACTGAAAAGACATCTTTTCAAATGATCTCATCTTTCCCGTTGAGCTAAATTTTGTGAAATTACATCTTGCAGCACAGCCTTGTTTAACTACATCCAGCCTATCAAAGACACCAGTTTAATGAGCTAAAATTAAGTGGAAATGCATCATCTCAGCACCAACAATTAGTCCGTTCTGTCTGTAATCATGCCTCCATGTTTGGAGTGTGTAGTTCCATTAACCAAACTAAAGTTCCCCAGTTTATTTTTCAGAGCTAGCTCCGAGTGCAGCGCTCGCCTGCGTATGCGTTTTTCCACACGGTGTCTGACTGAATGACAAAACCTCTGATAAACACTTTTAATGCACAAGGATTTTCCCACTCATGCTAACCTATCAGCCCCAGCCAAACTGCAGTATGTAGTTAGATAATACAGGCACGCTAACCCTGCGGTGGCAGCGGCTAATAATAGCGCATTAGCTTCCAGTGAGGGTTTTTTTTTTTTTTTTGGAATAACAGAAGGTTTTAGGACTATGAGGGAGTGAAATATGGTCTGCACCCACAAGCTCAGGTTACTGTAGGCGTGGTTAGGAAAACAGGATAAGTCATTATCAGAGAGCAACCTACTACCTTTAAATACTTTTGCTTGTTGCATTTACATTTTCGGGTTTTAGCTGTTTTTTAATGAGTAAACATGGAACTAGCTGTTGTGGAGATCAAGTGCGTGTCATTTTTATTATAGGATGCCTCTCTTGATATCACTAAAACTCTGTTGCGCAGTCTCAAGTATTAAATTAACCTTCTCGATTCTCTCTGCAAACTAATGCTGCGTCTTCACTTCCTCCTCCGTGTCAATGTGTCCTTGATAGGCACAGGATGTGGTGTTGTGGGGATGTGGGGGATTTGTAGTCCTATCAGCTTCCCCATACGCAGCTCTGATAAGGCTTTCGGGACACGGGCAGAGGAAGAGGAAGTGAGTGGGTTTACAGCAGGCCTACTTCCTGTGGAGCATGGGCCCATGTGGACAGGGGTGATATGCCCCCTGTGGACACCGACGCTCTCGCCACACGGTCCCACCAAGTCACTTCCTGAAGGAGGCAGACCTCTCTGGGGGGTGACTTCCTGTAAAGGTATGACCTCTCTGCCACTTAAGAGGATCTCAGTGAAACAAAGACGTGGGACTGCCTATAGGAGCCAGAGTGTACAATATCTATATGTAGTGTGTGTGTCTGTGTGTGTGCCTGTGTGTGTGTGTGCGTGTGTGTGTGTGTGTGTGTGTGTTTAACATCGCCGTTCAGGCCTTTACTCCAAAGGTTATCACTAGTGAGAATCTCAGCCCCCGGTCCCTGCTCATCTCTTTGAGTTTCACTGGCTCGGAGCAAGAACGGCCGATCAGGTTACATCCAAATGAGTGTGTTCATGAGTGTGTGTATGGCAAGTGGCATGCCTTGTGTTGCTCTGCAAACACACAAAGTAAACGGCAGTGCTGCCCTCCAGCCCACCCTGCCGCTCTTGTGTTTACCTGCAGGTATTTGTTATCTAGCCCTCTCTTTCCTCTTTCTCTCTCTCTCTCAACTCTTAGCTGAGGTCTTTATCTCTCAGCAAAATCCCTATAGCAGGTATCCATGTCAAAAGGACGGGGGGGTGGGCCTCAGGGGGCAGCATGTTTGGTCTGGGTCAGCCTTGGGTCATGCTTTGGCCCAGTTGACACACATTAAATCCACCCTTCAGCCTTCAGCCTTCAGCCTCCTGCGTCACAGGTTACTCAGGCTCAAAAACACACCCTGTCACCTCAAATGTGATATTTCACATCTTTACTGTTTTAACTCATTATCGCCGAACCGAGACAGAATATTTGAAGAAGGGATCAAATGTGCCACTAAACCATGCAGGGAGCGGCAAAAAGTCTGATGTTATTCACACTTTCACTTTTAAATGAGTGAACACCTGTGCAGACGTCAGGTTTGAATGTTAGAAGATGTGTCATATCAGGGCTGTAAAATAACCCCTAACAAAAATTAAAGTAGCATCGACCCATATTCGAAGATTAAAAAAAAAAAATCCACAGGGATGATGGTTTTGACCAAAAATGGCGCTTCTGCTGGTGTTTTCCTGGCATGAAATTGGCTTTGTGTGGGTGTCGTTTGGAGAGCCGGCTGGTAAATTCTCCCGTTCTTTTGTTAGAAGGGGGGGGGGTGCTCCATGCATAATGGTCTTAGCCAGGGAGGTCTGGAACTGTGTCCATAAATTGAATTATTTCAATTTGAGGGAGAGGGAGTGAGAGAGTGAGAGAATAATGGAGAGTGGCTGTGCGAGTGTGTGTTGCATTTACATGTGAAACGTATGCATGTGTGTTGATGGAGAGAGAGAAAGGCAGACTCATTTTTATTCTTCTACAGGCCTCACGTTTTCAAGAGGGAATATAAACCAAGTTGCAGGAGATTACAGAGGGGGCCAAGTGTTACCTTGCAGCTGGAAGCTGCAGAGACCGCCACTGCCACAACAGCAGCTTCCTGTCTGAAAATTACTGTTTCAGTATGACATATCGTCCTATTCTTACAAAGAGATTAACTGTACAAAATAAAAAAACTAATTCTGTGACTTTTTAGGGTTAGTAAAACACCTTCACGAGCCTGATCATAACGCCCTTTGCAAATGAGCCCCTCAATCGTATCCACATGTTGAGATAAAGCCATCTTCTGCTGGAAAAATAAAGAAATAAATGCTAAAATAACACATATGTGAGTGTGTTTGGGTGTATATGTGCATCTGTTTGTGTGTTGGGGTGGGGGTGGGGGGGTTGGTGAAAATATTCCTGACACAATATAATCGGCAGGGGACCATATGGCAAACTGGCAGCAAGCTATTTATCCTTATCCTCTTTGGAGGCTAAAATTAGCGCTTCGCTGTTTGTAGCTTTAAGCTGGACTCCACTGTGATAGGGCTAATAATAAAGAAAAACAGCCCAGCTGGCACAGCCACTCCGCCTCCTTGCTCTGTTTCAGTCTTTTCCCCTTTCTCGCTAACTTTCTGTCCACCTCTCTCCGTCTCCTCTCCCCTCACCTCTTTCGAACCCTCCCTTGAAATACCAGACGGGCCTCAGTTTTAAGACCAAATCATGCTAATCTGACCATTAGGAATTGTATTAATAACATATAAGTGTTGCTTGAGCCAGGTCTCCCTATAAGCCCGCGTGTCAGGAAAGCCAGGATTTCCTGAACACGGACCCCCTCGGCTAGCTTAACAGCGTAGGATGATGGGGCTAATCTCTTTATCAAAAGCTTAAATAAACGTTGGTGCTCCGTGCATGTGTGTGTGAGTGTGTGTGTGTGTGTGTGTGTGAGTTGCTTATTTGTGTGTGTGCCAAGGGGCCAAACAATGCTTCTCCACTGAACAAAGTGCTAATACCCTGTCTCTTTGCTCTCCCCCTCCCTCCTCCATTCCTCCTCTTTCCTCTCATTTCCCTCCATGCAAGTGAATGCCCAAACTACAGCTTTTTCACATCCATCTGAAATAAACACCCTAATAAAAGTATTGATGGCAGCTTCTTCCTGTACAGCAGAAAAGCTCATAAGAAAGCTCATCTGGTCACTCCTGTCATCCACTGTTAGAGGTCTGAATTCTCCAGCCTGCTATCAGGAAGTTAACATCTATCTGATCAGAGGCCTCCTGGGTCCTGAGCTCAGCTCCTCTTCGAGGGAGGAGGAGGAGGGAGGGATGGAGGCGCAGTCAGCAGCGAGCGCGACGGAAAGACAGCACGAGGAGAGGGAGTTTAAGGTTGTTTTATCGGCCAGATGTAATGCGTTGTGACACATCAGTTATGAGTCGCCGTGATTCCCTATGAACCTGTCCTGGCCACGATTAAGGAGCGGGGCACTGAGCTCGTATGTGTGTGATTCCAGGCAATTTGGAGCTGAATTGAAAACAAACAAAATAAGGAGTGCAAACTGGTGACATATTTGTCACCCTTCTGCACTTTCCCATGCCAAGACCCTCCAACACAAACATGCACAGACATGATTCCACAAGTGAACTTCTTGCCCTTTTCATGTGGATGACAAGTGCGGCACCACTTTTCGACTTGTTTACATTTGCAAATCAAAGCCGAAGCATTTTCTTCCAAAAGGAGATATCCAGTAATTTGACAAAAGTGGCATCTTCTTTCAGGACATGATTGCATGACAATGGTGCAAATTATGGTGCTTCATACAGAAATAAACCTGAATGGAGTCCTCAGTTGACACTTTTCAAACAAGATCTTGGATTTAGAGGCACCGACTCTTCATGTTTAAATGTACAAATCATGTGTGGAAAAGGACTCCTCTCATCCTAATTTTCACTTCCTGCGCACAGACAAAAAAAAATGTTGCAGATAAAACTGAAAAAAAACAACAACTAGTCTTTACCACGTTTACACATTTAACTTTTCTTGTCATAATCTCCCCACCCCGACACACAAGAGACCTCTACAAGGCAAAAAGTGTGTGTAAATAGTATCTTTTAGCAAACACCAGTAATTAGATATAGGCATCTGGCATTCGCGCCAGTCGCAAATTAAAGAAGAGCGCTTCCTGTAAACAGACAGTGAGAATGTGTCTACATCATTAGCGAGCCACAATTATAACATGGGAGCTAAAGATACATTTCCCTCCCGCTTGCTCTCCCTCGCCGAAGCAAATGAAGTAGAACCTCTTTTTTTTTTGGTCAAATGAGTGGCTGCTGTACTCTTTCTTGGAGCAGCAGCAGACTACAAGCTGTAACGCAAGTGCGTTTATGAGTGAAATAAGGAAGGCAAAGGACAACACAGGCAATTATGTAAGAAATAAGAGACATTAATGAGACCAGTGTTTTCATTCGAAAGACTTCCTGAGCGAGCACATTGACCGACTGAAGGCGTAAGAGAGACAGGGGAGGAAGGAGAGAGGAGCTATTTCATGCGCTTGCATGTCATGAATGAATATGTATTTCATGTAAATTGTGCACAAGGCACATTGTAATGGCCTGGGCTCCACTTTGCATTTCTTCGGTCATGCAAACATGCCCACATGTAACCGGCGGAAGGAGAGACACAGGGCGAATGAGTGCAGGGGGATTTGAAGTAACAGAGAGGCAGGGGGAAACATTTTATTCACCTCCAAAATGTGCAGCATTCCTCTGTAAGTCATTACAGGAAGTAAAAAAAAAAAAAAAAACGGGGCGCAGTGAGAGCAGAAGAGAAAATAAAGACGTAAAGCGATGATGTGTCGAGATATGAGGCTCTCGTGATGATGTGTACACAAAGCTAGCAACAAACGGCGCATAAATCCCACAGTCAAACAGTCAAATAACCTCTGACACCTTATCGAATAGTTTTATGACTACTACATTCTCACAGACGAGGCGTTCGCTCGAGCCAATAAAACACAGGTTACAGTGGTGAACCTGAACATGTGTGAGGAGAGGAGAGGAGAGGAGAGGAGAGGAGAGGAGAGGAGGGTGGAGGAAGTCACTTTGTTTACTTGTATTTCAGGCTCGACCCCAGCGGCCCGGTGACACCGGCCTTAATCCTAAAAGCAAACCGGCCCCTCACTGTGGGAACCTGATACAATTTCCTCTTTTTCAGGGGGGGCAAACTCAGGCCACTCCGAGTTTGCTTATTGCCTATGAGGCAATAAAAAGTCATTGAGTGCTATCATTTTCTGCCCGGCGAGTCGCTACACGTTGGTCGACACGTCTGCCGCCGCGATAGAGCGAGGTCGTAAAGCTCTCAGTGAATCTGAGAGAGGGAGGTCGTGATTGGGCGCCGAAAGGCCAAACATCTCTTTTCCCAGGTAACCGCAGATAATAATGTTTGAGACGCAGTAAATCCAGCGGAGGCTGAATAAACATTCCTACCGGCAACGCCGAGCTGTCGTGGGATGTTTTCTCAAGGTGTTTTGAGACGCAATTACCCTTTATGTCTTCAAATATTGATTTTCATAAACAGCATGTGAACTAGGAGTCATGCTTATGCTCTCGTGACCCTGCTGATGTTAAACAGATCCAACACGGACACATGCTCACACGCACGTTACGTTAACCCGCAGAGGGACACGCAGCGAGCTTCAGGTGGCCCGGCCACAACTCTTTCACCTCCGAGCTGGCAGAGGAGATATTGCTGTTTGCTAGCAGCGGTGCGCACGCCTCACTAGACTCCCAAACAACACTCAGCAGCACTTAACACACTCATCGGGGATAACTGCTCGCTCTCGCTCCCTCTCTCCTCGGTCGCTGTAGGATTTTCACACACACAGACACACTGCTCCAGTCAGCATCACGATGTTTTCACAGCGTTCGCTCTCACATTCTCTTCCTTCCTCCTTATCTCCCTCTGCTCTCGTCTTCGCTGTTTCTTTCTGTCTTTTTCTTTCGCTTTCGTCTTCGTCCTCTCTCTTTTCTCCCCGTGTTCAGGCTCAGAGGAAATCAAAGAGAGCTGTGTGTGTTTGTGTCTGCCAGCTACTGTACTTACACACACACACCTCCAGTAATATAGGCTGCAGACTATTCAAGGGAACCACATACCTTTTATCTACCCACAGAGCCTCACATTTAAACAGATTACCAGGAAAGCTGGACACCAGTAAGACAATTACTGGACCGAGGATCTTCCTCAGTAACGTCTAGACGACGTCTAGACAACTTATACACACAACTAAGTTTCTCTCTCTGTATTTCCACTTGCAGATTTAAATAATTAACACTTTGAGTTACGATATGTGCGCAAATGAGTGCTTTTCACAAATTCAACACTGCGGCACAGCTGTGTTTAAGTAAGAATTTTGAAAGTGCAAGCTGTCAAATTTCACTTTAAATTCTCATTATATATGTGCAACCAACACACAGTCCTATGTGTCTACAGTACCTACCTTAAAGTGCATCTAAGTCTCTTAATAGTCTTTAACTCATTATTGCAATTACTGGGGGGAAAACTATTCAGGGAGGGGAATACACACACACACACACACACACACACCACACACACACACTCACACACACACACACAGTTCCCTCTTCCAGTCTACTGGACAATCGGACCAATTAATCGGTGACTTTGAGGGGGCCACGTGAAGCCGAGTGATTGGTTCAGCCGAATCTGGCTGCTGATTGCCTGCCACCCCTGTCCGTGTCCCCGTTTGCTCGCCCCGGCCCTGGAGACCGGCCAATGAGGAGGCAGAGAGCAACAGCTCCTCTGCGGCCTGACCTTGTTGGAGGAGCGCAGAGGTCGGAGGGTGAATGGATGGACGACGATATCAGGAATATTCCAGCCTGATCGATGGGGATTCACAGCCAGTGGAGGTTGTACACAGCGATTCGGAGCGAATGGAGCGAAGCAGACTCTCCAAATGTTTTTAGAGCCACATCCTGAAGGGGGGTGGGCAGGCTAAGTGCCACATCCTCCACCCAGATGACCCCAGCTGGAATTTAAACTAGCAACTGATCAGGCAGGTTCTTCAGCCATTAGAGCACCGTGGGCCTTTTCATTTAGATGATACTTTACAGTACATTCCTCAGCTTATTTGATTCCTTTCATATGTTTGAGGCCTCTATTCATTCCGTCATTCATTCCTACATCAAAGATGAATTCACTCTAATCATCAAGTACAATAAATATGCAGGAATTTCATTGTACATACTGGAGCAATTAGTTCGAGTCCAACAGGAACTTATGTGCAGCAGACATGAAACTATGTTAGACTGTGATCTACACATATTAGACTGAGACATGTGTACACACACGGTTTAGGTCAGTCAAACAGCAAATATCAGCATAAATTTCATGTTGAGCATTCCTGCAGCTACACCACACAAAGAAAAAAACCTCAGTGCTAGATATCAGACCGACAAGCAGAACTCTCAGGCCACTACTCAGACATTAGAAATGTATGCAGACACTAACACATAGCCTTACAGGGAGCTATTTGCCTTGGCGCGGCACACTGTACTCTTTACAAACGGTCTGGGTAATTGGTGATACATATCTAATATCGCCAGTCATCGCCTCACTCCCTGGATGTTTCTGACAAGCGGAGAGGGAAACCCTGTAGCTTTCAAAAACAGAGCAAACACTCTGCTCGACTCGCATCCACATCTCTGCAGCTGCCCGATTCACTGCCTGAATGTTATTCTGTTTCCTTCGCACGCCAGGCCCTTGGAGAAGCCAAGGGGTGTCCTTACAAATTCACACAGGCAAAGAGGAGTACTTTATACTGGGAGAAAAAGAGAGGGCCCGCTCATGTCCGTGAGGGACCCCCCCTCCTCCATCGCGAGCATATATGATCTGTTGGCTTTTCCTCTCCCCTTCGAGCATTACTCTTCACAGAAAAGCATGATCCAAGGCAACAACAGCTACAATGAGGTTTCTCCAGAGGGCTTCTGGGTATTAAACAAAGGGGCCTGTTGGTAGGAACTAGCTAGCAAACAGCTGGGCTAATAGAGTGGGACTAATTAACTACAGGGCCGCTCTCCGACTCTCCCTGTCGAAGCTTGTGGATGTTTACAAAGACGTCCCAGAGAAAGGGAGGAGAAAAATAAGAGCCTTTCTTCTTTGTCTGCTCTTTTAGCGAGAGAGGAGACACCCAGGACTGATTATAATGACATGTGTGAAGCAAATGTGATCCTCCCTCCATTTTTTTTCTGGCTGCCAATGGAATTCAGTGCTAAAAAATACCACCAGCATTGTGGTCAGAGCATAAACACCCATAACTAAGAACTCAGCGTGTGAGCATCGTCACCACATGCAAAAACTAAAACATGTTTTTTTTTAATTGTTTACAGTCGAATTGCTGCAAAACACCTGCCGATGAATAAAAGGTCCAATCATGAAATCCAAAAAATCACATTATTGATAACTCTGCATTAGACAAGACCATCTTCTCCTCAAATCTAGTCCAGCAACATGCGCGTGGAGACCTCTGATCTTACGTAATGTAGAGTCCCCCCCCCCCCCACCCAATTCCTGCAGCTCTTGGATTTGAGAGACTGAAGGCTGCGTTTCCGGGTAGAGATGGAGATTTTTATACCAGTGGGCAGTGAACCGTTCAGAGAAGAGGGCAGAGCGGAGCATGTGTTTGTCTCAGGAATAGCCTCAGAAAAAAGGCTGAGAGAGGAGACTGGAGTTCACTAGTTAAAGGCCCCCGACCATCCCGCATCCTCCCTCTGAGCTGTTTCGCTCTGCTGGAGGGGGAGGATGGAGGGATGACGGGGGCAAAAGATAGAGAGACAAACAGGGAGGAATAAGAGAGACACTGAGTGCAAGATGAAGGGTAGAAAGAGAGTAAGACAGTCGCTTGATAGACTGAGGAGGAGTAAAGGGGGTGTACTGAAGAATGGATTTGATAAAGAAGGAGAGAATGAGTAAAGGAGAGAAAGATGGCCATTAGCTGTGCAGCTCCACAGGCAGAGAGGAGGAAAATGAGGAAAGTGGAAGAGAGAGACAGAGAGGGAAAGGTCAGTGAGAGACAGAGGTGGGGGGAAATACAAGAATGAAACATGAAGAAATGGGAGGAGGAAATAAGGACAGAGGAAAGAGTGCAGGAAGAGGAGGAGAGATAGAGAAGGGAAGGAAGGAAGGAAGTGAGCCTGAGAAATAAAGATGAGGTGGAAGAGAAAAAATGAGATGAGAACGGGAGTGCGAAAGATAAACAAGACGGAGAAACAGAGTGAAAGATGGATGAAGAGGGAGGAAGACGAGAGAAAAAGATGACGAGAAGAAAACAAAGGAAAAACAGATGTCAAAAAACGCAAGAGAGAAGGATGGGGGAGAAACAGAGCGCAGAAGGAACAAAGAGAGGTGAGAGAAAGGGAAAAGAGGAAGGATAAACAAAAGGTGTTTTAGAGTGAGTGGGAGGCACGGAAGAAAAAAGGGGGAGGAGAGAGAGAAAAGCATGGGGGTTCACAAGGAGAGAGAAACCGACTGAGAGCAAAATGAAAGAGGGAGACGCGAGAGTAGGTGGGAGACAAGGGAAAACTGGAGAAGAGAGGGAGGATGCGAAGATGAAAGAGAGGGAAAGAGGGAGGAGAGACAGCGGGGTGAAACTGTCGGGGAGAGAGCGAGCAAAGTGCCAAACAGATAAATAACCAGCTTACTGGGATTACCGAGTGACTGACACACAATTTGCCAGAGCCAATATGACGTGGCAGTGATAGCTCTTAACCCATATAAACCTGAAACCAGTCCAAGATGTCCTCCGGTATCTACTGTTGTCACAGCGTCCTCATCCTCTACACACTGTGTGTGTGTGTGTGTGTGTGTGTGTGTGTGTGTGTGTCCCACATCATAACCACATAAACAAAACAATCACACGCACACACATACACAGAAATCAGGCAGATTTGAAAGATGCTGAAAGAGCTGTTTGACACCACCTGCATCTAAAAGCCTAAATTAAGAAAAACGTGCTACATGGACAAAAGTATGTGGACACTTTATACCCATGTTTTTTGAAAGGCTCATTCAAAGATCATGGGTTTTTACATGCTCACATAAAAGCTGCGACTCCAACAGATTTCAGAACCTGGTTGCAGGATTTCTCCCTTTCAGCCACTAGAGCGAAGTGTGTAGTGAATTAGTGAAAATAGACATATGATATTAGACATTACTGAAAATAGTTAAAGTAATGCAACTGCAAAGAGAAATTATGACAACATGAAATTAATAAAGTGTCGATAAATCCATCTGTGTTGACAGATGAAAGAGTGTTTTACATATTAATAATAAGACATCTATTAATCTGACTCTTATGGTCATAAAGCTGAAATAAAACATGGCTGTAATATGGCTTCGTTTTACTACTCACAATTTATCCAATTCAGCAAACATGTTTCAGAACCCGCAGGTACCCAGATACCTACATACATGCATCGTGTTTAGCTCCCAACTTCCCTGCATCAATTCAAAGCAGCTCATTCACTGAGCCGACACACAAACACACACACAGTACATAAGCAGAGCATGCATGTGTATACACACTAGCCCATATTTTACCCTCTAATGAACTCCAACAACAAACAAAAACCTACAATAGCCGGGGAGAGTTGAGGGGGAGGAGATATGAGGAGTGAGAGAGAGAGATGACGATGGTGATGATGATGAAGATGATGATGTTGAGAGAGAGAGACAGAGAGCGAGAGGAGGCGGGCCGGCATAAGGAGTGGACCTATAATTGGAAAGACGTGAAAAATGAAGTGTCAGTTTGGTCAATAAAGGGCAAAGGTCGCAGAAGCAGGAGCCCAAACTCGACACAGAGCACGCTCATTAGAGCGACCAATCAGATCTTGCCTGGCTGCCCCAGACCATTAGTCATCAGAGGTAGAGGCGTACACTCTGTGTCTCTCTCTCTCTCACACACACACACACATTGCTTTGTCTTCCTCTGTTTCACTGTAATTTCACCCTTTTTTTATCAGTGTGTTCTTCTTCCACATCATCTGTCTGTCTTTTATTTTTATCTCCACTCGTGTCTCACCTCTCAGTCCCTCAGCGACCGCTGTCGAGCATTAATGACAAGTGAGAAAGAAAGACAAACAGTCTGTGTGTGTGAGAGAGAGACAGAGAAAGAGAGAGGATGAGACAGAGTGTGAGACAGACAGAGAGACAAAGACAGACAGCGAGTGTGTGTGTTGACTATATAAATGGCTGCTCACTGGAGTGGAAGGCATGGCGGCGCTCTCTGCTCCCACCCAGGCTCTGCCTCCTGGCACTGGCAACCCTGCAAACTGCTTGCCTTGACATCGCCTTCAATAATATATGAAGTTGCTTTTTTGCCTACAGTTTGTTTGCAACGCCGCCCCACCACCACCACCAACCCATTCTCCCACTGCTGCCTCTTCCTCTCTCTCTCCCTCACACACACACACATATTCTTAGAATGCACACACATCCAGCCCCAGCAGAGTCATAGTGGGTAGACTGATGTGTCAGAGCCTTTAAATTTGAGACTAACCATAATGTGAATGAAAATAAATCAAGCGACTCATAATTAAATCCGATGCACATTTTATATTTTGCATGTGTTTGTTAACAATTCCCACTAAGAGAGTTTTAGTCTAAGTTCGAGTGCATAGGCTGTCAAAGATGCAAGAAACTTGTAGTAATGGTTGCAAGCTTCAAAGCCATGGCTTCTTGATAGGTGATATGACTAATCATTAACATCAGAAAACCCTGTCAAACACATTGCTTGTTTTTAGCTATGTATTTACTGATATCCACTGGGGAATCTATGATGGTTTTATCTGAATTTCCTCAAACAGATGCATGCAATCCTTCAAACAATACTAAAGAGGTTCATATGACAGCAGAAAACAATCCTGAATCCTCAGAGTGATCAGGCATGATAGAAGACTGAGACAAGGAAGAAAGCAGAAAGAGCCACCTCAGACAGCACAAACAACATGAGCTGTACAGTGCAGCAGCGCACAAACACGAGCAAACATGCTCAGATGTAAAGAGGACTGCATGCTAAAGGAGTGACACATGAGACAAACAATTCCCTGGAACCAGGAAGACAAAAAACGCTCTCTAGAGCCGTCTACCGCACCATGTCTGCTCTGCCGAAGCGCCTCTGAGCAAGGCAGCGAATGCAAACCAGGTCCAGAAGTGCTCTTATGCGGCGAGCTGTGACCTCTGACCTCTCTGCAAGCTGTTGCAAAAACTTAACGTCAAACAGGCCGAATAAGCCTGTCAGACGTCGTCCGGACACGTAATAAAGCTTCTATCATGAACTTGACGTGACGATATAATGTAGCAGATGTAACACACTCAGCACCTCAGTCTACATGTAAGCTGCGTCCTCCCTCTCCTCCTCCACCCGATTAATGAGAAAAAGACGAAGACAGAGAAACGCTTACCCTGTTCGCTGCTGTTGTCGCCGCTGTGCGATGTGTGCCCGCCGCTGGACGGCCCCGGCGTTCCTCCAGAGCGTGTGGACGCCGTGTCATCGTGATCTCTGTTCCAGGATGTCTGTCATAGAGACGGAGACAGAGGCAGATGAGCCAGTTAATCGATGTCAGCCTTTATTTTCTTCCATCATCAGCTGTGTTGATTTTATGTGTAATTGAGTTTTTTTTAAGCGTGCATATTCTATTATCTTCTTAATGTACAATACATACACAAAAACACAAACTCCCGCAGTGTGTGTGTGTGTGTGTGTGTGTGTGTGTGCGTGTGCGTGTGCGTGTGCGTGTGCGTGTGCGAGGCCCTGCAACAATCTTATGGAATGAGAATTATTGGGGCTCGATGAAGAGAAAGGCCCAGATGAATAGCGAGCGAACATGTTGTATTAGTTCCCAGCTTTCTGAGGCATGCAATCCACGGCTGCCTCCATTTGGCTCAAACCACTAGCAGATGAAAATACAAAACAGCTACAACTTAAGATAGGCCGTGGCGAGCGCCAGGGAGTGATGTCATCCAAGCAGAGCAGACCAGAGAGGGAGCGGGAGAGAGAGGTAAATAACTCAAAGTATTGCTACATAAGTATAAATACTCAGTTTTGTCCAAATATGAACCAAAAAAAATGACCAATCCCACTAATGTAGATTTAAATTTCATTGTGGGAAGCAGAGCCAGAACAGAGCCATAACCAAATAAGCTGAAGTTCTCCCACAGTCTTTCCTCAAACACAAAATGGAACAAAAATGTGGCGTGAGCGACCGAACTGAAGCCGATTTCAAACTTTATACAGACAAATGAAAAAGCTGAGGTATTACCGCACAGTGGAAGTCCATTCCTCTCTCTACGCCTTCAAGGAAAATAACACATGAACACAAGCAGCTGACTAGATAAAACAGAGACTCCGGAGACCTGGGTTTATATATAGTGAGCTGTGTGTGTGCGTGTGTGTGTGTGCGTGTGTGCGTGTGTGTGTGTCTAAAGGACAGTCTTAGGCCAGATGAGTGTCAGCTGCACACCGGACGGTAGAGAGCAAATGGTCCAGACAGGAGGACAAAGGGAAGACACACACACGCACACGCACACGCACACACACACACACACACACACACACACACAGGTAAGCGACACAGACATAATAAGTTCCCTCACAGACACATTTACAGATTTGGCTCCTACACACACACACACACACACACACACACACACCTACACATAGACAGTGCATGAAGCAAACACACACACTCAGATCACACCCTGCCCCATACGAAGCTGCTGCATATTATTGAAACTCAACCAGATGTAACCTCTTATCTCCCAGTGCCTCTGAAGAGCAACATTAGCACCGAGGACAGGGGAGAATAGAGACTTCAAAATAGAAGTAAATGGAATCTAATGTCTCATCACACGCAGCTAGCTATCACAAACAAACACGCAGCAAAACCAAACACACACACACACACACAAACACACACAGTCGAGCCTACTCTGCCGCCCGCGTGAGCCTATCTTTGCTCTGTCAAATCAAATGAAGCAGATATCAAGGGGCAATGTGGTGCTCGCATCACGCTTTTAGGGCTACGCGACGAAATGAGTGATAGAAACCCACGCAGTGGAGGAGAGGAGGGAGAGGAGAGGAGCACGGTGGGGAACAACTGGTTTCAATTGGGATACGACAGGCAGCGCTGCCTCTGCGAGGAGGATTTGGAGCTTGGTTCAGAATTATGAGGAAAAAAAGTAGACATTAATTCATGACACAGGGTTTGTTTTAAACAAAATGTAAATGGAATAAAATAACTGAAAAGAATATACAAGTCAGCAAATTCAACACATTTGGGGTCTATTAGAGCCCGTTTGATGTTCTTGGGCTATGAAATTATAATACAGTGCTTACATGGACGATAAAATCGTTGTTTTCTAAATTAGGCTTTGAGGCATTGCAATAAAGAGGAAAGTCACTGCACAAAGGCATGGCAAGGATGGTGATTGGGTAGATAAGCGTTGATTTTAACAGGGATAAGATAGCAAGAAGTTCTTTTTTTTCCACCTCTTACAAATTCTTTTTTGCTGACCGTAGAAGACTGAAAAATGAAACACCCGTGCATGACCGAGTAACTCCAGAGAACATCAGAAGTGAGGTAATCCAGACCACATGCTCAGCACGCAAACAGTTAACACGGGCTTTTGCCAGCTCCTCCAAAAGTGCAGCTTTTAAAAATGAGCAGAACTTGTTTATTCAGAGTTCCGTGAAAAAGAATAGCGCAGTACCCCGGGGACGTCGAACTGCGAGTATTAAAAAACCCAAGAGCCTCGGCTCGCAAAAGGATATGGTTTTTTTTTTCATTTTCTTTTTGTTTTAATTCTGCAACAAATTCCACTTGAAAATATAATTAGAAAGTGGAGGGGGAGATGGCAAACTACTGCATTAGCTGTAATTGAACAAAAGAGCGCTTTGCCTGCTGGGAGCTGGCCGCTGAGGCCCCATGGGAAAGGGGGCGGGGCTGAGACAGGACCTGGTGGCATCTCCGCGGGGACGGGGAGTTTATTTATAATCACAGGCCGCCCTTGGACGGAACAGGCCCGGCACTGATCTAACACGCAATTAATACACACACGGCTGAGATCACACAACCCCCTCCACACACACACACACATACCAGTACACACAGGTCGCGCAGCATGTCTGCACACACCCATACACAAATAAAACATTTTCTATGGCCACTTAGCTCGCACACACACCCACACACACACACAAAAACAGTTTTCATCTACCTTTTGCAAACACATCACAGAGCCGCCATGCTCGCAGTCCCTTTTTAACAAAGGCACACACCTTGACCACAATCGAGAAAAAAAAACACACACCCCCTGTGCTAACAAGACTACGGCACACAATGTGGAGGTCCACCTTCACGATATGGGATATGTAAATTCACAAGATGAATAGATGCATAAACAGAAAGCTCGAGGAAGCAGGGAGCTGGAGAGCGCTGTCCCTCTGCACACATAGCTACACACTTGATTTATTCTATGTCCCCTTAATGAGCCACCATGGTCTCTCTCTCTCTCTCTCTCTCTGCCCCTCTCTTTAACTCTTTCTCTCTCTCTCTCTCACTCGCTCTCCCCTGTGCAGGATGTAGATTAATTCAATGCCTAATTGTTTAGTAAATTCAATTTTCCACATTCTATTCTGCCTAGCTTTAGCTAAAGTTCTTAAATCTGCCGCGCCAAGCCGAGGGAACCCCGTTTGTGAGCCGTGCATACCTTTTTTTTTTTTCATTACCATTTTTCTTCCCTCCACCACCCTAATTCGCCATGAAAAGATTTTCCTTGCTGGAAATTCTGATTCCGCTATGATCGGTGAGGCATTCCAATCCGATGCATTCTCATTGTGGCGCGCCTAAGATGCGAGGGGGGCTTCCCTTTCTCGCTGTGCCAGGCCCCATATCATACAAGCGCTCATGCAAGAAATGTTGCCTTGCCAATTCATTTGCAATAATAAAGAAAATGGTTAAGGTTGTTGTGCTTTGCCCCCCCAACCTCCCCTCTTTCCTCACTCTGAAATATCTTTTGTGATGATATGGATATTTACTTTTCACCCTGTGCCAGCGAGTGTGCGGGAATAATCATATGTGCATACTTAACGGCGCAGACATAAATATCCAAATAACCCCCCACGTATACACTCCTCAGCGGTGGTACATCTGAATCAAAGATGACAGTCGGGCTACTCCATCCCCCAGAATGCTTTGGTGCATCTGTTCTCTGCGGTTGTTTTCTTTAACACCATTTTTGACCTTTGCAGCAGCGCTGCTTCCTCAAGTTGAAATCGGCGAGAATGCCATGTGTTGCAGCGGCGAGATGGCCTGCAATAACTCCAGACACATTCTCCCACTCAGCCGAACGCTGGTGGGGAAGCTGTTAGTGAAAGGGGGCTGAAAGGCCAGCTATTGTAAACTCTTGTTTACTTTGCTTTCCACTGTGACTAGATAAAGCAGGATCTGCCTCTCTGATAACCGGCCAGGCAAGTGCTCCGCTCTCTCCACCCCTCTCCTCCCCTCGCTGCAATATTAGCGCTTCCAAAATGAAAAGAGGGGCTGATAATGGTATGCGTGGTGCAAAAAAAAAAAAAAAAAAAGGAGTGAGAGAGCAAAAGACACCCTCCTCCCTCCCATTCTGTTCTGCACTCCCCTTCCTCCCCAACTCTTCACAATAGACAAAGAAAAAAAGAAATAACCTTATAATTGCTGAAGGGGGTGAGGGAGAAAACTGGATTTGGTCTCTTGAGTAAGTAAAGTATGCTACACTGAATAGCCGTCAGGTACTCTTCAATCGGCTTTTTAAAACCGGTGGGTTAACCTCATAGAGGCAACCAAAGATAATTACATGTTTGAGATAATTACCAGAGCTTTCAAAGTCCATTTAGATGACACTCACGGAAACTGACAAACTGATTTTCTTTCTCTGTGGCCTCTTCCACTTCAGCCCTCGCTGCAGGCTCCTTGTTTACTCTCTGTGAGCTGAAATCCAAACAAAAACATTAACTCGAGTGCTCCCCCCTCCACGCTATCTGACCCCAAACAAAGCATATTTCTTTTCTTCTTCTTCTTTTTTCTTTTTTTGCAGCTGTGAATGAAAAGGCAGCCGTAATTTCTTAATGACATGTTCCGCTGCGGCTGCTCCGTTAGCCTAGCCTAGCCTCACTCGCAGCCACCGTGCTGGGATGTTCTTGGTGGATCCCTTGGAGACGGGCTGTTTGTGATGGCGGCCATTGTCAGAGGCTCGCAGGGGGTTAAGGGGGAGAGGAACTTTCCATTAGCTAAGTACACATGTGTTAAGCCAGGTTATTGTTTACTTAGCCAAAGAAACCACAGCAGGCCTTAGGGACAGACATGGCCGCCCATCATAAGTAATACGAGACACAAGCCAAGAACTTTATTTGCAATTGGGATTTTGTGGCAATCACAACAGAGTATCTGTGACACAGCGCGGCTCCACTAAGCACCAGTTTCCAGCAATGCTGCACGATTTAAAAACAACTAATAAATCAACCGAAAAAATGCCCTGATGTCTGAAACTATATGAAAGTATATATGAAGCTCCGGACGTTCTTTGAAGTCACGCTGGCCTTGATTTGCTTAATCAGAATCACCCCTACTTGCTATTCCACCACAATAATGAAGAGGCTAAGAAACACACAAGTCACGTGGTCGCCTCTTTGTATCACTTGTTGAATCCTTAACAGCCGCCCCGCATTCACTCCCCGATGGAAAAAAAGGGGAGTTCAGGGGAGGGGAGGGAGGAGGAGGTGCAGAGGAGGGAGGGTGGGCGAGTGGGGGTCAAACCTCTCCTCTATTCAACTACAAAAGCTGCTATTACCAACAATTGCCGCCATGATTCAAAAGTTTGTATTAAGATCAGCAGCATGCCACTGTAGGAGAGGGAGGGAAGGGAAAAAAGAGAGTGTGTGCGCCTGTTAACTCGGGTGTAACTCGATCCATACTTCAACGAGAAGCGGATAGATTAGCGATAGCGGTGTACTGATTAGGAAAATAGTGGCTGACCCCAGCGGTCAGGGTTTCCATTGAGTTTGGGGGCTGGGTGGGAGAGGGGGGGGGGGTGTGTCACTCTTTGACCGCCAGAGTTACCTAAACCAACACTGCTGGGTCTCACTGACCTGGAAACCAGCACTTGTATGGCATAACAGTGCCAATTGTTGGAAAAAGATACCGCGATAGCGCTATCAAGAGCAAATTCTTACACAGTGACCACAACACTAAGCTCACACAGGCAGTTTGTTTAGGAGAGACTGTGCGGGACACAAGGAAAACAGCAACAGTTCCCAAATGTATGGATGTTATTCCACATTGTGGGCGATTTCATGTTCTTTTCATGTGATTTCACAAGCAGAAAAAAAAACACACTCTGAAACGTCAGTACCTCTCCACTAAATTAAGTCAACAAATTAACTGCTGAGCATTCATAATCATTTAAGGCTCTCCCACAAAAAGGCAGGCGGAGAATATTTTTAAGGGAAATTTCAATTATTTCCAGCCCCACTTCAGCCTGCATGGCTCAATCAAGTAGAGGAGCTCTTGAGACTTGGAGTGAGTCCTCAGCACTATTAGTAGTGTTCTGCTCTACAGCGGAGAGCCCGGGCCCTCGGAGTTCATTAGCAAATTGCTGCGCCCCTCCCCGTGCTCTCTGCGCAATTAAAGGCAACTGTGCAAATGACGTACAGCGGCGTGGAAATACCTCCCCGCTTCTTCAGGCCGAGGTGAACATGTGTGGCAGGCAAATAGGGACGCAATCAGCAGAGCAACTGCCGCCACATTTCAACAACAAGAAAACTGAGAGAAACGCAGGCATATTCAGTGTGGACATTAAAGGCCTCTGGAAAATTCACTCAGAATAATGGAGTTTTATCAGCTCTTTTATGTTTGTACACAGCTGAGCTCAAAGCAGGATGTGTTTGTGTAATGGGGCAACTGGAAATGTGCTCCTCAAGTGAAGAAATTAAGCGAACGTGGTGGGAAGCTCTCCAGGGAGCGGCAGGGAAAGGGTTAAGAAAGTCCAACTGGTGCTAACCAGTCACTCCACTCACATAGCACCTGAGGGGGTTGCTGCATTTATCAGGCCAGTCTGAACACACACATGCACACAGCAGCGCGCACACAAACACACATATATGCATACACTTGTAGAAAGATGCATGCACACAGCTCGTGCACACACACACATACACACACACCTCCACAAAAAGACACACAAACACAGGAGGGTGAGCCCAAACTGGCTGGGCTGCATTCACAAGCCAGCACAGAGCCTCTCTGACTTTTTCACCTCTCAGCTATGCTCTGCTTTCTTTTGAAAGGGGCGCTCAGAGTCCCTCCATACGCGCCTGCATAGGCACACTGACAAAACAATGTAAAGACATGTAAAGAATATTCAGAAAATTACTGTTATGACGCAGGGGTGCATAATGCAGCAAGAAGTCAGCGTTGTTGGATTGTTGAGTTTAATAAATTCAAAGTATTTTTTTTTTCCTCTGACATTTTTTTTCTTCTGCTACAGTCGCCTCGCCGGAATAAATTGGTTTATGAATAAATGAGCCTGCTTTCTCCGTCTTGTTAACATTGTTCTTTTGTGCAAATTCTCAGCATTTTTTTCCAGTCCACTTCAACTTTATGCCCGAGGGCATATATTAAAAATACATATGGAAAGAGATAATGCACACACAACGCAAATTCGTTAAGGATGTCACTGCCTAACAACTGCAGATAAGATGTCACACAAAAATAGCCCTCACAACTCAAAAAATATATATTCAGCCGCAAGTAAGTCATGAAGCGCTCTGCCATTAGATTGACAATGTAAGTATTCAGCAGTGAGAGGCATGCACCCGCTGCCTGTTTGGATATGCCCATTTACACACAGCCTGCTGCTGTGGACAGTCTCCATGTTATCCTACTGGAACATCAGCCCATCCCTCAATATTACACATGTGTCAAAAAGTTTTCCCTGCGCTGAAATGCAAGCTATGCCTGTAGGTCATTTATATGGTTCTGTCATATCAGTGTAAACACAAGCTTATGTGGTTTTGCCCTAAATTGACTATATGTAGGGACCATCATTAAATTAAAATAGGCCATGTCTTCATCTTATAGTCAATTAAAGATCCGCATCAGTGCCCCAAGCACAACATAATTTTCTTCATATACCTAGAAACCCAAGGGTTTTACCAGACTATTTCCACATACCATAAAGCTTCATTCCTTGTCCTGACCTATCTATAAAAAAAAAAAAAAACTTTTGACAACTGAATCCCCGAGAGAGCACAACAAGCCCTTCAAAGAGACACTTAAATGCACAAGTGGCGTCTGTGTTATTTAATTCTGTTTCTGGATTAAGTGAAGTATTATCTTCCGGGTGATCTTTCTCATTTCCATAATCAGCCATAAGGGCCGGGGATGGAGGAGTGCATGCGCGGCGGGGTGGGGGTCTTCCCTGTCGGGCCCCAGTCCGCTCCCAGTCCTGCCATTCAGCGCAGAACATAAAAGCCGGTGGCTGTCTCTCTCTCTGCTCAGACCAGCCACTCAACCATATGGAAGTCCGCGGATTTAAATTATTTAGCCTAATCGCTTCATTACTTTTTATGTCGGACTACCCAACTAATCCCTTTAATTTGGACACTTGATTTCTTTTCCCTCATCGGCATCCATAGGATGGAGCCGCTGCTCGGCTAAAACTCCGGGACACTTTAACTTATTGAAACATGGTCTCATAGCCTGCAACGCTGTCTCCTGCACACATGACTCGAGCTATTAATGGCCGAAAATCCAGATTTGCATAATTCTAATCATTGGTCGCTGTTATCATTATTTAACGGCAGTGTATGGACCATTAGGGTCATGCCTGCGCGCACACTACAATGTCCCCGGAGTGCCAACAGTCAGTGGAGCACATAATGAAGGCTGTGGTTATCTCTGATATCTGCACAAAAGGAAACACTCCCTAATCTACCTTTAATACCCGCTGCTTCCATGGCTCTCAAAAAATCTGCCTTATTGGTGCTGAATCTGTGCGCTCTGAGCGAAATAAAGGAGGAGGAGAGGAGGGGTCCCGATAAGCAATGTGCACTCATGTCTAAGGAAAAATACTGACAAGACGCGTAATGAACCGTGAACTCCACAGTGGAGAAACCAAGGCACCTAAACCGCAGTCTGCAGCCCAGGCTGCTGCTCTCTCCTGGGCCGCACGGCGCACACGAGCTGATAGCGTTTGGGTTTTTTGCTCCAGAAAGAGACAGAAAAACGGAGAGAGGCTCTAAATTAAAATCGACATGAAACAGGTCAAGTTTATGGCGATGCTTTTTCGAGCTAATCTTCCCAGGTCGGTTCCGGGTTCAAGTCTTAATGGGCCAATAATAGCAACATTATTCAGAAAATTTTTCATTCCGATGGATGGAATGTAAAACGGCCTTAATCATATGCAAATAACAGCGCAGCGGAGTAGTGACCCAGAATAGCTGAATAGCCAGCAGGGAGAGAGCACGCACGCACGCACACACACGCACGCACGCACAGGGAGAGGGAGATGGAGGCTACCTGATCAAGGGCCACCGATGATCTCGTGATTTCCTCGCTGTCTGATTTGGACCCGCCCTCTCTGTCGTCTATGACCAAGTCGATGGGCATCTTGCCTTTCAAGCAGCTGATGTACCGGTGACAGAAATTATCACACAGCTCGTGCACCTTCAGAGAGAGAGAGAGAGAGAGAGAGAGAGTGAGAGAGAGAGAGAGAGAGAGAGAGAGAGAGAGAGAGAGAGTCACACACACTCACCCAAAAGAGACGATCATCACACAACAGCGGCATGTGCAACCACAACATGGGCCCAACACACACACACACACACACACACACACACACACACACACACACACACCAGCCCGGAGATCACAGCACAGCTCCAGCATCTGAAGTATTCATAGTTTAAAAGAGTTAACATGACTGATCCCTGGCAACGCGTTATTCTTTTGGCACCGTGATATCGTATCAGGCTAAATGTGCACAAAAAATTCCCTTTATTTATTTTGCCTGCAAAAAGTTTTTATATTGCTTCCCTGAAATTATAAAAAACTGAAATGAGATCACTTTGGGCTGCTTCAGGCTAATTTACCTCCAGTTGCCGCGCCGCGCCGCAGTGGCGGTGCGCTCCATCCGCACTGTCATTGCAACTTTATTTTTTTTTCTCCACTCAAAATAGAGATATCGCCGAAAATTGACAGTGACAAGAGGGCTCAGGGGCTACAACGCACTCAACACCCGTGTTAAATTCATCATCGGTGCCCCGGGTAGTGGCCATTAGAGGAGGGTGACCCGCTTGACTGACATTTAAGGTAAACTGTTTAATTTCGGCGACTTATTACATTATCGCTGCCAATGCGGCGCATCCCATCGCCCGAGAAACAAAAGCGTGAGATGGGCAGAGAGTTACAGAGCTGCAAGACACCTTCAGCTTGAATTTTTTTACAGCTGCACCGAATATCAGTTCACACCCTCACATTTACAGCAGGCTGCACGATCTGAGAGAAGGCGGTGCACAAGCGCAAGTCTCAAAAACTAAAACTTTTAACAGCTCTGAAGATGTTTCACAGCGCTAAAGTTTAGGTTAAAGTTGCCAGCGCAGACGACTGCAGTCCATCTGATAGGGAGACAAATCAGAGTTTTACACCCACTCCTCCCTCCATCCACAGATGGCTGCCTGCGGCCTTTTGCCCTCCACAAAGAATCACTTCTAAAACCCGCAAAGTCCGCCTGTATGTTTCACCTTGCATGCAGCTCCTGCCAGCATTAAACTTCATTAAAGCATGCGGGGAGATTTGGGCACACAGATATCCGTTCCAGTCGTAACAGCTTGCGTCGTGATTAAACGCGGAAGAGAAATGGCCTCATGATTGATTTTGACGCTAATTATAACCGACGAGCAAAAATACATTTTTCTGCAAATACAGCCCAAAGGTCTGAAGTGGCACACTGGACGGAAATGGTGAAAGAATATTACCTTCTCCAGCTCCAGAAGATGAAATCGTAAAACTTGAATGGCTTGAATCATCTGAAAAATTAAAATAACAATAAAAAATGAGCTGCTCACATCTCTTGATATTAAACAGGCACGTTTTTCTCAATACAAGTAACTGCAGACGAGGAAAATATTCATATGAATGGATTTTATGTGGAACTGATATTAAACTTGGACGTTATTGCAATATGGAGAGCAGGCATACAGTGCAGCCTGGCGCTGCAATAAGCCTCAGAGTCAGAGATCTATTAGCCACCAACTAGTCGTGAGGAAATCGTTACTCTCACATCACATTCAAACTGTACAAAGTGAAAAGCATGAATAGAATAAGTTTCCAGGCCGAGTTCAAAGGTTTGTGACAGCTGTCTAACAGCGGCCCTTCATCTGCAGATACAACCGGGGGCCATCGTGATATCAAACAGCCCAAAAAGAGGAACATCACCTCCAATCCTGCTGCAACTTTGCAGCACCACTGTGTGACACACATGCACATCCCGCCAGTAAACATGCGCCAAACATTCAGAAGTGCTCTGAGAAAATAAGAGTTTCTTACCAGATTATCCAACTCTGGATTCGATGAAAATAAAGGCTTTTCTGCCCGAATCTAAAAGCAAAAAACATTTCCATAAAAAACGTGAATAGAAAGTACAATCAAGTTCTAAATGTTCTATAATGTGAGATTAAAATGCAACTTCTGGCTTACTGGTGTATTAATTCCTACTTTCTGCACAGCAAACACATTTTATGAAATTTTCGCACATGCTGAAATAACTTCTTTATTAGTGAGAGCCGTTTGATTTGCTTCCACTGCAGAATTAACGTGACGCACAAAAGTCAGACCTCACACTCAATGCGTGCAGGAGAGCAGCTCAACCAGCCCGAGCATGCACATTTCAAAAAAGAAGTCAAACTTTCCTGACCTGCTTTGCAAACACTGCTATGTCTTCATTGAAAGATTCCGATGAACAGACGTCTCCTCCCGCCACCCCGGGCTCTCTGGGGGTGCAAGTCGCTAATTCACATTTCTCAAAAATCAGTGCAAGCAAGGGGAACAGGGGGTGCCTGGGAACAAACACACAATAGCAAATGTCACCAGAGAGAACAGCGCCGGGGTCAAGACTACTCCGGGCTAGATTTAGCCAGCCATGCTACTCTTCAACAACTCGCCCATGGGGACTGCTGCTGCAGCCTTTGCTATTATATTATGCAGAGGCTCGGAGAAAGGCTGCAAACAGCGGGCAGGCTCTGTGATTAAATCTAGGTGCGCCTAATAGCATAAAAGCTTTAGAGTCAGTCAAACAATTTTTTGTTTTTTTGGTTTTTTTTTTCTTTTTGCACAGGTCTCCGTTTGGATCCCAGACGTGTGTGAGTGTGTTTGGCGAAAACCTCTAAAGGCTGCAGGCGACTGAGCGCGCGCACATTTCACGATTATTTATTGTTGTCATAAGGGTAAATATGTGCAGCCTGGCAATGTGCTGAAAGTTGTGTCAGCGTGGCGTGAGATGCTGAAACTGGCATGTTTGGCCACCGTGAAAACATCATGCTTAGATTATTTTATTTTAATTAACTGCTGTAAATTAATAAATGATATGCATATGTGGGATTTCCTTTAAACATGATATATCTTTAATTTGCTGAAGCCTGGCACGTTACCCACAATTAATTAAAATGGTTAAAAGAGAGAAGGTAATTATTTTTCTCTTAATAAACGATTAAACTTGAAAAAGAAAGCAACTTAAATTAAAAAAAAATAGAAATAGTAATTAAAGTGGACTTTGTCTCATTATTATCGTTAACAGTCTAATTAATTTTATCAGCTATTTTTTTTTCAAACAGCAGGACATCCGCCTCACTGAGAAAACTCTGCATTTCTTTTTGCTCCTCTATTTGTTCAATTGTTCACCAGCAGGAACACGTGATAAACATGATTGACTTTAAAAGCATAAAAATCCGAGCTGTGGAAAAAATGAAGGGCGGACAAAAAGGCTGTGGCCGCTCTCCGTCCCTGCGCCCCTGTTTGGGCTCCAGTGTTCTGCTGAAAGGCTTCACCGAGAGGCACGGCCGTCCCGGGCACTGAGCCGCTGTTTTCCTGCTACGACGCCGACTTTGCACCCACTAGCCCACCCGGCTGCCCCCTCCAGGTCTGGACGCACGCCTGCCCCGCCACAGAGCGAGTTTCCCCGCGGACCGGAGGCTTGCACCTACCCGTAGATAGCGTCTTTATCTCTCTTGAGAGCGTCGTTAACAGAGGAGCCCATGCTGGGAGGCATGGTGTTGGTGTGGGCGGTGTGCGGGTACTGGTGGGAGTGCAGCTGGGGCCCGTGGTTGAGGTGCACCGCCTGCATGGACCGGGCGCCGTGCGGGTCTCCGTACATGGTGGTCGGGATGCCCACCCCGTCCATCCCGTAGTGGGGCAAGTCTTCGTACTGCACACAACAAACGCGGGGCCACAGTGAATACACAGGTCAAACTACAACTTTGCTATAAAACCACAAGTGAGGAATATATCAGAAAAGTTATTTTTAAGTCGGACAGGTGAGACTTGAAGTTTGGCTTTTCGTCTAAAAATGTAAAGTAAAAATCTGCCAACAGGGCGATATTTATTTTCCTTAATTTCCTAAATCAGTCGACACGTTTGAACCTTTGCTTCAATTGTCTTTTTCCGCTTTCTTTCATAATAGCGACCCTCAAAACACGCGCAAAACACCACACATTAAATAATAGTTTTGCATTTTTTTTTTTTTACTCCTTTTCAAGAAATCGAGCTTTAGGGAGTGAAGTCTGAGCAGGATGATGTTTACAGCAGGAAAACTCCAAGATTTATCCTGAAGTGAAAGCTAGTTTTGTTTTCAACGTATTCACAATGACCTTTGCAGCTCAGATAGGAGTGAAATAAATATCAATTATTGAATATGTTTAAAAATACTGGGAGGGCAAAGAAAGTAAAACACCAGCAACGTGGCTCTGTTATCATTAAACAAGCACTAATTCGGTTTTAACACCATCAATCTGCTGTTTTCACTGTGCACAACAGCAAATGTTTCAAACTTGCTCCTTGCAGTGTTTTGTGATTTTTTAAAGGCTCATAATTGGGCAGCGTGTTATTTATTAACCGCGAGGCACACTGAGATCAGGACATGCAGCAAAACGCGAGGAAACGCCTGTTGTGTTTTTCAGACAGCGGTAAACTGGAGCTGGACATCCAAACTTTTCCACGTGTCAGCCTGGACTTAAATCACGTAGCCTCGTCTTGACACTGCTCTTCGGCGGTTATTAAACACTTTGCCGCTGTGTTCAGATGCAGAAATGTTGATTCAAGTCTGCGCGAGCCTGAAATAAAATCTTTATTCGAGGTTTGCTTCTCGAACGGATTAAAAGGAGGCTTGAATTATTGATCATGCTCTCTGGAAGTGAGAAACAAGTGCAGGGGAAAGAGTAAAAAGCATTATCGCTTAAAGCTGAGCGTTTGGACCCTAAAGGCAAAGAGGTGCAAACCCCAGCGTGGTGCAGCTCCGGTGCCCCCAACATCTCTGCTGTTACACTGTTTGCCATCCGTGTGAGGATCCCAGCCGCTGTTCCGAGCAGTCCCGGGGTGTATGAATCAAAGCGTTTGTCATCACCTCATTACCAAAAACTGCCTCACTGGCTTTATGCTGCTATTGCCTGTTTTGGCGCAATTCGCGGTGCGAAGCCCAGTGAGGAGGCAGGGGTGATGGCGAAGTAAGGATTTTTATTTTGTTTACAAACGCTCCGCTCAACGTGAAATCTTGACCGAACGGTCCGAGGAGAAATGTGGAGATTTGTTTTGCCTCTATGCCCTCCCCCACTTCGCTTCCAGTAACTGGCCTGTCATAACTAATCTAAAAAACATAGCCGATGTGAGATATGATCGTGCTTCCAATGTCCCTCGGCGGGCCGGTTTGTGAGGCGGCCGCGCGTAATGCCGTGCCAAAAGACGCCAAAAATGAGATCGTGTCTCCATGTGTCAGGAAGACGACAGAAACTTTCGCCGCGAGTGTGTGTCCGCGCGGGTATGTGTGTCATTAAGCCACGTTACAGTGCAGGATTGCATTCAAGCACAGCAGACTTAGAGAAACTTTTTAGGGGGTATTGCCCTACGTACCCGTTGCGCCATAACCCTCCTGACTCCCTGGTCGTCCTTTCAGTTTAGATAAATCCCCTCTGAGGCCAGGGTGGAGACGAAATGAAGAAAGAAAATCCAAATAAATGGGAGGATGTTTCAGCCAAAATCCCGTATGCCTTTTTTTCCACGGAACGGTGAAGCCAGCCCCCGCTTTCTGCGCAAGTTTAGCCCAGGCGCGGCGAATAGGTCCTCGGCTATCCTCGGGGCAGCGGCGCCAGGCTCCTTTTCCAAAACCAGGATGAAAATAAAATAGCCCCTCAAACAAAACTGGCGACTCTCATGGCTTTTTGCCACTCCGCCTGTCAGTCAAAACGCGAGGGCTTGTCAAAAGTACCGGATGAATGATGGTCCGACGCGCGTCTCCACGGGATCGGCACCACCTAAATGTTAATGGTCACAATCACAGTTAAAAAATGAAGCAGCTCTCCTCTCGTTTTCTTTGATCACTCTCGGCTCCCGGCTTGATTTTCTTATGCAAAAGCGTCTACAGGAGATCAAGAGGAGGTGGGGTGATAATTCTGGCTTAGGCTTTCTTAAAGGAGCCACGATCGATGCTGAGCGTGTGTGCGCATACGTGTGTGTGTGCATGTGTCTGTATGTGTGTGAGTGCGTGTGTATGCATGAGCCGCCTGCCCGTTTGTGTACAATGGATGTGTGTGTTGAGCTGAGGAGGAGCGGAGGATCTGGACCAGACTGCCGAAACCCGGAAGTAGTGGTGGCCATAACAGGTCGCGTCTTACACAACGCACCGGGCTGCAGCAAGTCGTGCGGAGAGGAGGGGGGGTGGGAGGACCCTGCGAGCCCAGCGAGCCGCGCCGCGAGCTGCAACAACGAGCGGGGATAAACGCAGAACATCCACCTATGACTCCAGCTCCACGTCTCATTCTCATAAAGTGACTCCACCGCTCGGTCTGGAGCGCGTTTAAACACTGAACCGTGTGTGTTTCGGGGCTGGCGCGTCCAGCTTCCACTTCTCTGCTTGTAAACACTTTGTTAACGGCTTATTGAAGCACCTTTCAACTCTCACATGAGGTACTGTCAGGTACGTTATCAAGAACCGACGTGGTCCAAATTGTAGGTTGAAGTTTGGATTGGGTCTAACTGCATAATCACTCATTTCTGTCATCGAGAAACAAGTTGTGAGTCTAAAACGAGCTTATTATGATAGTTTTATAGTCAGGTTAAGCCTGTCAGCATCATGTCTGCATGATATCCACAGAGTAGCTTGGAGCCAAACATCCAGTCTTGCAGGTTTTGCGTCTGTGGCGAATCACTATCAACTTCTGTTGAGGCTGTTTGCTTCCCACCTTTGCATTAATGCACATAATAATTAATAATGGAAGTGCACAAGCACAGAGAAGTGTCAGCTCCAAATGAGAGGAGCAGTAGCAACAACTTTCTGCAAGTTATTTGGGAGCATTTCTCATATTGAATTTTAATAACTGTTCGCAACGCACAAGCAGCCTAATCAGCCCCCGCGTTGTGACTCTGGCGTGTGGTGTGCGCGCTTAATCAAGAAATAAGTCGTTAAAACGTTGCAGCAGCTTTTCAAAGCATCTTTTCTGCCGAAATAACAGTTCACATGTCGTCCGTCCCTCTCCCCCACAGCAGCGCGGAATGGGTCGCTCCAGTCCGCCCTGGCTGTCCAATGGCAGGGAGGCTCTGGGATGGGAGCCCCCTATTGGCTCCGCACATGATCGATCCGGGGCTGATGGATGGCTTTTAGGCCACATTTGCGAGGAGGCGCAAAACAAAACATCGTCCGCGGATAGAAAACACACACTCTGCGTTTTCTGTCAGCTCCTACAGGCTGTACATTCACCAAAACGCAGAATATTTGACCAATGTGTGTATGTGTGTGTGTGTGTGCCACTCTTTCTCTCTCCCTCATACACACGCGCGCGCACACACACACACGTGCACACACACTTAAATACTCACATCCCTGACTTAATTACTTGCCTCTAAACGCACTCACACTTTGACTAAACTTCACCAGAGCAAACAGAGCCACACTCGGACGAAGACACTGTCAACTTTCCTCTCACAGAAGTTATTAAATTCAACTTTCGTCTCTTTGTAATGAACCTTTCGCTGGAGTTTCACGGTTTGCAGTGCAGAGATTGTAAAAGTTTGGTCAAATATTGATGAGCTTTAATTTATGGGGGGGGACTTAGATTCTCGAGTAATTTCGACAAAAGTAATGACTTGAGTAATGTGGGAATGTAAATTAACAAAATAGTTTGAATTTACTGCGTTATCTCGTTATATTTGATACCTCGCCGGGATATAAACGGCTACAAATCGTATTTAATTTAACGTTTCACGTTTCTTTTTTAATTAAGAAGTTTAACTACCTCAAAATCTGCATAAAATATTTATGATATATTTCCTGGTATATGAAGTTATATAAAAACGGGAGAAGTTAGATGCATGAGGATTAGTTTTCAGGGAAGACGCGCACGTACAGGATTTGCAGATATTGTAATAGATTTCGGTTGATTTCTGCAGTCGTTTTCCACATGATCACCGACAGGAGGTTTGTCCAACTTTTTATTTGTCTCTCAGCCCATCACACACGAACAGGGTGCAAAACAGCCACATTTTCTTATGATTATGCACACAGGGGTTGTTGCTCGGTGACAGCCTGCTTGAAGTTTTTTTTTTCCCTTCTCCGTGCAGCGCGTCCAGTCATCGATCATCTGCCCCCGGTGCCAGAAATGGTGTCATAACATGATAATGCGGCTTCACACATTCGGCGGTGATTCCTGTGGTAAAACCTGACCGGTGGGATCCGATGGGACAAATTCAAAGGCATGAAATGAGTATCAAAGCTTCCTGCAGTCCGGCCGGCGAGGCTCCGGGGCGCGGACAGCTGAAACGACGAAGCCGCTCAGGACGCACGGACTTTTACGCACAGAGAAACCGGATCAAAGAGTCCACCGGGTTCCCCCGTGCTCGAGTTTCTTAGTTTGGTTATTTATTGGTGAGTCGAAGCTCTACTCTCATTCTTCCTTTTATTTTCTCGGCGCATTAAATAATTTAAAAGGTTATTATTGTCACAGAGATATTTTGATGAAGGGACGTTGTTTTTAATTAAAGAAAAAGCTGATGTTTAAATCCACTTTCAGCTAAATTTGTGGGTTTAGTGAAACGCAAACAGGATTATATAGCTCACTACACCACAAGGCACACTAAATTTTAGAGGGTCATTGAGAAAAAGCAAAGCTAAATTAACATGAAAGGAGACCACATCAGCGCCTGACCACTGTAAAATAACTACAATGGCATTATAAAGCAATTAAGCTACTTCAATTAGCGTCTATAAAAGCAAACTGGAGCCCCACGCTCTCTCCTGGAGTTGCTCCTTCGTGAGGGTCAGCGCATTTTGGCATCCTGAAAGAGAGCAGGGGGGCAAATACCGTCATTTCTGTTTAATCCGCTTTGCGATGACGGTAATGCTGCGAGTCGTTTCAATAAAATCAGCAGGTTTTACTTTCACGCGGCCGAATTGAAATTGACAGCGTGTTTGACTGCCCAAACAAATAAAAGTGTTACTCGGTGGCCTGTGCGCCCTGACTTGTGCTGCTTGGAGACAAAGAGGAGTTGCAACTTTTATGTTAGTTTGTAAAACAAGCGCATGCTGATGTGCATTCATCACTGCGCAAATGACTATTATACCAGTTGTTTTCAGCTCAGAGGCTGTTGCAATAAGTAACGCAAATTTGAATGTTCATTTTAATACGTGCAATTTTGAGTTAAAAAAAATAATAAAAACAGCAACTCCTGGTTGGAGAATCACCGCCCGAGCCTTTGTGATCGTCTGCATCTCTGTCGCTGTTTGGAGAAACAAGGAGCAACCGGCAGCCTGAGGAGTCAAACTGAGGTCAAACTTTTTGCAGCTCCGCACCCAAACGCGTCGGGATCCGCGAAGGCCACCGAGTCTGTCTGCTGTGCGTCACCGCCGCAGCGCACAGACAGACACGCGGACCCGCTGCAAAGTTTTCACAGCTTATCTAATTCTGTGAAACTATTAGTGTTTTATTGCCTGTCAGCCGAGCCCAGCCGGATTCATTAGGGCGCGTTCAGGCGCTGTGAGCTCCGGTCTGAAATTATTCAGTCAGAAAAAAAAGGAGCTCGGCTTTGTACAAGCAAATGATTTCTCTTGCCTCGGAGATTTATTTTAAAAGTCAGTGTAATGAGCTATAACGCGAGGTGGCATCATGAGAGAGGCACGTGTCCTATCCTGACCCTCCATTCTCGTCTACAAATTACTGATTGATTCAAGTTTAGTGAAGGTTGGAATCGTTTTAATAAGCAGCTTGTCTCAAATTATTGGAACAGGATGGTGGGAAAGAATGAGTTTTTAAACAATGGCACTAATATCTCAAGAGTATAAATACAAGGCAGCAAAACATCAGGGTAAATACTATGACTTATGGCGAGTGGTGTAAAATCTCTGGTACAATTGTAATAATATAATGTATTTAAATTCCAAAGCATGAAATCGGGTTCAGTTTTTATCAAGTGCTACTCTTTCCTCTGGGGGTTTTCACTTCTTCTGCGTCCTGCAGTTTGGCCCAAATGTTCATCTGAGCCGCTCTCGCCTCTCACACACATTAATGCTTAATCATGTGCGCCTTCTACCGGAGCTGCGGGAAATTACACGACATGCAGAAAGGCAGGGGAGGAGAACTGCTCAGATAATTAAGATTAAAAGTAAAACATATGCAATATAAATCCACTTTAACTCTTTTGTGTGCTTCTGTCAGCATTTTCATCTTCTTCAGCACGCAGCACCAAATGCAGAATAAACTGCCTGAGCTTATAACGAAAACTATTGTTATATTTCTTCTCTTTAGTCCTGTAAATAATTTAACCTGCTAATAAAATATATGATAATTGTCTTTTGGTGTGTTGCCCTTTATTGCGAATGTCCAGTGTGTCTATGTATGTGTTTTGTTTGATTTGAAGCTGCATCTGAAACTGCTGACACCATGAAGCAGAAGGAGAGCTGCTCGTTTTTAGTGCTGCATTCGAGTAACATTTTAGCTAGAAATGAGCTTTCAGCTTGCAGTTGCAATTAAAGATATAAACTCAAAGTATGGAGGCATTAAGGACTTGAACTTTGGATTAATTTGGTGCAGAAACTTCCCTTTCTAGATGTTAGTGTGTGTTTAAAATATTACAGCTATCCATACATAGTGGAATCAGCTGTGATAAATCATTTTTCCTGTGTCATTCCAATTTATTGCACATAAAAATTCTGTATCTGTGCAGTTTTACTGAGTCAACACCAACGCCTGGTCTGAATTTCATGTGAATAGCTGCGTTGGAAATAAGTTTAATGAAAAGAAATGTTGAATACTTACTGTTCCCGCTGTATCTCTGTTACAGCCTAAAAGCTGCTGTCTGAACAGTTCTTACGTAGGTGCCGCATTAACGTGAACATGTGGACTCACGACAAAGAGCCGCAACCGCCTGGACCTGAACAGATCCGAGAGCTGCCTGGACGTGACAGTCACACCGACGTCGCTGCAGCACACCTACAGACACATATGTGGCGAACAGCTGCTTTCCTATAGGGTGAGAAGTGTGTGAAATTAAATGCATACATATATAGAATTAGGAATGAGTACGTACACACACACACACAACACACACACACAGGTCTGTGATTATAGCTGTGCTGAATGCTGCAAGTCAATTTTCACATTGTGCCACCGGCCGCCAGGTCAGCAGCTCCACTTTTCCTCTGAAAGGCTGCTGAGTCTGAATTAACCCCACAGATAGAGAGATAGCTCATCACTCCATCACACACACCTCCCTCTCTCTCTCTATCTCAGTGTCTCTTGCCCTCCACTCCCAGCAGCATTTGTCACCACCGCTATTATTTCAGGTGTGCTAATGGTGTCGCAGACACTTTTGCTGAGGGAGGAAGAGAGGGGACGGAGTGAAAAGGGGGAGGACGGGAGGAGAAAAAGAACAGGAGGAAAAGGAGTGGGCATCATCATCACATGAACTCCTCTCACCCCCAAAACTCCATGGGTGAAGGATTTGGGTGAGGGAAGGGTAAGAGGTATCATGTGACAGTCAGTGGCACCGCTCAGGGTGGATGGGTGAGGATGGAGGGGGGGTGGGGTTCTCACACCTCCCAGGGAGACTGTGAATTGATCAGCACCTTTGAGAGAGAGGGAGGGAAAGTGAGAAAGAAGGAGAGCGGCAAAGCAGAGATGAAGGATGACGATGAGGAGAGAACAAGTGGAAAAAGCTGGGTGTTGGAGCTGAGCTATAAAACCAGGAGGGGGAAAAAACAGAGCGATAGGAAGGGAGGAGTGAGGGAAGGCTGCAGAGGAGGTGTGAAGACTCATCTTTTCCTGGATGGGTGTGAGTTTAGGCTGGAGTGGAGGGTGGCCTGGGAGCACAGCATAGCCTAGTGGTAATAAACCAGCAGAGAAACAGCAGCTATAAGGGAGCCATGTGAAAATGTGCCGTTCAGTGGGTGCAGGGGATGTTAACCGAGCTCCATGCATCGATCATTCAAGGATCCAGCTGTCACAACCCAACATGCAGAACGTTAATGTGAGTTTTATTCATTTTAATGGGATGATTCGGATTATTTTGTCCAGTTAGTTCTATCTCAAATTACAGAAAATACAAAAACTTTGTGTATTAAATTACTGAATTAATATTCCATAAAACAACAATAAATGCAAGTTTTAGCTGATAATTAAAAACAAAAGAGGCAGCAAATTAAATTAAAGTGTGACATTTTTCAACACACTCTCTCAATAATATAAATATGAAGTCTGTGTTTCTTAAAGCTGCAGAGATCTTTACTCTTGCTCAGTAGGACTTTTATTTTGACAACAAAATATTTAAAGAACCAACATTTTTTTAGAAATGTTCTTAAATTCAAATTATAGATGTCTAAGTTCATAATAAAATACAAATAATAAATGTGTTCATGTTTTCCTTTACAGCCAAACTGCGCCACACTCACTGTTTGACTCTTTTTTGAGTTTCAGAGTAAAAGCATTCCTTCAGACGATGGCTGGTTTCTTGACCCGAGTATAAAACCGTAACCACGAGCAGCATTCAGCTTGTGGCTGATCTGTATCTCCCAGCCTAAACACACGGTCACCATGGAAGTGCAGTTGTGCTTCACACACTCACACACACCACAAACCCCCCGAGCAGCACTCATATAGTCAGCGAAGGTGAGAAAAACTGGAGCATTTCAGTCACACTGTTATGAAGAATTTCCAGATAATGAATTAATTTCTCATACAAGCGATGAGTAAACATTTCAGATTAAACTCTGACTAACTTTGTTATAAATGCTAAAAACATCAAATGAATACAGGAAATACAAAAACAAAAAATAGTGATCAAATCAAGTGAAATATGTAGTTCTAGTGTGTGTAGTTTGAGAGCACAACAGAAACAGAAAAGCACAACAGACATCTGGTAACGTCAACGAAACTGAACTAAACCAGAGGGACACTAATGGAGCAGTGCAGGAGATTAGAAACAAACTGGCTAAAATCTCAGTTTACTAAAATCTCTGTGATCTGTGTGACTGCGAGGCTGGAAAGATGTCAGCCGATTGGAAAACATCATCAGATTCAGAAGCATTTGGCTGCTTCGGTGGACTGCTGCGGAAGCGAGAAGCAGAATGAAAGGACTTGTTCTTCAGCTGTTGGTCAGCAGTTTGAAGAAAGTCTCAGGTTAGAGTTTGTCTTTCAGTGTCTGTCTCTGAGAGAAATAAGACACCCTAACAATATGCCAAAGATAAAAGGTTGGGTGATAATTAAAACGTGGACTTCAAAATAAATGACATACATATACATATCAGGTCAGACACTCGAGGACCAGTTCAGCGAAGGGGCGCCCGCCCATCCTGGCAGCAGTGAATCAGATTACCAAACATACTGATTGACTGCAGCGGTTGCTGGTGAACCTACAGCCATCTCACCTAAACAAAGTTATCTCTAGAAGTAGTTCATGAAGAGGTCAGTGGTCACATCATCTGATCTAAGATCCCCCCCGTGTGCTGCACGACCCTGCAGGATCCCAATAAAGAAGCTTTCGAAGCATAAATTCCTGTCATAACAGCAAATGTCAGGTACACTGAAGTACAGAGGACTGCTGCTGCTGTGTGCTAACTGTGGCTTTGCTGCAATAAATGGAAGCAATTATTCTACTTCTGTGTACCAAAAAAAAACAAAAGGCTTTTCAAACAATGAGACGCAAACTTGTTTTCTGTGAAAAGTTCTTCCAAGCCCACATGCAAACTGTCAAAGAATCAAGGTAGCGTGATTTGTTGTAAATTTATTCTACTTAGCTTTTGTTAATTATCACAAGTGTCATAACCATCAAAAGACAACAACAGACGACTTGGCACGCGCTGCTGTTTGACACTTCTATCTTTATACCCTTTGTTCTGTCGCTCTTTCTTCCCTCCTCTGTTTATCACACATTATACCACACCTGCCTCACATAATTATTCTTCCCTCTCACTTTTTTGCCATGTCCTTGATTTTCTAATTGCAGACAGAACCTGCAAATTTGAAGACTTCTATTCTACAGAGCTGAATGCTGCATCAACTCTGGGGGGAAATGAAATGTCATTACATTGTCTTTAAGATACTCAGAATTAAAAACAGGATCTGTACCTGCAATCTTTTCTATAAATCCTTTTGCAGGCATAGGCGTGCTTTTCTTTAAATGCTGTTTATCTAATTGAGACATTAAATGTCTCATCTAAGCAGTGCACGTGTGACACGTTTGCAAAAGAACGGAAAAGTTCAGTCTCCTACGAGGGTGAAACCGCTCACTGTAAACTCTGGAGTTTTCTCCAAGAATTTAACACTTTACCGTCACCTGCACCGTAACACTCTCATTGCAAGCAGTTTGTAGCAGACTGACTTACTTTTATAGCTTTTTTTCCACACACACAACATGGTGTGAAGTTAAATACCTGCAAAACTACTTTTTCTAATTTTTAAATATCTTCTGGAGGTACAAAAGGTCTCCATCAAAAGAAATACAGAGTTTTTAAAAAGACTTTGGTATTTTGCACACTGTCACTAAAAACCTTCTCTGCCTTTGCAAACATTCATGATTTGACATCAAGGTAAAACAAATTCTGCAGCTCTTGGATTTTAAAATCTTTCAAAAAAAGAAAAAGAAGAAGAAAGAAAAGCAACAACAAAAAACAAAACAAAAAAAAACAGGTGGTTTTTCTTTGTCTCTGCAAACTTTTGGTGATATGAGGTAACCACTCAGCCCAACTTATATAACATCAATTTAGTTTAGATTAGCAATTTTTGAATAAACACAACTGAACTGAAAAACAGACTTGCAATATTGCCGTAATCCAACAAAGAGAGAAACAGAGCAGCTGCGGCTGACCGCTGCGCTTTCCGAATGGGAAAACACACAATTTCCTTCCAGAAACAGTGACAGAGTTAATCAGCCTGGATTGACATGTTAGCAGTGATTACATCGTGCCTGGATTTGCTCCTCACCACCAAACCACCAGAGCTTCCACTGGAGCGGGGGCTTAACTTCCCAATTCCTCCGATTTCACCCAATCCTGCAGTAAAACCGAAACTCTGATTTACCCTTCGCATAAAGAGTCATAATCTCACAGCACAGGACTCATACACAGACGGAGAATTAGCATCAACCTGTGGCGACACTGCAGCGCTGATAAAGAATTAGTCGCAGTATGGGATGTGTGGTTTTACTGCATCAGGACGACTCGCACTGTTAATCACTCACATACAAGTAAAACAAGACACCAAATAAACCAGACTGACTTCACATAGTTAACTCCAACCATCTGTGCTGATGGAAAACAACTTTGCTCTGTTTATACCCACATGGTACTTTTTACTCCACTTCATTTATTTGACAGTTTCAGTTACTTTGCCGGTTCAGATTTTAGATACAAAATACACATAATACAAATAAAACATAATGCATTAAATTATCCTACAGCGTACAGTATGAAGCAGATAAAATTAGCCACATCTCAATCAAATAAAACATTAAAATGCTGCTTACACACTGATGCATCGACAACAACAATGCAACAATATAATAAATATCAGACTAAAACACTCTGAAAAGGTAAATTCTGCATAATGAGTACTTTTACTTCTGCTTCTTGGTGTATAATTCTGTTCTTTTACTGAAGATAATGGCACAATTATTAGGATTTTCTTAAAAAATGATGCACACACAAAAATCAGTCATCACTTACAACCCAGTGGAAGTGTGTGGCCGAGACCCTGCCCTCTGCCTGTGTTTTATTACTTTACTGTGTGCAGCACGTCTCTGGCCACCAGCCTTTGGGCAGTGGGTGCGCAGCCCCCAGCTAAGCACAGGGTGTGAGGGTGGGACTCTATAAAAGCGACCAAGTGCAAGATCGGAAGCACGAATCCACGAAGAAGCTGCAAAAACAGAGGAGGGGCCAACTTTGAATGTTGTGCTCATTCTACCGTTAACTTCTGCATGCAGGACTTTTTTGTTGCACTGTAATATCACTACATTTAAATAAGCAAAGGATCGCAGGACTTCTCTGCCCATCTGTGACAAATCTAGTTAGAGTAAGAGAAAGAATCATTGCAAGCAGTTTTTGACCGGCATTTGCAACGTCTTCCAAAACGTAGCAGTGATTCAGGAGCGGTGTGGGTTAATCTGAGACCCTCGAGGGAGTCAACATCACAGGACTGCACATAAACATTTTAGAGATTGACCTTTCACCTATCAGGCACTGCAAAAAAGGAGTCTGCTGGGGTGACATGTCCAAAACCATTACAGATCACATGCAATTTCCCTCAGACATTCAGACAAGTAAATTGTGTGCATGGGTAACACATTCGGTCCCTGTGAACCCAAAAGCTCCTCAAAGCAACACAGGTGAGCGTCTCCTGATTTTTTTCAACAGCTACAAGCATCTATCATGAAACTGAAGACGCACGTGAAATACGGCTGCACGCAAGCGCACACACACACCTACAAACGTACCCGCGGCCTGTCTGAGAGCCAGTCTCCGGCTGACAACATCAGTGCAACCTGATCTGGCTTAATAAAGACCCTTACCTGCATTTACTGCTCCGTTAAAACGCCCTCTTGTTGTTCTACCAATTCACCACACTGTAATTGCACTGGGGCTGCATATGGTCCTCATCTAGTGCCCAGTGCAAGATAAAAGCCAACAGGCTGCGAGAGCACAACGCAGGGGAGAAGTGTGTGTGCACATGTTCATATACTTGATTGTTGTGTGTGTGTGTGTGTGTGTGTGTGTGTGTGTGTGTGTGTGTGTGTGTGTGTGTGCATGTGACTATGTATGTAAGCATTTTAGGGCAAATTGGACTCAACATAACTCAGAGGATAGTTAGGAAAACTGCATGATGTCACCGTTATTACACTGTAAACGCAGTTGATTTGGCTTTGAGGATTTCTGCATGCGGCAGCCTCAGACATGTGCGCTGAGGCTGGCTCGCCGATCCCACCTCCACATCCAGGCTTTGAACTTTTTACTGAGAGCCAAAGCGAAGTATTAACACATCAGGCCAAATTAGTCCACTGATTAGTCACATATTATGTTTTTTATTACTTTTCCAGGAACATTTGGGACAGTTTACTCCAAACTGAGATAAGAAAAAGCTGCTACAGAGTCACCAAAAGTCCAAAATGAAGGATCCTCCTGTGGTTTTTAAAGGATAGTAGATCATTTACGTTCCTGGTTTAAACAGCTTTAACACTTAGACATGTAAGGCCCTTTATATTTTCTAAATGATAAACTGAAGGCCACGACTTTGGCAAGAAACTAAATAAACAGGCCAATAACTGCATTAAGACTGACAGGAGATTGGCTTGTGGACAGCCTCACAGTGCTTCCTTCGTGCTAATGCCCCTGCTTTTGCCTGCTCTGCCCAGTCAGGTTTATGAAAGTCAGCCGGATTAGAGCCCAGCTGGGGCTCAATAAACCAACACTCAACCCTCGGACTCACACCACCATACATGACTTCCCAAACAAATCTCGACGTCCACCCCGCCCTCCGTTATTTTGGGCTCCTCCGTCGTTCTCCTCTCGCTGTTTTCCCTCTTCGCGGGCGTCGCCAAAACACAACCTTGCACTGCAACTCACACAAGACTCTGCGAACACAACACACGCTCTGCTCCAAATTAAAATACCAAGGCTTATTGAGCAATGCTCTTCTAATGGTTTCATCCACCAATGGTTTTATCTTTGCAGACATACTAAACACACATGCAGCCTCTCTGCTCCAACCGAAAGGAGCAGCTCTCCTCTCTTCTTACGTAAGCTGGCAGAAAATCTCTTAAATCCCTCTCTTTTGCAGTTGTTGTGTTGCGTCTCGGGTTGTGCTCGCTCTCGGAGAGCATCTGAGACCAGGGCAATTAGAACCTGAGCGAGGCCTTTGGGCATCAGACCATTTAGCATAGAGGCTAATAAGGCTGGCTATCGGAAAACCCAGACCTATTGGCAGTGCAGCGCTGTTCGGTATTGAAGGTGATTTGACGCCACTGAATCGCATCGAAGAGCTTCAAGATGTTTGAGAGCTCAAATTTGGCTAGTTTTTCTGCAGTGAATTCTATCTCCTAGGACTCACAAGCCTCATCTGCTCCTGTTCAATTTTTTTTTCTTTAATATACTGAAAAAAAAGCACAATGTTTGGAGCCCAAACGGGCTCTTTGCCAAGTACAGAGGAATCTTTAGAGGAGAAAGCAAAAGAAGCAGCTGTGGAAATAAATGGGACAGAAGACCATAGCTTGCTCTGTTATGTGATTTATAACATTTAGAGGGAAAATGAATCTAGATGCAAATTTAAACACAGATTTGTAACACTAAAACACTGCTAACAGGCCCATCGATGTGGGACGGGGTCGCCTGTTTTCTGATTACTATTGACTATTTTGACAAGTGAATTTTAAACCTTAAGCATGAGGACAAAATCTGTGCCTTTACAACCAGAATCGTATCACTTTTTGCAAATGTTCACTTGCATACGCGAATGGGGAGCCTCACTGTACTTCTAACCCTTTGACAGGTGTGTAAGTGAGGGTGTAGCTTTTGTTCCAACACTGGGGGAGACACACATTCAGAGGGGGATCGGGGGATCCTCCCCAATGAGCATAAACACTTAAAGTGTTCTGCAACAACTTATGCTGGAAATGTCTTTAGTCATATGTGGAGGAAAAAACTCCCTTAGAAAAAATGTTCTAATATCTCCTCCTCCTCCTCCTCTTGCCTTCTGGCTCCTCGTGGTTATCAGCTGCACATACTTTCTTCTTCTTCTTTCTGTTCATGGCAGATTGCAATCATTGCGTTTGAGGTCACGTAATGACACCACCTACTTCACCAGAGGCACTGTTGCATCTGTGAGTCATGTTCTAGCAGACCGTCAAAATAAAAAGTCTTCTGCTACTACCGTGCTTTAACTAAGGGGGGGTGTCGAGAGGACAAATGCGCGTGTGCTAAATATTGAGGGGGACGCGTCCCCTCTGTCCCCCCCGGAATCTACGCCTATGTGTGTAAGTCTACAAACTTGTCAGATGACCAGAGGGAAACAGTTAGAGGAAAGCAGCAGAGTGTTACAAGAGATCCAGAGACAATGTGTATGCAAGAGACAATGAGAGGAAAGGTCATAAAGGAAGGAGGAGAGGGAGAGAACGGGGTGAACAAGACGGGAGAAAAGCAAGAAAGAGAGAAAGAAAGAGCAGTGGAAGGTTGCTGCTAATTCTTCCATATCTAAGCCTCTTTGCAGAAACTCCCTTTGTCTTCCAAGTCCCAGTCATTAGAGCCTAATCCTATCAACCAGGGGCTAATCTGAGGGCAGAGGGTTCAGCCCCCTCAGCTCCACAGGCCAACACGCACGCACGCACACACACACACACACGTGCACACATACACACACATACACACACACACACACACAAAAACAGGTGTAAGATGTGAAAGACTCGTAAACACACAGAAATGCTGTGAGCTTTACAGTCATGCACTTGCACGTGTGCACACAAGGAAATGTACAGATGTTTGGATGCGCACACACACGCAGACAAAGCCAGCCCATTTTTGTTAAACTAATTAAACGTGAACGACTGTGGTGTTACACAAAATCAATAATTTGCCTCGAAAAAAGTACACTTCCAGCCTAAACTTTTTGGGCTCTGTGATGATCTACTTTATGCCCTACGTGTGTGTGTGTGTGGTGGGGGGGGGCATCAGTTTCCCACACATTCCAGCAGAACCTCTCCCCCTGCCATCATCATTCTCCTCTTTATTTCAGCGCTGACTATGCTCAAGATTAGTTATTGATCAGCGAGGATATAAATTATTCTAAAGTGAAAGCCCAACAACACAGTCATTATAGATCGACTATTGACCAGCTCCGATATATCATTCCATTTCCACCGCACTGCACCCCTGCCACCGGCCGGAGAAATGCTCAAATAATGAGATGGGGGATTTTTATGACTCCGGCACACTCTGCTTGACCTTTCGAAGAAGGTAGATGGATGATATCAGCATCGGGTTCTCAAATGCGTTGCCATTTGGAGAGTTTGGCCAGAATGACCTGGTAAATTAAGACAGAGGCAGGTTTCGATGGAGATGAATGGCCTGAGCATGAGAGGCTGCCTGAAGTAATTCTGGGTTTCAAGCCAGAGATCAAATATGAAGAGTTTGTTGCAAAATTAGCGTCGTGGAAGCAGCTCGTCTGCGGCTTTTTGTCACAAAATAAAAGAAAATTTGATCAGTTTCTGGTTGATGAACCAGTGAGCGAAGAATAAAATGAAATGATGAATTTCAGATGATATTTTTTTAAATGAGGCGGTGTGTTTTATTCCACTGAGTTAAATTATTACTGCATTTAATCAAAAATAAATTATATATATTACTTTCGGAGCAAAGACGTAAAGGAAATAAATTTAGTGGCAACTAATTATTATAATCACTGATTTTCATTGATCATTGATCTTTTCAGTGAATGGATAAATCATTCAACAAAATGTCATACAATAGTTAAAAATGTCCATCACAATGTTGCAGAGCCAATTCCAAACTGATGGACTGCAACAGTCCAAAGCCACAAAGATACTCAATTTACAAAGATGTAAAACAGAGAAAAGCAGCAAATGCTCACAATTGAGAAGCTGGAAACTGCAAATATTTGGCATTTCTGGTTGATCAATGGCTTTAAGGATTCAGAACTGTTGACGATATAATATTCCAATAATCTGCCTCATTAAGATGCTGTATCACTGGATCATTACTGTTCTATTCTATTCTATTCTATTCTATTCTATTCTATCTACTCTCCTATTTACCATTGCACAACAAGTCGCTCAGATGAAACACTGTTGGTCTGCGCTCTCCAGAATGACACATCGTCATTCCAGAAATAAAACCGTGTTCTGATGTGGCGCTGCTATGGTTACGGCTTGGTTAGGTTTAGGCACAAAAACAACTTGGTTAGGTTTAGGAAAAGACTGTGGTTTGGGTTAAAATTACTACTTTGTTAAGGGGACTTTTGTGATCATGGTTACAATAATGACCACGCGGTTAACGTTCGGGAACAAACGTGGTCATGGTTAAAAGAAACCAACAGTGACTGTGGGCAGAAAACTGGGAACGAGCAGCGGTGTCCCCGACTACTACGACTGCGGGAGGTCTTTGTCACATGAACACGAACACATATCGTTCTGGGGCACTTCCTGAAGCGGCTTGTTCTTCGTCTCTCGTCGTGTTGTGCTGTTTTGTCAAAGGGCAGTTGTGTTGTTGACCATCCGGGGGTCTGATGGGGCGTCATTATTTCCTGTACATCTGACTGAAAAGCGGCGTAAGCAGCTTGTGAGCCGTCTCTTGCCTCCATGTTGCTTCGGGTTCAATCACAGTTGTGGTTTTTTTGTTGTTGTTGTTACGTTCTGCGGACTCGTGGGCGGGCGGAGAAGGCGCTGGTACAAATGGGGGATTTTATCTATGGAGGTGTCAGAGAGTTTAGCAAAGTGTAAAATACTTGAAGCATCAGGGCAACACAATCCCCTGCTGGTCACAGTATAAATCACCATATATTCTTATTGGCCTAAGCCCTTGTTATGAGTAAATACATCCACAGGCAAGGGAGGCTGGCAAGGTTCATGGGAGATTCATCCAGCAATAGCGGAGGGAAAGTCACTGTGTGTGTGTGTGTGTGTGTGTGTGTGCACCACATACCGCTTAGGGAGGCTAAGGAGAGGATAAGGAGATCAGCAGAGGGGGAATATCACGCCTCTTAAGCATGTATACACTTTCTAACTTTTACTTTTTCACCCAAAACCTAAATAAATCCCCACTCATCTGAGCATGATCGACTCCCCTCACCCCTTTCTACTTTTCCTCTAAATAATTAAACCTCCCCTATTTACTGACTTTGGCAAGACCATAATACCCTCAGTCTGACAAATTTCAGAGAAACCCAAATATATTTAACGACTGCGTCTTATTTCCAATCAGTGATGCTTGTTTACAACATTTCCTACTCACTGTGTTGGAAAAGCTCGCCGTATATTAACCAAAACCACACAACATCAAGTCATTTTCCATCCCGGGCGCAAAATTATTTATTGCTTTCAGTTCCTTGTCTATTTAATGGATGAATTGGGTTAACGGACACAAGAGGGGGAGGGGGAGAGGGGGAGGAAGGGAAGGAGAGAGAGAGAAAAACAGTTTCATATTTCTGTAAGCCTCAAACTTTTGGCAAACAGAAGAAAAGAGAACTTGGCCCTAATTCCATCTCACGCTGGCGTTTGTGCATTCTAAGTTCTCGGGGGCTGCTCTGGCGGAGGGCCTGAGCCCGTAAATTGGATATTAGGGGGCGATATAAAGGAGCCTGTGTGTGCTCCCGTCCCGGGGAATTATTGCCTCCAATATCCCTGCGTATGCGTCTAGGGCTTCCGAAGCCAGGCCAGATAGATCCTCATCTCATAAGGGGGCCAAGACTATATCCATCGCTCCTTAACTTTTATGAAGCTCCCAAGCTCTACAATGGGATTTGCCAGGGTGTCTTTTCCCCTTATCCAAGCAGGGGGGGGGTGTGACAATGCAGATATAGCTGCATTCTTCGGGCTCCAAAGCTCCGACCTCCTATTTGAATACAAGCATTCCAAATTGTAAAGTGGCATTCTTCTTTTTCTGTGTGAAGCCAGCTGCACGGCGAGATTTCTCCCGCTTTTAAAGATGCTTTTTCCCCCCTCTCACTTATCACTCTCTCCTTCCTGACTCTCACTCTGCCGACATATGATTTATTTTTTTATTCTTTCTTGCATTTTTTCCCCCTCATGTTTACTCTCACTCCCCACCTTTCCTCGTACAGCTTGATTGCCTCTCTCTCTTTCTTAAGTCTTGTTCCGACGAAGGGCTTCAGCGACCGGCCCCCTCCTCTGCCGCCATGCCCTCATGCCCCCACCCCCCTCTTCCCTTGGGTAATCCTAAGAAGGGGGCAACACCATCAGAGGGTGTGAAATTAAATACATTACAGCATTGCGGATTAAAGTGTTTCATAGGCAGTTGCTCATCCACATCAAACTTTAGCTTTTTAAAGCCTAACATTTGATCTAGGTTAGAAACCGAGGCCAGAGGAAGGGATTGGGACACTTGTGGGCCCCAGAGAGCAGAGAGAGCCCTACTCACTGGAGGAGAGGACGGACACAGGGAAAGACTGTAACTGTGCAGGAAAGAAAAAAAAACAACTTCCAAATGGAGGAAGTTGCTGTAAGAAGAGGAGTTGGACTAAAAATTTACAGCAGTGACTGCGAGAGCCAGCAAGCAGGGAAATAAAGCAGCCGTGTGTTCTGTTTCACAAGGCATATATATGAGGATAGCGTAATCTGGGAATTAAAGTGGCTGCACACAGGGCTGTGTTCAACCACCGCGAACGCAGGTAATCATGCCTCTTTCAAAAGTAATAAATGTTAATGTGCCATTTCCCAGTTAATGAGAATTACTCACATCATCCATCACATCATCACAATCTGGGCCACACATGGCTGCCATCTTTCCCTGGACCACTGCTGCACGCCGAGGATGGCGCGACTTCGGATACGTGTTTGAGCTCTGTGTCGGAAATGTTGTCCTTCTACTTCGAATGCATAGGAAGCTGCTGAAGCGCCCCTGAGAGTTGGTGGTTGTACAGTATGCAGTATACATGTGCAAATGTATGAGGACCAAGCACGTTCAATATAAAATGTTTACATCTGCATACGGAGGCTTGGCCGGGACACCCTCAGGGTCACTTTTTAAGGCACTGTGCATCTCTTCAGTGTCTCTGTTCAAAGTGCAGGGCTCCGAGGTCAAGTGAGAAATAACAAACATATGTCCGTTTACACTCTCAAAATAAAGCTCGCCAAGAACAATAATAAACACGTGGTTAATGTGAAACCAACACTGGTTGGTTAGGTCTAGGAAAAGATAATGGTTTGGCTTAAAATAAAGATGCAAGTCAAATACATTAAGCTATGTACAACTTCGCTTACAAAAGAAATCAACCTGCATGTTTGTTTTCACGCAGGACACGAAGCCGGGTCTGCTTGATCCATCCAACCGCCCAACCCTCCTCCAAATGTGGACTCTGTCCAATTTGTACTGGGTCATTTGATACGTTGGAAGTGTGAACGGGATCAGAGATGGTGCAACTGTTCAAAACTAACCCGAGTCAAGTGTTAAATGACCTCAGATGCAAACTTATAGAAGCACTTAAAATCATTTTTGGCGTGCGCCCTCTTCTGCTGATCGGGTTGGTTACCTGGCCAGATGGGCGTCCGTGAGGTCTTTTCTGGCGATGAGGTCAGATGCGAAGGGAAGTCGGTCCAGCTGGGATCGGTCCTTTTTTTTCCTCCCTGTCCTTATTCCTCTCCCATTCTAATGAGTCTCCAGGGACGCCGGCTCTCACTTAATCCACTCATCTATTTTGACTTCCTCCGCTTGAGAACAGTAACCTCAGAACTGCGGTAAAGGTCATGTTCTGTCAGCTTTGTTCAATGACATCTATTGATACAGCGCCCATGTACAAAACCCTGAGTTTGGATTACACGGCATCAATGAATCAGTGGAGGAAAGAGACACGAGACTTGACCATCTAGAAATAGAAATTTGTCATGACGAGAAGTAGAAGGAGGAGATGGAGCATTAGGATTATATTTCTTTAACATTTTTGTGTCTTCATTTATCCCGCTTGGTCCGACAAGTGCAGCAATCTTTTCTCAAGACAGACACGGCACAGAAACCAACGGCAGCTGTCTCTAGGACTTAACACAACAACTACTTAAAGATCTAACAGACACAACAGAAACATCTGCTGGTGTCTAGACAAAGCAACTTGTTAAGAAAGCCTCAGAGTCGGACACAGTCGCAGCACCTACTCTGAGAATGAAAGAGGCTGCATGTCTATGTGTTTTATTACAGAGGTGTTGGCAGCACTTCCAACCACATGATACGGCATGAAAGGCCTCATTCCTACTTTTTTTTTTCTTTTTAAAGCGCATTTTGTCAATAAAATTCCCACCTGAGAAAGCGTTGTGCCTCATTGTACCAGATGACACATTCAAAAAAGTGACACTAACTGTCATCAGCACTGGTGTTAGCCACACAACAATGCTAATTAGCTGTGGTGAGCTCATTCTTCTAAAGCTAAAAGTCTAATTTTACTAGGGTTAATGACTTAGGCCTTGTTCAGAGCGACTTAAGTTCTGCATGAAGACACACAGCTACTTCATTCATTTAAAACAGGCCCGTTCTTCCTCATAACTTGACTGTTGAGGACAGTTTACTGTGTCACAAACCCACCAAACACCTATCTGGTTTCAGATTATGTTCCCGTTTTCTACCCTTGTGTACGTAGCAATTATTACAGCAAGCTACTACGTACTTTCTACTGGATGCCAATGATGGAGCAAGACTTGACTGACAGATCTGATTAACTGCAAATCCTCTATCAGTGTTTACGCCATCTTGAGATTGTTGCATCTTGTTGATTGTGCTATTGGAAAAGGAATAATCTAAGGTTTTGAATTATTGATTGAGGGATTTCAGGTCACAACATTTTCCCTGTATCAGGTTTATGATAAATGGGGAAAAATCCTTCGTGTGATCCCCAATCTTTCACAGATTGAGAAAGCGAGTAAACATGCACCAGAAATGGAAGCAATCCAACAACATTCTCTACTTATCTGAGCATGAATGACCACAATGACATATGCCAAGTTCCCAATGAAGCGCACCTGACAAATGTCTTTACATCTTCACCTTCTCGATGAAAGCCGGCTGGGCCTTTGTGCACGGGCTGACTGAAACATCGAGGTTGACGCTCCTGTCATCCTACATCCACTGTACGAGCAAGCTTTCACCAGCGACAAGTCAATCATCCTCAACCTTCCTCCGGTAAACAGGCAGCACTGAAAGAGCTGCCACGTGCTAACCAGCCGGCACGCCAGGACACTCGCTGACAATAACACCAAAGGAAAAACAGATTATTAAAGAGAGAAAGGGGGGGGGTAAAATAAAGATAAACACAAACAGAAAGGGCGAGCAGTCGGAGGGGAGGGGAGGGGGTTTAAGAATGCTGGCTGGCTGTGTCTCTTTGGTGAAATCTAAATGAGAGTGTATAATATGGGCCCTTCATAGGATTGATCCAGAACATTCCCCCCTTCACTGGGCTTTTCTTCCTGCTCAAATTGAGGGATTACCCCAGGAGGAAGTGCTTTGATTAGGCACAATAGGCATCTATCCTCTGTTGATTTGTGGGATTGAGGAGGCAAATCCCTGACAAAAAGCTGATACAGAGAGCGAGGGCCGCTGGATGATGCCTGGCGGAGGGGGGCTGGGGGGGGATAAGGATATTCCATAGAGAAACAGCCAGGGATGGCCTCGTCCAAAAAATTTTTGGCAAACGGTGAAAAAGGAAGAATCAAGGTTGGGTCAGAGGTCACGTGTGAGGGAGGGGGAAGGGAAGTTCGCGGTGAAGGGAGATGAGCGAGTGAAAAAAAGTCAAATAGAGATGCAGATTCTTGACTCGCCGACGCGGACAGCTGCTTCTCGGGGCTCTGCTCTGCGAGACTGCTCTCGAACTCCACCCGCAGAGCTTTCTCAGCGTTTCTGTGTACGTCAAGAAACACCGAAAACAGTTCAGAGCAAAGTGAAGGAAAAAGCCATCATGACAAACATCAAGGCATGACGGCTGAATCCAAAAATCACATTGACAGAGAAGATTTTTACATTTCTGCTGGAGAAAACTGCTCACTTGTGTCTCCCATCGATGACTTTTACAGCTGTCAAAACTATCGGTATGCACACTGAAAACTCCAAGGAAATCTTTTCATTGACAAAAACCCACAGATCAACATTTCTGACCTATTTCCTCAGATGCTCTTTAATACGAGCCACAGTGCAGTATCACGTAAGATAGAAAACTCTCATTGTTTCCCAGAGTAGAGTTTAACATGCAGAGCTTTCTGGTGACCATCATGAATTTCAGTGTTGTGAATAAGTGGGTTGGTTGTCCCTGGCAGAGAGGCGTAACAGACAATGGTATTTGTTTAGCTGTAAAGCCCTTGATGGAAAGCTACCATCCTTCATCTTAATGATGCTGATTTGGAGCTTTGGCCGCCATCAAACTTGCTCAAATGACTGGCTTATGCTTAAGGTCCCCCGGGCACGGGCTGAATTTGGAAAGTCAGCCTTTGCCTTTAGTGCCCCAAACTCCTGGAATCATCTGCAACATGTGCCAGAAATCAATACTAAATATGGACAATTTAAAACCTCCCTGCTTCAACGGGAAACTGGACTCTTCTTTATTCTCTGTGCCCTGTGCGATTTATATTGCCTGTAACTCGACATCATTGTAAATGAGGGCGAGCTCAATGCTTCTTTGAGTTTAAATAAAGGTTTGAAAGGAAATTGAATAGGTTTCTGTTACCCAGGGCTCATTTAATTCACTCTACACAGCACACAGCACACAGCACTGCAGCTGTGTGGTTTTTAGCATTAGGGTTAGTGGCAGTGAAGTAAACAAGAGGATCAGCCTTTTTTTTTAGTTACCTCAAGTCCTCCCTCTGAAAGTCTCTAAGCTGCTCCCTCTTTCACCCCTCTCTCTGGTTACTGTCGCAGGAGACCATGGACGGTCCCTCGGCCTGTCAGGCAAGCTCTGTTATCCCGAATGAATCCTGAGCTCCTCTAAACATTGCTGTTATCCAGTTTCCGTAGGGACCTGGAGCTACAAGGCGCAGACAAACGTGGGCAGGGTGGGAGTGTTGGGCGGGGGATTTTTGTCGGATTTACACATATATACGATTTCAGGGTTTAGAACTAAGTTCCCCCCTCCCCAAGGTCAGAGCCCAGGCCAAAGGGGCCGTCAGTGTCGCCAGCGTCGGCTCGAGCTGCCAGTGTGACGCCCACAGGTGCGGTACTGAATGAAGGGGCGCGGAGCATCGATGAAGTGGGCGTGTCGTACCTGTTAGAGGCTGGAAGTGCAACCGCGGCTACGGTGAGCTGAAAGGGGCAAAACTTCAAAGGATGGAGGAGGAGGGGGGGGGGTCTCATTTAAATTCTTCAGTCCAGTCCCTGGGATTTGGTTTAATGAGCTGAGAAGCAGGGGTAGACAGCTGACTCCTGACTGTGCGTGCATGCCTGTGTGTGTACGTGCACGCGTTAGAGGAGTTTTCCCACCACTGGGTCCCTGTGTGCACGTATGCACGTTTGGATTGCCAGACTACTGTGGCCATGCATTGACACACACACACACACACACACACACACACACACACACACACACACACACACACACACACACACACACACACACACTTTCTCTTCTCTCTGAAGCCTCTCCAACACTGGAGCCTCTGTGCACACACACACACACACACACTCACACTGTAAAGGTCCAGGAGTTTGCCAAACTGCAGCAGACTGGGTTTCTACTCAGAGGCCACAGCTCTCCCTCTCTCTGTCACTGCTGCCACTGAAGCTGGTCAATGCGGGCTGTTTCAGTGGCTCCAGAACTGTTGGCAGCGACTGTTGGCAGCCTCGTATCTCCTTATTTTTTACTTCTCCTCACGCCTGCGCCTGTAAGTCGGCGTGTGTGCGTTTTATTCAAACAAGTGGCATCTAAAAAATGGAACCGCGAGCCCTCACACGAGCCCTGGCTGACTGACACTCTGAACGTCACGCTAATCCACCCTGTGTATTCGGCCTTGTGACGTGACGCTGGGGAAAGTCAGTCTCTCTCTGGGGTTTGACACAGCAGCGGCTGCCGGCAACCACCGCCTTTTCTTCTGCTGTTGTTCTGTTTTTCCACAGACGTCATCAGCCTGAAGGAAATGATGTTGCAGGGCCTTTGCTCTCTGGCAGAGAAGGCAGACCTGGAAAAATGACTGAGACACAGGAGGGAAGCTTTTGGTTATGACGGTTGCTGTTTTGGCTGCTCGCTTATACGAATACACGAAATAAGGTTAAAGCTCCAACCATGCATATTTCAGCACATGAGCACAGGATACTGACATTGATATTGATGCCGTTTACTGTCAATTTAAACATGAATAATTCATGAAAATGTATACTTTGACTCAACTATTGTTAAGTCATTGCGTAAAGTAGTAAACAAATATTAAGACAAGGCTTGAAAATGGTAATCCTGAATAAAAGCTCCAGTTCTACGTAGATATTTGGTCTCAAGCCTGTGAAATGTTCAGGCTTGTTAGAGAGTGTGACAGAGAGGTCCAGCTCTGGCAGACAGAGCCGAATATGACACTAGTGTTAATCTCTAACCCTGCAGGGGAAGCAGGCACACAGAGGGATCCCATTACATCTTTCATTGGGCCCCAGCGGGCCCCATCCCAAACAGAGGGATTACTGGGGGCTCTCGCAGTCACTTAGCCATACAAAAACCAAAAACCCCGCAATCCATCGCTGACATCATCAAACGGGGACAGGGCGGAGGAATGCATGTGTGTGTCGGCGGGAGAGCACCATCACACTGATTTACAAGAGCTAAACAATTAGATGTCAGTTCTTTCGCTTAGGCACAAATGAACGGGCCGCTGATCACTATTCGTTAACGAACAGCGGATGAGCCAAAGTAAGCTCATCACCAGCAGATGTGATGGCGGCGGCTGCGACAGGGGCACTCCGCCCAGATGTGGGGCGATGCAGGCGGAGGGGTGGCAGCGCAGAAGGAAAGAACGGAGCGAGGAGGAGAAGTAACAAGTGAAAGTGTAGGATGAGAAGAGGGGTGGGGATGCATTCGTGTGGGCGAGAGAGAAGGAAAGCGAGGAGGAGGAGACAGAAAAGAGAGTTAGCTGTTGCCGGTAACAGCTGCTGCGGCCTCGATGCAGGAGATTCAGATTGAACTTGAGGCCTGTGCCGCTATACGGCGTGTATGAGCGCCGCCGCATGCACAGCGCCGCCCATGTTTTGTCATGTGTGTGATAGATAGCGCAGATAAAACGACAGCTCTATTGAGCGGCTCTGTTGTGCACCTGTCGAGCAGTTTTTTGGTGTTTTTTTTTGTCCTGGCTTCATTCTCCTGGATTCCACTGTGATTACCCAGCAGCATGCCGCTCCGCCGTGACATCAGCCTGCAATTTACATCCAAATTAGAATCAGATGAATAAGAAACGGCTCTTTTCTTGTCTTCTGGCCATCCTTGGTCATTCCCCTCCTCTCTTCCTCTCTGACTGTATTGAGGCCAAGTTAGCACAAATGTGACATGACGTTCTCTGAAAACGGGCTGGACGTCTCTATCTCTGAAGCGGGCGAGTGGCGTCAGTTTGGAAAGAGTTCTGGGGAGAGGAAAACTTTTATCTGACTCACATCAGAGTTCCTGTGAGTCCAATAAACTCAAGTACAATAGCTACGCTGAGTAAACCGTAAAATAACTGCACACAAAACTGAGTCACGCTGAAAAGAAAAAAGGGGTTTAGGATTGCTTTTTGACCGTGTTTCAGTCCATCATGGACCATCACAACTATCCGATCCCCCTCTAATGGCAAAATATTCACACGGGGGGTTAAAATAATTTTTCTTTTCCCCAGTGAGACCTATTAAAGTATTACTGGCCATATTAAAATAACTGCAAAGATATCTGCAACCACAAAACCCACAAACTATCGACCGTACACACGCTTTCTTAATGTGAAAGCGTCGATCAGCAGTTATTGGGAGCAGTATGATGTTCAGAAAATCAGCAATTAGTCTTATCTAAATCTGTTACTATGTAAAATGGCAACACTTATGGTGATGCAAGAGTACTCAGACTTTATAGTTATTCAAGTGCTCTCAGTGGTTCAATCACATCGCCCTCTCTCGGTCTCTTCCCAATTTCTACTATTACAGCTATAATATACAACTTTTTTGCATCCCTCTTTTGGCCCATGTGCCCTGCATCTAGAAATGACGCTGATGAGAGAGAGTGAGCCAAAACAGTAACGCTGTATGCTGTCAAACCAAAACAATGAGCTGAAGATGCTGAAAAACTCTGTAAAGCTCCAGGAAACTACCATTTTAGTAACTTCAACAACTGCTGTTAATATAAACATATTGCTGAGAGGACTCTTGATTGACAAAGTTTAATAGAGCACATTTGCCATGTTCACAGAGAAATCTCCGCTGAAACTGATGCTGTACTGTGGGTGGACTCTAAAACTTAATGAGGCAGTCTACAGAAATTTCAGAGGCTATAAAAAGGACATTGGCAGATAAACTTTCGACTCTGTCAAAAGTTTAAAAGTTCAACTATTTTTGATGGGTTAGATTACTGCTTTTCCACACCTATGTCTGTTTGACTGTCAGTAGAAGTGCAGTCAGAAAAGCTGCTCTCTGGTCCCAATAATACAGACGGCAAAATCCAACCAGCTACCCAACCTACCATGACATGGCAGGTGATGCCATTACTTTCCCACACAAGCACAAATGGCATAGACCCCACAAAATCCATAATCAAATGTGGATCATACGCGCTCCTCTACATGGACCTCTGTGGGTGAAGGGGGTGTTGCACAGCTACAGCGGACCTCGAGCATCCATCCACTAAGATGCTGCCGCAGCTCCTCTCTGGTCTTCGCTCAGACTGCACATCGTGTTTGCTCTCCTGGCAGCGGCAGAGTCTGAGGGGACACACACTGTGAGTCTGTATGGCTGGTGGGCCAAGAGATCACAGAGACAAACATATGTTCACTGGCAGCCTGGAACCCTGGAGGATGGTGACTGGCAACCTTTTAACCTCAACACGCTCACACACACACACACACACACATATATATATATATATATATATATATATATATACACAATATACAATACAGTGTACATGTGTGCACAAAATAAACACACATGGGCATAGAGGATGGAGGGATAAATATGCATGCACAAACACACTCTCTGCGCACAGGTGCACATGCACGCACACACACCACACAAACCTCAATGCAGTCTCTCTCGTGTGCGCACAAACGCGCACGCACACGCACACACACACACGCATGCATGCACACGCACACACACACACACGTACACACACACAGCACCCAGTCCAGCAAGCAATATTTTGTATTATTCATGAGGGAGAAAATATTCAAATAATTATGAGCTTCTGCTTCTGTGCCAAACACTTTCTGTGGTTCATACTCCTACATGAGGGAGAGAGAGAGAGAGAGACAGAGAGGGGGGGGCAGAGAGAGAGAGCGAGAGGGGGGGGGAGAGAGAGCGAGGGGGGGGGGGGAGCGAGAGAGACAGAGAGAGAGAGTGAGAGAGAGGGGGGAGAGACAGAGAGAGACAGAGACAGAGAGAAGAGACAGAGAGAGAGAGGGAGAGAGAGAGAGAGAGAGAGAGATCCTCCTCTATGCTACACATCACTTTGACCGGATAAAGTTTTGTTAAAATGACATTAAAGGGCACTGAAGTGACAACAACACTGTATGTTGAGGAAATCTTTGTCACTGGAACAGAACAGAGTAGAAAACACCAGGCTGAAATAAAAAGTAACAGAATAGACCAGAAACAGAATAGAAAAGAACAGAGTTAAATACAATACCTAATATAATACCTGATAACACGGGGATTCCATTCAGTGAAAAGGAAAGTTAGGAAATTAAAATGTTTTGTTTGAATTACTGGCTGAAGGACTTTCTATAAAGATGGAACATGCAGCTTCAGTCCTGCAGGGATTTATAGAGGTAATGGCTTAGATGGACCACGGACACGATAAAAGATTATCCAAAAAAGAGACATTTAGATTAAGAAGTGTGTTGAATGTTCAGGATGTAAGTAGAATGAAGAAGTGTCTAGGGCTGTAATGCATTGATCTCCTAAGCAAGTATTCAGTATTGTATTTGTGTATTTTCTGTTCGTAACCTCTGGCGTACCTTCTTTGTGTTGTATATTTGCATCAAAATACAAATAAAAACAAGAAAAGAATAAAGTAGAATATACCAGAAATAGAAAACGTGCAAAACATGCATTTTATGACATTTAAGATTGCAAGTATCAAGAAGAAAACGTGATAGAAAAGATTAAGAGGGCGTAAATATGTTTGGCAGCAGCTCCTGCACATGAACTCTCTGAGACGTTTTCTCCACGTGATTTTACCACTAAATAAACTGCAGAACATCACTTCGGCAGACCGATGTGTCTCCGAGCGTCGAGGTGTCACTCAACCTCCTTCACCACCAAACCGACTAAAACAAACGGACTCTGCGGACCCTCGTCTTTGTTCTCGCCGTGTTAGCTGTCCATCAATTTGATTGGCAGACAAGTGTCAGAGTGAGGGAATGTCGCGGAAAGCCGGGAAGAGAGCAAAAGCCACAGCGGCAATCTCAATATTTCATCCCGACCCCTGAAGAAGGGCTCGGCGGTCTCATAGTTTAAATTCTAATCGTGTTAGGCCACAGGGGCATGTCATTTAGAAAGCCAGCCCCCGACTCTCCGTCCCTCTGCTTTCCTCCCTGGCCAAAACAAATTATTAGAGGATTCCATTATTTCTCCATTATGCATATGTGTTTGCGTGTGGCTGGCTGTTACGGGTTGGGGAGAAAGAGCATGGGTAAATAGGCTTGGTTTAGCCCATCACGGGCCAATATGTCTGGCCCTGGACACAGCTGGGGTCCTCGGGGGTCCTCAAATTGGTCGTCATTAGGGCCTTAATGCTGTTGTTTTGCTTCTGCTAACGTCTCAGTCCAGATAATCAGTGCGCTAAAAGGATGCTACTATCTCTGTTTTTCTGGCTTTCATTGTCTTTAGCTTCATTCACAAGGGACAAGTAGAGTGTGAGGACCTCAGATAATTAAGGAATTACCCTCCAACGTCTGCACTCTGTAAAACTCATTTACAAAGCCTGATTAAAATTGTCGGTTATCACTAAAGCTTCACACACAACAGCATGGGATCAAGCCTTTTTTTGGGTGGGGGGGTCTGATTTAGCAAAGCAAAACTTGATGTTTTCAAAATGAGTTAAAAAGACCTTCAGACCTTGTGATGAGATTGTTTATCTACCTCCGTCTCCAAGGTGAAGACTGAACTTTAATCTCACTTTTTAAGCTAACGTGGACGAGAAGTCCTTAAAAAGCAACTTAACAGCTTGCTTTTGTTTTTTAACATCACTGATGGGTGTGGTCACAGGTGCAAAAGTCCACACTTCTGACCACGTCCTGGAGCAGAGGTGTCAGAGGTGAAAGGAGCAAGAAAACTTTCAACTAGACAGAGCAGTGAAACGCTGCTTTCTCTGGGGTTCAGTTACTCTTTAAAGAGCCCAAAAAATGGACATTTGAAAATCTACGATTCTGTGACAACGACTGGGCATCTCCATCTGTGTGATGTTGATCAAAAGCTCCAGAACAGCTACAAAATCGACCTTGTGGGGAGACTGTTTCATCAGTTTCTTTCATATGCTCCACTGCACTCTGCATTCTGATTAATTAAGACAAAAAAAAAATGTTTTTTGGAAAAGACAGATATTTTCTGGCTTTTATATTTGTGATATCATGACTAAGCATAAAAAACTTAATATTTGTGCTTGAAAGAAATCTTTTAAAGACCTTTTATCGGTTCCACTGCTGCCTGCATTGTCATGCATGTAAACAGGAACAAGACATTTTCTGAAAGGACATTTTGCACAATGATGTTGACATCACAGATAAGAGTTATGGCTGATTCAAGCTGATATTCTCTCAGTCTTCTGATGTCCTGCAAGCCACGGTAAGAACATGTCAAAAGAGACAATACTAGGTCCATGCAATAATAATATTTGATCCCCACTGTCAAATAATCTGAAAAACAACAGGGAAAAACACACCAACACACATACAGCAATAAAGCCACCCTCCATGGACATCATCAGGACAGCATAAAACACACTGTGCATAAGGTTTTTCCATTCATTATAAATGAGAGCAGAGGGAGTTTTCCAGATCATGAAAGATATAAAGAGAATTGCATTGCATTAGGCGATAATCCATATTTCTGCCTTGGACAGTGTGTCAGGGTTATTTTTGGCTATGTCAGCTGGCTGTTTTTAATGGTCTGCATATTTATAATGTCATGGTTTTATATTTTACAGCCTCAAACGGATTTCCTGCAGTTGCAGGGCCATAATCATGGTCAGTTCATAACTCACCAGGGATTATTGATGCACTTTCACATCATCATAACAGATCCCATTTGGTGCAGCAGATGCCATTAGCCAATGCACCTTACAGTATCAGGGGTGAATATATTGTTGGTGTGGGTGGCTGCAAAAGCAATCAAATCAATAAAACTGGCAGGGTTGGTGCGACCACTGCGACCACTGTCAGGGATAAAAGTGAAATTTATACTAGTCAAGTACAAATTTCTGCACAAATAATGTAAGTACTTCATGAAAAGGACTTTATTAGGTGACTAAATCACCAATGAACATGTACAGGTGAGTCAAATTAGGCTCCATGTTGATTAGCAGTAATTGCGCACCATCTTTACATTCTAACTAAGGTTTTCCACACTATTTTGCCATATAAATTGATTTTTGCAGTCTTTATGACTGATGCACCTGCAATTTGGGCACATATGACCAGTCCTGTTTCACAGCTCTGTTTAATTCTTCCTTTGCTTTAGAAAATTATTGCTGTTTTTCACACAATTAACAGAAAATTTCAGCTTTTTTGGATTTTTGTTATACTAAAAATAAAAATGCAGCTACTGTACAATACATGTGTTTTAATGTGCAAATTTGCACTACCTTGGAGGAAAACTCAAATTCAATGTTGCACTAAATATTTTTCTCCACCAATATTAAAAAAAAGATCTATGAGCTTTTAAGATATAATAAAATGTCACTTGTTTCTTATAGCTTGTGAATTTAAAGAAGATATTGCTACTCATGCAGCTGCTCTGATTAAGAAAGCTCAAGGGAAAAATATTTGAACCTGTGGCCATAACAGCACCCATGTCACATGACCGAGACTAGAGTGACAGGCATTAAGCCAGAAACTGCAGAGCTTGAAGCAGGTTTGGTCTCAGCGACTACAGCACCACCATTCTGCTCCCTCATCTTGCACAGCGCTCTGTCCACACTGGTTACAATGTGAAGACTCCTGTCAGTAAATCAAGTCAGAGGGGATCATTTAGTCCTAATGGCTCTACTACAACTGGACCCCCTGTCTGTCCAACAACAGGCCCCTCAGCGCTGTAGCCCAATGTGGCAAAATGTCACCTCTGAAAATTAGCCATCAAGCGGGGGCAATTTTCCCCCTAGCTAAATTGCTAAATAAGTAGCGAGGCTGTAATAGGTAGCAATCTGAAGCTAATCTGATGAGATCATTTGGAAAACGTTGGACTGGGGGTTGAGAGGACGGGAGGGGACCTCTGCTTGCATGTGTGCGTGCATCTGTGTGTGTGTATGTGTGTGTGTGTGCATGCACGCATGAGTGAATTGTGTAAAAAGTTGTCTGCGGCTACACCAACCAGTACTGTGAGAGTGTGTGCATGCGTGTTTGGGAAGCATACGTACTGTGACCTCTTAAAGGCATCTGTTTGTGTGTGTGAGCACACATGCACGCTGCACACTAAGTTATACGCACTGTACGTCCTTGTGTATGTGTGTATATGCACATATATATTACGCTGTGACTGAGGAATCATGTGGACACAGCTGGAGCGTCATGTGACCACGGACGTACAGCAGTGGTTACTCTTTGTGTGTGTGTGTGTGCGTGCGTGTGTGTGTAGCTGGGGGGCATGATGGCAGGGACGGAGGGTGAATATTACTGTCGGCGGGCACCAGATGCCAGCTGGCAGGGGCACAAAGGGAATAGACGGGGAGTGGGTTGAACAATTACTGTTATTCATAGCTGAGCCAACAGAGAAGGTCTTTGCCATTACGAAGCACACAGGGCCGGATTCATGCAGATACGTGTGGATTTAGAGCCGTACAAACAAGAGAAAATAGCTGTCGATCTTCCCCTGGTAGTAAACACACACACGCACTTGGACCTACACATGCTGTAGGCAAACACGCATCCTATCTCTATCTCACACACACACACACACACACACACACACATATAAGAACGTTAATGTGTTTGTGCTGCGACTCAGGCAATTACAGCAACAACAGAAATTGTCAGTCTTGTATAAACAATGTCATGGCATTGTGTGCCCCAGCATGAGAAAATAACACAACCACCTCATCATGAGTGACAAATTGTTATGATTCAGTTGTAGATGTTACCTCTAAAGTGAAAAAAAAAGAGATTGTGCTTCATTTGTCGAACTTGGACGACGTCTTTTCCTTTGTTTCAGCGGTGGAGTTGCTTGTCACTCTACAACCTAATTTTCTCATAACCCACTTTTGCAGAGAACTACAGTAATTGTTATTAAGTTCAATCAGAATGGGGTCAGTACTGGAAGCCACTCGGCCCTGTGTTTAGTAATTAACATTTCACAGTGAATATCTCATTACGGGAGACAAAGGTTGATAATAGGAGGCTCGGCTACTGAGAACATGTAGCTGCGGCGACAAAGCGCCTCCAGTTTTAGTCTGGATGCAATCAGTCATGGAATTTACCAGCAACTCAGATATTTCTGGAGTGGGTAGCACTTGGTTGCTTGGTGCTTTGGTTCCTTAATAATGCCGCAGTGTAATGTCCACACAAGAGAACACACAGTGAGCTGCTATGATGTTAAATTGTTATTTAAAGAATTTGGTTTGGTGACACAGAGCTTTGTCCCGGACACTACGAGGGAATCTGCGCCCTCGAGCCTTCATCTTATGTTAGCCGGGTGTCATTTTTAGCCATGGTAGCGGCTCAGAGGTTGGAGGTATCAGTCGGTTGTTCCACCACTTTGATCTAGACTGAAGTATCTCAACAACTATTGGATGGATTGCTAATAAACTTTGCACAAATATTCCTGGTTTCCCAGCAATGAATCCTAACGACTTTGGTGAACTCCTGATTTTTGATGTAGCGCCATCATGAGGTTTCAATTTGTCTAACAGTGAGCACTGCAGCCTCACAGAGCTGCTCCCATGGCTGGAACATTAGGTGATCACTTAATGTTCTTTAAAATTCTCCCACAAATGAAGTTAACCTGGCCCTAAAGAGGAGACTTGAACAAAAATATGAAGTCTTCCTTTATAAAAAACACTACCAGTCACTCATTGACTAATTGGAAATCTTGGTAGGGTTGGGTTAAGATCCAGGATAAAAGAAGCATTTGTCAGTGAATCTAAAATGGACTATCTACTACTTTCATCCCGACTCTCCCTGAACATTTTGCTGAAACCCTAGTTTGAATTACTTTAACTGCAATTTCCAACAATAAAATAGAAAACAGAAGCATTTACAACACATCTGTGTCTTCCCAGAACATTTTGTACATCCGTTATTGGTGTTTCTGGCATTTTGAGATGTAATTTGCTGCGGCCGAGGCTGCAGTGGACAGAGGTCACTTGGAGACATTTAAGTGACGTTTTTCTTAAACTTGTGTGAATTTTGAGTGGATGCTCCTTTCCGTTTCCAACACACCCTCTGACAGAGGGTGGATCAGCCAAACTGCTTGCTGCGCTTGCAGGACCACATGACGAATCTTTGAAATTTGGGAGGGGTACACGCCAGCTCCTCTGAGAGCTGGTTAACATCCTCCTCTGTGTGGGTCTGCAGAGAAGGCTGCGTGACTCTTAGCAGAGGCGTCATTCCACAAAAGCAAAATACTTGAATACTGATCACCTTGGTTTAAGGTTAGATGTTATTTCAAGGTAGACAGCTCTTCAGGGTGTATGGAAAATGTTGTGGCAGTACAAGGAGAAACTTGACTCAAAGCAAAAAGCTGCATATGTTAGCTTTCAACCAAACACACATCTGGATTCCTATCAGGCAGGACAGAAATCAGAGGGTGTTGAATGCTGATCAGTGATTATCTTCCTTCAGAGGGCCTCTAGATGGGCTTCATCATTACAACCGAAGCTAGAAGTGATAGTAATAAAAGGAAAATGAGAGAATGTGGTAATGTCTCCTTTAAATGAAGTTTGGAAATTATTTGAACAGAGTAGAAATCCGGCATTCAGACGGAGAAGAAAAAAGTCAGGTCGATATAAGACACGGTGTGATCCAAACAGACGGCAGACGGAAAGCATATGCTTCCAATAGGGTAAAATACAATGTACTCACATTTTACCCCCCACCCAGTGCAGGAAAATGACTGTCAGCCTCACTTTTCTTTAGCCTTATCTCTCTTTCTCCTTCATGTGAATGGAGAGAGTGCATTTGGATGAGTGCCTCTATTGGAAAAGCACCTTCTTTGATCTGCCTTTTTTGACCTATGCTAGACCTCAGAGGCCTCATCTCCCTTGATAACAAGACAAAGAGGGTAAATGTGTTGATAGTGGCAGACGGTGCTGGAATTCTGGGCAAATGTGTCAAATTAGTTCTCACGTCTGGGCCTCGTTCCTCTCCACCTTGCTGTGATCTTTTGCTCTCTTCTTTCCGCTGCTCTTTACACCCCAGTCATTCTATCCCTCGCTCTTCCCACGTACGCCGCTCCATTCCTCCTGCGAGCCTGTCCCTCGTTTCTCTCTCCTCCTCTACATCCATACGCCGGGCCAGAGACATGGGGTTAAATGGTAGAACTCACGGAAAGGGGAGAGCTACTGGAGTGGTGCAAGCTCACCCCTCGCCCATACATCCTTATGAAAGCCACAAGAGACGTTTTTGGACAGCAGTCGAATTAAATCTGAACATATATTTTGCACGTTTGCTTGGTTTTCATGTTCGGGTTTCCATATTTGAGTGTCTGGAAGACGACCAAAGAGCGGTGAATGAAAAGAACTCAGAGTTTTGTTTTGCACAGAGAGCAACAGCACCGGCAGCAGTTTAGGAAACCCCAGAAATAAACTGACGGCCGATGCATACAGCCGTTTATAGACAGCAGCGGAGTGCTTCTGTTGCATGAGGAGCACGAGGTTCAGCTGTGGTTTCTGGTGAAATTGCTAAAACACTAAAATTTTATGAGGCTTAATCTGATGTTTAATCTACACAGCTCTCTTTCTTCTTTTCTCTGAATTCAATGACAAACGCTCCACCCTATATACAACACACTGCAAAATATGTCCCTTGTTCCAAATCTTGTTAGATTTGAGCTACTCGAACACTTTGCTAAAGGCACCCTGCTGAGGTTTTGACAACTAGCAGCTTCAAGGAGCAGTGTTTTAATGAGTGGGGCCCCTGTTTCGTTTGTTCTCGTGCACAAACACAGGTGACACAACACACACTCCAGCTCACAGTTTCATACTATTCTGCTGATTCACAGTTAACAGCGACGTTCCAAGAAATGCAGCAATGCACAGAGGCTGGGAAGAAGAAGACGGCTAGCAAGCAAACAATGCAGGTTTCAAAGTTTCAGCAAACTCAGTTTTACAAGTGTTTATGAGGACGGAAATTCACTCAACACATCTGTTGTATACACACAATGTGTTTTAGTGAGTAACACTGCGTGTAAACAGTAACTGGGTCTGTTTAAAACCTACCTTTAAGATTAGTGAAAGATTGCGGTCTTGGTAAAATATAAGAAGGACAACACATCTTATCTCAACATCCCATGCTGCAGGTCAGCGTTGATTTCTGTCAATATTTAGAAAGACCTCAGTCTTTACCTAAACTTAATCCTGGTTTTGTTGCCATGAGTGAATTCTGGAGGAAAACAATTGAAATGTATTGTTTGTGAATGTTGTAGATTCATTCAGTTTGTGCACTCGGAGTTGGCACAGGGCAGTTTGCAGATAGGGTCAATATAAACATTTCCTCCTTACTCTACGTTCATAAACAAAGCAATCCAGGTGGCATTACAGCATTACAAAATGTATTTGCCAATCCATTGTATGAGAACATGATTTTTAGGCGGAATAAGCAAATGGCCAGTTGTTAAGTGATTGCGCCTCATTAAAATAAAACAGGCGTAATTTTTAGAAAAGACTTTTCCAGCAGTGCTGAAGCTCAGAGGGGAAAGTGCTAAAATCAAATGATACCAGATGCTGTCAGTGGTGTGTGCAGCCTACAGTGAGCGTGTCTGAATGTCTGCATACATGTGTGCTACTGAAGGAAGAAAACAAAAAAAGACAAGCATGAGTGAGAGTAAACACGAGTGGGAATATCCAGAAGTGTGTTGGTGTGTATGACCCAAGGACATTCTCCTGTGTGTCCTCCCAGGTCCCGAGTTTGCCCGCGATGCACTTCAGCCGCACACCACCAAAGGCCCCGTTATAAAGCATGGGCTTCCAGCCTTTATATGATACCGTATAAAACCTCTTGGTAATGCGCTCTGTGCTTAAAGCGAAACCCCTGAGCAAGGTTATAGTGCTAACATGTACTGTATGCTTTATTAATGCATGAGCCACCCTTCTCCTATCCGGGGAATTCTGATTCTTTTCCTGCGATAAAAGTTGCATGGCCTTACCCACTCCGAAGGGAGTAAATGATTTAACACTAAGCCTTACAGTATGGTAAGTAAGCAACTAATGTTAATTCAGCCTTTTTCTGATAGGGTATCAAGCAGGAGGCGTTTTTACATTTACCCTCCTGTCCCCTTTTAATATGTAGAGAGGCTATAAGGCGGCAGAGGCCCTGCAGTGTCACGCCACATGTCATCATATGCTGTAAATATTTAGAGAGGGAGGTGTTGTGTCAGCTTGTGTGGCAAAAAAGAAACTTTTTCTTGAGCAACATGCAGTATACTGATAACAATTTCTTCTATTTTATCTTAAGGTGACATTAACACACAATGCATGTTCAGAAAAAGCAGCATTTTGCAGCATCACCAGCTTTCAAAGCTGTTTATTTTTGTATTTCTGCATATGTAAAACTGTGTAAACTATTTCATGCACATATGTGTATACTTCAAAATGTATTTATTTACCACCCTAAGACTGTGCTAATGTGTTTATGAGGCAACCCATCCTCCCCTGCCCCTGATCAGGACTGAGGCAAAGGAGGCCACATGTGCTACTTAAGCCCCCTCCCTCCCCGCATCAGAAAGCCTCAAAAATTCAAATCAACATTAAAATAGTTTTATGTGTAAGTAAGATTCGGTGAACTCCATTATTTTCCCCACTATTTGCTTGAATAATTCAGGGAAGATAGCTGAATTATGGATAAAGTGTACAGTTTGAAGAACGGGTTCATGTGCAGCCCGGGGCTATAGCCTGGCTTTAATGATGTCTGGAGATGGTGGACGGGCGGAGGGAGAAGTCGTTAGCTTCACAGTCATTTTCTCAAGGATTAAAAACACGCTCTTAAAGCAGCAGGGTGGACCGGTGAACTGAGGGGGACTTAAAGGACTGAAAATGTAAAATTCTGCAGAATTTGGAGGATTTCCTGACTCATACTCTCATCAGGAGGTGCACGAAACCATTTTATCCTGAAAAGTAGTTCCTGATTCGGGTCATGACATCATGTGACTTAATTGTTTAGTAAAACAGAAGGCAAAAAGTCTTTTGAATGTTTTTGGATAGTAAAAGGCCACTATCTGCTCAGTAGGTGGGTTTTTCTCTGTATATTCCAGTGTTTTGGCCTTGCTGAATCACCAGAAATAAGGAATTAAATCAACTATGTGAAGCATTACTCAGCTCCTGAGGGGGGCACCTTAAAAACCTCACAAAACCCTACACATTTTGGTAATAAAGAAGATAAAAGAAAAGTATGTAATAAAAAATCAAACTATAAATCACAGGAAAAACAAAATGTGTCAAAGAAAATACACATACGTTTTGCACAGACTCCTGTGTTAACGTTGGGGCTTTCGATCACACATTCACTCCCGAAAAGGCCTCTGCATCACACCGCATTAGCTACACATCCAGCATGAGCCACAGGTTCTCGTTTTCTTCAGCACACTATTACCCTATTTAAAAGTCTGGAATCTTAAACTGGCACAGCGAGGATTTATACTATTAGCCGGTAGCAATGACATCCAAAAACACACACTTACCCGCTCACACACATAAACACCCTTCAACAGCCAGCAGGGAGCCTTCCTGTTCCTACTCACTCCAACAGGGAAGCCAAGCACAAGCTACTCTCCTAATTACCCACCTTCCTCTAATTATCCAATCATAAAGCCATTAGCAGTCTCACACCATATTAACATGGTCCCGCCTACATGCCAATTTGCGCAGTGCCAAGATGCAACTGGAAGGGATTTTTCAGCATGTAACCTCACCAAGCGCAGTATCACGCAGGCTGAACTGTGCTTTCCTTGGCTCTTGACAAACAAATAATAGGTTTCCAAACAGGATTTAACAGAAGCTGCAGCTTTTTTTTTTTAATTTCACAATAAAAGATTAGCAGTTAATGCCTTTAAAGGGTAACTACACCCTCAAATTCAGCTAGACGTCTGCCTCACAGCATATTTTACAAATGCGACTGAGGAATGGGGAGCAATGAGTGTAGGAGGCCTCGTGGCTACCTAGTGTGACACTGGGGAGAGTGACTGACCACTGACGCAGGGCTGATAGCTAACCAGCCATGAGGAGGTACTGTCAGACTGGTCTGCTGCAGCTTTGAGAGCACACTGCTGACCCTTTCAGAGAGTACTGTGTGGGTACCATTGTTGTGAGTAGCTACTGCGGTGTGTGTGTGTATGTGTGTGTGTGTGTGTGTGTGTGTGTGTGTGTGTGAGTCAGTAAACAGCCATAGCCCTGCTGTTTGTCACGGTTAAGGTTATTGTCCTCAGCTGTAAGTGTCTTGTTAAGCTCTGATTATAACACAGTTATCTGTTGGCTCATATGTTGTGTTTACTGCCACTAAAGAAGAATAAATCTCACTCTTGTACGTCGTTGTTTTTTATCAGGCTTGCTAACACTACCGGTGTGCTGCTTTTTACACTTAGTGCGCAGGTGACATGTGAAATAGACTTCAGACTCTTGCCCGCTTTGTCACAGTTAGGAAGGCGTGAGAGAATCCGACTGAACCAAACTTCCAAATACAAGCAGACACATACAAGATTGTTCTGAGCAGAAAAAACAGTTTTTAAACATGTGGAATTTGGGGAAAATCACCTGTATTATCCAGATTTTTGGCTGTAAAAACTCACTTTGGTCGATGCTACTCTTGGTATTTAAAGATTTACCCTCCATGCGCACTTATCAGCTGCAGATAAAAAACAAGAGCAAGGAAGCACAGCTGAGCTACAAACGCTTTGAATAAAGTTTGGAGGCAGCTATTGGACTTTGAGGTTTTCACTGGAAGCAAGTTACGTCACTCGAGGCAATTTATTTGACTTTGCAAAGGCTCAAAATCTATACTGTACATTCTTATATAGACTTTTGTCCCCGCTGCCAAAATAAGTCAAAGAAGAAAACTAAGGAGAAGGTGAATCCTGGTAAATGTATTATTGATATGTGTTCAGTCCCAGCGGCATGTTGTGCAACACAGTATCCAGATTGTTCCCTCCTTTATTCATACCCATCAGAGGGATGGCAGGTTATTGGAGGGAATGGGGCGGACGAAGAAGACACAGAGCACAGATGTTGGCGCAGCTGCAGCGCCGAGGAGATGCTCGGGTTAACGGCTAGCGCTAGACGTGCACAGACTGTGTGAGAGGGATGCTGGGGCACTAGCTGTAGCGCTAGCTCATCCACCTGACTGATCTGGAGGTCGAAGCAGAGGTCAAATCTGCCAGAGTAGAGGAAAGAACGACAGCAAAATTTAGAGCTACGGTAAAAGTAAAAGATGTAAAGAAGCTAAGTGCAGATTCAAGCAATGAAGTTTAATTAGAAGCATTAAGAGCTTCACTTAGTATGATTTTACGTATAATCCCTCATCCTCACGCCCTCATCATCAGCTGAAATCCCAAAGTTGGGCTGCAACTGACTCTGGGGCCTTATTTATACACATGCTGATGATTTCCACTTAATTTAAGATAATTTCTGCTGGTGTGCTCATGTTCGATTGGCACCTGCTTTGTGATTTCCCCTGTAGAACGCCAGCACAAACGAGGGTTTAGTCAAAGAAAAGCATTTTAGAAGATGAGATCACAGTGATGGTGGAGGAGACTGAAACCAGGCAACACGTATTATTTGGTGGACTGAACAGTTGCGTCGCCGCTGCTGTGAACGAGGTGGGCAGAAACACACAGCTGCGGCTCAGAAGAAGCGATCTGAAGTTAAACTACGAGGGGAAAAAAGAATAGTCAATCATAACTACAGCATTAAAAATTAAACACTAAAAATAATGACTGTGGTTCTGCTAATTCCTCCACCTTTAATTCCTATTACAGTCCTCTGTTCATACAGCTCATGCAAAGCTCACCACAGGCTTGGACACATATGCATCCCAAGCTAATACCTCTACATATCACAAGTCCAGATGCTGCTTACAGATCAGATCATTTCCACGTCAAAATTAAGTTAAATAAGTGCTTTTATGTGGTTTTCTGCTTCAGGCCAACTTCAAAAATCTGTTCTATAAATGAGGGCCATTATTTTTTTTCTGAATACAGCTTTACCTCTCATTCTGCTTCTATCTCATCGCTCTTGTTGTTATTCTTCGGCATCAATGAGTGTCGTGTGAAACCAGTGCTGTTCATTAGAGGAATCTCACAAAAGCTGAAGTCAGATTTTTTTTTTCTATGTGGATTAAAACATTTATTTTCTTGATATAACATACACCTCCTCCATTCTGCCAGAAATCCCACTTGGTGTTCAATATCCCATTAAGTCCAGAGATGTCTGGATCCGTACAGCTGATGGTTTCGGGCAAAAGGTCCTGCAGTGCAACGCTTTAATAGACTCCAGCAAAAGCTTTGGCAGAAAGTCGAGCCAAGGCCGGGAATGAAACTGAGCCTGTCAACATTGGCAAACGCACAAACAACCCACAGAAAAACTGTATCACCACACAAAATGCGGAGACAAATCCATTCATTCTGCCTCCATAAAACAGCAACTCCAAACACTGGCTCCACAATGACATTGTTTTATTTGATGACTCTCTCAGTCTGTTTCTCTGTTAGCCTGTGAAAGCATCCTCATTATCTGACCACACGCGCAAGGTGACGGCGAATAATGGCGCTTTGTCAAAACTGATCCATGCCCAAGGTATGGACTGACAATGGAGGATCTCAGTGTCTCGTCTTTATAAAGCCACACAGCTGTTCCCCCTCCCCTCTATACACAATCAAACCTCTGCCATTCAGTGCCACAAACCAATAAACGCCGGCTTTGTCTTAGCTTGACACCATTGTTTTGTCTTCATAAAGATTTCTCTTCTTTGGCACAGATGCTTTTTTGTCTGCTTTCCAAACGGGCTGCATGGTTTTTGGAACAATGATGCTCACTCATGTTTGATTCTTCTTCTCCCTTTCCTTGAGCAGGCGCCCTGATCCACATGAACCCCTCAGAATGGAAAGCAACATGAGTGCATGTGAGTGCCAATGCTGAAACTAAAACTACATTTTTCCAAGAACAATTATTCTACTTGCTCACTACTATTAAATAATCTCACTAAGGTATACACATTCAAACACACACCCTCCAAAGGTCCTGTGTGCAGCAGCTGCAGACGTTATGCCCGGTGTCTTCTCTTGTACGTGGCTGTGAGAGAGACTCCTTTCAAACAGATGTTGGCAATATCTTTGTTGACACTGTGCACACCCTGCTGTCAGCAGCAATAACTGGGTAATCATGTCTGCAAATGTAATCCATTTCATCTTTTGGTAAAAAAAAAAAAAAAAAAAAAAGCCAAGGTTGAGCTCTGAAAGAGATGCAGAAGATACCAGATACTTCAAACTGACCTCAAAAACCATGTTTTGGTTCGGCAGGAAGACGCACGGAAAGCGAGCAGGAGAAAGGAAGGGAGAGACACGCCTGTGAAAAACGCCGCACACAACAGACACAAAGACAATCTGAAAATACATTAAACGCAAAACGCTTCCATATGTTAAATAACTAGTGGAATACTTGCTGTGTTGAAATGTTATCTGGAGCTGACGCAGCAATCCACTGCGCTGCTGTGCAGCACCCCCTGTTGATGCAATACTGGCTTTATTTATGTTTCATCTGATCTTCAGTTAATTGAGGCAGAGACATATTGAAGAGACATTCTCACAATTGCTGGCTGAACTAAGTTCAACAGTCAAAAATAGCGTTGTGAACATAATGTTCCCACTATAATGTAAAACAACGCAGAGCGAGTTTACATTAGGTTACATAAAGCAAATATATCAGCTACAATATAGTAAATTGTGGGAAATAAACTGAGAAATAAAATAGCAAAACATAAAGAATAGCAAAACAAATATAAACTATAAATGGCCTGAATGCAGGAGCTACACTCTTCCACAATCTGTGCCAGTCTGCTAAAAATGCACATAGCAAACCAAACTGTGGATTAGGGCTTTAAATGACCTCAGCCAAGCAGCCGGCACTCCTCATCCCTCCCTGCTTGCATCTCCTCCTCCTCCTCCTCTCTCTCTCTCTCCTCTTTTTGGAGCAGTGTCGTCCCCCGTCATCTTCAGGTCATAATGTAACATGACACCAGCGGTTGCAACAAGGCCGGCCGGCCAACCCGAGCGTTTAAGACCAATGAATATCATTTGCTCCCGGTAGGTTCCCTGGCGCTTTCAGACTCTACCACCGCCAGACTGAATCAGCGTTCGCGCCTGTCATGTCTCTGACGTGATAGCGCACACATGGACGGCACACACAGACACACAACAGGCCAAAAACACACCCACGCCCACACACACACACAGTATACATACTGCACAGGCGCACACACACAGAGCTGCATCACGGCCTGCAACGTGCACAAACACTTTGAGGAAGAGGCTCGGTTCACATGCATCAACACACACTGCTGCGCACACACACAGGATATTGTCAGCCTCTAGAGACCACTTTGTTGTTTCTGATGCTTCTGTCATCCTCAATATGCTTCACGCTGCTCTTACAAATCCAGAGATTTCTCACATCTCACACTTCTTATGCCCTTTTTAAGAAACCAATGGCTTTCAAGGGTTATCACCATGCAAACCACATTAGGACCCTTTACAGGTGAAAGCAGCCTTGGTGAGATCCCCTCTCTCATTAGGGGGATTAAAGACGGGGCTGCCTTTCTCCCGGGTTAGAAACAGCCACAATAACCCCCTCGCCTCTCACCTCAGCTCTGGTTTCCTGGCTTAGACTGGTGTTTAAATTCCCTCCTGCCTCTGAAAATGTCCTCCCTGGGGATCCCCGGGGCTTTGATCAGCCACCCCCGATGGATGCACCCGTCCACCTCCCCACACACCCCTAACCCCACCCACCCAACCACTGGGGGGAATAAGACGGCTGAAGGGGGTCAGGGGTAACACTGCCAGAGATAAGAGAGAGGAGGCAAAGAATGAAAGGGGAGGGAGGTCTTGTAAAGGCCAACTGGGGTTGGGTAAAGGGGTGGATAAGTGGGAGGGTGGGCTAATGAACCCCACTAATACCCAATCCACACACACACACACACACACACACACACATTTAAGTAGCCTAATTACCTGCCTGATCTGGTGCAATGACAGCACCTGCAACGCGGGGTCAAAGCACGCGGTTGGGATGTGCTAACAACCTTGTTAAGGAATACCTCATGTTAATGAGAGCTAATCATGCAGCGTATTTAGTTTCATGCTAATACAGCGGCATGTGATCTTAAAAGATCACTCGCGTTGCACAGACCTGGCAATATCTTTTCATCTTGAAAGTGCTGCAGCACTGAACCCTGCGCTTGACAAGTCAGGTTGTGGGTATGAAGCTCACATGACTGAATGTATATCACATGCATTCGTGCACCGCAGTTATAATCAGTATTTGACATGCAAGATGCACTGTATAAGGCTCATTGGCATTGGCAAAATGGGAGTACATGAAGGCAGACCTGATTTTTATGAACCCAGAGGAAAAACTATGAGCTCTAATAATTCAATAGTTTGAGCGACTTAACTCTCATTTCCCTAAACAGGAGAAGTGATTTAGTCCAGGTCTGTTTGGATTTCCTCATTCAAGGTCCCGGTTTGAGTTCCTTACCTGTATATCTAACTATGTCATTTAACTGAAACGAATCCCTCTCCATACAGGAGACCAGAAAGCAGCTTTTCCATACAGTAAATGTTCTGTATATACGCAGGAAATCCATTCCCAGACATCTAGGATATCAAAGCAGATCATAGATAGAGGAGCTCCCAAACTGCTATCTCATCAAATTAACGTTTATTAAGATAAAATGATGCGCTGATAAAAACGGGAGTGTATGACAAGAGCAAAGAAAATCCTCATCTCAGTTGAAGAAAGAAAAGCAAAACTGCCCTGAGGCCCGAAGCCGTGACCAAACACAAAGTTTTCGGAGGAAGTGATGAAGTAAATTGGGGGAAATTTTAGGAAAATGGGAGACAAGGAGCCAGTGTCATTTGGTGAAAGAGTACTGCAGCCAAAATATTTCCCTTTCTATCTCTGAAAATGGCAGGTGAGCCAATTTGAACTGAATTATGTTGTACGTATAAGTCTGGAATTTGCACATAAAGCTGTGAAATGTGGAGAGAACTCAGGCACTTTCTGCTCTTCAGCCTAACCTTATCATACATTTATTCTCTATTACAATGCAGTCTCATGAATACTGATACAGTGCAGTAATCTGCACTAACTACCTAAATTATGCTGATGAGAAAGATTATCTCCACACTAAGAAACACTTCATCTGAAGAATTTTCTTGAACATGTTTCACACATTTGTGCTGGGTGCACAATAAAGGAATAGTTGGAGCAAAGAAGCGTATTTCATTTTTGGAAATATGCTTCTTCGCTTTCTGCTGGAGAGTCCCAGCACAGAACCGACTGTAAAATGACAGATTGTATTTTTTACACATCAGATTTTGTAGGAATTAAACAAACAAGATATAAAATGTTAATTAGAGAGCTTCAGAGGTGCTGGTCGGCAGAACTGTTGGACAGAGCCACGCTAGCTGTTTAGCCCTGTTTCCAGTGGTTATGCTAAGCTAGGTAAGCAGCTGCTGGCTGGAACTTCATACATAACAGACAGATATATTAATCTTCTCATGTAACTCCACCAGAAACAGAATATGTGTGAGGTGAGGTGATTGTGACAGCTAACTGAACGCAAACTGAAATCTATTTCAGTTAAACTGTCACACTACACACAAACAGCATACTGCTAAACTTTCATTGGCCAGGGAGAAATGGTCAGCAAGGCCCCGCGGCCATGTTCGACACAAAGAGGACTCGCTCGAGATGACGCCGCAGCATCCAGAAACGACCACGACGTGCTCCTAACTATCGGACTCGAGCCCATCTCGAACACAGCTTAAGTCAGCCTCTTCTGTAAATGTGCACCTGCACTTAGTGCGGCCAAGTATTAACTTTCTGCATTTGATGCTAAGTGCTCGTTAAGGTCCTTGAGGTCAATTCATTTTCGAATGCCAGCCATCTGCATTCAAACACAGAAATTACACCCACATATCACAACATCGAGATGGATGATTCAACTTAACGTATCTCATCCTTCCAGCTTCGACGATGATGCCTCGCTAAACAGCTCTAAACAAACTCCCTCAAAGCCCTGATGAATAAGTGAAGGGATAAAAGCTACATCGATACCATTCTAACGCATTAACGTGCCAAATAAATAAATAAGTGGTGATGTGCGGGAGGGGGAGCGGTGGGAGGGGGGGGTTGCACATTCTTTTGTACATTGAATCTATCTTATCGGAGCGTGTAAAAATAGCTTGACAGAGGCTAATTGTGCTTGTTGCTGAATAATGGATCACAGCGGAGAGGGCCTTCCTGGAACTGGGGCGGGCACGACTGTTCCCTGCTGAACCTACGGGTTCCTCTCCCTGCTTTTGCCTTCAGGTAAAAAATCTGCCACATCCCCCCGCCTCTCCGTTCCTCACCCACCCCCAACCCTCTTCTCATCCTCCCCACTCCTGCTCATCTTCACCCTCCTCCTCCTTTCTCTTCCCTCCGCTTTGTTAGTGGGCGTCCAAGAGTTTTTGAGTGTATGACGCTGAAGCGAGATGAGAAATCAGGCCGCAAAACTTTTTACAGGTGATTTTACAGGGTGATACAACCCTTAACTGTGGTTTAATTTGATTTATTAAATCTTTGATAAATAGTGAACGTATTGAGCTTCAGATCATGACTCAAACTGTGGAAGTGTGTTGGAAAATGGTGAGCTTAAAAAATAATAAAATGCCTGTGATGTTTAATATTGCAGTCAAATTTAAAAATGAGTGCACTTCTTCCGTTAAACAAATTTCACTGAGGTGTCAGTTATTTCTGGATCAAGTGTCTCCTGCAGGAATCTGGAGGGTATATGTTACATTATTCTCTTGTCTGCTTAAAATGGTCAGAAAACAACTGATTTTATAGCAAAAACAGGAGAAAAAGTGAGCCATTATCACACACACCAATGCAGCAATAAAATATAAATCAGCCGATGCAGTGAGTAATTGTGTAGAAATGTACAAACTGAGTGTTTATGTGCCGACAACTAACGCATATCAAGCCTTTAGAAATGAAGGGGTGCTTTATCTGCTACATATACACCATCAAAGTTACTCTTTCCTAATACTGGCAGCGTTCAGGCCATATAGCATGAAGTCAGATTCTTGTGTTTAAGTCAACGGAACAACAATTAAATTCAAAAGTTGTAGCTTCCCTAAACCCTGACAGCAAAAGAAAGAAAAAACTAATCCTCTTACTCTGCACAACTCACGAGTGAGAACAAGGCTTTGTTGGTAAATACCCGTATCAAGTTTGTTGCCTCCCGTCTAATATGGCATCAAAGTTGTCGTCCATGTGACTGGGAGAGTTGAAAGCGTGAGGTTGCATCTTTGCATAAACGTCTTAGCCGCTATCGTCTCATCAGGGGAACGTGTGCAGCTGATGGAAGACTGCTTACACTTATTCCCCTCAACAACTAAAGGCTTGTTAAAAACTGCTTTCCCCCGATCTGTCGTTTGAAATGTGTGTGCAGCTAATGAATCACGCTGTCGGGAAGTTAAAATAAGTCTTCGCTGTTGGTGTCAAAGAAGGAAAATGTAGTTGTTTTTACTTGAACTTCAGACTGACGTGGCCCTTTCTAGGTTGAGGAAGTTTCATATCTGCTTAGGTTTTGGACAGCTGTTCGAAATCCATCCAGATATTTTGCAGTGAAGGTTATCAATCTGAAACGACTATTGTTTTTCTTTGTTAATGAAAAGCTGACATTTTGCAGCTGTGTGTCGTTCATGCAGGGATGTATTTTTTGCACAACCGCTGGAGTGTCTGATAAACTGTAGATAACAGCTGTGATAATCGCTTTGACAGACATAACGTGGCTTAGACAGATAACTGCATCTTTCATTACTCAGATTTTACACTCTTTGCAGAATAAATCAAGATAAACATCTCTGATAGGACGTCTTTGTCGAGTAGTGTGCATCAGTGTCTCTTAATTGAAGAAAAATATGAAAAGAAGGTTTGGCCAAATTGCTAAAAGGGGCCATTAAAGTGAGGGTCCAGCACTTTCATGCGTTTGTACATGCAGATATTTTCACCTGCAGGTCGGCTCCTTTGATCACAGCCCTAATCTATATGATTTTTCCCTGATAATTACAGACCTCCACCGTCTCTCCTCTCCCTCATCCAGCTGCCTGAAACACGAGTTGTGCTCAGTGAATCCTGCTGCTGCTTCTTTTGTTTAGTGTGGCAGAACAATTGCTTAGCGACAGTGACGTCGTTTGAAAAGATTAGCTTTAATTTGCCTCTATTTTTATTCATTTATTTAGTTATTTATTCAATTTACTTAAATCAAGTCTGCTGGAGGAAAAGTCAGCATGGTCTGGCAATTAAGTGCATCATTTTATGTCTGATATACTCAAAAATAGACTTTTAAACTTGTTATAAACTATATAAAAGAAGTAATTAAATTTCATTTGAACACACTGTGAAACTGGAAGAAAAAAAATCACAAGTGTGATGGAATAAACAACTGTATCACACTATAAGAACCTTGTCAGCCCGTGTTGTGCACACAAGTTAAATGTAATATCCTTTAAAAAATGTGGATAATAAAAGAAAAAATATCTGCAGCCGACCAGCTCGCTCACTTTGTTTAGCTCTCATGCTCCTCAGTTCATTACACAAGCTGCTTGAGTCCAGCCAGGGCTGGTCAGTTGTCCATTTATGTGTCCATAAGGCCTGATGGGAGAGGAGACCACTCTTATCAATATTTCATATAATCATATGATGTTGTGTTTGGTCAATCTGCCTTTTATGGTCTCATGCTATCTTAAGCTGAAGCCGTCAGTACTTAGGGCCACAGAGGAAATCAATGGGCAGGATAACATCAGTGGCCTGCTGGTTACTGTAAGTTCAGCACGACTATGTTAACATTTCCTGTAATGTTGACATCACAATGTTGTTATGACCCACTGAGGGAGAATTTTAGATACAGCAGTATGTCTTTAATGGTGCCCTGAGACTCCAGCTCTTAATGCTTGACAAAAGAAAAGTTCTGCCCGTCTTATACTGTATGGTTACATCAACTTATTTGCAGCATTATTTTTCTCTTTTAATGTCTTAAAATTACTGCAGAAAAACAGATTTCTATTTTTAAAGTGCCTTTATGTCAGTAATCTGTGTGCATAGTGTGCTGCAGGTTATTTTACAAAAGATGAAAAGAAAAAATCTACCTCTGCCTCTACTTTTCTCATATGAGTCACATGAGCTGTTTGGGTTGCCATCAATGCATCCTAATGCTACCTGACATTTCCGAACTGTTTTAATATTCCAATATTATGATCAACGGTTCGTAATGCAGGCTGCATGAATAATTTCAATGCATTTGGTGGAGGCCTGATTATTTGAAACAAGTCCTGTTCTGGGCTTGCGGGGAGCCGGCGGATCCAAAAACACCATTAGCCAGGTGGTATCCCATGAATTAAAAATAGCCGAACACAGTTTTCCAGTCAGGCTGCTTCACTCCCCCCCCCCCCCCCAGCCCTACACAGTACACACAGTGTTTCGTGACAGAAGGCCGCCTTCCCTCCAACCTGATGAAGAAATCTGCCGGAATGAAAAAGAAAGAGAGAAGGAGAGGGGGAAAAAAATCTGCCAACTGATCTGGACACAGATACATGACCCACATACCCTCTCGCTCGCCCCACCCATCCCCCGCCATGCTACGACTGTCATCTAAGGATGTTTTCACAATGTTTTACCATCCAATTTTTTTGGAGTGTACTTCAGGGACGTGTGAATTAGATGGCAAACGGGGAGAAAATGTGGCAGAGACACCTCAGCGGAGCCGCGTTAGCGAGCTGTCACGAAGCCTGAGACGGCGCCCGTACCCCCCGCCGCCAGAGCCGCTCCATAAAAGGTTGAATTAACATCGAGGTTAGCCTCAACTCAATTCACATCAACTGGTTCCCGCCGCCAAGGACTCCAGGACTTGTTCTAATAAAACATCTCCATTTAAAGCCTGTGGCTGGATTCATCTCTGATTTATGTTACATAGGTGGCCTTACATCCCAATGAGCAGCATGTCAAGAAAGAAAGAAGACAGGAAGTAATTGCAAGAAAGGAAGCTAAAGGAAAGGAAATTATAGCAAGAACAGGAAAGTAAAAGAAAGAAAGAAATGAGAAACAGGAGAAAGAGCATAAAAAGGATAAAAGCATGTGAATACAGATAAACAGCGAGGTGAATGAAAGAAGTGACGGAAAACAAAAGAGGATGAAGAGTCTGCGGGAAAAATGAAGGAATGTCAAGAACGGGAAAGGACGAAAAACAGGGCAACAGACACGACGCTGCTCAGAAGCTGTGGTCTTGAAATAGAAGGAAAAAGAGAAATGAAGAGATGGGGCACTGATGCGCCACCATAATGCAGCCTCCCAACAACACCCTGCATGCTCTTCACTGCCTGCTGTATATTTAATAGCCACTCCATCATTCTGCCTCCTCTCCCCTCTCTCTCTCTCTGTCTCTCCATCCCTCCGTCATTCCCCCGCTCATCCACGGCTTGCCCAAGCAGATGGGGATTGTAAGGCTCGGTGGCGCATTCCAGCATCGCAATCTGTCCCCGCGTGCTGCGCTCCAATCCAGGGGAAAAGGCCGGAGCATTTCCCACACCGTGCGCCACATGCGCGGCGTTTCGGCTTGTGCCAGTGTTAGCGGAAATAAAAATCAGCGGAACGGCTTGGAGTGGCAGCACGTCAACGGAGACAGACAGAGGGAGATAGGGGAATAATTGTCAGGGAATCAATCAGTTGGGAATGCTTTTTTTCCCCGATGCCACCCTGCGTGGGTGAGAGCAACTGCGATGGAGGCCAAATGGAGAATTAAATTTACACCATTACAAACATGTTTATCTTCATCCCTATGCTCTGTGGTGTGGGGGTAAAGTCTGTGTGACGCCAGTTCAAAGTACTGTCACATTTAACCGTGTCACAAACTTATCTCCCTCTGGGGTTTTGTTGTTGTTTTCCAGTCTGTCAATGGTATAAATAAAGAAGGAAATAGTCTGGCCAACCAGAAACCAGAATGACCTTTAAAAAGCGAGTGACAGCGTGTCAAAGGTCACCACAAGTCAAACAACTGCCAACATGACTGTAGACTTTTTGATTTTGTGAATGACATTTTTACTTTCTCAAAACTCCCCTCGCGATGAACTTGTTTTGTTAAAAGCGCTCCGTCAATAAATTTGTCTTGACGTGACTTGCCCTGTGGGTAGCATCAACACATCATTTCCATATTCACCTAATTGTGTCAGTCACTCATCCTCAACAAAACAGCCGTTTCCAGGTCAGAGAGATGCTTCTCTTGCAATTTTCAAAGTTCGACACAAACCAGAAGGAGGCGAGAGAGAAAGTAGGGAAAACCAGCCTGTGAGGTGGCGACTCTTCACACTGACAACGCCACAAACTTGGTGGTGTGAGGAGAAAAAATAAAAAAAATTAACGACACCAGACAATAAATTTTGCATTCAGCCTACACACCCAAGGTGAAATAGGCGAGCTGCAGCAGCAGCAGCGTGACGTGTAAAATGTGTTTGGATCTGGCCTGCAAACACTGCTGAGGAGCCCATGAAAGATGCATGGAGCCACTGGAGAGGTATAAAGAATTTAGAGATATAAAGGATATATGACAAATAAATCAGGATGCAAATCTCACCGGGTGCCACTGGGAGTTCTCCAATGAAAACGGCCTAAATAATTGAAGAGGAAGAGGAAACATTTCATCAATGAGAAGAGCAGTGGAAAATGCTCTTCCTTTCATTTTTTAAACCTTTCTAAGGGGGCTCTTCGAGACTTTTTAAAAATGACAAAGCAGCAGGGAGCGCCACTGAAAGCGGCAAGTGCACGAGTACATAAAACTGTCTTTGAAAAGCAAATCCTTAAACAAATGCTTGCAACTCATATTTAGAAATCACGCCATAAAAGGGGAAAACGGGAGGACTGAGAAAAGAGGATGAGATGGAGAAAACTAAAAGTAAAGCAGAATCCAGTTGCACATTTTCCCAGACTGCATTGTGAAATGCCACTGCTGCTCAGACTGTGAGAGACATCTCCATCTCCATCGCATCCGTCTTCCTCACCTCCACAAGTGCTTCAGCAGATGGGGTTATCACTCACTTTTCCTAAACAAAATGCTGCTCTCACACACTTCTCACCTTCCTCCCTCATCCCGACCTCCCTCCCTCCCTCTTTGTTTCTTTATCACTTTCAAGTCTATCTCTCAATTTTTAACAAAGCAGTGAGCAAAATGTGAAATCTCCAAACACACAAGTTACATATTTAAAGCCTGCTGGTGAGTGAGGAGGAAAAAACTTCACATAATGACTCCGTCTTGCCAGTTCAGACAGACACTCCACATCGAGGGAGGGGAAAAAGTATTCTAACGGGAACTCATCACCATGGTGAACCTGGGTTGCCAAGCACGACTGTCTTGGCAACCGCGTCACCAGGGATACTGGCTCCCTGTAGATGGGGTTCATTGATTAGAGTTGGAGCTCACCCCAGAGTCCTTGGAATCATTAAACACTGTAGGTTTTTTGGGGGAGGGAGAATGAGAGCCCGGGGAATTGTGGGAAGGACTCAGAGGTCATATTCATTAAGAGGTTGGAGGCCTGTTCTGAGTCCAAACTGTATTTCACTCCCTTTCATCCACCTTCATGACATCAGTGGTGAGATACTTATTGGATAACCTTCATTACAGAGACCACGGTTTCAGATTAAGTTTGTTCTTATCCTGCCGATGCTGTATAAACTTTACTGCTGCCTCAAAGGACGGGAACAGAATCAGTGAGAAGCTGAAGGTCAGTCCAGAATATTTTTTGCCACCAAAGTCTTAAGATTTAATGTTATTTGTGAATTACAGCACACGTCCTGCAACATTTGAAGCTTCGAAAATTCAGCTTCCTAAAGTTTTTCTCTATAATAAACATTCATTTAAGTTTGTTTTTTTTAAATAGTATTTAAAAACTCAAAACTTTAACTGTACTTCACCAAGGCTGCGTAGGTGTGGTTTAATCAGATTTGATAAACAGTGACCAAACAACCCACCTCGTCAAGTATTTTTTTTCACTTTTCAACTGAGGCCCGCTCACCAAAGACCAGTGAGATGACCACAGAGAAAAACAGACGAGCAGAAATCTCTGTACACTGTAATGTTGTGTTCATGTAGGTTCCCTTTCTTATGGTAAATGCATTATCTTCTACTGTCAGACCATTTTGGTGTATTTGTCTTACTGTCACAGATAAATAATAAAACTTGTAAGTTAAGGCATCACATTATTTTATTACTGGTGCCAAATAATTAGATAAAAGAAAACTGTTCAGTTATCTAAAACACTGAAAACATAAAACAGGTTTTGGTGTCTTTCCTCCAGAATTTAAAGAGCGATCTGTGAGAATCAAAACTGACATTTTTCACAAGAAAACATCAAGAAACAGAAAGAAATCCATCATAGAGGAGACGGAGATAAACACTTCGCCACTACAGCAGCCCCGGTCGGCAGCCACCAGACATTTTGTACTTGCACTGGTTCATAACTGAAACAGAAAACATGTCCACATTTCTGTTGACTAAACAGATGATAACCAGCTCTGAAACAGATGTTTGTGCCAGGTCTAAATGCTCAGCGTCTGGAAAAACGTTTTTTGGGAAGTCTAACTGACACACCACAACAAAATGGAAAAGAAATAGATGTGGACAGACCACACCACAGGGTTAGTAGACGGGGTCTAGTTCAACAAAAATATTATTTATAATGACTGAGATGGTGCCACTATTTTAAATATTTCATCTTGTTTTATATTGTGTGTTTTGGATCTTATTGACTTACATATTTTTTTTATGTAAAGCACTTTTCAGCTTCTAATTTGTCAAACTTTGTGTTTTAAGACCGACTGTACAGTCCACTATTAAGGTATTTACCAGGCAAACAATGCTTAAATGAAGGACAGCAACAGCACTTAGCTACAGACTGAATATACTGCAAAATTAGTAAAATGTCAATGAAAAACCAAGTGCAAGAGAAACAGGCTCTATGGTGAGAGGAGCGAGGAGGAAGCTGCTCCGAAAGAGAAAACCTTCACTCGAGCCTCAACACATTTCTTTGGTTTTGCTCTGCCTGAGCGGTCACAACAGACGTTGGCTCGACACAGAGTCCTGACTGATCTGTCATTCTCAGTTATACACAGGTATGCTTATGAGTTGACATGGCACTGTTGTGACAAACGCGTGAGCTCAGTGTCACATCTCATACCACAGAGTGACTGACGCACCAAAGAACATATACTCCCCACTTGACACAGCCTGTCTGCACCCTTTACATTTCAAACGCAGTGGACTTGACAGATCTAATGTGTCCCTGGATGTGGAACAGTTTTGCCACTTGCAAGTCCTGCTGGTGTGAGTGAGGAATCGGCACTTTGCTTAAAATTAAAGAGAAACTCCACACGGTTTGTCGGTCATGAGTGTTACGCAGCCTGTGAAAACAACCCTGGTGATGTCATCAGGGTTATCTTGGGCAAAGAGGCTACAAGATCAGTTATTAACAGAGAGCCAGCATTACAAACTAAGGGCCTGGAGTTAGAAAGAAGTGGACATTTGCCAGGGATGGAGGGGCTTGTAAAAATATGCTATTGAGCTGCATTATGGGAAATGAAGGATCTAGTGTTTTTGGAGCTTGAGCCAAAGCAGGGACTGAAATAAAGCATATCTGGGCCTCGACTGGTTCTTTTTTCAACCATTAAAGGACCAGTGTGTAGGATTTAGTGGCCTCTAGAGGTGAGGTTGCAGATTGATCAACTGAACACTGAGTCAGTCTCGAGTCAGTCTCTCCTTCCAAGTGTCTAGAAGAACTGACAGTGGCCCCTAAAGACAAAGGAAATAACTCCAGAGGCAGTGTTTGGTTTGTCCATTCTGGGCTACTGTAGAAACATGGTGGCAATATGCTCCCTCTGTAGATATAAAGAGCTCATTCAAAGGTCACAAAAACTGAACAACTCTTATGTTCAGGTGATCATACACTAATGAAAACATACTTATGATTTTTTTTTATTTCATCTCTGCCAACAGATCCCCCTAAATCCTTCACATTGGAACTTAAAGTATTCACAAGTCCCCAAACTTTATGGAGGTGCACTACTAAATTGCTTGTTTCGATTAGGTCAAAGACAACATATGCCAGGTTGCATGTACATTCCTGAGTGTGTTAAAATGAGTTGAAAAATGAAGAGGGACACACTTATGATTCTCTCGTTGTGATGCAAATAAATCTATTACACAGTTGCATCATGTCAGCATGAAGCTTGCCTGGCTGGGAGCAATAAAGTGTGAGCCTATTTGCATGTTTTCCTGTGTGTATTTTGCATGTACACAAAAGAAAGGTCTGTCAAAATCAAAACTAATTTAGCAGCGACAGAAAAAACAAAAACATATGAACTGCGTTACCTCGAAGTGTGTGTCGTTTGCGTGTCTTTCCAGTTTGTCTGCGTGCGCCCATTCGACTCTGGCTGTGTGAAAGAGGGGCATGGGTGGCAGGGCTACCTTGAAAAGGGGGATGAGAGGAACTTCCTCTTCTTGGAGCAGGCACAAAGCAGCAGGCAGCGGTGTGTGGGAGGGGCAGGATAGCGGGTAGACGGGGTGAGGGCCAGTGCCAGGGGCGAGGGTCTTTGTGTGTTTTGTTAGCGGTGGCGGCACCCCTCAGGTCCGGTGGACACACGCCTGGTTCATTCGACGACAGCTTTGTCTGCGCTTGGAGGGCGGCCATGAGCCGGGCGCGCAGGTTGTCGTGACAACTGTGCAGCGAGACCAACAGACGCATTGACACACGCACTCGCAAAGATAAAGATGAAAATCGGCAAAGACATCATCATCACGGCTCGTGTTTAAAAAAAGTACTAGCAGGTCTTGAATAAATGCTAAAACCATGTGCGGCTGAGGATGTGCCAAATTTCACTGGCAAGATGAGTCACTCCAAGAAGAAAGTTCAAACCAGGATATGATGGAGGTTGTCAAACATGGCTTTTCCTCAGAGTGAAATAAAGCAGCAAGCCCCATGTGTTTATTGATGGAGGCCTCTTTGTGTGTTCACATGGTAGATTTGTGTGCACTTGTCTACCTGTGTCTGTCTAAGCACTCGTCTTTGAACCCCGTTCACCTGCAGCAGCCACACAGAGGAATGTGTTCGGGTGCGCTCCTCTCCGGCCCTTGTGCATCTTTCAACCCTAAACTATGCCAGGATCTCGGAGAAACAGAGCATCCGTTGACAGCAGGCGCTCCTCCAAAGACATGCTTCTCATGCCCTGTAGAGGCCCCCTGTACAGGAGACTCCCCCCTGGTCAACCCCCCCCCCCAACCCTCGCTCTCCCCTGCAATCAAAGACAGCTTCATTATCTGCTGACTAATTTTGTGCCTGCCTCCAAGACGACTTCCAGGTAATGGCGGTGCAGGTTCACCCTCCTCCCCTGCACCTCTCCAGAGCAGCCGCTCTGAGACTTTGAGGCATCAAGGCTGCGTCTCCCCCCTAACAAAGGGCTCTCTCAGGGGCCTGTGTTGCACACACCCCCCCCCCCCCCCTCCCCCCCCCCCCCCCCCCCACCTGCATGGGGGGAGAGGGACGGATCAGGGAAGGGGAGAGGGGGGAGAGTTGAATCTTGAATCTCCACAGCAGGAGAGGAGCCAGCACTGGGACAGGCGGTGATACAACATTTGAATGCGCCGACCGGGGACACACCGTCGTGCCTCTCCAATTAAATTATCCAGTCCACAATGGCGAGGCCTCGAGAATTGACACCTCCATTGAGAGTGTGTCAGCAGCTTTGTGGGGACCGACAATTTCCATCTCTGCAGAAATAGATTTGCTCCCAAGGGGAGCAACAACAGCAGGGCAATCCTTCTAATGCTCGTTTTTGGGAGGAAAATAGGGATGAGAGCTGGGGATTTGGAAGGTTTACTCACAGGGGCCGAGGGAATTCGCTTTTGGAAGTGATAATATATCTGAAGTGTCTTTGACAAAAAGCAATGTGGGATGAACATGTTTTTCCAGGTGTAAGCCAAAATCACCCTCAACAGTGTAACATTTTCAATTAGTGTAATCAATTGCGCTTTTCTGCACATGCGAAGGCTGAGCGATTCGAGCAATTTATCAAGTTTTCCAAGGGCAGTGCTGGTGACAGCCAGAATTCACTCAATTTCAGCTGCAGCTACGGCTATAAGGAGCAGACGTCTCAACATGTGTCTCACCAACTGTCAATTTAATGTTTCTGTTCACAGAAACTAACACACACGACGAGAGTTTTTTCCACAATTTAATGTTCAGTCATCACTAAGACATACTTTAAACCCGATAAGCAGTTAATTCATTCTTTACAAGGACAGTCAGGGGTTTGGTGCACCACAGACATCAAAAGTGAATTATTTCAGGTAAGGAGATACATAAAAAACACTCTGTTCCACAGATGTGAACTAGATTGATGGCAAACAAGTTTTTGGCACATATGCCATTAGTTCAAAGTGGGTCGAGACAGGAAACAGAGTGAGAAAGAAGGGAGTGACACGCGACACGTCCTGTATTTACACTGGATGTACCTTAACCCACTGAGCCACCCGGACACCCACATTCCGTGTATTAAAATGCCGTTGACACGAGGTGTCTGCGAAATCAAAAGCCTGTCTGACACATGACAGCTCGGTGGGCGCACCACACACATATCCAGCTCCAGATGCAGGCATCCAACAATGCTGCCAATTCCCTCAGGCAGAGTTTGGGAAACACAGAACCTGACACCTCTTAAGTGAGCAAAACCAACTGACACATCTGCATAGTTGTCATCCTCTCAGCAAAGAGCACAAAATGTTTAATGTTCACGTAAAAAAAAAACATGGAGTCTACTGTTAATTCACATTTAAACTGTCAAATATAGATGTCCATATTGGCCTAAAGAAATCCAGCATCACTCAGCCGTGTCTGTCGCTGTGCATCAAAGTCAGACTGGCTGATCTAAGTCTTTGACCAATCATATTGCATGGCTGAAACAAAGTGTTAACAGTTTATTTGAACTCCCCCTCCGTCTCCCTTCTCTTTTATCAGTCTTCAGAGAAAGCTCGGCGGGTCTTTCACCTCTGCCCGCATAAAGACACAGTTGTTCTGTTTGACTCAGTCAATGCAGAGTGAATATGACGGACAAAGGTACACGGACGATACGTCTGTCTTCCTTCTTGGCATTAAGTGGATGCTGCTGAAAAGGCGAGCCTTTATGTCTGACCCCAACGGTCACACTGATACGAGATTGTGCGATTGTGTGTGTGTGTGTGTGCAGTTTTACCACAGCCTGAGGTAACTGACGACCTGGAGACATGGTGTGTATCTTGTTGTGTGTCCCAACAGATAACGCAGGACAATCTCTTGATTTAGATATTGGCTGCCTGTTGATGTGATTAAAACTATCATGAATGATTGGACGAATGCAGCCATTAATCAGAAGCGCAGAGAGGAACAGAGGAGGTCTCCTACCCTGAGATAATATTTTCACAGACGGGATTCCTCACCAGACATTGAAAAACTTCGATTTTTCCTTCCATTATCGCATGAATGGCAATTTGTTAATCTGCAGAGTGGAAACTATTTGCTGAATCAAAGAAATATATCAGTTATATGGCAATCAGAAGGCAATCTGAATAGACAAACTCATCTATCAGAATTAGATTTGATCATATTATTCCTGCTACAGCTCACATTTGATAAATAGATCAATTTATAGTTATAAAACACAAGAACCATTTCCTGGTGCGCTCTGTTAAGAGGAACCTCTGAAAGCCCAGAGGATTTTCTTTGTCCAATCAGAGACACCAGAGGGTCCAAGTCAAGAGATGAAAGAGCCAGAGGAAAGAAATGAAGAAAATAATTCTCCCCTTTTGTCTCAGTTTCTGGGTCAAGGCCTAATTGATTTCCTGATTAGTCGTCCATCAACCTAAATCACAACCTGCTTTCACACCTGCGATGGGGGTGTGATTTCCTAGTTGAGGAATTCATTAACGTTGAGCGGCTTATTTGTCTGTCTAACAAGTCTATTTCAGCAATTCTGGGGTGTAAAATTGAACGAGGCGTGCAGCAACGCTGAAGAGGAAAAATGTAAAACTGAAAAATTAAAATTACGGAAATTACATTTACTTTTAAAGTTAATTTTGACTGTTGTTTCCCCGTGAGGAATTTGACGTGCGTGATTATTCATCTCTTGACAACAGCTCAATTAACACAATAATTTTGTTTTTCGTTTGTTATCATCAGGGGAAATATGCCACAACACAGGAACTTACACAGTGTAACACAAGCAGTGCTGAAAATATACATAGCCCGTTAGTGACATTCATGCATTTAATTTGTGGAACGAGGCCCGATCCTCATGTGATACATAGGCTTCAGCACTGCAATTATCTCCTCAAGAGCACAATGTAGGCATAATTTCCCCAGACTGCATAATTATCTTTGAGTAGGATGACAAACTCATCACACAAGTTTGAGAAACAAGTGGCTTCACTTCAGCCAAGTAGGCTTTGTTTCTGAACCAAGGAAAATCTATTTTTAATCCTTCTGTAACCAGGTAGGTCAGCCTCTCATTTACAACCCCGATGCCAAAAAGTTCGGACAGTGTAAAACGTGACTAAAATAGAAAGGGATATACAAATTTAATATTTTATCTAGTCAACTTTTATTGATTTTAGAAAATATATAGAAATATATATAGGAAAGTTAGGTGCCATAACCATGAGAAGAGAAACAGGCACATAACATGATGTTTCCATCTCTGAACTTCTAGACAGGTATGATGTTTTTGGCTCATATGGAGAGCCATTTCTTCTCCAAGCATGTTGCTTTGCTTCGTTGCCGGAACGTCCGATTTTGTCTGATCACATGACATTCTCCCAATAATCCCAAGGCTTCCTAAAATATTTTGGAGAAACTTCATACAAGCTTCAACGTGCCTATTCTTCAGTGACGGAGTCTTCTGGGGTGATCGTGCACAGAGACCACGGAGGTAGAGTGCATTGTCTATTGTTTTCTCTGTGACGACTGCACCTGCTGCTTCGGTGTTACTACGTGGGCTCAGAAACCCTTCAGAAAACTGTTGTCCGTAAGCACAGTTTGTTTTGCACATGACAGCACACTTTTTATTCGTGTCCAAACTGTTTTTGGAATCAGGGTTGTACAAATGCAACCTGGGGGAGAAAGAGTCGCATCCATCCACACAGTCAGACTTAAAAGTTTGCCCAGAGTTCAGTAATCTGTACGGCACTCTGGGCCAGCGGGGGCTTTAAGCCTTGCACAAGGATCCCTGATTCACTTCCACCAACTGAAGGAGCAAACTGGTAACCTTCGAGGCACAAACATGCTTGTTTTCTCTCCAGCTGCCATTAAAATCTTTTGTCACCGTGGGATCAAATACACAGTCACCTCTGAAATGTAAAAATATGAATATAAATATAAATTCTCATGAGGACGGAGAAGCGGGGGCTTAACAGCTACATCAGAGTAAACATGGTGGTTTCAGCCTCGGCTTCAACAACACTCTGAATGTTTTCTTTTCAATTCTCAGGTTTTGGTTAATCGAGTCGGGATTGCAGCGACATGCGAGATATTTTGATACTTGCATTTTTTTTAATTCACATGTAGCAGCAGGAGCCAGAAACGGCCCAGCTGTAATGACGGACTCTTCGGCTCAAACCGACCGATGCTCTTTACGGGACCTGATGACAAAATAATCTCTCGTCAAGCTTGTCCCTGTTGGAAACATAACGCACCAGGCTTTCATATCCTCACACTTCGCTCGACCCACATCAGGTGTGAAATAACGCCACCGTCTCTTCCATACTCCGACAACACCCCCCTTTTTAACACAAGCACACAGACATACAGAATCACATTCACTTTAAATATTCTCATTATTCTGATTCAGACAGATGAGAAAGATTAATTTTGGTTTCATGTCTCTTTAAATGAAAATGACTTGATTCCTTGTACAAAACATTTACATCAGAATATCATATTTTTTTAATTTTATTTACTTTATTGATCCCAAACTGGGAAATTATTTCTCTGCATTTCACCCATTACTGTTTGAAACACACACATGCAACATGCAGTGAAACACACAGGAGCTAACACACAAGTTAGAAGTGAGTAAATGCTTAGGAAGAAAGCTGCATGATATTTTGTCAGTGACAAAGACGTCTGGCTTTGTGTTTTTCTACGTCTGCAGCTCACAAGGCCATGTGAGGACCAGCTATACAGGCCTCACCATGTAAAGAAATATTGTCTTATGTTTGGTCTCAGCTCAAGTCAATGCTTTTCCTTCAATTTGGCCATCATTAAGGGAGTATTTTGGTGCGCTCATGGTAACCTGATACCATTGACTGATGCTGATCGCTCCCCACAGGGCCCCACTCTCCCTCATTCAGCAGGCCAAGGCGAGCCCAGCTGCAATTATAATACTTAAAATAATTCCACAAAAGTGGAGCCATCATTGAATAATTCAGCCTTCTAGTCTTGTCAGGACTTTGCCGGACTTATGACATCATTCAAGCTGAATATCCTTTAGCAGATGTGTGAGCCAAAAAATACTCAAACAGGAATCACACTCCCAGAACATTTGAATGTTTTCAAATGGAGTCTCAAACTGCTGTTTCCCAAAAAACCGCGTGCGAGCTCCAGAAAGCGTCTCAGCTAACTGAAATCGGTGCTTGCAGCTCTGATCAGGTTTTGCAACAAAGCCCCGGAGTGCTCTGATTTGCGCGGCTATGTAAACAAATCGTGTTTAATTTTACATGAGTATTTGCTTGGCGCCCGACACCCTAAGAGCACGGCCATATCATTAATAAGCCAGACTTGCTCATCAGACTGTAAATGGCTCACTTCATGTATAAAATATCAGAGGAATAGAGTGGCCTTGCATTTCTAAAGAGGCCTGAATGGACCACTGCATTCTTAGCTGGAATTTATAGAGCACGTCAACACCTGGACTTGGCAATGTTTACAGCGCCACTCCCACAGCGCCTAATGGATGATGAAGGGCCAGCATGGACCAGTTCTTTGGCTGATCCCTGGACAGTTCTGGGTTTAAAACTGTCTTTTGGGAATCTACGTTCTGTACACAAGGCTGTTCAATGAGTTTGTCAAGCAGATCATCTGCAGTCAAAATTAGGTTGCAAATGGTTGGGTGCATGAGGCAGTGCTACACTTACGTTATAGCTAATAATGATCTAAAATAAGGTTCACAGACACCGGACACTGGTGTCCAATGTTTCTGTCATCAGTATCTCAGTACTGACAACCCTGACAGAAAAGATTGCTGTGTGAATGCCTATAAGTAGTGTTGCTCAGTTGCATGCTGTCGAGTCATTTTGTACAAAAAAGGAGAGAATCTTTTATCATGTGCAGGTCCTTCCACTCTCACAATTCATTTCAACCGTTATTGTATAAAATAGCACAAATCTGTCTCCAAGAAATTCTGTTTATATGGAAACAACTTGCAATGCAATAGAAATGTAACATTCTTTAATGAACATAATTGGGACATGGTACTTCATTTGTTTACTGTCAGTGTTCACTCTTTGAACACACTACCTGCTTATAGCAACTACAGCGTTATCGTTCTTTATCATGGTTCGAATGATTGGGCCTCACAGACCTTGGCTTAAGTTAGGGAAAGACTGTGGTTTTGATTTCATATTGAAAAAGTTCATGTGACTTGAAGCACGAGACACGATTTATTAACATTTAACCAGAACCACAGTCTTTCCCAAACCTTAACCAAAGTGCTTTGTTGCCTAAATCTGACCACATGCTAGACTTATGATGGCGTATTTCACAATAGAAAACTTCTAGGAGGGCTGAAAGTCGAGGTTTAACCTTTGAAATATGAAATACCAGAACTGACAAAATAAGGATTTTTTGCTGAGCAGATTCTGACAATAATAGAAAACAGTTTTCCAAATGTTTGTTAGGTTAATGTATCACACACAGTTCCCAGAACATGATTCTTTTCAAACATTAATTATAGCGTTTTGAGACTGAAGTGCCCTGACACTGAAAAGTTTGCAGAAGACTGCCAGTTAAACTATGGACAGGGACCCAAAGTGGATGGCGGGCATGAGAAGACCAGTGTTCAATAAGCCATGAGTCCCACAGTGATGCATCGACCCAGTTGAGCTGAAACTGTTTCAGAGGGTCTGTCTTTGTAAGGGATTTATGCAGTATACACAGCATGTCCACACTGGACAACTGGCAGTTGATATTAACTATTAAGCATGGCAAGTATCAAGCCCACAAGTCGCAAAGGAGATTGCAGCAACTTATACAGTACATGTCTGTTTTTCTATTCCCCAGACCTTTTGCAGAGCGGATTGCACGAGCTTTGCCCCCTCAGCACCCCATTTGTCTGCACTGCGGTGTGTAATTGTAAATAAAGAAGAAGCCACTCATGAATGCTCCCTCTGCATAGATGATGTCCTAATTGAGAGATGCAGTGAAATGGTTATAGGGTGTTTTCATTTCATGGTTCACTCCACACTCACCATGTGCCTGCACACACTCACTAACTCACTCAGTCACACACACACACACACACACACACACACACACACACACACACACACACACACACACACACACACACACACGCAGACATCAACCCTGTGGTTTGCATCATGAATAAATTGAATATCCTCTTACTAAGCTACTAAATACATCTGCAGTGTCACGCTACAGTGGGTTGGGTGATGCCTGTTCTATACAGATCGTTGCTTCCCACCAACACACACAGTTAGAATATAAACATTTAGGTCATGTGACGATACCAAGCTACACAGGCTTTTTGGACTGAAGTCCCATGTTTTTTTAAGTAAATTCAGTGCATGCTGGGCGAGGAGACACGCAGTCAGAGTCCAAGCTTGCTGCTTGGATTTGGTTGATTTTGATTGAATAAAAATGAACTTTGGATGTGGGCTCTACAGTGACTCAAACACTTCCCCACCTCAAGCCATAGAAACATTTTTGTGCAACTCAGAACAACTTTCTAAACCATAAGAGAGTTTAGTACGCCTTTTTGTCACCAACAACACAGCCGCTCTGAGCAGGTTCAAATAAAGCCCAGTGCTTTACTGGCAAACACAGTCTGATCCTGACAATGAGCCAATCAGCCAAATCAGAGCCAACAAAGCGAGGATTTGACACAAAAACACAGACGAGGTAATGAAACACTTCTCCTGTGTTGCAGCAACAAAAGAAACATTCCACCCAAACATGCAGCCTTCTCTATGCACCACAATAGAGAATTCGCCTATTTCAGAATGTCAAAGTCCTTCATGCTCAAAGCCGAGCACAGAAAGTGTGTTCAAAGCAGCCTGACATCTCCTGGTCTGCAAACTAGATGCCGATCAGCTGAGCGAAAAGACACAAACACACCATTTTGAAGTTTCTGAGTTTCCATGTAGCCCGCCCTAAATCTGGGGGTTAATCGCATCAATATTTCAACAGACATCCATTAATTTGGTTGTTATAATGCCTTATGTATAACTTGCCTCACATAACCTCTTCTCCTGTTTCTTCCATACTTTACTGCATTTCCTTGAGTATTCTGACACCACTGGAGGAGGAATGCACTTAAACAGGGAGACTGTGAGTAGGAGTTCATTGGCTATGCAGCTTGGTCTGTACATCATTGGCCAGGACCTACACGAGAGTGCTCATTGTTCTCTGTATTAGTGCAATGTTCATTTTGGGTTCTCTAAGGACAACATCCTTTATGCATGATGGCCAAAACAGGAAAAAGACAGCACGAGAAACTTCCCTAACCAAGTTTTATGAGGACTTGGTACCACGTGTGTGCAAGGTTGATTTTATGTGTGTGTACTACAGTAGTCACTGCAGCACACAGCCAGAGGGCTCAGTGTTTGATCCCTCTCTGTAAAATGGATTATCTGGTGGCAGGAGGGTGAAAGGATAGCAGTGTGTTCGCTTTGAAAAAAGAGACACGAGTGTGTGTTTGTGTGTGTGTGTACGTGCATGTGATCTCAGCAGCGGACAGCCCAGGGGACCAGGCGGCCCCTGAGGAAACGCGTCTTAAAAAGCTCTCTATGGCTCCAGCTAATGCTCACTTTGTCACCCAAACAGGGCGGGAAAGATAATCAATAGCCTTTGATAGGTACTATTAGGGTTTTAACAAGCTTTTCCTCACGCTGGGCTGCTCTACTGTGGAGAAACAAGGAGAGCCAAACAAGCCTTCATCATCCTGTCCCTTGCAACCTTCCGTCCACTGCGCACCACATGCTCTATTTCATCTTCTGTTAGCACAAGGATTCCCAAACCTGTCATATCAGGGAACCCCAAACAGATCAACATTGAGCAATGGATGCACATTTGATCTGAGTTTGCCTCATGTTTCTTATACAAAGTCTGGATGACTGTGCAAGTCACAAAGCCTATAATCAAAGCAGCCATCCATATACATTTTCTGCTCATCCAAACTTATACTTGCGCATCGTACTCTGTAAACTTCCTGATTTGGTTAGGAACATCTTAGGCAGCCTTCTCAGCGCAGGTGCACTGAATTTTCCGTCATCAAGAATAAGATTCACCCTCACATACACACACAGACATGCACACAGCACACCACCACAAATTTCAGCCTCCCAGTGGCAACCGATAGGGGAGCACCTATGCTAAACTAAATCTAATTTGCAGCATCTGCGTTTGTCACACCATTAGAATAATTGTTCCCTCCTCAGCCATTTCCCTGCTGTTTTCTATCAATTTCCGCCCCTCAAAACCAAATGATCTGTTCATCTCGGAGCCTCGTGTGGGTTTTTCTCTTTTTACCAAATCTCAAGCCACTTCTCTCAAAATTAGCCCCTCACTTAGAACACATAATGCTAATGACCATAATTAACCCAAAATGGAACTTAAATAATTACGGACCACAAGGATTGCTCATTCAAGAGAACAGTAAATTAATCTTCCATTTGAGGGCCTGATCAAGCTGCATTGTGTTTTATCCCTGCTAACACTTAATCTTCATTTACTAACAAGCTCTATCAAGTGCAGCTGAGCGTCAGTGTAGCCACAGTCACCTTGACACAACGCAAACAGGTCGTAACCAAACCCATTAGGTGCTGCGGGGAGACCGAATGAATAATGCTTTCTCCTATTTTAACAAATACCATCAAGAGCCCTGTGAGCAAGGCCAAATAAAAAACATGAGGATTGTAGCAGCCAGTGTGTGTGTGTGTGTGTGTGTGTGTGTGTGTGTGTGCAAGTAAAGGAAATGTATGATCATGATCTTTAAAGATTAACTTAACACGAGCCTGAAAAGCAGTATCTCACTGCTCTTATTGACTGAAAGTTTAAGACCTTTTTAGCTCTGACCACACCCAGCAGCGATGTCTCACCTGTGCTTTGTTTCAGGGGATTTTAACATGGCTGTTGTGTTTGCCTGCAGTACAGGAGCCATGCACAGCAAAACTACATCTAACAAGCTCAATTTTTTCTTTACGAGACTGGATTGAGCCAAATCTGCTATGTACCAACCGATCAGTACAAGCTTTTAGATCACATGACCCATACATAAAGTAGGCCTTATAAGCACATTTCAAAATAAGGTTCTCACATTATACATATATTTTTAAAAAACAACTCTGGTAGATAATTCAGAACTGCTGTGACAATTAGTGGATTTACATGCACACAAATTTTGTCATATTCCTAATATGAATATAATCCTGTTGACATTTTCAGGTTCAGACATGTGGGACATCCAGGTATCATTTTGGTTTTAACAACATTCTTTGGACGCGTATACAGTGCACTCAGAATACATGTCTCAGGGTTTTTGCTGTAGTTGCTGTAGCGACCTACAGCCTCTTGCTTGTTTGCGGTCAGCTCCATGTGTTGCCTGGAGAACGGTTTGCAAGGCTGGGCTACAGGTGCACGCAAAAAAAGAAAAGCCCACATTTCTGGTGCGAAGGAGAAACGCGCCCACCTCTAAATGATTTGAAAAACCTGGATATCAGCAGGTTTTTGGATACGCATAAAAATGACAGCGTCGACCTCTTCAAGAAGCTGGTTGAATGAATGAAAGAGGGGGGCTATTTTTGAACGGTTCGACAAGCCTGCTACTGGAGGAAAACTTTGAAAAAATCCTACTTTGAAGTAAATAAGCAACATAAGCACAGCAGGACACAGAAGGTACATCATTATGTTAATCAGAGTATGCACGCTTAGTAGGAAAATGATCTTATCTCAGAATAAGGTCTGTTTCCTGAACAGCTGCCACATTTCTCTAAACTGAAACTCGTCCTCAAAGAGCAATGACAGTCCAGCAAGTAATTTGTTCATCTGTTCAGGTGTTCAGGAGGAAGAATTATCATTGAAGGATGGAGAGAACTGCCAGTCACAAAGTACAATGTACTTACAATGATGACCACCTCAACATAATGTATCCATGGCAATGCCACTGTGAAAAGGAAGCTGTAGGGCCCAACTGCCTATTTATTCCAACAAAACGACTTTCACTGTTAAGAACTTGTACTCTTCTATTCTAAATTCAAAAGCTTATGCAATTTGTATTTCATCGGCTTCGACATACAAAGCTACCAACAGTCTTTCTAAAATCCATTTATATTATTGCCAGAACTGTTTCCATTAAAAACAGGCCGCTATTTCTCTATGCAAGCATTTTTGTTTATGATTGACCTTGATGGAAGCATGAAGAGGGTTTGGTGTCACTGATGCTAATCCTCCTCCTGGTATTATCCAAGAAGGACGGCGTGATGGGTAAGGGATGCTGTGGTGGTAACCCAGGTGGGGCTAATCTTCCCTACCAGCAAGATCCAATAAGAGCCATTAGAGAGGTCTGGTCTGGTTCATTTGAGCGTCACAGTTAACAACCTTACACAGGGTGGGACAGTGAGGAGCAACAAATCTCTGAGCAGCACAGAGCAACAGGCTGATTCATTCACTGCACAGAGACACAACTTATCCATTAGATTTCTGTGTCCTCTAGCACGGAGAACAATTACCAAATTTAAAGACTTGTTTCACTAATGTTTAAGCATATTCAGCAAGTGGTGCTGCCTCAAACTGCACCTCCTGCTGCTGAATCTCACAGCGGTTTTGAACATCACGCTAGATGATGTAGCGGTGGAAGACTGGGTGAGAGGAACCTGCTGAAAGGCTGGAGGGAAAACAGAGGCTGAGTAAATGAAATCTCATCCGTCTATCTACGTTCCTGGTTTCCTCTTTATCTCATCCTGCAAAGGCGGGAGGAGAGGGTGGATTTGTTTTTTATGGGGTTTACAGTAATGCTCAGAGGGTGAAATTATTCCTGGAGCCCCGAGTTTAATTATTTCCTCTCGTATCAATACAGTCCACCGACGTAATTTCCGTGTTGATCTGATTAAAGAAATATTACATTCTGCCAGGGCACGGGCAAATTGACTTTGGTGGCAAGGTCTTGACAAGAACCAGACACGCAGCTTTATGCATCAGTAACGGCGTAACCATATTATCCATGCACTGCTTCCTTCAGTGAAAAGGAAGATGCAGGCTGTTTCCAATGAAGACAAAAGAGGAGAGGAAGGAAATTCAGGAGGGATGAGACGGTGCAGACGTGCAAGTATACACCTTCTCTGAGAATACTATGCCTTGTCATCAGGACCCTGAAAACATCAGCAACATCAGTACTTACAGTACTCACTCAGTCAAGACGAACAGCACTCTAAAAGTAAGTAAATTCAACATTAACACAGCCCGGCATGAACAAAAATATCTCTCAGCCTCAATATAACTCGACCTGCACATTAATTTGCTGACATACTGGATCAATATTGGCCATTAATTTTGCCAGTAAACAATCTGATGGAGTATTGTGCCTGAATGCAGCGACATAAAAAGTCTGGTCCTTATTTAACGAATTTCTCTATATTTTCATGCCTGCTTTTATGCCCCTTTAACAGATTTTTGCGAATATTGTTTTTATGCCTTCCAGAAGAAAACTTTTTAGCCTCCACATTGAGATAAGTGTAATTTAAATAAAAGCGTTTACTATGCTAAGGTTATACTTCGACATGATTTTCTCAGTGTCACTCAGGGTAACCTGATCATGTAATTTCTTTCTGTGGTGATTCTTAACCTGGGAGTCCAGATCCCAGGGGGTCCCCAGACACAAGATGATTAAAGGGAGAAATAAGATAGCCGCATCAACTGACTGGACTTCTGAGGCAGATGCCAATTTCTATATTTGAGAGTTCAGCAAAAACTCATTGTTTTTAGTAACACAAAATGGACGTTTTGAAGTTTTTTGAAGGATCCCTTCATTTTCTTTCTCTTTTTATTATGACTGAAATACCAAGGGGGGGCATCTTAAAGCTGAAACCTGTGCTCTATTTAAAAGGGACCCAGTTACAAACATATTTTGGAATTTATGTACGTTAACAATACAAATACAAACACAGATGATAAAAAAAATCACTCTTTAGTTGAACTGCTCACAACAATGTTTAAACCGGGCTGAATTTCCTTGTATGATTACAGATACTTGGCCAATAAAGCAGATTCTGATTCTGAACTCATGTCATGTTAAGAATAAGGGAGCATAAGTACACCTCTGTTTAAAATAGTCACAAGCCATGAAGATTGAGAACCACCGCTTTAATGTGAATGTTACATTTCCCTGATGGAAAGGTTAGAATAGCTACAGGTTGACAGTGTGATGTTAAGAATCCTCAGGTCAGTTCCCTCAAGATAGAATGAAAATCTTACTCTCATATTAGACCCATCTTAAAGATTTAATGCTTTTGGTTTTCACTGTCTCAAATAACATTTAGGTAAAAAAAAAAAAAAAAAAAGAAAGAAAGAAAAAAAGAAAAACAATGCATTTTTGGGATGTAATTTACATTTTTTTGGGTGTTGGGTGTCAGTGACTGCAGCCTTCAAGTTTTTTTGACTACATTATGCTATGGTTTAGTGAGAGTACACTATGTGGAGAAACTGGTATCTCTTATTGTACAACTTACTTACAAATCCCTGATGATTACAGTTGATTTTTTACATTGCTTGAGATGTTCACAAACCTTTTGCAAATATTGCAACATGACCACAACCAGAATCAGAAAAAGGCAACAAAAAGGGAACAAAAATTCAACCACTCTTCATCAACAACCATGTGTGACACTGTTTTAGGGAGAATTATTCCTTCAACTTGGGCCAAAAACTGGGCTACTCTCTGAATGTCGAACAAGCTATGCTGGAAATGAATACAGAAGAAAAATGAGTCAAACAGAGTGCAGGAATGTGAGTCAGCAATCGAGTAAAAGGAGAAGGAGCGTGAGGGAGAGGGCTTGGGGGAGGAAGGGGGAGACGGGGCAAGAGTGCAGCCATGTGCTGGGGTGTACACCTGTACCCAGAACAGGTGTTTTCCGCCCCACTTGCAGGCCCCCTGATTAGGAACCGCCACGCTTGCCTTACTCCGTCAAAGACTAGCTTATCCCCCATCAGTGCAGCTCAGACTCTGGGTAAAATGATGGTTAATTAGCCAGCAGAAAGCCACAGGCTGATGAAGGCACCCCCTTCCCAACCTTCCACCCTCTGCACAGATCTGTGTATACTGTACACACAGAGACCACTTAGCAAGGATGAACAGACACCGGTGGAAAAGCGGCAATTATATGATTTATTGTGTTGTTTTCTGAGCTTTAACTGACTTTTTAGGACACATAAGACATTTGACTGTGTTTTTTTGCCGTTATGTTATGCACTGTTGTCAGAATGGATTATTTCAAATGATAATGCCTTATAATAATAGCTATTCTTTGATTAGCTATTACAAAAATACAATGACTGCAGTGAGGTTGTAAGAGTGAAAGGATTAATCGAGCGCACTGCATTTGATACTGTATAACATGCCTTTTCCTGGCTAATCTGTGCATAGGGAAGCAATCACAAGAGGAGGGGTGGGGTGGGGTGGGGGGGGGGGGTGAGAGAGAGAGAGAGAGAGACTATAATTATGTGCAGCTGCAAAAGTGGGGGGCCAAGAGAGGCTGCATTACCCAGCACTAAACACTTTCACCTGCGCAGCTATGCTACCCAGCGTTAAACACTTTCACCTGGACAGAGCCACGTTTTCAAGTTTTAATCATATTTCCACCAGGGAGCTGAATTACTGTGCAGAAATGACTTTGTACTAGACTTACAATGGCGGTATGAAAGACACTTTGGGGGTAATGCTGAGGGCCAATTCTCAAAGAGCAACAGACTTCAAAATTGGTTCAATAACCTGTTTTAATGGTTCTCTGGCAACAATTGTGTCTTCCATGGCAAAAGAAACAATCGTGGTGCAATCTGAACGCTGCTGCCTGTTAGCTGCAAAGCAGTGCAGCATGTTTATGTTAACAATAGGGCTGTTTTTTAATTGTGTGTATTTCACACCATCTCCAGCCACTACTAAACCTCTACAGCAGGGGTCCTCAACTACATTTGTCCAACAGTCAGAAGTTTTCAAAGCAAGGACTATGGGGGCCAGACTAAACATATTCAGGTCAATTTAGCCTATTTTTGTTTAATATTTTCACTTTCTTACCAAATTGATGCTATTTTATGAGCCAATACCAGTGTGAACAGGCTCTCATCTATAATGATAACTAGATACTTCAATAGAAAACGCTGTCAGACTTTCACCAAGCAGGCAGTCAGTGCTCAATACAAAACCCACAGTTCATCTACCAATGAATGAGTCCTTATTTCAACATTCAAAAAAAAAAAAACTCCTCTTCAGGAACCCAGGAAACAATCAAAATTTATAAATCGAGACTCTATGCTACAGTTTGCCAATGCAAATAAGCCCAAGTGTTGCCTCTTGTGTCTGCGCCACAGAGCTTAGTGATTCTCCATCAATTACCTCCCACAGTCTGGCCAGTGCGCCGCTGTCAGCTGCAGGGAATGACCAGCCTGGGAGCCGAGCAGTTTGATGGTGGGTCCATGGACTGGACAGGATGGAAGTGGACAATAATCTGATTCTGTATTACAAACTTTTTGGCTTATTGCCAGTGGACTGGCCAGACTGGACCTCTTCCACTGGTGACATCCACTCCTTAGTAAACTGGTCATCAAGCCTCGCCACTGGCAGGGGAAACAGATCCTATGAGCAGCATGTATTTTAAGGCCACATACTGACTCATGCATGCTTCACTAAACCCTAAAAGGTATTCTACAGCTTTACCAGCAGCACAAACTTGAGGTAAGATGTGTACTGGTATTATCTCTCTCCACCGGTCATGTCTCATCCTGTCACTCTCCCTTATGAAGTCCAGCCAGGGTTGTGGAGGCAGGATGCTGGGTGAGGTGGTCTTGATGTTCTTCTCTCCAGCAACCAGCAGACTCCAGGAGTTTTGTTCCAGGTCAGACAAGAGATGGAGCCTACTACATCTACTTGGTACCCTTTTCTACCTAAGAGTTGTCAATTCACATCCTATTAAGAGTCAGGATCCCACATTACCATGGCCAGGCTGCACCTGTCCAGATCCCAAGTGACATTGGGAGCTGTCAAGTGAGCTACCCACCTACTGGGGGCTCTAGTATCCCTCAGTGTCCGGTGAGGTTCCTTTTTCCCCACATGCACTGCTCCATAGATGTCTTTGAATGTCCCTTTGTCTGGCCCCATCATCTGGGACCAACCCTAGGGGCATGCAAACCTATCCACCCCAGGAAGGTAGGGATTCACGGAGGAGTGAGATGGCAGGTCTCAGATGGTGGTGACTGTCAAAGTGTAAAATCCTTGTACAATGTGGACATTTTCCGCAAGCTTCACAATTTTTCTGTCACATCTAGTTTTGATGTTGTCTTACTGTTTCCCACCATTGTTGTTGCTGAGCTATTTTTACTGTGTCCACCGGTTATACCTCCAAGCCCACAGCAAAAGGTAAATCCCAAAATATCCTACACATAATGGAAAAGCCTCTGTCTGGCCAATGGGGGCCTTTAGGCTTGTACACACAGAGGTACAGAGAGGAACTGGCAAACAACATTTGGAACATGTTTCCAGGTTAAAAATGTACACAATCTGGCATCCGGCATGGCTTGTGATGCTAAAAAGTGCAACGTTTACTCCCAAGATGAGGAAAAAAAAAGCATGTTAAATTAAGAAGCCAATATGATCCACTAAAATGCTGGAAATGAAATGTATTACAGAAGGCAAGTGGACAAAGACAGCTCAAGATTCACAATTTGAGAGAAAGGTAGTACAGAAGGATACTACTGTATCTAGGGAAGATAATGTTCAGGCGGGGGAAGGTGGTGAGTGTCGGGCTGTGCGGGGGAATTTGGGTTTTGGCATGCGTCGCTCTCTGTGGAGCTTCTGGTGCTCACACATCAGAGCTCCACTTCCTCCAGGCACAACATGCAATCCACAGAGGTGATAGTAATACACGTATACAGACGTATACACATTCACATGCTTGTATCCATACGTGGACACACATACACAGATATGCATACGCACGCTCAAACACTTACTGTACATACATGTGTTCCCTCCAGCCATAAGCACTGCTCTGCAACCTAATTAAGAGAACAATTAAGTTTGAGGCGATGAGGATTGAAAATGAGGGCTGCTCTTTGTGTGTGTGTGTGTGTGTGTGTGTGTGCAATCATCAAGATCATACATCTAACTAAAGAATAAAGCCTGTTGCCAGAATGTCAAGCATTTGGTCCCTTAGAGCTGAAGTCTGCTCCAACTCTCTGTTCTTTTAAATCAAGGCTTAAAACTTCTCTGTTTGCAACAAAATTCAATTAATCTGGGTCTTATCTAGTAGTCTTGCACTGTGCTGTAAGTCTTATTCAAATGTAGCTCATTTTTATTTTAATACTTTACTCTCTTTTAAATCCAGTGTATTTTTATTGTGATCCTTTTAAATGATGATAGCTCATGTAAAGCACTTTACGTTGCCTTGTTGTTGAAAGATACTATACATATAAACTTGCCTTGCCCCAATCATCAGTTTAAGACATCTCAGAAATATATTCTAATAATTTGGCAGCATTGTGATCATATTCAATGAGACAATGTCCTATAACTAAAACAGTTTCACTGTGTAAACAGTCACAAATTGCATAAAAAATTTAGCAAATCTTAAAAAAAAAAAAACAATACCGTGCACATCCTGACATATTCAAACTGCTTTCCAATACTTTTCTGATTGCTGCCTGATATCGCTACTGATACCACAAACAAAATCCTTGTAACCCCAAGTTCTGCTTTTCATGCTGTATCTCAAACTGAGAGTTTGTGTGGTCAGTTCTAGCTTAGGAAACTTTTCTGAACATACCGTAGGGTCCTGTCGAAACAATTCAAACCAAATCATAAACCCGTGCTGAAAAGGCGATGTTTTTCGACGTTTGAGGATACATGATGTTCATCTGACAGAAGTGATATTCCTTCTGAGCTTATACCATAACATAGGTCTGTGCTGGCAGCACAAACAGGCTTCTGCAGCCAGGACGCCAAGAAGCAGGGAAATATTAAACAAAGGAGGAGAGAGCAGACGCTGAAAAATACCTGCTGGCCCAATACTGAGGCTCCATATGCCCAGCTTTACCCTTACTGCTGGCTGACTGCTGGCTGGCCAGCCTGTATGCTCACTCTCTCCCAGGCCTGAACACACACTTACACACACAAATACACAGACAGACACAGACGCAGACACACACTCACACACACATGCAACACACGCTTCACTGGGGACAAGCCAGCAAGAGTAATCCTGGCCTACTTTTCTGCCCGGAGCGTACTGCAGCACCGTCTACACACACTACCACTACAGAGGAGGTGCAGGAGGGGTGGATGAAGAATGAGAGGAGATGGAGGGGAAGCTAGGAAGAGGGTGGAGGGGTGACGGAAGATGGAGGGAGCGGTTCAAAATTTGGGAAAAATGGAAAGAAAAGGATGACCACGGAGGGAGGACTGTCTCAATCTCGTTTTTGATGGTGTTGGCAATTAAAGCGGATGAGATAATGACTGAAAGAAGACGAAATGGAGGCATGTGAAAGGGAAGGGAGTCAAGATGCATGACACAAAGAGGGAAAAATGAGAGAAGGAGATAGAAGGACTAAGAGAGACCAACAGAAACAGGGTTGGAGAGAGTCAGTGAATCCTAATAGAAACCAGTGCAACAGCGGAGTCTCCTGCCAAACTGGGGTGGGGGTGTTGGCTGCTCTTTTCCAAATAAGCGCATTAGTTAGTGCCACTTCCTCTTGCCGGGAGTTCCTGCTGCATATTCTGAGAAGCCCCAAACCGCAACGGGGAATATTTTTACTCTGCTCCCATTGACAGGATGAAAAATGATACCTGGAATATGTAAATAAATGATTACATCACACAGGACAGCCATGAACACACACATGCCTTTCACTTAGCAGCCAAGAACACGTATTAAGACAGAAAACAATAAAACGGTCATGTTTATTTACATGCATGCAGGATATACTGCATGTTTGTAAATAAACAGAGAATTTATATATTCAGCTGCTCTAGTGCTTCATTCATTCGTTCCCTTCAGGGGCACACATGCCATAGTTGTTGTTTGCTTTGACTCAGGGTGTAATTACTGTGTGTATGCAGAGACTGTACAAAATCATTCTATGAATCATGTTTCCGTACATCTGTGGTAGAGTAGTTTCCTGAATCCAAATGAGTTGCCATGGCAAGTAGCATGTTATTACGGGCAATGAAAAAAGATGTTTTATGTAGTAAATTAGTCGAGATTTGTCTCGAAACATAATCATTATTAAGCTGGTGGCACAAGTACCTGGATCAAGGACAAACGGGCAGAGAAGACAGTAAATTACATCAGTTTGAAATGTCATGCATCTGTTATGGAGGAAAAAATATTCATTATATGAAAATAAAATTCACTTTGTGCAGAAACTAATAGGTGACAATTAAAAAAAGAAGTCATAAAGCAACCACCAGACCAAACTGTGCAGTCAAAAGACATCCATTACATTATTTAAAGATCTTTTCTGGTTAATACAGAAAGGAAAGTAACGGAACAAAAAAGTAGTGAAATCTTTTCGATGCTGACATATTTCAAGTGTAAACTATAAAGCGCCAAACATCAACTTGGCCTTTCTGTCACTGAACGCCAACATAACAAAGTTTTAAGTGTGACTTGCGTGACTTTTTTCTTCTTCAAAAGACACGTCATCTTGGATGCTTCCACACACAATGCTTAGTGTATACAGGGGGTGGACAAAAGTACTGGACTACTACAGACTGCAATCAAACACAATACAATCACAAACTGTGGTCTCAAAAATGACTTTAGAGGAAAAGCACACATCTAAAACAAAAATTCTAAGATACAAGCTTTGTAAAGGTAGTAGTTTGTAATGCAAAGGTATTATAGTCTACCACCCAATCCCCATACAGTCCATGAATATCAATGACAATTACCCCAGATAACGTTCAATGCCAAACTAATTTTAAATTCTAATTTTCTATAGCATCTGTGCATAGCAACAATAGTTTGGTTAAGGTTTGGGGAAATAACTAAGACAAATAACTAAGGTGTAACTATGGTATGGATTAGACAACTAAAAACACCTGGATAAGTTCAGGGAAAGACTGTGATAACGGTTAATAGCAACTGCAGGTCTGTGACAGGATGTGAACCCACGGTCCCCTGTGTGCATCTTGGACTCTGTGGACTGATCTCCACACGTACACTTTCTGCCTCACTACATATAGGCCCACTCCTTCCTGCACTGGCATGGGATGTTGGCTTTGGACATTAATTGTGAGGTGCAGAATCAAACAAAACATGAGACTAATTCCTAGAAATACTGGGATGAGATTCCATTATATTGTCGTGCATGTCTGTTATTTTGTCCACCTCATTTATATTTAAAGTACATGCAGCTTTCTAGGCCAGTCCCACTAAAGTACAGTTAATTATGTGCATCCTTCTTCTTCTATCTGTTCCTACAGTACAGAAGTGATATAATGAGGACTTGTGCTGCATGAATCACCTATAGTGCGCTCTTAAACTAGACAGAGGTGCCTGATTACTTTTTGGTCAGCAGGGAGCAAGAAAATGTTCTGAGCAACCCCAAGGCCTTTCTGCCTTGAAGAAAAAGAAAAATATGGATCGCATGAGAAGGGGGAAGGGTATTTACAGGGTCAGGTCAAATACACACACTGCCTCCATACACACACAAACACACACACACACTCGTCCCACTGCTCTGATCGCTCTCACTGATGAAAGGTGTGTCTCTGCTCATGGGTCGTTTGTCGCGGGCATCTCCACGGACGGCTCATTGGAGAGTGCAAGGACCCCTTCATCTTTCACAATGACGGGTCTCGGACACTGGGCCCCCGTGACAGACGACCAATAACTCACTGGAGGGGGAGTGGAGCTAATGGCCTTGACTCCGGGCTTCAGTAATGATCGCGTCCAGATTTCCAGTGTCACACACTGATGTCGGACCCCACCCACAAAAGCAGGCTGTTGTCACTGTGTGTGGATGAGACACAGGGAGGGTACGACCCCACACACTCATCCCACGCTTGTCAACTCAAAACTGGGGCAGTAGGGTACAAATATGGTGGTGGACCAAGTTCTAGGTGCCATAACACTAATATACAGGAGAGAGTTGTCAATACATCGGACTGATCTTGTCATTTGGTTAAACAGCAGAAACAGCTGAGATTTTCTATTAATTGATCATTGAACTTTTACAGTTAAGCTTCACTCTATGGCGTAGTCAGTCTTGTCACATTGGAAGTGCCACAGCTAACTCACATCTCCATCGCGATCCCAGTGTCCACTGGAAGTGTTTCAGAAATGCAGTCTGGTCTTCTGCAGCCACACTTCCAAGACTGTTTAAATGTTGTTTTGCTGATTTTTTTTTTTTTTTTTTGTCTTTTACAAGCATATTGAATGAGTTGGCAGCTCATTTATTACAGATGTGGTAACAGATACTTCGGGGTTGGATTTTGTTTCAAACTGTAGCACACCATCTCATCTTTACTTTGAATTTCCTTAACATGACATCAGCAGAAGGAAAACAAAGCATTCCTTTTCCTGACAAACAAAAGCTATATTCACATAAATTGTCAATAAATACAGTCATTTACATATATTCAGACACATTAGCTGCTCAAGCAAAAATAGTCCTGGTGCGTAATGATTGAAGAGCAGAGAAAAGAGCTGCCTGTGAGCTGCAAGTGAGATGGTGTGATGGACACTGGCGCTTACAGAGATGGAGCTCAGTGGAGGTTTTGAGCATCACACGACAGTCAAAATGCTGTTTCAAAAGCACGTTACCTCTTTTGGCCTGAAAAGGGGAAAAATGAACGCACCAAATAATTGCGATTCCACTTTAAGAAAAGATTCCGTACATGCTCCCAGACCACCGAACCTGACCTTTGACCTTTCAGCACTCAGCACTGTTGTGTTTCTGCACTGAGACAACCAGTCAGAGTCTTCACTGAGGATGTCAATTTTATGTTGCTAGTTTATGGTTTTTATCCTTGCTGTCAACTGCGCATGAAAAGGTAGAAGGTGACCATTTTGGAAAGCAATAGGCAGGAAAAGACTGACAAGTTTGACACATCCCATAAATACTCATATGTCCTTGATGCATCCATACAATAGACTGTGTTAATTAGTATAATCGAGAAACAACCAAAAAACAGCAGCCCTGTTTAAATGGCTCCCACAGGCTCCTGCAGGTGTCCAAGAGCTTGATACAAGGTATGCACTAAACTTAATTATGCCTTCAGGGAAAACAAGAAATAAAGATACCACAATAATACAGTAATCTGCTCACTCGCGCTCTATGTCCCCTATGGACCCGTCCATGAATGTATTCAGCACCACCTATAAGCAGATGAAACACAATACGAATCTACATCAAAGTAAAGAGCAATACTGAGTTCAGGTGGATCAACATATGGTACAAAGAGCACCACATTCTTGCACCTGGTTTTAAATCCAGACTATAAATTGTCCCTTCTCCTCCAACCCTCTACAAATTCTCCTGTCATTCTGCACGTATTTCACGAAGCAGGAACCCCTTAAAATCATCTTTGAGGAAGCGTTTTGAAGTGACTTTGAGTGTTAAAATGAAATTCAACAAGATGTTCCTCCCCCGTCCTCTCATATCCATCTGCATGCTCTCCATGGGTGAAAAGATGTAATGACTTCCCACAGTCGTCTGCACTGTGGAAGTTTGACGGGCCTTGTCTTCACATGTAACTGTATCCCTTCGAGCGATGAGGGCCTACCCAGCAGCTTCTCATCACTCGGTGGAGAAGACGCTAACTACGATTAGTAATAGCCCCATTGATTTTCACTGAGTAGTGTTCGCTTGCTCCAATCCTCCATGCTCAACTAAAACATGTCAGAGATATTAAAGCGCTGCTTCGTTTTTTTTTTTTTCTAAAGGGCACATTTCACATTCAGCGAGAGAGATCAGGATCTATTAGGGCATTCGTGATTGCACTGAGTACGAGTGCTGACAAGAAAGTGAGGGCTCCGTGCGCCAGACAGCATGGGATTTGGTCTCTCGCAATTTAACTACAGAGACAAGTTCAGGGGAAATAATATCATATTGACCTCATGAAAAACTGAGTAGTTAAGTACTTTTGTCTCTCCAAAGCCCACTGAGACTCACCTCGTGGTATCAACCCACACATGTTCAATCTCCAGAAATAATCACCCAATACTAATCACAGAATAACATAGGCAAGGGATGTAATTATAATTTTTTTCTTTTTCTGCCATTGTAAAACCTTAAGGGGTGTGACACAATAACCTTTCATATGCCGAACGCCTCATTTGGAATTGAAAATTAGATGGAGGGACATTATAAAAAGATGAATAAAGAGGGGTGGGGAGGGGTTGCGGGGGCCATGAAAACTGAACTCTTGCTTATGAATATGCATATTCATATTTGGACCCTGGTCGGTGTGAAAGACAATGGGGACTCCAAAGTTTGCTGGCCCCTCAGAGTGTATTCAGCCTCGTCCCATACAAAGACACAAATTTTCCGCTGAGGCCTAGTCAGAGATGGCATGGAGGGAAGCTCAAGCACCCCTGAGTGTCCCTGAATCGGACAGACAGGAAGTGGTCCTGCAAGAACCCCCGTCCCCACGGCGATTCCCATGAATTCCCACAATTCCACTGGTCCGTTGGTTGGTTACTTATTCAGCGATGCGCCACCGTGCTCCCCTTGAACGCAGCCATAAAGGGACAAGAGGGGGTCGAAGAGCGAAATGGAGAGAGACGAAAAAAATCATATTTCATTCACCGTCACAACATGACCCAGATAACAGTAGATTGCCCTTTTTAGTCAGGACAAAATTGCTTTTGTGTCCGAAGTTACAAGAGCGAAAGAGAAACAAAAAGCCAAACGAAAAGGGGGTGCTTCAAAGGTTAATCCGTTACAAGCAAGATCAGAGCGTCCCATCTTTAAGGAACAGAGGAAAATCTATCTTTTCTCTTTCCCTCCTTTCTCTTTTATGTCTGGCCATAAAGAGCGGGTTTTATGTACACTCGAATGGCTGAGGCTCACAGAACATGCATGCGAATGAGAGGAAACCACAGGGGACCGATATATCTTTACAAACATATATGCACATAGAGAGAGAGAGGAAGGAAGATAGAAAGAAGAGGGAAAGATTGAAAGACAGAGATAAAGAGAGACAAGAAAGTAAGCAAGAAGGAAAAGGGAAAGATGCAGAGATGGAAAAGGGAGGGTTGAAAGAAGGTTATGGTGGAGAGAGGAAGAGACAGAGGGAGAGAGACAGTCTGGAGGAAAAAACTGGAAGAAAAGCAGTCTGGTGCTTTAATCGCAAAATCAGAGCTGAAGGAGCGAGGCAGGCATGCAGTCATCATAACGGATCCCATCTGAGAATGCTATTACAGGCCTGGCTCTGGTTGTGGCTACGCTACTGGGCTTACAGCACCAGCACTGAGGCTTTCTACTTCGGCCATGACCTGCCTTTCGTACCTGCTAAAAAACGGTGCCTGCTTAATATCAGAGCACTCATCGATTCCCAGGCTGCGATGGTGCAGTACTGCAAATCAGACCGCTGCCTTAAAACAGCATGTGTGAAATTTTGCCTTTCGAGCACCTCAGCTTAACACTGAACATTTTAACTCGGAAAAAATAACATGGAAACACATAGGAATTGGGTATTTTAGTTTACACCAGCAATTTAACATGAATACAATATTCCCAATTTGAGTCAGAACTGAACAGCACCACCTCCATCCCCTACCCTTCTGAAACTGTGCTATACTTTTAATTCCTACTTTTTTAATTGGGAAAATAATCCTGGGCAGAGTAGGGAATTTAAAATGTCTGAGAAACTCTGAGCAGCTGAAACATCAGAGTTTCTTTCATTAATGCTTTATTGCTCAAAGCAAATTCCTGAATCTTGGTATTCTGTTTGCATGCTGTAAATATGTGCTGTAAGTTACAAAAAATAAAGTCAAAAACATATGGTCTGGACCCAATATTTGTTATTATGATATAGGTTTGAAACTAGATTGCAACCTTGATTGAATCTAGTTTCTACAAAAATATAATTAAACCACACAGCACGATGCCTCCGATCTCTAAACCTTCCAAAACATGGATTTCCACGTTCGTTCTGCAACCAAAATGCTTTTGTATTCGAAAAAGACCATCCCCATCACATATTTACAGGACAAGTCTGTTGAACACACGCCAACTTACCTGCAGGACTGGAGGATGGAGTGATGGATAGAGGGAGAAGGAAGGTGGAGAGGGGGAGGAAGGAGAGATGCTAGAGGGAAGCAGGAGTCTGGAGTTAAATATTAATCCGTGGTGATTCATCTGCTGTGGAAGCCTCCAGGCTCCTTCTGCATACCGCCAGCTGTTGGCCCCTGTCTCTTGGCCCTGGACCTGGATGTGAAAGGCTGGGCTGCTGCCCAGAGTGCCCAGGCATGAGCTTCCTTGGCTGGGGGAAAGGCAGCGCAGGCCAGGGCAGGTGGTGGACCTGGCTGGGACGACAGTGTGTGAAAGTGTGTTTGTGTGTGTGTGTGTGTGTTGCAGGGTGTTACAAATACTGTATAACCACAACTCGAGGGTCTAACAGTCTTGCGCTGGAGTCACCACACTATGTCATATCCACAGAGGTCAATGAGGCTTGACACTGTCAGGTTGTGAGGCATGGTGGTGCTGTAGGGGTTCAAAGATGGGGGGGATGGAGGAGTGGTTGGAGGCAGGGAAGCTGGAGGGATGGGGGAAAACTGAGTGAAGTGCATGTCGAGCTTTTATGCTTTGTAGAAATATTGACATAAAAATAATAAAGTAATAACTCATGACATTTTTATAGAAATAAATTATTTTTTGGCAGCATTCAATTTCTGACTGATTTAACAGAATATTGATTAAGCCACTAATCAATTCATTGAAGCTATTATATTTTACAGTAAATCCAAGAAAACTACAGTGTATCACAGTGCTACACACACTCTGTTTGACTGACAGGCCAAAACGCCAACAGGCTGAGCACTGAGCACTAAAGACTTCACAAATTCTGCAATGACCTGATATTTTCATACTGAATGCACCAGATCAGCAGCAGTTGCAGTAATCACTAACAGTATGGAACGTAGTACAGTAGACCAAATACAGTGCAGCACATGTGCATTTGAAACCTGCTTTCTGCATTCACATTCATTCATTTCATGTTGGTCATTCATCATGTGCGAACATGTGACCTGGCATGTCAGAGTGAGGCAGCCAGACGGTCACACACACAGCTGCCGCTTTGGCTATCACTGAAAGCTAATGTACCTTGGGTGATTTCACTACAATGAGGAAGTTGAGGGTAGGAGGAAGCAAGAAGTTTTGTTGGTGCCAGTAAAGGAGAAGCCAAGGTTGCATAAAGCTTAGAAAAGACTCATAAAATGTTGTGAAAAGTGCAGGAATTGGTACATGTATAAATGTTGTGGACAAATTCACTAAATTAACAAGAGATAACAGATGACGGCAGTTTCTTGTGAACGGATTCGCTAATAGCTTTTTTGCAACGTTGACTAAACTGAACTTCTACCACTCACTTTCAATCAGTATTACTACAGATTAATGATAAACATTTCAAAAAACACAATATAGGGGGTTAAATTAATGTGTGTTTCCTGCCTTGTGGCTTAACTTTATATCAATATACATCAGCACAGAATGAAAATCAACTTGTAGTTGCTGAAAACATAATTTATGTATTTGGTCGATGTTAAGCAGGAGATGTCGTTCTGCAAAGAGTAACTGTGTAGCCTATGCACGTAGCTGCCATAGCTGATGTGCACCACCTCAAAAATGTAACTACATATCAGGTGTCCAATGGCTACAGAAATACCACATTATCAACAAGAACTGGGATTGGTCATCTTGGGCAGCTTGCCTTTTTTTCTACAAGTTTTGGATACCATTGTTGACATAAAAAAGGTAACACTGAGTTGAAAAAGGCTCAAATGTCTGCTAATTTTCAGTAAGACACACAGAGCAAAGCCATTTCCGCTGCAAATCTTCTGCTCACTATGACCTCCAATCTCTTACACAGTGAATAAAAAATGGAGACATTGCAATTGCATGTCAGTAATCTCCTACTCAGTACGAGATGATTTGAAATAGAAGTTACCAGGATGTAACTCCAGTTCTATAAGCATGTCTGCAGCCCACCCTAAAAAACTAAGGTCTGAGTCAAGTTACCTCCTTGTGTTAATTATAAATGCAGTTTTACACTATGATATCAAGCACTTCAGAGCAGACACTACTTCTCCTTTTTGGTTAATTCAGGTTTGTGTGTGAAGCTCATGAAAGATTTGAAAGTGGGTAACATAAGTTACTCTTTAATAGCAAACTACAAACTAAGAAATTCATAATATCCATATAAGGTTGTTGTTTTGTCTTATAAGTTTTATTTTGCAGAAATGGAAGGTATTGTGAAGGTAATGATTTCAACTGAACTAAAGAGATCTCTATCACTGTATTTACAACAACTTTGTACTGTCATTGTGTCATATAGACATAGAAGTACATAATGAAGGTAGGATATCAAAATGGAAAAACATTATGCAATCACAATCCTTTCCCAGATACGAATGACAGAGCTCAATGCTTTGCAGTGGGTCTTTGCAAATTGTTACCACTGAGGTTCACAGGGAAGTACAGGAAAAGGAGAGAACAGCAGGACGCAGTCAGCCTGTGATGAAGATACTCACAGAGCAGACTGTAACTACAAAGAAACAAGAATCAAAAAGAGGTGTTTCTTGCTGTTTCTCGGCAGGTGTCCCCTGAGCTCGCTGAGCCTTGCCTCAAACTACGCTGTTTGACTTGTTTCAGTGCTCACTTTAAACCACAGAAGAAAGGGGAGGGATGCGATCGCACCAAATGAAAAAGAGAAATCTTCCTCAACTGCAACAGGAGCCAACAGAACACCATAAAAGCTTGAAGAGTCTTCTCGGTTTTCCCCCATTTGTATTTTGCCTCCTTCCACTGTTTTCTCCTGTTTTTCCCCCTACAAAGTGTTTCACTCCGGGATGACTCACTCTCCATCTGAGAGAGGTAAAAATAGCTTTACAAAATACTGTAACTGCCAACATTAAAGTGAAACTCTAAGGAGTATGAGTCAACATTCGCAATATTTATCTAAAGAACGCATTTTTCAAGATCAAACCACCTGCGTTTTTGAAATACTGAGTCATAAATTTTAAACAGGGCTGTGGTAGCTTTTTGGAATTACTTGTGTCACATCATCTGTAGGTCTAATATACACTGTTATGGCCGAATTGAAGGCATTTTGATATTTCCTCAGTGGAGAGTGTTGGGGAAAGTTCTTGTACATTTTTTCCTGCAGTTGCTTTGCAACGGCTTGTTAGCACTCAGAATTCCTCACTGAAACCAAGGAACACAGCTGAGCCCATTAACACCCTCCATACTCTCTGTCCATGTTTGACATCACACAGCTCCTTTCTGAATACATTACATCTTCAAAACCACTCTTTCACAATGTGTGTCCATGTATGATGCCCACCCACTCTTATCGTACCGTTTCACAGGGCAAAGGCGACTGAGGAGGAGGGTTACTACAGCGTCTTTGGGAAAGAGAGGAAAAATCTGAGAGGAGAAGAAAGAGAAAACGCTGGGTCATGAATTATAGAGCAGATCACTTTCGTCTGGGTCCAGGGAGAGAGGGAGAGACCACGAGAGAGAGAGATTCACCCCTTATTCTTCCATGCCCTGTCTGGTACGTGGGAAGCCACTGGGGAGAGCGATTTATGGCCAATTGAAGCGGCAGCAACATCCCTCGGAAGGCAACGAGTGGATCCATAGCAACGATCCTAGCGGGGCATATTAATCCCCTGCTTTATGTAGTGCTAAGTGTACAATAGTAATCAGGATTGGAGTAGGCCCCACTGATCATTAAGGGAAAAGGCTATATAAAGAATTCATAATGGGATTAGCCCACGGCGAATGGAGAAAGAGAGAGAGACAAGAGGGTGTGTGGGTAGATGTCTGGAGGATGAGGACAGGGAGAAATGGGCAGAGGGAGGGTGGGTGGATGGTTGAAGGGAGGGAGGGGTGGCACGACGCTGGAATTAAATCACCCATCAAATTGCACGGAGGAATTTTAATTTACAGGTTAATGTCGTATTGTGTGACTAATCACAGCCAACCGTTTCGATGAACCAGTGGAAAATCGGGGAAATCAGAGGCTGCTGCAACAAATTGGAAATGCTGTGTGTAGTCATTCCTGGTGAAAATACAGTGTTTTGATGTTCACAGGGGATCTCAAATAGCATCTGTTAAAAGCTGATATCAGAGCAGAGCAGGCTTTGCAAAAGTAATCTGATTACTTTATTCACGGTAAGGGACTTCCTTCCAATATAGTGTGAAACAGTCTGCTGCTCCTAAATATGTCCTAAATGTGTAATCAAAGCAGTTATAACGTACTTTGTCAGGTGTCATTTATGTGACTGCTGTATTTTCGGAGTGACTCCATACAGCTGGCCTTCTTTGCCATTAAATTACTGCACCGTTTCTTACAGTGTCCCTATTGATTCCGTACCACTCTGTACCTGTAACATGTTAAAACAGCTGCATACCAAAGTAGGGCTTCATTTGTAGAGAGACTTCCTCCTGTTCATATTTGGTCTTATCCAATAGCATACACAGAAAATCACACTACATTTGATGCCAGCAGATGCTTGCCAGTCTGCGGCGGTAGTCTGGGCACGTCCAACGGGAAGGACACCCTAGGGCAGATCCAGAACATGCTGAAGGGGTTGACATATTCTAGCCAGCGTGGGAACGCCTCGGGATCCCCCAGGAGCAGCTGAACGTGGCTGGGAAAAAGGATTCCTGGTCTATTGTGCTTAGTGTGCTCCCATCGCACACCTAACCAGGTAAGCATCTAAAAATCGATGGATTTATTGATGGTGTAGACAAACTTCTAAACTAAAGCATGTAAGGGCTGTCAGATTTATCATAGTAAAGATGAGCAATCCTGCCTCTGAACAATTATCTTCGGAAGAATGCTGAATTGGTTTTATAGGATAATGACTGTTTCACCTCATTCATGAGATACACTAATTGTAATTTACATTCAAGCTAATTTGCTTGTTGTGTAACACATACAACTACATTAGATGAGGATACATAGCTTTATACAATCAATTATTCTCAGAAATGAGGCAAAAGCATGATTTGAAAAATGGCTTTCAGATTAGATTAATGATTGGCACCAGTGTCAATGACATGTGATGCCTCTGTTGTTCCAGTTATATAAGGGAGCAACATGCAGAAACACAAAATTAGCCTGCCAGCACCATATCAAAGTACGTTATTGCCAAATATGCTTAGATGCCTTACCAGTACGCTTCTATGATTTGAGTAGCTTTCAATCCATGATGGTTTGGGTGTGGTTCGGTTCACTTATGCTAAAAACTAAGTGTTGTGCAAAAAAGCACCTTGACTCTATCACCAGGCCACCAGCAGTCACAACGTAAGTTCATCTGAAGCCTTTTCAGTACTAATTCTATCTAGGGCCTTGGCTCAGCTTGCTTTGGGTAGCTCCTTCATCACTGCGGCAGACCGGGGGGAGGACTTTATTACAGCCACAGCTCGTTAGCTTGAGTGGTCTTAATGAAGCAGCGTGGCGATCAGACAGAAATCATGCTGCTGAGGCCCTGCGTCATTACACCAGCCTTTAATTACGTTGATATATGGCTGGGGTGGGCCTAGATACCACAGAAATTCACCAGGTCTTACCAGACTTCGGTCTTCCACACTAATTTCAGCTTTTTCCAAAGTATATTTCTCAGGTACACACTCATAAGGCAAATTTTAAAATTTCTTACCACTTATTGTAGATTGGACTGTTTTCGACCCCAAATCTTCAATTATTTAAAATTTGTACCAGACTTCCTTCTTATCAGTGTGAAAACGCCTCTGAAACAACATTTAGACCATCATTAGACAATAAAACTCTCCACTGGATGTGTGGATAGTGTTTTCAAACCCAGCATGCTCCCCGGCACAGCGGGTGGCAGAGAGAATCTCAGGACAGATACAGAATTGAGGCCAAGTCCTGGTGAGATCGGAAAAGCAACTTGACTGGGTGACAACAGACTTGAAAAAGGTACTGTTGTGTTTCATTACTATTCATGAGTTTACTTCAGAATGTATTCTCCAACTAAGTAGGGGAGAAGAACTTCCAAAAAGCCCTTGGGGAGCTTTCAGAATAAGCAAAACATCAGCGTATAGAGTCAAATAGTAACAGTAAAAAATACCATGTCATGAAGTATCAACCAGGCCAAAAACCTGAATACTTTAAGGTACGATGTGCCTACAGTACAAGTATACTCAACTGATTTTCTAAATACTTTCCCATAAAAAACCCAAACATGTGTCCTTCACTTACAGACACTACGTGGCCTATGATGGGGTCCCGTTTTGTGCATCTCATTCTTGTCCACTGGCCTTCAGGTGGCAGTAATGCACCAAGCCATGCTGTAATGTGCCAACAAACACAGGGAAGAAGATGACTGCAAGCTAACCACAGATTTAAACAGATTCAAAAGACAGTACTTTGCACATGTTTTATAGGGAAAGAAATGAATTCTTTTCACAACAATAATGTCAAACATATAAGTGAGTTTCAAAAATGGTTTCAAGTGATGAAAGCTGGAGTCCAATTCTTCTTAAGTATTTTTGGGGATAAATACTTAAATGAAGCAGCAGCACGTCTGCAGGAGTAAAACATTACTGTCTGGCTTCCACTGCTGCTGTGTGAAACATATTCCACTTTTCTTTCATTGGACTCAGAGTTATGATAGCTATATTATGTCATGCTTCCCTACCTCCTTCATTATTCAAAATGAAGAGAAATCCAGTTATATAATAAGAGGGCAGAAGTTCTTATGAGATTTGGAAAGCTCAGCACTAGACATCTCCACTCTGTGTTAATTGGTTTTGCTTTTGAAAGGCCATCATTTTCTTTCGGGCCCATTAACCATAATGCTCCAGAGTCCAGGATTAGTTCGCACTCAGTAAGACTGCTGTGTTGTCGTTAAATTCAATTTAACGGGGCACCCACCAGTGCTAATTACTGCTAACCCTGCTTAGTGCTCCATGTTAGTTTGGTCACTGTCCCTGTGAAAGGATTTCTGTGTTGAACCAGTTTTCCTTCACCTCTCGGACTGCTGGTTGAATTTTTGTTAGGTGTTAGTGTACCCAGTGAGATGTTCTCAATTCTGCTGTGAATTTCCTGCATTTTAAAGTAACAACACAAGCAGCTGTAACGTAAGCAACAACACTATGAAGCTTAAAGGTAGCAAGCATGCGTATGGCGCATGCGAATTTGTGTGCGCGCACGTGGGAGAGTGTGTGAGGTGGAGAGGGAGGAGGAAGAGAGAAGGCAAGATGGCGACTGTGATCATGTCAGTGGCTACGTCACACAAGGTTCAAGACTGCATCCTTGACAAAGAGATATGAGAAGCACAATGGAGGATGTGTTTACATGTCTCTAACAAGATGGCAGCAAGCAAAGCTGAGTTATACTACCACTATCTACACCTTTAAGGTGTTTGTGTGTGTGTGTGAATGCCTGTAAAGGCATGTGGATGTGTGTATGTTTGGGTTAGGAAAAGAGAGAAAGTAAAGGCAATGTTGTGGTGCTTCGTCTGGAGATAAACGGCAGGCTGGTCCTCGTAGGAAGCAGAGGAAACAGCTTAGAGTTGATTCAGTTTGAAAGAGAGTGGGCTGTAGAAGTTATCCTTCTCTTTCTTGAAGAAAATTGTCAATCTGTGTCTTTCTTATGCAGGTAAACTGTGATTGTTGTCTACTCAAACAGCTGATCTATTTCAGGATCCAAACGTGTTCGGTGAACGCAAACCGCTCGTCCAGCGAGATACAGGTGTGATGTGCAAAACCTGACGGGGTTCTGGTGCTATTTCTTTGTTCTTTGTCAGGCTTTAGTTTTTGCATGTTGGTTTTTGTTCAGGCTTTTGGTTTTATGCGCAGGCCTGTCTTCATTCACATGGTGAGGTGTCAACACCTCATGCACCTATAAAACTCCACCACTATGAAACTGCTGCAAGCATGCAGACTTAGTTCAAAGGGATCCAGCCAAAGACAGTATAGATGGTGGATGGACCTTCCATGTCTGAAAAGTGAGGCCAACGCAGAAGTGCCTTAAACCTGGAAGCTTTCTAATGGCCCGCAGGGGGTGACTCCACTGGCTGCAAAAAAAGAAGTCTGATTGTATGTCAGCTTAAGAGAAAATGACCCAACTTCTCACTTGATTTATTACCTCAGTAAAGTTTCCTCATGAGTTTATGGTCTGAATCACTAGCTTCAAGTCTTCTTCAATGCAGCAGGATGTTAATCGTGTAAATTATGGTCCCATTTACAGCAAAATAGACAATAAAGCAGGGCATGCTTTAGGGCATGGCTACCGTGTGATTGACAAGTCACTACAAAATCATTTCTTCCTCTCAGTCAGATCCAATCGGGATACAGATGTAGCAATGTGTATCCTTCCAAGCTCCACCCTCCAGTCCAAATATGGTCATTTCTGCCTCCATAAAATCAGTGTGTGATGGGTTTACACTTGGACCCAGCAGAAGAACATCAGAGTCTGCTTTCCGACTGTGGTGACCTCCTCTTTCACTGCCCGCTAAAACAAACCAGTGATCAGACAACATATATTTAACGACAAAAAGGAGGCAAGAATACAACACAAACGATGTACAATAGTGACCTGTACTTTCAACAAAGAAACAAAAGCCACTCAGATGCAAGCATAAGTACTGTATGTACACTATTATGGCTGAGAGTGCACACAGAGCCAGGTTTTGCTAGGTCTACACAATCTATTTTTCTCGTGATCTTCTTGCACTTAAAAATGAAGCAGGACAAAGTCACCATTGTGCAAGACACTTAACTCTTCACCTGTGAGATTTTGACTGGCATCTTTGGTATTAAGTAGTTACTGCGGTTGTTAGTGGTATTTCTGTACTGCACATCCATTGATCACTCCTCCCTTGATTTTCTGCTAAAGAAGTTCTGAGTTTCTGTAGATATCGCTCATTGTTCTAGTCACTGTCTAAAGACCATGTGTAAAGTTTTAGTCTATTTCAAAGTTAGGTATATTGCGTTACAAAAAAGACACTAAGATTGTTCAATTATTTTCTTGCAAAAATGAATGCATACATTTATATTTAAGTTGTGCCATTTATCAAAACCATTTTTGGACATAATTGATGAAAACATGGAAGTAATATGCCTGGGTGGTCTCCTGGTTCCGTAGACTGCAACATAACTGAAGAGACTCACAATTGATGTGTTCTGGCCACTGTTACCTTGAACAAGAAACTGAACCTGCGTAATTGTAAATCATTCTGGGTGTAATTTGGTTTCAGTGTAAATGACAGTGGAGTGCTGGTTTATTCACAGCACTCTTGCAGTTTTCAGTCTGCTGCTTAGAGAAACTGACCTTTAATATTAACTCTCCTACCCACTTGGCCAGCCAGATATGCTTAAGAAACTTTTGCACAGGACGCAGGTAAAAGATTCATTATTCAGCCTCAGGAATGGGCAGGAGGGGGGGCTGTTCCAATGGCTTTTACCTAACTACCCCCCTAAAAGCCTCCCAAGAAAAATACCTGCATTACAGAGCCATGCTGTGGGGAAAGTGTATTCACTATAGAAGCACTCCCAGTACCTGAATAAAAGATGAAATATTGAACACAGACTGTGGGGTTTTAAGTTTATTATTTAGGCCAAGACGGTCTAATTGCTCTAATGCAATGGGGTTGATTTTTTCCAGCAAGGTGGAGTCTGTTACTTTGTGAGGGGACCACTTTATAGCGCAGCCATATTTTCAGTGAGGATGGATTGAGGTTGGTACTGTACATTCAAGGTAGAGACATTAATTACTTTTTAATTTGTAAGGAGGGCTTTAAAGACTCTTCAATTTTTCAGACCCAGGGCTCTTTACCTGAGGCTACAAATGGTGGGGAAGGAAGATCTAAATCTAAATGTAGAAGTTTTTAATGTAGAGAACGATCACGCTGCCTTTATTATTAATAATGAGTAAAGCACTGCTGCCATCAGAACCAAATAGACCCAGAGGAACATCCCAAAGTAAAAAGTATGTCATGAGGTTGAATGAAGGCAAAAAATCTGATGACCATTTTGATTTTATTTTATTTTTATCTAATGTATTACGAATTGTATCATTGGTTTGCTACTTCAAAAATAGATGTTTATTTGGACAACTACATTTATCTCAACTGGAATACTCTTTTTTTTTTTTTTACTCATACTCAGTTGCAGCCCATATTTGTAAAATTAGGTAATACATCATTAAAATCTCCAAAGAATTGTTTTCAGGCATAGCCAAACAGTATTTTATTACCTCATAAATATGGAATCCTAGATGGAAAACTAATTACATGTTTTTGTAATGTTGGCTTATTACCTGTGTGCTGTTACACTATGTGCCTGCTGGAACTTGATGCTAAGTTTGGATTGAACATATTTAATTTTTCAGAGTTTAAGTATACCTACTCTGTGTGTTCATGTTTGTTTAAGGCAAGCATTTGAATTTACGTAAAATTTAGACTCTGAAAAACTATTTTCTCAATCGTCCTCTTCTTCTGCGTGATGGGGTCCCACATGGACACACAAATATCAAAGGTACAAGGAGTTTTTCATACTGACTTAAAATGGACAAGGCTCAGTTGGGAAAAAGGGTGATTTCGCAGATTTTCTGTGCACCAATTAAGATCTGGCAACATTTGAATAAAATGTGATGACAGTTATGTGGTTGCTTGTTTGCTGATGTCGCCTGGCCACTGTAAATTAAATCGGATGAAACCACAGATGAGATGGGTTTTCAAATGTTAAACCTCAAGTCAAATCTGTGTATAGGTTGAGAGTACAACTGCATATGCGAAAAAAGTTCCAGTGGCGCCGTATCCAGGTCTTATTGTATATCCCTGCCTAAATCCCCAACTGAATTGTTTGCAGTCTTGTGGGTAATGTAGGCACCAGGTTAAGACAAGGAAGAGGTATCCGTGAGGCGTTGTCTCTGCAGCATTAATTTTGATAATTCCCTTTGCAAGTCTGACAATGTTACAGGAGCGTAATGCTAAAATGGTGAAGTGGTGGTAGATGCTCTTTTAGATTGTTTCAATTTTGATTGTTCGTTATTTGGTTATTAATGTTTTATGTGTAAGATCTGAAACCAAGTTTTCAGGGGCTTTAAGTTTATTCTGAATGCTTTAGAAGGCTTGCAAAATTTGGCTTGATAGACAGTGTTTTGCCAGAGACGTGTTTCCTGAATCTTTACAACAGAGGAGGCGAAGGCAAAGTTATTATGACTCATTTAACAACGTGACACACTGACAGCAGCTGGCAACTGAAGTTACTCCAGTATACTGTAACTGGTACGGACATGAGATATTTCTGCACTTTCCACTCAGCTATTGGTCTACTATGGCCCATTATGAACAACATGCTAAACAACCAGACGTGCAGCATCTGGGATGCCCCACGACACCCCAACGGAAAGTCTGCAATGTCAGATTTTTTTTTTGTCTTGACACACCTAGTGTGACATCTCCTATGACGTGTTGTGACCTTAGCGTTGATCAATCAGGTGATCTCTCTCAAGAGCGCAGTCAGGTAAACATGGCAAAGAGGAGGAGGGGGGACGCTATGGTTGCTGCTGTCAGGTGGGACAACGAAACAGACGAAAAGTTTGTTGCCCATGTTGTCCTCTCCCAGCTACCCAAAGTTTTTTTTTTTTTTTGTGACAAAAGACCACCAGCATCACACACAACGCATCTGTCTCCATGATTGACAGTTGCTTCACCCGCCTCCCGATGGCCTCTGACCTCATGTGTGATCGTGCAATAAGACATGCTGTGATTGGTGGGGGTCATACATGTAGCCTTGCCAGTCACCCGACCAAGATGCGGCAACAGTTTATGGCACTGTGATCGTTATATCTCACATGGTGACAATCATTAAAGACAAAAATATTCTGTGGTTTGATCCCGGCATTGAAAAAAAAATGCTTTCACAAATGCTCCAAGTGCTTATTCTTACATGGACCTAAAGAAGGCTGAATGTTGAACCCTCAACACCACTTCTACAGCAGATAACTCACTGACTATAAGTCTTTTTTCCCTGAAAGAGGCCTAGGTAGACATTGAAAAAGAGAAAGACAGACCCCTGGCATCACCTCTCACAGTCCTCCCTCCACCTTCTTGTGTGTTGTGTTTGACATTTCCCAGTAATGATGGGAATTTTCTCCCCTCTCCTAGCAGGAGTCACCCGTCCTCCCCTCACCAGCGGCCTGTCCCTCCATGCTGAGACCCACACAATTGCTCTACGTCGGGGCCTGTGAAATCCCAGGACGCCGGGGCCCTATGAAATCCAATAGAATGGCTTTTATTCCCTGAAGATACAGTACAAATCATCATTGGTTTTATCTCAGCTGGGGATGTCGATTTATCTAAATGAGCTTAGTCCCTCTAGCTGCCTGTCAGAGTTATTTCTCCAACACCAGCCCCACCCTGACACCCTCCCTTCTTCTCATCTTTTTCCTCTCTCCTCCCATCTCTCAGCTCTTCTCTTCCTCCTCCCGCCCTGATTCGGCGAGGTTTAGATCCTTTCGATGTCTCCGTCCTTTGTTCTCTAAAGAGGGAGGGGGCAACAGAGGACGGGGCAAATAATGGGATTGGTACCCTGCACTGGGCACCAGTTTTGTTCGAAGCCTGCCTTACTGGCCCAAAGACAAGTGTGTGTATGTGTGTATATGTGTGTGTGTGTTATTCTGAGTCCCTTTAGTGTGCAGTGGAATGTACTTAATCTGCCTGCCATCATAATGCAAATGAAGCTCCCTGGTCCCAGCGGGGAGATACTCTGTGTGTGTGTGTGTTGTGGAATAGCCAGGCACTTGACAGGGAATGCTGGAAAGCTCTGGAGGGGGCATCAAAGAGTGGGCAAAGGCTTCTGTCACACTAACACAATGGCTCAGGACCAGGTCGTCTCACACACACACACACACACACACGCACACGCACGCACACCCACACCCACACCCACACACGCACACACACACCCACACACACACAGCAGGTGAAATGGGGATATGACAGTGACACTGTATTTCTCTCTCTTCCTTAAATGCTTCTGCAACGGTACTGAATGCATTTTGAAACATGCTCATTTCTGCTCAAAAAAATCAAAACAAGCAAAAGTACAAATATTAACTTAAAACTTTCGTATAGAGAAAAGCAGTGTTATTTTACAAGTCCACTTAAGTACAGTAACATGTTGACTTACTAAAACAGCTCTTTTCCCTTCTCTCTTTGCACTCGAAGCTTTCTTTTACTTTTTGTGTAATTTTCTTTTCTTTTGGTCATCTGAAAGCCCATATATTACAGTTTTATTCCTTTTGTTGACATTGCACCTAAATCTAATGACTGCTGTCTAATGCAGAAACTTTATCTACACAGGTAGAGAGATTACTCTTTAAACTAGCATTAATGTGGTTTGACATTCTACTTAGATGTTATTTTACAAAATGTGAGATGAGTACAGGTCCATGCATTTTTACAGTAGTTTTTTGCACTTTTACATAAATCACAAATTGTTTTCATTTGAAATGTTTAAACTGTCTTTTGAACATGGCCCAGTTCTTCAAATCATACAGATAGACATTATACAGATAATGATTACAGCAGCCGTAACGTACTGCATGTCATCACGTCTTTAGTGAAATTTTAATATAAATGTCGACGTAAGATTGTCATGTCGATATAGATTTTAAGCTAAAGATAGTTTTGACTTGTTACTGATATCAACAAGCATGCTTTTTGTTAATTAAGTCATAAAAATGCAGCAAATACACAAGATCACTCAATAGCTGATACCACCCATTTTCTTAAATAAATGGTCATGTCATGTAAATGTAAGCATGCAGAGGTGCAGTCATCTCCCTGTTACACACAGGCTTTATTGAGATAGCTTGTCATAATTTTCTGAATATGTCATCAGGTAAGATAAAATACAATAGTGAGACCTCTATGTTCCCTTGATAAAACAAACCTTGATCTCACCAGGATTCATCTGACTAAAAGACTGAGGACATTGCATTTTATTTGTAAAACAGCAAAAAAAAAACAAAAAAAAAAAAACGCTTTGCTTTTCTTTCTCCACCATGTCCTCTTTCCTATCATCCACATTCTTAAAATCAAGGTCAAGGTAGATTTTATTGTCCCAAAGGGAAATTACTTCTTCAGAGAGGTTATAGGAAATACTGGCTCCACATTGCAACTAGAAAGATATCTTAAGGGTACAAGCTAAAGTCAATACTGAACAAAGGAAAAAGGAAATACACTGTGCACACCCGATCGTTCCAGACAGAGATGTGCATTTAGTTGAACCCTTGTAGTAAATTTTGCTGGGATGACTGATGCTGTGGGTATTCCTTTACCCTTTGTTGAGATTAAATACAACATGCTTTTTAAAAACACGGTACTCATCATGTCAATACACACGATCACTGTGAATTTAGGGCATACAGACAAAGCATTCAAGAGGAACTGAAAAGTCACATTAGCAGGCTCCAACAACAAACAAATGACATGAAGCCAATGCACATTATATCAACTGATTACTACCCTGCCAGCCTGTTTTTTAAATATTGATTCACACCTGATAAGGTATATGACTTTATACAAAACTTTTTAAAACTGTCAGCAACCAAAGAAAGAAACCAAGACGCCCCACTCCTCACGCCTGAACTCTGATTCCTCACTTCAGCGCTTTGACAGTCAAAGGTACAATAATGTGGCCAAACCTATTAATAGTAAGACAGTTAATTAGATTCAAAGATTAATTAACAGCTTATCTAATCTATCAAAGGGCTAAAGATAACTATCTAATTAACAATATGAGTGAAGAACAGCAACAAAGTTTTTTCAAACAAAGAACTCTGTCGTTAGATATCAGTGTTATCATTCTTTGCCATCTATTGTTCTCTCTCATCCCTCTCTTTCACTCTTTCCCTCGTCGTTCCTCCCTCCTGTTCTCCTTTACTTCCCTCTCTTTCCCTCACACACACTCTGCCTCCCTTCCTTCCCCCTGATGTTTATTGATTGCCAGGGTTCATACAAGAGCATCACTTAATGTGCTTGCTTTCATGTCCTGCCTTTGTTGCCGGGGCCGCAGCCCACGATATTGCAAATTGATCCGTCTCTCCCCGCCACCCTTTGTCAGGGTTTGTGAAGTGAACTACTATTACATTAGCCCCCACTCTCCGATTCGTGCCCCCACCCCTCTCCTTTTCCCCCCTCTGAGTCTTTCTTTGGTTCATTCTGTCTCTTTCTTGTCCTTCTGAGGATGGCATCGGCATGGCTAAACACTGGTGTGAGAGCTGATTAGCAGCACCACACGCCTGACTGGCTGCATTGATGAGCTCCTTGAGGTTTGATGATGTAGCCAATAAACGGACACTTTTGATTATCTGACCTCTGACCTTTTCTGTAAAAACAACCCCCCCCCCCCCCTCCTCCTCATCATCCCCTTCACGCCTCCTTCTCTCCATTGTCCTTCTCAGGTGACGACTTGAAAATGAGGTCATGCTTGTGTGAACACAAACAAGGGCACGCATCCTCAAGGGCAGTCCATCCTTGAAATGATTCGGTGCAGGATTTTACAGCCTCTGGGTAGTGCAAACCGTAGAAGGAATGATTTTATTTTCATGTCACTGATAACATGACAAATTACCTTCCAAATATCAAAATGAGCTTTTGGTAAGGCATGGTAACAATAACTGATGCATCCTCGCTGCACAGACAGGGCATACGCTGTACATCTTCAAAAAGTTTTTCAAGAAGTTACGCAAGTAAAAGCTCTGGGATGGAAAACTTCTATGTAACTTGTGAAAACCTGTCCCTTTAGGCATTGAAAATGAGTGGACTTGCAAGACAGGCATCCAATAATAAGGTTTTCTCTCACTTCGCTCCTGCCCTGGACAACTTGGCAGGAATTTGGAACGAAGACGAAACGTCGGCACTCTTTGACGTGCCTGCGGTCTGACTTCAACATCCTCCTGAGCCGATCAACAGCAATTCCTGAAGTTTGCATCTCTGACAATGTAATTGCCTGGTGGAGTCTTCTCCCCAGCTTAAGGCAGAGTGCCTGTAATTAAGATTGGATGCCCAGGACCACCACCAATACCACCCCTCAACGCACAGATACAGACTCCACAACCTCCCAAAGCTAGCGTTGTCATGGAGAGAAGACAGCAAAGGAAGAGGCTGCAAATGTTTGCAGTGATGGTAGCAAGGGACGGGGGGGGGTTGCCTTGTGAGAGTCGAGGATGTACAGGGGGTTGTTTTCAACTGTGTGTGTGTGTGTGTGGGGGGGGGGGTCTGAGAAGAGAGCGTTAAGGGGATGGGGGACTGCGGCACAATCATCTTGATTTCTTGTGCTGAACGATTACATGCCACGCTAATTGCTAGCAGAGGGATCTTTAATAAATATTTCATTCGGTGCAGCATCATTACTGCCTAATGTCGTTATTAATCTCCGCCGGTAATTTCCACTCGGGAGAAGCATCTTTGTGAGAGGAAAGCAGTGTTTTTCCCCCCACAAGGAGAGAAAGAGAGAAAGAGTCGGAAAGATGGAGAGAGGAGAATTAGGGAGCGATGCTGGAGAAGTGCCATGACATTAAAGTTATGAGAGGAGGTGAAATGAATGAACCATGTATAAGGAGAGAGAAAGAGAGGGGGAAGTGAAGAAAAGAATAAAAAGAAAGTCAGACTGAGAACGGAAAAAAGAGAGAACGGGAAGTCAGCTGAACAGCACCGGATGGATAATGTGGGACATAGCATGGCTGCAAATAATGTTACAGACACATGTCATTTCCTGAGAGGCCTTTACATCAGTGAGATCATAGCGACTAATTTGATTTGTACAGAAGAAGGGGGCTGGTGTAACTGCCTCTGTAGAAAAAGATTTACTTAGGGTAAATGGCTAGAGCTGCCCGTCATGACTTCTGCAGAGTCACACATGTGAAACAATCAACTGCCAAGTGACCTACAAGAATATTTCTTTGTATCTCACTCTCTATTGTTCTGCTATTATTTTTCTTCTTGGCATCAGAAACCCAGCCAAACAGGAAGTGTACGTATATTCCACTAATTACACACCATGAAGTCGAAATAAGCCCTGCTCCTAAAGCGGATGACCCAGATCTGCTCTAATGAAGCTTTACTGGAAAGGGCCAATGACCAATTAACTTTTGTTACTATTTATAAGCATTAGTTAGCATTAGTGCATTAGTAATTGGAAGTAATACAATAACTACAAAACATTTCTAGCATTGTTCACATGTCTGGCAAACTAAAGTATCAACAGGGGAAATGTTTTGCAGTTTTAAGCCGTGTTATGCAGCACATTCCTTGCAAAAATCCTTCAATATATTTTATAGATCCAGCATTACAACCAGTAGTTTGTTTTAAGAATGAAAACAGCTGTGACATTTGCACAAACTGTGATAACTATGATGCTTGAATTTTAAAATACAACAGAACAATTCTAAAACACAGTTGCAGTGAACAGAGGGTAAAATGTACTAAATTTCTTTTGCTAAGAAAACAACAAAACAAATTGCAGCCCTCAAAGGCGACACACTGCTGTCAACAGAGACCTACATTATTTGCAGACCACCAGACAACTGTGCATTGGTTCATACCATGTTGTGCAAGCCATCCTCTTTCTTCACGGAGTTTAAGACATTAAGAAGGCGTGAAAATGGCAGCAAGCTAAGCCTTGGGCGAATAGCAAATAGCATTAGCCACCAAGCACACATTGCATTTTGCTCATTCCAATATCCATCTGTGCCTGCAGCTATGCTAGCTAACTGCTATCAGACTGGCTTATTCACAGACATTTTCCACATCTCTAGTGCTTTTTGGAGCAAAATTCAATCTTTGGTAATAAGTGAATTTGAGATGGAGCATAAGCACAAACTAAAAAGCAAATCCAAATCCATGTTGGTCTTATCAAACAATGTATTTCATGGCTGTATTCCAAATTCTTATGAGAATAGGTTATGAATGATTACCAGAAAAATGATTATATGCTTTGCATGATGTTTCAATAACACATCCATCATATATGGCCATAGATAGTGACAGTAGGGTTGGAATGGGATGGAGGGATGGCTTGAAAGAGGAGGAGAGTTAGTGATTTATTGGCTTATAATAAAAAAGAAAAAAAAGGCTTCAACTGAACCATCCATCCACCCAGTACTTACTCACTCTCTTCTTCACTCTGGTTCCATATTCTCTTCTCTCCCTCGCACACAAACACTCATACTGATACACACACGCACACACAGACTTGAACCACACAAGTGATAGCATTGCCCCTAAAGAAAATAGAGTTGTGTGTACCATCCAATTATCTGTCAGGGGTGAATAATGGCCCCAATAATATATTCACATTGCTGTTGCCGATCAATTTTTAATCAAGCTGAGAAATATGGAGGAATTGAAGCTAAAATGACCCACCAGGAACTCTCCCATAATGCCTCAGCAGAGGAGTCCCTAATTTTGCACCAATCAAATTACCTACTCCCCAGATCCCTCCCCAACCCCACCAGCTCCCCCAACCCACCGTCATGCTAGGAGCGAAAATGGTGCCTCCCAGTGTGGGGCAGACTAATAACTACCACTGGCCTGTTCTTTTATAAGGGCAGAGGTCAGGGGGCGGTGACCTTATTAAAGAAATGTTGACTGATAATAAAGTGATTAGCTGTTACTTGCTGGGCAACATGTATATAGTGGCATAAAATGAGAAAACAAGACCACATACTTGTTTTTTTATTCCTGTCTCATGCCATGAAGTCAGTCTTTTGTCCCTTTACTGTATTTCTTTTTAAAGTGCCCTAAATGGGATGTGGGCACATTCCTCTCTAAATGTAAGAGAAGTGTGCCAACATAAATACTAAATTATGTTACCAATTACATATAATAACATTTTATGTAATTTATTATTCACATTTAAACCTGTTTACAAGTTAACCCTGTTTTTGCCACAAACTGTAAAAACAACACTGACATATTATCTCCTTGTAAAGTTCATACTGCAAACGTGTTAACAGTTATGCATTTACACATCCAGCAGACATGGAACAACGTTAGCTTTCATTTGAAGTCATTTGTCTGGCTATTTGGGGCATGTAAGTCCAATACTCAATGTCTATGAAGTTCTGTTTCAGTGTCCATGATTTTTTATATGCTAAATGCTCCACTGTCTTCATCAGCTACTGGCTAATGTTGTCTGTCTGTTGTTTGGTGCTGGCTAGGTAGTCAGTTTTTAGAGCTTTTTCACTGAAAACTGTTCCCTATTGCAAACTGAACCAAAACAATGAGCTGAAATAAGGTAAAAAAAGATCTGCAGAGCTGAGGAGAACTGGATAGTTGGGTGATAATTATAATTATAAAATAAGTGTAAACATTATACACAGGCACTTCATCTGTTCAATCTAAAAGTATTGACAACAAAAGCATTTTTTGCGCATCATTAAAAATGCATTTACTAAAATAAAATGTTCTCTTTCATTTTCTGTTTTTAATGGATGAATAAATGATTCACTGACTTTTGAGTAATACTCCTCAGCCATCTTACAAACAACAGCATGTTCAAGGTTTTAACTTTAAGCGTTGGACATAAGGTACCATATTTTCCCAGTTGTTTAACATTTCGAAATCAATCGCCTCAGTTCTTCCGGTACCTCACAAATTGCATGCTCCATGCATGTTACTGATGTGCTGCTGTAAAAATCTTGGCTAAAATACCAATATATCAGATGGAAATTCAAGCATGCTAAATGTAAACCAGCCCACTGTAGACCATAGTACACTGTTAAACCATATGGATACATAAACCATACACACATTTCATGGTGAGTTGTACAAACAGACTTTTCTTCCAATAATTTCATGCCATCTATTCCACATTCACTCTGGAGCTCATAGTTATTCATTTCTAAACACAACGCTCATACATATATTTCATATGTGAATGTCCACAAACACACACTCTCAACTTCTTGTCTGTGCACTGTGAGTAAATTCAACCCTATAGAGCCAACCCCAGTGTGCCTGAGATGGGTCACGTACCTCTACACAGCGCTGGGGCAATCTGCAATGAAAGCTTTCCCATTTGTAATAAACTGCAGCCTCTCAGAAGAGCAATCCTAGGGAGAATCCACCGTACTCACTCCTCACTATAACAACAGCGTCTGTAAAACAAATGAGCAGGGAGGTAATTGCAGACAAACAAAAATTACATTTCCAATAAAGGTTCTTGTCTCTTTGGGCTCCCAGAAGCCCCCAGCCCTCCTCAACTGTTTAACAGCCTTAATATACCCGCTCATCAACCTTCCTGTTGAGGAGCCGCCTGAGAGAGGTTATCAGAGCACAAACAGAGCTCATCCAATGTGAACAGGTTGAGGGTTTAGTGGTTGAAGTGTTTTAGGCAATTAAAAGGGGAAAGTAATGGCGGGATAGATGGATGAGAGCATTAGACAAAACACTAAAAGTTTACATGACCCACACTTTACACTTTCATGGCACTGTGGTAAAAGTCTTATAGAAAGAAGCGCTTATGGGAAGACGCTGTAAACAGCATGCTTCACACAGATTTCCATTACACAACCCGAGACACGGTCTTCAGATTACAAAGACATTTGCTAAAAAGAACAATTATTTGGTTGAATCAGAATTCGTGTATGTGTGATGTAAATGTTTAAGCATTTTGGAGGTGTTTGAAACGCTAATACAATGGTTATATAGAACTAATACAACCCAACAGCTCAGCATTTCCCACCATGAATGTTTGAGTGTGAGGTAGGCGTTGAACATTCAACCCTTAATTTGCTGTAGAAGCTGAACGTGCCATCTATAAATAATGACTGCAGCGGGTGCGAAGATGCAAATTTGGCATGTTTCCATCAACCGGTCTGAAGTGAACAAACAAGACCACACAACAGTTTAGTTAGTTTCATCAGAGGTTGGTGGTACAGGCCACATTTTGTATGGCTATAACAAACAGTAAAAGAAGAAGAGGTTGGGAACAATAAACAAAAAGAGTTGTTTGCTAACTACCACTAAACCTCGAAGAATAAAACAAGATGAAGAAGAGGGGAAAGAAGAAGAGGAAGAAGAAAGAAAACCAGTCACTTTGGCCAGCTGGGAGAGAATAATTGGAATGGTCTTCAGGTATTAGTCTTCTGATCAGTCATGTGAGCTGACTGTTGGCTAAATTGGAAAACGTGTTTCCATCTCCCATTAAGTGCATTAACCTTTTCTGAAAAAGATTAAAAAAAAAAAAAAACACCTCAAGCAAGTGTAAAAACATCTTTACTAAACTGAAATTTCTGATGCAAAATGCACATAAAAAAAGTTATTGTGCGCCATCAGGGCAGATTTTACAGTATATCAGAAAACACAATGAGGGAGTTGTTCTTTTAGATTTTCTGGTGACAGCAGATGGTGAAAGGAATAAAAGATGGTGGAAAAATTATTTCAAATACAAAAGGCAGAGAAAAACATTTATTAACTTTGAAGCAACAAAATCAACACAACAACTGTTGAGACATTCTGCATGTTGAATAGTCCTGCTGAATAGTTTCAGCATATTACTCTTCCTCCCTGTGAGACTGCTACCCTTGACATATAAACTAATTTTGCCCTTGTTTCAGCCAATTAAAGTACCGTATTTGGAGCTCCCTAAGTATTCTCATGCTGCTGTGAAACTCACATATCAATTTGCCAACTGGTACATCTCTTTTTGACAACTAGCGTGTGGAATTGTAGTGCAGCTGCTTGTTTGGTCAACCAACAATATAAACCTGAAAGATATTTAAGTTACAATGTTACAAAGCAGCACTTCCTGACATTTTAGAAATTTAAAAATTTCACCTGAGTGATGGATAACGACAAAGAATTATCAAAAACTGCTGATTAATGCTTATGTTGATGGACTAAACAATCAGTCAACTAATCTCTCCTGTGCAAGCTTAACATCCATGCATATTTGCATACATCTACACAATCCAACACATTCACTTTTACACAAATAAGACATATCTGTGCACTGTCACACACCACAGAGCCAAAGCCAACTGTTAGTTCATGACACACACACACAAGCGCACACACTCTTACATGGTAAGAATTCCACTGAGCACGGCAGCAGTCATCTCCTCCTGCAGCAGTGAGATCAAATCAGTCTGTTTATCTGATGGTGAACCTGACATTAGGCCAAACTAAAGGCCCCTGCTCGGCTTCCTCTTATCAAACCCTGCAAACAGTGAACTCTGTGGCCCGGCCCCTCACAAGGGGAAATTGATTACAGCCTCGGGCCAAAACGGCAGTAAGTCCACAGCTCTGTTCATTCCATTATGAGTCCCAGAGCTGAGCGCGCCGAGGTGGCTATTAGCTACAGGTTCTGGATCGGATCCTCAGATATTATTTGATCTTGTAGCAGTGATGGGTTGAACGAGAGGTGCCGTAATCTGATCTTAGATGCAGGGTTAAGGGTTCGTATGACCTCAGTGGTGACTTAACGGCTGTGGTCAGAGCTTTTGACGAGAGGTCTCGGGAGTTCATATTGGTTTGACATATTTTACTTTAAATGGATGTATTGACTGTAGCTAGTGTGGAACAGCCCACTAGTTACTCTTCGGGAAAAGACCACAGCATGCACGCTCTGTGAAATGTTCTTTAACAGCTTGTGTGTCTGTATGTATGTACCAACAGTGTGTGTGTTTGTGTACACATCTGCCTGTGTTCACCACTCATATTATTCTGTTTAGACTTATGTGTGAGAGGAAGATGAGAGGTAGAGGGAAAAAGAGTGTGTGTGTGTTTGTTTGTGTGTGTGTGTGTGTGTGTGCAAGTGGGATGAAGACCTAATAGTTTTAGGGCATTCCTGTCAGTGTTGCTGTATGATTGCTGGTCCTGTGTGGCTTCCTGCGAACTTTAATGCTTAGACAGGTTTGATGTAAACACGCAGAGAGGACAAAGATGGGAAAGTCCCTGAGATATTTAACAGACTAATTCCTCCATCAGTGTTCTTTCTCTTTGCTCATCTCTTTCTTTGCTTTGCCTCAATCATTCCACTGTGGGGGAAGAACCTGGGAATCCGGGATACGCAAAGCAAACATGCCCTTTTTCCGTCATCATCAAAAAAGATAAGAAAAATGTGAGTATGTGTGTGTACTACAGACAGGCACACACAAACCACCACCTTAAAACAAACACACCTTTTCGTTAAAACATTGCTTCAGGCATTTTATTTCTGCAATTAGACCTGTCGAGGGCCTGACAAGTTTCAACTTTGTTCACTCCACCACACAGGAAATTAAAAAATTGTATCTGAAACTGTTGTTTTCCAACTAATTCAAATGGGGGAAAAAAACACCAGCTTAAACTGCTGTTTGGCACAGAAACATACAGTTTTTACCTGAATTCATACTGAAAATGTAATTGCGTATTACTATTGGACTGCTGATGTTTAAAGTCAAACCAACGACCTTCCAAAAATCATCTTATCTAATTTTGTATAGTTTTGCCAAGTTAATGTGCCAATGAGGGAGGTTTGCTACTGTATATTGGACGATATGAGTACCATAACTTCCAGTATTTAAAGTGTTCAAATTCACTTTATATTAAAACTTATAATGTTTGACAGTACAATTTATTTGCACCTACTCCTAAAGCTAGGCCTGATCATGCTTTGAAGAATACCTGAAATAGTAACGCTGATTGGTTAGAAATTTCAGTACTTGTACAGTATTATTCATGCTGATAGAATCCATGTTAGCTTGATTGGTTTTAGTAGCCTGTTCAAATACTTTAACGCAACATTACATAACCATTTAACTTAAAAAACAGCTTCAAAATCATTTTGATGGTACACTGACTTGTAAGAAGGAGAATGTTGCCTCTTTCGTTCCCACTCTGCTCCCCGTACACTTTCCTTGCACTATGTAATTTAGGCTGAGTGAGTACGATCTCCTGTGTAAAGTGTGTAACACTATACGGCACTACGTCACACACCGCCAGCTATGCCACAGACTTTGGTCAAACTGGATCATATTTTGTGGAGAAAATGCTTTCTGGTTTTCCCTCTGATGTCCTCCAGCTGCTCTGACTCAACTTGTGGTATTTTACAGAGTTTCCTGATTGCCAATTAGCTTTACTTGTTGCTGAAGTAACAGCTAACTGCTCCTAACTGTAGCTGCCTTTTGCTACTTAGCTCTGTTAGCCGTTCAGCTAGCTGACTCTGCCTGGACCGGACTGGGAGCGGTGTTTACACCTGTAGCACAGGAGCTTTGGGCTGCTGGGAGGAGGAAGATTTCTGGCCCAAAGTTTAGGTGAAACTCAGCAGCCACTACAGACTTCACGGCAGAGCGAAGAGGACATTGACAGAAGAGACTTAGAAGAGAAAAAGAGAAGGTGACAGAGCAAGAGTAAATTTAAGACAGACGCTAAGCTGGTGTTCTTGCTGTTCCACTAGTAAATAATATCAGCTGGCTTGTTAAGATATGTCTTGTGTTGTACAAAACACTAGCTTGGCGTCTGTCTTGCAGAATTTTATTTTGCACTTGTTTGATGTCTGGCTGTGTCAGCAAACTCCCTTTTTTTATCACAAGTAATGTGTAAATGCATGTGTACAGTTGTCCATATTTACAACAGTGGTGTATAACTGGATTGCACTAAGAAACTGTAAGGGTGCCAATCGCAAAACATACAAATTTTTGCATAATGATGCTTTGAAAATTAGAAAAATGATAGAAGTTCATGTTATTGCATTTATGACGTCAAGCAGCACAGAAAACGTTTTATGTTGGCAGCTCAGTGAAATGTAACTTTGATCATCATCTCCTTTGGGCCAAGAAAGATACCTGATACAAACAAAACAGATCAATCTATTTTGTCTCAATCATCTTATCAACTGCAGCCCTCGTTTGTGATTAAGGCTGACGGGTTTATTTATACGTAACATTTTTTCCAGTTAAACAATGACCCTTCACTTCCCCTCTGCAATCCATCGCCCACAACTGCAACGTGCTGAGGTGAGAAGGACCTTCTGTACTGTACATACAGAATAAACATGTTGAGCAGATGCACATTTTAATCCAATTATGTTTTGTATCCAGATGTGGAATTTATTCTCTGAAGTGCTCTCGCTCCGTCTTGACAACACACCGTACAACGTGAATGAAAAACTGACCCACATCATTTGTACATGCGGTCAAATCATGCACACTAATTGCAAAGTGGGACGTATTGGCCGCATGTCTGCATTTCCATGTGTGCACACCCCCACAGGCCGCCTGCCCCTCCCTCCTTCTTCTCTGATGTGTTTTTCATGTTAACACTTATCAGTGCCTTAGGTACATCGTGCGGCTTCCCGCCATACACAGCCCTACCAAGCCCATTTAGAATGTTTTTATGGGATAACATCGTTTTTATTTTTCAATTAAATTTTTATACTTTTGTGTTTTTCCCTCCTTTCTTCTTTTGGGCGTTGCTATTTTTCCTCATACAGTTTGCTCTTGTGCTGTTTTCTCCTCTCTGTTCTCTTTGTGTTGAAAAAATGCTGGTTGCTAACTAAACCTTGGTGTAACTGCCAAAATAAACCTCTATTTCACAGCAATGAAGCTACTAGAAAATCTAATTTAATCTGTTGACCAGAGTTTGAAGTATTGTTACAACTGTCACTGTCCTTACTATGCCAAATAAATAATTTCCTGTGGTAGTGTGGTAAACCAGTTGTCACAGGAGGATGGTACCTTACATAACTTAGTAAAAAAAGTAGAATGTTGTGTTACTGTTACTTTGCTTGAGTGCCTCTATTGTAATTAACTACATTTGTAAACTACTTTTATCTATGGCTGAAGTATAAGATCACAAAACATGATAAATTGCAGCAGCTTAATCTAGCTAACAGTATATAAATGTAGATGTATGTCGACATGGACACTGAAAACTGCATATAAAGGTTCCATATAAAACCTCCACATCTCTTAATTTCTTGTCAGCTATTTAAAGTTCTAAATCATAAAAGTTCACACTTGAGTTTCAACACATCAGCAGTGACCTGGGAGAAAACAACACAATCATAGTCTATCAATAATTCAACACAAGTTCACAACAAAGAAGGGTCTCTTTGAGTGAATTTAACTTCAGTCAGTTTCTTTTTTATTTTGGTATTGCTACATTTTTTTAGCCAAGTATTTGAATGTTGACTGATTGATCTTTCTTCTTTTGTGTTTCAGTGCCATAAACTGTAGCTGCCCAGCCCAAAACACAGGATACATACATGAATCATGATGTAATTATTCCAACAGAAAAAGTGCATTACTGTTCTCCCCAAAATCTATAGAGTAAAATTTCACTACATGAAGTATATGTAAAGAATTCTGTAGTCATGTCGAGGAAACAAATTAGCAGAAGTAGAAGTTGTTTTCCTATAAACAACACTGTCAGCTCTCATCTGGTCACCAAAATCAAATATCAGTGGAACTAAAATTATTAGTGATTTCTGGACATGATCATGATCTTCTTCTCTGGACTGTGTGTTCAAGAGTGACCCTGTTGCTTTCTCAGGTGTGTGTAATATGTATGTGTGTGCAGCTTCAGGGGAAATTAGAGGAGTGGGTCAGACCATGGTCCTTCTGGGCGAGAGTTATACCCCCCATCCCCCCCATCGCTGCAGATTACGGACCTGGAAAACGGTGTCCCTGTGTGTGTGTGTGTGTGTGTGTGTGTGCGCGCGCAACATCTAAAGATACCACCACACAACCTAATTTTGTCACTACACTTGCAGTTTAAAGCATCATGCCAGAGAAACGGAGAGGCCTTGGTTTCAATCTCTTGCTGTCAAAGAGATTTTTAGCCATGCTAGTGGCGTGACTCTAGGGATGGCAATGTCGGTCCATCCATCCATCACTTTGGTCAGATTGAAAAATCTCAACAACGACAGAAATTTAAGGGATGAAGACTGCTGACTCTGGTGATACTTTGTTTTCTTTTTTATGAAATGTCTCACAAGGTAAGGGATGGGTTGCCATGACATTTGGTGCAGATATCGACAGTGCCCTGATGATGAATTGTGATGACTTTGGTGATCCCTGACTTTTCATCCAGCACCAGCAGAAGCTCAAAGTTCACTTACATCACTTATCCAGGGAAATACCTCAACACCTCCTGGATAGATTGACACAATGATTTGTACAGACATTCATGGTACACAGACAATGAATCCTAATTGACAATCGTCTGACTTTTCCCCTAATGCCACCATTAGGGGATTCTGTGGTTTCAGTGAAATTTCTAGACAACTGATAGATGGAAAGTTATTCATTTTCCCTCGAGAGACTTTGATGATCCTGAAATTCTTGAAACACCTGCAAAACCTAAGAAATTCCTATTAATCATGCAAATGTTAGTACGTTAATATGTTAAATTAATAGGGTGAATGAACATGGTAAACGTTTGACGTGCTAAACAGCTGCATGCTAGCATTGTCATTGTGAGCACATTAGCATGCTAATGCAAGCATTTAGCACAGAGTACTGTGATGCCCAAGTATGGCATCAGGGAGCCGCTAGCATGATTGTAGACTTGTTTCATATTTGATTGACACCAGAGTGTCACAATCATCATAAATGTGTTGGAGATTGGTCTTCCCGAACCACAATCATCAAGACAATGTTTACTGTTTACACACAGGAAGTGTGTTTTATGTTTTCTACTGCAGCAACATCAGTTTTGTTGAAGCAGTTATTACAAACACTGATAGTCAGCATGGCTGAATAGATAATACTGGAGACTAATAGATACTTCTAGAGACTAAACTCTATCAAGAACGTCACACAGCAGTCCACACTGATGGACTGAGAGCTGATTTTTTTAGACAGTTTAGAAACATAACTGCTGACAACAAAGACAGGGACAAAACAAAAAGCACATGAATCACAAGCACACTTCACAAATTATCACCTCGCCAAACAAACTCCAAACGCAAAAACATCAATCAATGAAAGGTGACTGTACCAATCAAACAAGCTTCTGAAAACAAAAGAGGGCAGGCGGGATCAACCCCTCTCATCTCTTTCCCTCTCATCACCTCACAGCACCAATCTGAATCTTGATTTAAATGACTCGACTGATGAGAACCAGAAGCTTTGAACAATCAGTCTGGCTGGGCTCCTTTACGCCACACAGCCAAAGTAATGCCATATCACATTTGACACCCCAAAGCCTGAGAAATTGATCCCCGAGTATGGCCATTGATCGGGTCGGGGTTTGAACATGAGCTCGGGCCGAGCATGGAGCGAAGGGTCAAGAGCGAGATGTGTGCCTGGCTCAGTTCTTTTGTTATGAGAATCGATGATCTCCCACCATGGGGCAGATTAGCCCAGCCAGTTCACGCAGAGCACAGCTTGAGCTTACGTTATGTTACGTGTTTGTGTATCCATAGAGTCCGATCCCATATGTAATTCTTTGTCTTTTATGTTAATTTAACTTATTTGTGTGCGATCTTGCTTTGCAATCCTTGTAAAATGAGATCCTTGTAGGTTCAAGTTATGCTCAAAAACAAATTGTTTGACTTGTTGTACGAGCACGTTGGAAAGCAAAGTGTTTTACCTGTTCTACACAGCCACACTCGAGGGCAGAGTGAACATCTGGCTGTCATAGAGAGGAGGGACATGCAATATTGTTTACATACAGAGTGACAGAAATAGCTGTGTAAACAATGAAGAGAGTTTGAGAGGAAGATCAAATCCTGGCTCCTGTCTCACCTCCACACAGCTGGCCATCCACTGTGTGACGTGGGTGTGAATGTTGGATTGTTGTTTTCAGAAAAGTCGCATAAATTGTCGGACACAGCTCCAAAAATTCCAGCATCGGAACGGTGTGGGAGGAGGGGATTACGAACCTGTTTGCTCATCTGACAAGCAGTTCTGATGGAGAATATAATGGTGCCTTAAGGACTGAAGTGTGCATGCACTTGTTTGTGTGACATTTTCAGGAGGAGGTACGCATCCCTGAGGCAGTTGCTGATTGGTTTTGCTGGAAGGTGAGACTAATAACAGACACACACATGCCCACATTTTCCATGAAATAAAAATCTTTGTGCCATTTATCTCAAGTACAATTTGAGAAACTGACGCTTAACCGTACAGGCACTGTTTACAGGGAAACAAAGTCAAGCAAATGAGCGTGAAAGAACGTGCTGTCTAATAATGCCTCTCTCACATACAGTTAAGTCTCTCCAAATCAAAGCTGAGCAAAACAAACATGCTATATCTCATTTAATCAACAGAAAAACCAGATGTAAAAATGACAAGTTGAGGTTTTATCAAGAATTGTGTGTTACAGAGAAAGTTTTCATACGAGCAGAAAGAAAGTAAGAAAGAACCAAAGAAATGCAACATAGAACACTATAAGAATCAACAGTGAAAGCCTAAGCAGGAAAAGAATAAAAAGCAGAAGGAATAGAGAAGAGCAGAGAGCAGAGGAGGTGAGAGCTGAAGGCTTTGGCAGGGCCAAAGCAGGCCACAAACAGACCAGTGCTAAAGGGCCCAGGACAAGTGTTGCCATGTCCCCCTGAAACCACGGAGGCCGCTGGGTAATGAATAAATAAACACCCCCTCCAACCATCTAGCCTCTTCCTCTTCCTGCTCTCCATGCTTGGCAGCCAACACACACACATGCATATGCATACACATACAGAAACTGGCACACGCACATAAACAATGCACACAAATGCATACATGCATGATTCCCATCGGCCTGACAGCCCAAATACAGACTCGCAGACATGCAGGTTTTGTGCAGCAGGATCTCTGTGATTGTGTGTGTGCATGTGCCAGTGGTGTTCTTTACATCCAGCTGTCCATGTGCCAGAGAATATTCCCTGTTTTGCCTACTTCATACTGTTCATCTGTGTGTGTTTTATTTGCCTATCCATATTTATCCGAGGCTGTGTGAAGACATTTGGCTGGCTAAGGCAAAGCCAGGCAGCCTCAGTACATTCCCTCACTCATGCCATGTATAACCCAACTGAGAAATCACCCACACGCCAACGTAGAGGCATGCGGCAAAGCCATGTCAGAGCTTAAGAAAACAAGAGACAAGACGCTGTGAGACTCACAGAGATGGTGCCACATCTCCTGGCCTGACAGTCAGTGAAAATATTTTCAATTATTCAACTTGGCGGATTGAGAAGCCAAAGACAGAGCAAAGGCCTTTTAACGTGTAACTTGTTGTGACAACGCTAAACGACCCTCACCGCCGCCTGATGAAATATACATATTTTGTTTTGTTTCCAAGAGGATTAATTTGTCATTACCAAGTTGCTGCTTCGGCGAAGGCTGAGATCCGCTCCTGTTAAATGGCACAGTGAGAATGGGGAGGTTGAGGAGAGTTGGTGAGTGAGGGACAGAGGTACCAAACCGGTAGATATGATATGATGAGCCGGAAACATGGAAGAAAGGCAATAAACATGCAAAAAAAAAAAATGTTTTGTTTGTTTTTTAAATTATATAGGTTTTTAAAGGAGATATTCACATTTATTTTAAAAGTTTGCTTTAACACAATAGTCAGGTGCCCAAATTAACATGAAACAGCTTTTGCTGGCTCCAATAATTGCTACTGTTCATTCTGGTCATTGAAAGATCTTTACAACACCTCAACGTTCACACATACATTCATACACTGAGTGCAATGCAAGGTGCCAACTTTGGCCAACACTTCAAAATGAAGACTGCAGGAGCCGGGGATTGACGGCTTCATTACAGGTTTTAAACCTCCAATAGTGAGGCTAATTAGTAAAATCATACAATTTCATCATCATAACAACAGTAACATGTCTTTTTCATTAAAGAGTCAGTCAATGCAACTGTACTGTCATGGCCAGGGTCAGAAATTAAGGACTGCATTTTGATGAAAAAATGTTTTTAACATTGCGCAACCAAAAGTAAAAAGAATATGCAAAATAACTCAAACCGATGAAATAGATATGATATACTAACATTTCACACCAGCGCCCGTATGCCCATACACATATACTACACACACACACACACACACACACACACACACACACACACACACACACACACTTATTGCTTTCCATCAGACAGAAGATTACATGGCAACCTTGACCTGTCCGCCCATCGTAATTTACCACACAGCCTCCGCTGGCACCTCATTCTGGTGTGTCATCAGCTCGCGCCCACAACTGCCATTATGCTACATCAGTGCCTTGGTGAGTCCATTGTATGTATTACACCATGTTTTGCAGTGTAAGTGAGCTCCTGTTTTATTTGCAGTCAGAGTATAATTCTGCACCGAGAGACTTTATGAAATGAGTCACTGGGAGTTTTCTGTAATGCTACAGCTGGATGGGGTTGTTCTGGATACGCACAGGTTGAAATTGCAGCAGGTGATGCATGATTTTATTGAAAATTGTAACTTTACTCAATAGAAATCCTATTACATAATGCAAATTAAATGCAGGCAACAGAACAGAATTAAAAGCCTGTGTTCAGCTTTCTTTAAATCGAGTGTGTGTATGCTGTGTTTTGAGGAACATTTTTTAGCAGAATAGATACTCTCCCAATACAAGAGGAACTTTGAGCAACGTAAGTATACATCGATTGGTCAAACACATGAGCCAATGCACCAAAGGCAACAACCATAAACATGTAAAACATTAACCGTGTAAACCACCATAGTGGTAGCCTTAAAAAAAAGGAACAAAATAAGGACAAATCTCTGTCAAATTGTTGTTGTTGTATGTCGCGTAGTAGTGATATTGCTATAACCGCCAGCCGGCATACACCAAGTTAGCACTTCTATGCGAAGTCCAAAAAAGGTACAGTAAGTAGTTCTCAAGGGAGCTCCCCAGTGGCCAGGTCCTATCAGGGAGTCCCAAGAACTGTTTGGTAATGAGAAAATAAGAGTGTAATGAGAGACCCACTTTATGATTTAGCCTGATAAGACTGGTGCATCTTAACAACAATAAATTGTAACCCCAAGCAGCTTTAATTGAACTCGGCAATTAAAGTGATTCAGATGCTGATCATTAGACCTGAGTACCAGCTACACTCACTCATTCTCACAGAGAAAGGGCTTCCAGGTACAGTAGCAAAGCGTGCAAGCACTCCCATACACAAAACTGAAATGCAGAGCTTGAAAAAAGACGCAATAATTGATGTGAAAAATACACCTCCTTGCTAGGTTTATTCATCAGTGTTTTGACCTTTGCTGGCCTTCATTAGATCTGCAAAAGCATCAACAGATGACATGCAGTGTGCAACGATCAACACCTTAAATTAATTAATGTAAGGACAGCTGTGAATACAAAGTCTGATTCACCTTAACTTCCATTACAGAAGACTAGTGAGTGTGTGCATGTATCTGTCTGTATTCAGTATATGCATGTGTCTCTCTGTGTCCTACACTTTATGTGGATGCAAATGAGTATGTGACTGTTTATATGAATGCATACAGACCTAGAAAAGTGTGTGAGTGTGTGTGTGTGTGTGTGTGTGATATCAACGTGTGTTCTCTCTGCTCTCCATGCTGCTCTGCTCCCACAGTGCCCCTGGGACCCATCTGCCTCCCTGTTATTAATTCATCAGGCTTAACCATGCAGCGCTTTATGACTCTGTTTGGACTGACGAACTATCACACACCCCTATCCCTCTCTCTCTCTGTCTCTATCTATCTCTCCCTCTCTTTCTCTCTCACTCGCTCTCAGGAACAAGGTATTGAAAAACAGTATCTGTCACTGGATGCTGAACCTACACTTGCAGCTTGACATCGCCATTGTATTGTCTGTTATATGTCTTGCCTCTTGCCCTCTATAAGCAGTTGTGTTGTCGCCATATGAATAATCAATATAGTGTGTATAAGTGTAGATTGTGCTCTGTGTGTGCATTGCTGCCACCAGAAGATATTTCTGTACAATTATTGTTCTTGGGTAGTACCTGAACCAATTTTCCATCTTTGTGTCAATTTTCAGCGTCTGTATCTTAAAGCTGCCTGGTAATTCTGCAAGTACTCCCTAAATCACTCAAAAATGATTAAGCTGAATAAAAACCAACAAAATAGTATATCTTATTACACATTCGATGCCCTCTGAGGGCCAAAAATAATTTCTTTGAAGGCCACAAACCTTCTTTGGGCAGCCCTGAACTCCAAGATTGAGTTCACTTTACTAAGACTTTGTGAGTGTAGCTAATTCCCATCATGGAAACTATTTTGGCTGGAAACACAGCTGATTGTGACCGTGTTCAAAATAAACCCTTTTAAAGAAAGAAATCTAAACTTTGCATTGAAAGATAATCTAAGAATCAATCAATGCCCTTCACGTGAATATGTCTTGATTGCCATGTCTAAACCTATTCCCATCAAAGACAGAGGGAGAGATCTGAGATTGCGGTACATCAAAAGAGTTTATCTAGCTAGTATTATGTGGCTGTAAATAGCTGCAGCAAAGATATGAGACACACTGAGAAAGTACAACTGGAGAGGGAGGAAGAAAGGAAATAAAGAAAGAAAATAAAGAAGGAAGGGAAAGTCTTTTAACTGGATACTCCAGGAGCTCAATCCCAGACAACATATTCGCCAAAACATACACAAATCAACAAATGCTGCATCATTTTTTACAGCTAATAGTAAAAATGTTTTTTGTAGTACCAGTGTTTTGCATTTTTGTCACTCCCAAGTCTGATCTTCTAGTCTCTCTTAAGTTAGAAGTTAATATAAGTTATAAGTGACAAGTATCACTATTTATCTGGCTTTCTCATATTTCCTCTACACCTCCACTGTCCATTAACTAACAGCGTCTAAGGACCATGGGAACCATTATCTGAAATATTAAATACTGCAGTGGAGCACACAGACCAGATTGTGTCAAATGCTGTCCATTACACAGAACCATAATTATATGTTTTATTTTGTAGAAATAATGTAACTATGTAAGGTTTGATGTTATGCTCACTTACTACTTATTCTTACTTTCTTCTTACTTACTTACTTATTTAAAAAATACTGCTTTCATTCATAATAGGTGAGGAATATTATTTCACTCAGAAAAAAAGTTGACATACTTGGTCTCAGTGACTTTCCCCTCCACTCTGTCCCTCGGAGGCTAACACTAAACTTGAGGACATCCAGGGGGAGTTCTTGTTGGGCTACCAGCGGCTTACCACTGGGGTTGTACTGCCCCCTAGTGGACACTTTGTGGACAAAATTCTCTGCAATGGAGAGTGAAAAATAATCAGCATCACAGCATCATACATAAGTAACGAGCACGTTCAATCTCATGTTACAAGTCGTGTGATCAGAGAAGTGAAGTGTGCTAACCCTGGCGCAGGTTCAGCATCTTGCTCAAGGACACTTCTGCAGACTAGCCAGCTGGGTGCTGCCAAAGGAAAAGGAGAGGCAGTCTCAGGCCATTTGAACATCATGGAGGAAAAACATAAAGCCCTATGAGCCTATTTGTAAATTTACAAGCACGCAAACACAAATGCATTTTTATGGCAGAAGGAATATGATACTGATGACACTGGGTATCCCATATGCATCAGGAAATTTCAAATACAGCCACAAAAAAAAAAAAAAACACAATTTTTGCAACCCACTTGCACACACCTCAGCAAAAAATGCCCATGATACTGCAAGATATTCTGTTATATACGTGTTGACAATACTGTTGTTTGATTTGTGGACATATTTCCCACCTCAGAGCCCCTACGGAACAAAACGACTGACAATGTTTGAAAATGGCCCAGACAACATGATTGCAGACATGACAGTATGCCAGTTGTCACGTCAAGCAAAAGTCTGGAAAAAGAGGGAGATGGGAATGCAAGAGAGGGACTGAAAGTGTTTGGGGAAAAAAATTGAGAGCGACGCTCTCTATGGAGTAAAGAAGTGAGAATTGTTGACAAGAGATGGAGAACAGTGATATGACATGTTTTAAATGGAAGTGCGGGAGTTGGAAAGGATAAAGAATGAGAAAAGAAACAAGAGAGGTATAAATGGTATAATCAACTGGCTAAAATACAAGTGTACAACAAGGCAAAGACAGATATGGGGATTTTAGTCCCTCTGTGCCACAGTGACGCAGTTGGACAATGAGATGGAGAGGCAGGGAGGAAGAAGACGAATGAGGGTAAGTGCAGGAGAAATCTCATTAGGAAACACCATGACAATAAAGCAGAGCCACTCCCTGATGTGTGAAAGTAAATCTTGAACACAGTGTGATGCTAATTTACGTCTCCATTCAACCTCCACTGTCTACCAGAATACACATTTTTCATTGCAGTTAGCTCTGAGGACGGTGGCGAAAAAGCAGATGTTGGGACAGGAAATGTTAGGCGCATGGCTCCTTTTGGAGACAAAATATTAAGGCCACGGTTTTTGTAATTTCAACCTGAGCGGTTACAGCAGAGCCAGAACATCTGTCTCAAAATACCTGCTTGTGCTGATATTACCTCCAGTTCAGTGCCACATCAACATCATACATTCTGGTAAGCAGAGGTGGTGACAGGGGTGGACAGAGTGCTAGAATATCCTACACAAGCAAAAGACTTTTGTTTGATTTAAATATTACTCAAGTGCATTGAAGATTACATAGGATGAGTACTTCTCAAGTATAAAGGCAGTGATTTTGAAGACACGATAAATAATGTAATGACATATTGTTCAACTTTCACGCAAACTTATCTTCAAAATGACTGATGATAAAGGTTAGGAAACTCAATGACAATAAATAAAGGTCATGATCTACATGAAGAATAGTAGAAATACAGATTTTGTCAAGTACTCAAAAATACAATAGAAGGCTACTCACTTTCAGAAGTGAGTTTATGTAATTAATTTCTCTCTGCACTAAATTTTCAATTGCTGTCTGCTTCTAGCACGCAGACCTTTCTAATTGACTTCAGTGATTTAACCCTGAATCTAACTTCAGTGTAAAGAGGACATCTTAGTAGCTGCCTGCATGTAAACAATCAATATAAACACAGTTGGGACAATACATAGAAAATTAAAAGCAATTATATATATATATGAGAGCCCCCTTCTTTCAGAGCCTTTGTTCAAGTAAATTAAAATTATTATTTCATTACACACAATGCAGCTTTCTTACACATCTGTTGGATATTTTTAGATATTTGTTAACACTGCTTCTTAATTACACTGATAATTATTCCTCTGAACCCTGTAATGTATTGAAACAGATTAACATTATTTGAGATGCAACACTGAGGCAGAATCGTAATGAGGATGCTGACCCATGGTGGTACAAAGATGGAAAAGGCAAACACTGGTTAAAGAAGCGCTTAAACATTTTCTGGTTTTCCGAGAAACAAACATGTTTTAGCTCCTCGGGTAAACTGCTGCTATCTCTCCATTTCCTGCCCCAAGCCACCTCACTTAGTGCCTTTCCCTCCAGGGAGCTTTTTCTTGGCAAACAGGGCTGTTTATTTTACTAAAACAGGCCCTCACTTCAGCTGGTTTGTCTAATTAAAATGCTGCAAAAGCATCGAGGAGTAGGTATTTTATTTAACAGCTAATTGTGCTGACGCCGGGGACTGGGATATTTTATGCATACACTTCCCAGGATCTTGGGGAAAGAACACAATTGTATACACACAGACGCACGGGAGATCCGTTTCTTGCTCATTGGTGGGATGAATTTTAAACAGTCAGGAGTATCGAGTTAATCAGTGAGAAATCTGTGGGGAGATATCATGTTGCCTTTAACAGGGGAGGATGCATGTATGATTAACGCACCGCTCCCCATTGGACTTGAACAGAATAATTGTCTTGTTTACCAACAGGTGTTTTTAATCTAGCTAGATAAATTAACAATCCTTGTTTGTAAGGGCGCTCAGGGGTTGTCATGTTTGAGATGTAATGACTTGCCATTTCTCTTGTCAACAACTCATGTCATCCTAATTGAGTGTTTCAAGTCGATGAGTTTAGAAAGGACATGGTGCGTCTCCAAAAATTGCTCGCATTGTTTCTAGTGGACAGTCCCACCCTTAGTGTTAAGTAGGATGCTAACAATGAAACCAGTAAATTTAAATAAAGCCTGAAAGTTGGTAAACTGTTCACACTCAGCTACACACAGTCACATCTGCAAGAACGACCAGAGACTGACAGGGGCTTAGCCAGAATGCACACTGAAAACATCCCAGTGGAAAACAATGCATGTCAGGGGGCTGAACTGGTGAGGGAGCTTTGTTTAAAGTAGACAGAGACATACGATCCAGGAAGTCCAGTTAAAGTGACAGATTAGTGCATTTAACGACTTATCAAACACCAAAAACACAGTGAGTTAGTGTTACAGTGTAGAGCTGCATCATCACCTTCACACTAACTCACCTTCAAACTAACTGCCACTGGCTGGAAGTGGTTTTGGGTGTGTGTGAGGTAGAGGGACTTCATGTTTGCTGATTGAAGGCAGGTGTGTGTGTGAGTGTGCTTCCACTCAGAAGTGTATTGATGCCACAAGCGGTGACGGCTCTCATTTCTTTAGTGTTTGTCTGTGTGCAGGAGTGCATGCAAGAGTCGAGTGAATATCTGAATATCGAAAGCAATGCTTCCCCTGCTCTGTTGCCAGTGGTACATTAATGTTATCACTTTGTTTCTTGATAACTGAGGAATTAGAGAACCCCCATGAGCCCAAATGTTCTCCATTTGAGTTTAGTACTTACATGAAATAATAAATCAAGCTTTTAAACTTTTCCTGTGCTGTGGTCTTTTGCACCATGCTGAGACTGGGTTGTCAAATCAAGAATTTGTAAGCCCACTGCATTGCAGCAGATGGACTGGCTCCATTGAAATGAATGAGAGGTCTCCATGTTGTCATGCAGGGCTCAATTCAGCCTGAATACAGATTTAAGGGCCTTGCTCAAGGGCTCCTCGATGGTGGTAATGAGAGAGTGACACTTCACTTTCTTCACCTATCTGGGAGTGGAGGTTTTTGGATCAAACTGCTCACTGTTTCTCAAGACAGGTGACTACATCTCTGCTAACCAGTTAAGAGTGAACAAAAGGAGAATGCAGCTGCACCTGGGGATGCTCAGTATCGTGTAGGTCTCATAAGAACCACACAGCAGTGAGCACATCAGTCTGCTCTGTGTCAGGCAGAAGCTTGGCATGGTCAAACCTCGGCAGTAACAGCAGCAGGAAATATAAAAGACTATGTTAGTTCTTAAGAGCTAAAACCATATGTTCCCACCTGTGCAGCTGCCACTTAGGAGAAAAGCCACCGCTTTGCTGTCTAACTTGAATCTTCCACAGTTCAACAGGAGTCTAAAAAAACCTCTAAAAAATCATTGTGAGACAGGCCAAACACAGGAAAGCTGCATTAGCAAAAAGGGTATGTGGTCACAAGTAGGTCCTCACCAACAAAGACAAAGAAAACTAAAAAACTTGACAGGATATTTGCTTCACAATAGATCCTATTAACATATCACAGCTTCCAAAAAATCAATAAAATATTACGGGTTGCAAGTAAAGATTATTTTCATTAATCTGTTGTTGTTGTTTAGTCAATGAAATGTCCTTTATAATATCCCACAGCCAAAGGTGACATCTTCTTCCTTTGTCCAACCAACAGTCGAACATGTACTGCCACATAAAAAGAGAGAAAAGAAGGATATCTGTACACTGGAGAGGGTGGAACAAAAGGATTGATGAAAAATTACTCAAATGGTGAATCCATTATCAAAAGAGCTGCTGATTAATCAATTAGCTGATTGATGGGAAATGAATCAACATTTTTTCAGGTATTAAAACTGTTAAACATTATAAATTGCAGGGTTACTGTACTGAATAACATTGTAAGGTGTTACTGTTCGTGGTCCGTCCCTGTAGGTTACTTTCAGCCAATGTGATGCCAGTGGGTAATAAATTTATCACATTTATTATTTTTTACTCCCTGTTCTCCGGATATTCTGTCATTCTGGCAACCAGACAAATGCAGCAAATCACCTTACTGAAGTGTTACCCATAAAAACTACTCGCAGGATTGTTTTTCTCTAATGAGGTGTTAAAACACTTGGGTTGTGGTCTTCATCAGTTTAGGACGGTTTGGAGAAGGATAGTGTGAATTTGGTGCAGTTATTGAAGCAGTAAGGACGGTGGGGTGGGGGTTGGTGGGTCCTCAGCGAGAGGCCTAGCTTGTATTACCTTTTCACACATCAGCCTGAAGTTGACAGGTTGCTAAAGCAAAGGTATTTTAACATCCAATTTCAACAGTTTTGTGGCACAATTGTGCAAAACTAAGGGTGAAAATGAAAGTGGAGAGGGAAAGAGGGACATAAACTTGGGAATGGAAGGAGGCTTTTTGCTTTTTTCTTAATATCTGACACACACCAATACCTTAAATCGAGTGTGCATCCCCCTGCTTTCATTTCTCACCTACACTGAAAATGAAAAGTGTTGGTTTGTACTGGATGGTATTGGTCAAAAAGATTTGTGCTCCATGACTGCAAGGCACAACACCAGAAAAACTTTTTGGAGTGCCATTTAGCAAACGTACTTTGATGTGAAACTGCCAAGCCTGGTCACAGTATGTCCTTCAGTGTTAATGCAGTCCTGTGGAGGAAAACAACTGCACTGGTTGTTTGTTCAAACACCTTAAATATAGCTACGTTCACATTCAGTGCCAAAAATGAAAACAGTGTGACATTTAGAAAAACAGAGGACATCATAAAACACTGATCATTATAGCCACACAGGCTACATCATCTCAGGATGATGCCAAAATAGAACAAAACTATTGAACAAATGTGTGATATGCTTGTTTATTCTCTATTTAAGTGACAGTGAAAAAGACGACACAGCAGCTACAAGACTTTAAACTTTGATTATCCTTTTTGACCGCTGTTGATCACAAAAAGCTGATTAACCATTAAAGGAATAATTCAACATTCTGGGAAATACACTTATTTGTTTTCTTGCAGAGAGTGAGCAACCACTGTGTGTCTATATGGTAAATATGTAGCTGCCAGCCAGTGAGCTTGCCATAAAAGCAGGAAAAAAGCTGGCATGGCTCTGTCCAAAGATAGAAAAATCCAACACATAATCCATCATAAAACTGAACTGCTGTTTACACATTACAGTTTTTGTACATATTAAACAGAAAAGAGGTAACATGTTAGTTAGTGAGCTTAAGACGTGCTGGTCAGAGGATTTTGCTACCTCCGGACAGAGCTAGATTAGCTGTTTCGATTTTCAAATAAGTGTATTTCCCAAAATGTCTAACTATTCCTTTCATGAAAGCATCAGTTGAGCCTATTAAATATTTTTTCTATTGCCCTTTCCCTTTATATCACTTCTTTATTTATAAGAAACAAAATCGTACTATCCATACCATACTGAAGCTAAACTTTTGGGCTACTCTTTGAAACGCTCCTCCCCTCCAGTGAGCCTGGTAGGATCCCATCCTATTTAGAAAAGGGTTAGCCAGGATTAAAGGGTGTTTCTGTCGCTCTTATCTAGTGTTTGAGCACTTGATCACGGAGGCGTGCCCTAATCCGAACATCGATGCGGTTCCATCAACACGCTCTCCTGGAGCAACTCGCCAACAAAGGGGCTGTTGGGGCTTGTTTAGATGGGGCCACACACACCCCCAGCCTCTCACACACAACATACACAGAAACACACAGATCCCTTTTTAAGGAACACTGTTTCTGCTGTTGCTCGCTTTGATAGTTGATGCCAAACGTCTAATCTCATAAACTTCTGCTTGTTCTCTGCTGACGGACTCAAGACTTAAGATCTGTGAAGCGCGCGCGTGCGTGCGTGCGTGCGTGCGTGCGTGCGTGCGTGCGTGCGTGCGTGTGTGTGTGTGCGCACATGCACGTCAGTGTGGGTTTGTTTGGAAATCTAAGTGGGAGATTAAGTCAGGTTGGTTGATCACCAGTGGATTTGTTTACAGCAGGTTTCAGACAGAGATGATAAGCTGTTTATGTCAGATCTGTCATGAATAATTGCAAATGTTTGGGTCTTCTGATGTGTGTAACGTGATAGCCTACACGTGATGGGGCTTTTCATCAGTATAGATAAGCAATCACCAATTGTTTATCATTTTTGAAAACATTTGGGCTCTGAATATTGACAACATCTGTGACATTTTTTTTTTCCAGTATTAGGCTCTATACCTAGTAGTGGTGTCACAATTTTGGCTCTAAATCAAAAACCGGTCAAAATAAGCTTAAAATTTCAATAATCAGAATCAAAAGCAGGATCTGGGATTCTCCTATTATTTTTTCTCTCTAAGCGTAGCTTACCGGTAGCCTGCAGCTACAACTTGACACCGTGGCCACTGCCAGATTCGCAGATGATGGAGAAACAGAAGGGGGAAATTTCCCTGCTTTTCTGAAGCCACCGGTGTGGCTACATGTTCCCTTCCACGTAAGTTATGTCAACAACAAACTACAGATTGTTGGCTAAGCTACACCTTCAAGCTGCTACACACACGCTGAGGGGAAACTCAAGGTGACTCATCTTTTTGTCAGTTTGCTTGAAATAAGTTATTGTTATTACATTTCTTTTTTTCTAATTCAATTGACCATATGAAAAAAAATATAAAGAGTTTATGTCACACTCAATACCAGAATTTGACATTGTGACAGAAGTCGGCATAAAACCAATGACCTGTTGATTAACAAATTAAGACTCATTGTCTAATAACAGCATAACCGTCACCGCTGAAAAGATGTTTAAATCAAATTGACCCCAAGTCTAGGTATCATGACTATAGACAATATTACAACCCTGTTAAAAATGTTCCATTTTAGCCTATTAACAGATGTGGGAAAGAAAATGAATTAACCTCCCAGACACCAGAAGTGCTTGATTTTGGAACAATGGTTCCCACATTAAGGGTCAGATTCCCCCTAAGGGGTCGCAAGATTAATCTGAGAGTACTATCATGATAGGAAAGTAGAAAAACATTTTGTAACATAGAACATTCAGACTGTCTTCTAATTGTTGAATTATTACCTCTTCATGCCTCTAAAAATTCTTCAAATACAACACTCTGAGAAGGGGATTACATATTGGTTGAACTGGACACAACCCATTTAAACTGCATTTCATTTAGAATCATCTGGAATTGAGCCAAACAACAGCAGATGGGAGTTTAACAACAAAATTTACGTTTCGCTGGAGATCAATTAATTGTGCTCTTGAATTTAATTTAAAAACAAATATTGATGCATTTTTGTGTGTATTTCAGAGAATATATATGTATGTCTACAAACGAGGCAGAGAAAGACAGATTTCGTATGGTAGAAGAGAAAAAATGACCCTCTGCTTCCCTTGTGGGCCTGCTGGCGATCTGACAGGACTGTATATCATACTCTTGGATGAGTTGTAATTGCAAGTGACTGTTCTGTGTTTCTCAGAAGTGGCTGTGTTGTGTGTGTGTGTGTGTGCGTATGGTGGGGGAGGTCAGTGGTGTTTTTGTAAAAATAAAAGGAGAAGTGTTGCGCTTGCTGTGGATTCTTTAGGAAATTGCTGTCGCACACGCAGGGGCTGGAGCCGGGGTCTGGCGACCGAGACAGAGTCTGGCTCCCAGAACCATTACTACGCCTGCTGGAGCCATGGAGGCCAAGCTGTGTGGGAGACTGAGTGTGTATTTTGATAGTAGTGAAAGCTTTTGGGGGCCAAGCTGGACATGAGTTGAGCTGGATATGGAAGTGAGGGTGTAGGTTCTTAGGTCAATATTTGGGCTTAAGAAAATGTATGTTATTAAAGTTGCCTCTTTTGTCAGAACTGTTGTCGCATGATAACGGCATTGCAAGCACAGACTGTTTTGAACCTACCAAATTAAAATCATCATTTTCACAACCTCTGTGTATGCTTGTTCTTTGTATTATGGGTTTACAAGCTCTTTTCCAAATAGTATGTCACCATAATTTTAGTTATTTACAGTTATAAGTACACCAAAGTACCAAAACACAATGATATATTTGTGTTAAAATTGCACACACCGTATCTTTTATTTGATGGCCTGATTGTGTCTATAGTGTGATTTCACAGGAAGGATTAATATTGAACATGCATGTGTATGTAGGCATACCACACCAAGAAGGTCCTTGTTGAGAAGGTATAGCAATAAATCTCTGCAAAGCGAACAAAAAGCTGGAGTCGCCACTCTGGAGAAAAACACAGACTAAACACTGATGACCCCAATGCTGACCTTTCACACAAACACACACACACACACACACACACACACACACACACACACACACGCACACGCACACACACACATACACATACACACACATATACACAATCCAACATGGCGCATATGAGCATTTTCTAAACTGCCGTCCCAATAAAGCAAGAAGAGAAAAACGCTTATTCTCAGTATCGATTAATCATTCGTTCAATAAAGGGTGAGAAAATAGTTTTAAAAAAAGAAAAAAGAAGAATGCCCATGACAATTTCAAATAGCTTGTTTTGTCCAATCAACATTTTAAAACCCAAAAATTACCAATTAACTATCATTTCTGACTAAGACACCAATCCTCACGAATGAGAAGCTGAATGTCTGATATTTTCGCTTGATAAATCTTTATTCATTTATAATTTTCTGCCAATCAACCGACTGACAAATCAACCAGTCCAACCAGACTGGAGCGCACTGATTGATGTGCAGCCTTGAATTGTGCAAACAGACAAAACAAACAAACATTTCCAACTATGTCTTAATCAGAATCAAAAATCGACCTATTCTTTCAGCTCTCATAGAAAGGGGATTATCCAATAACTATCACTACATTATAAAGTAAAGCCTAAACGTATAACCTTCCCCATGATGGTACAAAAAAAGTTGTTAAAAAAAATGTTTTATAAATTAGTTAAATACATATCAAATAAAATATCTTCTCTTTTCTTGAATCAACACAGTTCAAGTAAGGGGGCTTATGAGATGAAATGTATTCTTTGCAAAATCTGCAATTCAACACAATTCTGATACAAAGAACTCCCATCATACTATCTTTCATGCTATCCGTGGGGGGGCACGTTCACCGTTTGGGATGGAATAAGTAGGCATGTGAGTGTCTGTCTCCCTCTGCTGGAGCAAACCGGCAAAGAACTGAGGTAGACACAAGGCTGCAGTTTGACCAGATTGGTAACCAACATCCCAGTGACTTCAATTTGCCCCCAAAACCCCACAAGAACTGTTAGGTCGACCTTTGACCTGATACCACACACTGGGGCAGCCTCATTTATCACCTGGATGTGGAGTGTTGTGATAGGGGGGTGGAGGGAGGAAGAGGGCCTGTGCGGGTGTATGCACTCTTGATGGGAAAGGAGGCTTTTATGTACATGTACAAAAGTTACAGACAGAGAGACGCTGTCTGGTTTGATTGTGATTGGCCGTGGGGTGGGGGGTTGGAGAGGCAGAGAGGCTAGAGAGTCAGGGTTGATGAATGTTTTGTGATACTCTATGAGGGTCTCTACAAGGGGAGGGGACATAGTGTGGTGTGGTTTGAATTAGAGACAAATTGACCCCCTTAAAAACCTCTATATATCTAGATTTGTGACTAGGGCTGCTCCTGACCAGAGCAGAGAAAATGATGCAAAGATGTATGAAGGGTCAAGCTTGAAACCAAAAGGTCTGTTATTTGAATTAAGATGCCTGCCACTTTTATTTTGTTTTTGTTTAATCCTACCCAGTGTTCCCTTTTTTCTTCCAATGTGGAATGCCAATTTCTCTATGCACTGCATCCTTATGACTGCCGACCTTGCATCTCCCATGCAACGAGTTGCAAATGATTTAGGCAAAGACAGATATTTAAGTGAACCCTTCAACAAAAGGGTAGATAGACTTGAACGTTTCAACTCATAGAGGTCAGTGCAGATCCTCATATGGAGTTTTTGAGATACAAGAAAACTACAAAAAAAACTTTGCTTTAACTACCTGAGTGAAAAAGGCTTCATCACAGAGTGAAATAAAGTCAGTCAGCCAGTGCAACAGAAATAAAATAGTGCTATGCTGTCAGTAGCTTCTCTAAGCTACCCCTTTCTTGCCCTGTAATTTGTTTTATAAAATGCATTACAGAGATCAGGAACTTCATCACATGCTGCATGCAGCACACATACACACCCAATCCCCCTCAGTGAAGTTTTCAAGGCTGCACTATCCACAAGGCTGCTAGATGCTATGACAGGTTTTTAGTTATTTAACTGATCTAAATTACCAAGATGATGGTAGGGATGGGTTCACACTCCAGGACAACAAAATTCAAACACAACACATACTGTACTTCAAGGCTACCACAACAATTATACAAAGGAACAAGACTATGCTGAGTGTTTAGAGCTACCATTTCTCTTAGGTTCAACACCAGGGATGTATGTTATAATAAGGACCTAGGACCAAGTCACATCTTAAAGAAATCAATGTATAAACGGCCTTGAAGTGATCACTGCACAGCAGCATTAACAAAATCGGATCAGTCTCATATTATGCAGACTGTAGGCCTCCAACAATAAACATCAACTTCACATTTTTCCCAGAGCCTAAAGTTATGGCTTCTTGGCAGTTTTGTCCAAACCAGACGTCCAAAACTCAATATATATTCAATTTGCAGCGATACAAAACAGACAAGAGCAGCAAATCCTCACGTGTGGGACTTTTCCTTTAGAAGTTAAATTGCTGAAACAATTAATCAGTTATCAAAATAGTTACTGATTCATTTTCTGTTCATCCTGTAATGGATTAGCTAGTTGTTTCAGATATAAAAATGGCGTTGTGGATGAACACTTTACTGTGACTAATTAGAAATACAACCATCTTACCTTATGTTGTTGCGCTCCTTGTGTCGACTTCAGCTGAAGTCAGTCGAGCTTGCTAGTTAGCGTTAGCACACTTAGCTTTCTAACAGCTCACAGCTAACTCAAAGTTAGCTAGCTAACTTTCTAGTTAGCCGGCTCACTACCGGTTAGCTAGCTCACTAAAACATACAACCTTAGCAAGCGCAGCATTAAACTCAGTTATTTGTGTGGGAAATCATCTGGTAGGAAAAAGTCAGCAGAAAACAACTGCTCCTTAATTTCTGTAAATTGGGACACCAGAAAACTTCGTAATATTAAATGAAAGTCGCTCCTGACTGTGAGCGCGTGATACAAAACTCAAAACTTTAATGTCTTTCAAAGCTACAACAAAACGACAGAGTGAGGAGCTAACAGCACACGTTTTGACCGTGAATGCATCAAAACCAAAATATACGCTCCTTCTGACTACAAGTAAAAGGTGGTTAAGGGGAGCAATGTCTAAGTTACTGTCTGGCCTAATATATTATATTTTTGGACTTAATTATAAATAATTGATTTTTATGATGCCTATTCACTTCATACACCATCAACATTCCCTTCCACAAAGATACATTTATAAACTTCTGACTCGCTTATATTCTGTGTCATATCGTTTTGTAAATAGGTTCGTTCGGGATGAACTGCGCCTCACCTGGAAAGTGGACATCAGGTGGCAGCAGCAGGGGGCGGGGGCAAAGAGCTGCAGTCCAGTCTGACAGCAGCCTCAAAATAATATAGAGGAAGTCACAGAGCTATTTGCATCCTGCTGGATCTGTCTGTAGGCCACCTGTGGTTTGCAGACCCTGTTCGAATAACCATGGCTGAAGAAAAATCCTGTGTGCGTTCTTGATAATGAAGTTGAAGCGAAGAGATCCTGGACTTGAATGGAGAACATGATTTGTTTAATGTACACATTTATGTAAACATTTAAGCATATGACCACATTACAGTTCATTCAGTCCAGTGTATTGTGTTTTTTCTGATTTCTGGCCTGTAAAAACCACCTTTCTCCATGTTTAATGATTCTCAATTTATCAGGTATGGGCTTAGACATTCTTGTCACAAAATTTAAACCAAGGCTTTTTTTTTATTTATTAATTCATCCATTGTGGAGATTTTTGGTTTTCTTTGGTCAGCAGTGATATTAATTTAATAACTGCTCCCTACAAGGTCAATGACTTCTCCTAAACTGGTTCCATAAAAGACGATTTTGTTGAGGAGGTTGTCCCTTTGTACAGTGTCACTGACTTCAAAAGTCATGTCAGACTATCAAGAGGACAAGTGGAGGCAGCCTTAATCTAAAGCATTTCCAGGCCACAGTATTATCACTGATATTTGCATGTGAGCTTGATCGTTTTCTCTTCTTTGCTTACTAGGACCATATAACCACATTCAACCACAGTATCTAACAGTGTCCTCACCTGTCTGTGGACTCAAAACATCTCCATCACGTTTGTTCCCTGGTCAGTGCACATCTGTCCCATCACATTTCATGTCCTCCAGGAGAAGCACTTCACACACATTTCAGTTTCGGATTCAAACTGCCAGATATCTGAATGCAGTGTGTGCTGTCAGTGGATGCTACATTCCTGCTGTAAAACCACACTGGAACAATCCCATAGCCTGCTATAACAGAAAACAATTTTATTCCGTCATCCTCACTAGATTCTGTGAAAGTGATCGGCATTTCTGTCGTGTAAATGTGGGTTTACTGATGAGATGAAAAAGACAGACACATAAATATCGTTTTCAACATTTTTATTTTGTGTCCTTTCTTTTAGTAACTCAGTCATTTCTTGTTGCTCCTTCCCAGTCTCTTTTAATTAGGTCAATATTTGACCCATGCATGTGATCGGTGTCTTTTCAAATCCTCTTCTTCTTCTCTCCTTTTGTCTCCTCCAGCTTGCCAATTCCAGCCTCACCAGTGACTCAAAACCATCTGTCCTCCACCGAGCGTGGGACTGGTTAAGTGTCTGTTTTTTTGTCCAGTGTGGTGTAAGTGGCAGTTGAGGGACCAGGCTGCTGATCTTCAGTGTCACATGGTTGTTCCACAGTTGAAGACTGAGTGAGCTCAGTCTATAATGGTGGAGTTTGACTGAGAAAGAGTGGTGTGGAAATAATGGTGCCCAGTGGGGTGGGGAGTCACAGACAGGACGTAATTTGATGGCACCTTTGTCATCTCTCACAATAACTATAGCTGTATTCATTGTTGCTGTCAAAACCAGATTGTGCAGGTGCCTTCTATGCCCAATTGCATAAGGAGATATTCTGTTACATATTTCTTATGTTTTACTGCAACCATCCAATAAATAGCTGATAAATTTATCAGAACTGAACTTTGACTCAGTGTGAATAATTTTTCTTGAGTAATTACTATTATGTGATATGTAGAATAATAGCAACTTTGCACATAACTTCCACTATATTAATCATCTTAATGGGCAGATGAGATGTGGTTTGTGATGTTTAATATTTAATCACACAAATGTAACAAATAGAAATCTTTGCACCACTGAATTGAAGATTCAGATTTTTAGGTTCAAGGTTTTTAGGTAATACAGAGTGGATTTTTATTTGTTTAAAGATGCCACTGTTATAATGGAAGAGCGAATCAGAGAGAGATTGGGCAGATGTAGCTGATATGCAAACCCATAGCCTAGTGCTTCTGCCCGCTTGTTGCATCAGATGTGACAATGTGATCTAAACTTCCCTAGGTGAATATAACCTTTCCTATTTAAGGGATGTGTGTGTGGTTAACTCACCGTCAGGTCACTCAGGCCAGGCGACCTCTCTCGACATCCCTCAGAAGCTGCTTCATTGGTGCAGTCAGCCAGCCCGCTCTTCGATATGTGTGTTCACTTTAAAAGGTGTATATGCATGATTCATGGTCGCATCCCTCTCCCTTTAGGAAAAGAAAAAAGAAAAGCAAAACAGGTGATACCCACCATGCTGGTATGTTTTTTTTTTTCTTTTGTCCTCTATTGTCTCCTTTTTAAATTTCCACACCACCTTTACTTACAAAGACGTTTCTGCACATTTTCTGAACAATCTGCTACAGCAACAGAGCTATCAAAATATTCCATCTAAAACACTATAAGAATGCGCAAGCTGACCCAGAAACTGACAAGATGGACACACAGGTGAGTCAAAACTGTGAGCAAGCAACACAGGATTGCATGCCAGTGTGGACTTTGCAACTCCACATGCATGCTAACAGACTTCTGTCCAAACAAATTTACCATTTTTCTTAAGAGGGTCAGCCAGCGGTTCAGTAACCACACTGCCTTTGGGTACAAATGCATTAAAGAATTCACACACACCCAACACACCTGTAATTGACCCATCAAACTATCCCACCTCCCCGAAATCCAGACTTTTCACATGACATCTAAGTTGCATATGAAAGTCATGGTGTCACAAAATCCTGCACATACATGCATGTGCCAAACTCAGATTTAAGGTAGAGAAAGCACAGACCAACTTTCCTCCTTCAGCAGATGAATGTGAAAACAGCCTTCTCATGTCAAACTGCACATACATCATTTTGCACAGTTGAGGTTAAACATCCAAAAGGGGAATTTGACCAGGTGGCCTTCATTGAAGCCTAAGAGCCTGCAACAATTAGTTGATATTACTGTGAAATTAGGATATTATGAATATCTGTCTCCCAGAGCTGTTAAACAGAAAAATAAGATTGGATTTATAGTGTTTACTCCAATGATGATGAATAGGAGGCTGACTTTGTGTGTGGGGACTCATTAACTGTTTATATACACAAGAGAGCTTTGGATAAATGACCCTTCAATACCCTGAGGGGAAATTTCTGTTGCATGGTGCCAGCTACATACAGAACATAAAGCAAATATTAGGACAGCATAAGGATACAAAAACACACACACACCCACTGACAGAAAGCAGACATAGTAAAAAAAAAAAAACATACCCACTTAGTTGTACTTTTTACAGTAACAAAGACAGCTCTCAAACAGAAAACGCCACTTGAAGAAATGCTCTTTGACAATTTAATCACATTTTCCATGTTTTTTAGTTCATATACTAAATGTCAAAGTCAATTCCATGCCATAAAACAAGTTAAGCTACCCAAAGAGCAATGTCTGGATCCAGTAAACAGAGGTGACGTCTCTTAATACCTTCATATCTTATTCTATAAACTGTCAGAATGATAATATATTGACGGTTTACAGCTGAAGGTACACCTAATATGGGATATGGTGAAACTCGACATTTAATAACAAAAAAGACTTTTTACTATTGGTATGCACTCATACAACTCATGGTGTATGTGTGTGTGAATCTGTCTGTTTCTCTGAATATACGACAAACCAAGTTGGCAGGCTGAGAAAACATCTTCCTTTAAATGGTTCTTTAGATGTCAAGACTAACTACAACTCACATTTCAACCACATGGTGGCAGTCTAGATCCCAAATGTTGAAGGTGATTTCATTTCTCCCAAATACAATAAATGCCCACCTACTAATGTTGACCATGTAAATATCTGACCCCATGAAACTGTTATAGGTCTTGTGAGATTATTACACTTTGGGTTTGTATTAAAAATATAAGTGAACTCCCCATCCCTGATTTCAGTTGCAGTTTTAACACTGATGTTACATTAAAATCTATGACTTGTAAAACAGGTTTGGGAATTATAACCTGCTTCAAAGTTAAATGATAACTCCAATATGCAGATCCTTGTTCTCCAGCATCCAGATCCTCGGACAGGGCCAGGCATTCTCCGAGTGTTTCCGAAAACAAAAATCAAATGGTATAAGCCATTTACTGTAAACTATGAAATTGTACAGGCAAAAACTCACTAAATTATCCTATAAAAAATACATCTGACAGGCAGGTTTATATGTTGGTAGCTCCATTTGAGGGCATTGTTTAAAACAACCTACATACATAAAAGTCCTCATCATGTAACTTCAGTAAAATGCACAGTGCACATACATTATACAAACGCAAGAGTTTTTCCTACCAAACAAAAACAAAAAGTCGGAACAGAGGGGAAAACACATTGGTGGGTCCAGTTTCTGCTGTTAACAATCAATTAATCCCTAGTGGACACTCTGAGATATTAACATTGTACATTCCACTGTAATAAATACAGTGAATCTGCAGCAGTTAGTGGGAATGTCACAGTCCCTTTTGGTTTATGTTAATGAGACTGTTGATAAACTGTTTAATTTATGCAGAGACTATTTCCTAGAACTGCTTTAATGATATACAGTAAATGTCCAATGCAACTAAATGGCCTGGAAGTGAATTTTAAGTATTCTGACAGACTGTGACTCCAGTTGTGAGGAAAGAATTGTTCACTATTGAATTTAGGATCCACTCAGTTGACTTAAGGTGAGAGACTTCACAATCACAGTGTGCTGATCCTCTCCCTGATCCCCCTTATCTTCTTTTAGTTGAATGCCTAATCAACAACGTTGTGGTAACACTGTGTAAACTATAAGATCTGAGAGGTCAAATGTATATAATCATCTCATAACCTTTACTAGACTAATAAAGGATATATATGCTACTTATTATAATGATCATATCATCAAAAAACGCTTAATGACATTCTTTTTTAAAAGCGCAGACAGTAGTATAACGATATTTTTGCAATTGTTGTAATTATTGTTTACTGCAGTCTTTTCTTCAAAACCTTTGCTCCAAGCATGTATGATGTATGAATAACCAGCTGAGGGCGCTACACGACCACAGTTTTACTTTAAGACTTGCTGATTTTTCGCCCAGGCATGAACGTGAAAACAATGCTGGCGAGTGTTAAAGGCAGGAACACAAATCTGGCAGCGCTCAACGAAAACAAAAGTGGCTAATCATCTAACTTCCCCGCACTTCAAGAGATCAATAGGTGTTAAAAAGCTAAATCCGCAGACCAGTTTGCCTCTCAAAGACGATAGGAGACTGCACACAGCTGCTATGGATTACCTGACAGTCTGTCACAGATACGGTGGTAAAAAGTTGACAAGATTAAGCGGAAAATCCCTTTAATCTTTTTTGTTTCATCAGACATGCACCTGGAGTTTAAGACTAAACCTTGTACTTTCTTACGGGTATCCAATACAATGATAATTCAATCTATACTATTTTATGAGCCATATGGTTAGGACAGCCAACTCCAAGCACTGACTCTGGTATTTTCTGTGAAATACAACTACAATCATGTCTAATCTGCCAAACGCACTGCGCACTTTTCAGTGACCACCTCAGTGCGGTATTTTCAATTTCCTACGAAAGATCTGTAATATTCCAACAGGAACTTATTGGATTTTTATTTGAGAACAAAGGTGACATGTCCGGATTTGAAATCATGGATCCGGAGGGGGGTCAGGAGGGAGGGGGGGTCGTTTATCAAAGGCCCCTACGGTTTGCAGCCATCGTGGGCCCTCCACCAAAATGTAGACCGACGTCACCGCTTCCGCCCTGCACCCCCTCCTCCTCCTCCTCCTCCTCCTCCCCGCTCTCCCTCCCCCGGCGTCGTTGGAGCAGCTCGGCTGCCTGCAATCCAACATGGAGTAGAGAGAGATGGGGCTCTAGCGGGGCCACCCCTCAGTAACAACAGCGACGACGCGCTTTTTACGCACAACTGGAACCGGAGTCGTCGGTGAAAACATGCGCCTTAGGACTTAAAAACGGAGTGTGTGCCTTGCGTGTCCGTGTGTGTGCGTGCGTGTGTTTGGGGAGGGGGGGAGAGAAGAGAAGAGCTGGATTCGGCTACTCAACTGTCTCTATAGGCTACGTTACCTACCGAAGGCGATGGTGTATTAAAGTTATAGGAAAGGGGCACTTGCGATCCAGAAGAAACTGGGTAGCTCCGGGAGGGGAGGGAAAGAGGGGAAAAGTGTGGAAAAGAAGACGGAGGCACAGCCAGTCGAGGGCAAGCCAAAGAGCCGACACTCGCACAAAGGCGCAGGGGGGATTTATGCGGAATTGGAGACAGAATCGGAGGAGCCGCGGAGAAAGAATGACGAGCGAAAAGTATGCAACCGCCGTGGTACATTACCTGAGGTGAAGCGAGAAAATGATAGAAGAAACACACCCAAACGAGTAAGTACTGTGGCTCAAAGATTTCTCTGCACGTATGTCTTTTTTCGCTTCTCCCAGTGCCTACAGGTTGGAGATGATCAGGGCAACTTGGTGGAATGTGCAGCCAAAAACTCCTCGTACAAAGCTGGCTTTCATGTATGCTGTGCTTGTCTTTAAAAATGTTATTCACTCGACGGGATTTGGTGCTTGATGCTGCTGTGAAGCAATGCATTGACAGTGCTGTGGAAGAGGGTTTTAGGGCCCCCACCTTGGTGTAGACCAGTCTTGAGAAGGCGAGAGAGAAAGAAGAGGAGTAGGAGGAGGAGGGGAATAAGCGTGGGTGGATCGGAAACATTTTCTGAAAGGATCTGAAGCGAGAGAGCAGGCCCTGTTGCAGCGTAACTTAGAAACTCAAACACGCCCCGAAGTTACACCTTTTCTAAACACACAAACAGCAGCGAGCTCACGCACCTCTTGTTTGTGCGTCGCGCAGTTAAATAAGGAGGAAAAACCCGACGGCGTTTGCAGGGCGAACTCTGCCTCGTTGTTTGGCCACATCTGTATGTTTGCTTCCAACCGAAGGGGGAAGTCTCACAGGATATGAGATATCCGATATGCCTCATCCGCCATCTCTTTCTCAATCGCCCTCATTTGCATAGCCTACCGCGCTCCATTCATAAAAAAATACCGACTGTAAACGACGACTTGCTCTGAAAAAAAACGCGTATGTTTCCCCTCGACTCGAGCCTCGTAAAGTCGTGTCTGTCGGTTTCTGTTGGTCAGACTGACCCGCGGATCCGGCTGTTGCGTCTTACGAAATGTAGCTAATATAGAGCCGTACAATATGTAGGCCCACAGACCTGTTCATACGGCACCCACAGGCCTATATGGAAGCGCTTGAAGCTTAAAATCAGCTTTGCCGAGAAGGAACTGAAGCTTAATGTGAATTACATTTAATACTGGGCAGGTGGCAGAGCGCTTATAGTCCTTATGTGAATGCTATTGTTAAAACCAACGCGAATAGACCACCAGGTTTAACCACAGGGAGATTATAACCTTTAAATGCACGCGAGCCTTTTGCCAAAATCAATCTCTTTAAGGCTTAAATGGAAATGCGCAGACGTATGAACAGGCATGCCGGAATTACATTATTGGCTCTCAGTTTGCCTTTAACTCCATTAGCCTATATCGACAACTTCCCTGTCAGACTACACGGGGCTGTGCTCGGTAGGAATGCCTGCCTTGCAGATCTCTGTCGGCGGGCGGGGGTGGAAGGGCGAAGGGCACCGTAGGGGATGTTTGCGCTGCTGTGGCGTGACGCCGGCTCATTCATAAAAGCCCTCTAACCTTCAGCGCGTCCCCATTCATGCCTGCCGGCCGTACTCGGCTCTGCGAGGCCGGCGTACAGAGACTGTCTGCCCGCGGTCCCACAGACAAGACAGGAGCAGGAGAAAGGCGCTGAAAGCTAGCCCCAGTTTGTGCCTCTCGTGTGTTAGCAGAATGTAATGCTAATACATGAGGAGCGCAAACTGGGGCTAGCTGCAACCATGTAACTCAGGAGAACTGCTGTTAAAACTAACCTGATTTCACTCTTAGGTGTCTTGTGCCTTTTGATACGGTTTAAACGTCCCCAGTGTTCCTCCCTGACAGTAGCTTTATCTTTAGGGCCGTGTTCTGACTCATTTATTTCTAAGTAAACAGATGCGTTAACTCTTCTTAACTGCCTGTCTCTTCCGGTCGGGGAAGCGTTTCTATGGTGATGATGTGTCGTTCTTTTCTCACCGCGTGATGTCCAAATTGGGCCACGCCCACGACGTACTCAAATAATGGCCGTTCAGTGACAATCGCCCACAAAACAAAAGCTTTTTGTCCTCTGATAATATACTTTACAAGAATTCAGTGAAACCCTTTTTCACGTAGATCCGTCAAGCAAGTTTGTGACCATTAAAACTATATAAAAGTCACAGTATGCTAACAGAACGTACACCTGCTATTTGTTAGCAATGCATTTTAGCGGCATGGACTAGAAAAAAGTGGAAGTAAAGATTTATTTTGTGACAATCATTAAAGAAATAAGAAATATAAAATACTTATCACTGAACCCTGTTAGTCTAATCCCCTAAAGTTTTTTTAAGTTCTAATTCAAATATGTACTCTTTTTTTCATTTTTTTAGCCAACTTATTTACTGTTGAATTTAACAGTCACAAACAAACATTTATCAAACCTTTGCTCTCCTGCAGATTGCAGTTCAATAAATGCTATTGCTGTTATCTTCAGTATAAATTTATTTTAATTAGCGTTGATGCTCGCAAAACAACTTTTCACTGACATGTCAATTTACCTCTTGATTCTCATTGGTTAATTAATATCTAGACTGCAATATCCGAAAACTTCCAGCAGCTGCAGGTCTGTAGCCATGTGTAGTGTACTCATATCTAAATATGAATGCATTTAACGTAGTCATCTGCCACTGGCCTGCTTCCCTTCTTTAGCTAGGTGATCTAACAATGAAAAGCCTATGATTGCTAGCAGATGGGTATTTTGAAGGTAAAATTATTGGTATTCATTTTGCATTTTTACAGTTAGTTTCAACTGACGGTCTTTACGATAGTAGCCCTTTGGTACTTCTGTCCTGCTTCATACAAAAGCATTTATTGTCTCATTACTGGGTAGAGTTGAACCGATGTGCAGTTATCTGCTATTTTTTTCTATTGTGGTTTTCTTATCAGAAATAAAAGCATGTTATGGTATTAAAGCTGGGTCAGGAGATATAAGCCACACCTTTATACCCTTTGTGTCGCGTTAAAAAGGTGCAGCAGTATAGCCTTTTTTCTAATTATGTAGCCTGTGTGAAAGATTAGATACTTTGCTTGTTAATTGTATGGCTGTTTAGCAGCGGATCACTTTTTTTCTACTGGTGAATGCTAGGAAGATTGAGTCACATGCACACTTTGAACGCCTCACCTGCTCAATGAAGTAATCAGATTTAATGTGTCAGTTTTGCTACCAGGAGGCAATGTGATTAGAGGCACGCACACATACATTCTGTTTGTGAGGGCCTTTTGTTGACTGCTTGTCCTAAACGATAACCGTAGCCATCATGTCTGCAATTTTGAGGATGTGCCTCTTTACCCCTGTCCTTCAGAGGACATTTATTGCCTTTTTTATAGAAGTACAACATCTCTCTTGCACACACACACACACACACACACACACCCTGTAGAGTCACAACATGAGCAGAGGATGTATTGATCTGGTGTGTGCTGCTGCAGGGTCAGCATGTGCACAGTCAGTATTGGACAGGAGATGCCTGGTGACATTCAGCTAAGGTCAACGTAGCAACGAAATATAATCCATCCCCGAACAGAAAGCACTCATCAACTGGCAAACACAGCAGTGAGGAGTTAGCAGGTCTGCATGTTCCCTCAGCAGGACTGTTCTGTTCCTCACACATATATTTTTCTACGTTAGCAGCATTTGATATTGAGACTATAATAATCTTGACTGGAGTGGAATTTCGGGACAGTGGAAAAGTTCATCACCAATATAATGCATGATTGGCAGAACAACTTGTGCTAAATTATAGATAGAAGCAGTTTCACATTTTGTTAAAGGAGGTTCCTCAGACATATAAAACTAGATGTGTGTTGAAAGTAATTTACTTTTCCTGCTATACAGACTTTCCTTCAACCAGCCTTGTCTCTTCACTTGCTTGAGGAATTTTCAACATTTCCCACAACACAACAACAAGCCAGAGGACCTGGATGTGTTGCATAGTTGTTCATGTATGTGGAAAGATTGATCGCAGTAAGGGAAACAGAAGAGGTTTTTTTGTACTCAAAGTGAGACATCAAATGCAGCATGTGTTGAAGCTGCATTGCATTGCTGGTCTATTGAGGCTGGTCATAGTGTAGAAAATGGTCTTTCTGTCTGTCTGCTCTGTGGCTAGTCAGTTAGGCACTGACCATGAAACCTGATGTTTCCTGTTGATGTTTTAGGCTGCTGAAATAGTTCCTATTGTCAGACTCCATTTGTAGCTAGCTAACATGTGTTTTATGTGTACAGTATTCGCATATACTGTAAAAAGGGTACATAAATGTAACTATTCATAAGACAGTGGAAAGAAACACTGAGAGGGCCTTATTTGGCAGCTCACACACACACTTTTGTACTCAAAAGATCACATCATTTCAAAGATGAAAGGAAAAAGAGGAAACAGCGTGGAGACAGAACAAAAAAACATGACAATCTGCAGGAAAAAAGTCACAAGCAAGCTACAAAATAGGTAAATAAGTATTATCTTAAGCAGCGGTCTGTTAGCTTAGATTGTATGTATGTACTGCACACACACACACAAAGAGAACACTGACACATACTCCATGTCCACAAATGAACTTCCTTTGCAAACCCTTTGCATTTTCTCTCTTTCTCGCTCTCTGTATTCCCCCTCCACACACACACACACACAGACACACATCATGTGGAACAGATCCTTGGTCACAGTATTTCCTGTGTTTTACAGAGCAGCTCATCACTGGTTGCTATCCGGAGCCTTTATATAATGGCCTGAGTTGTTTATATCTGGAGACCAAACAATGAACCCAGATTGTTTGCCTGTTTTTTTTTTTAACTAATCTCTGCTCATCAGCTGACTGGATGACCAAGATTATAATAGCTTGAGTTTTCATTCAGTTCATTCAGGGTGTTTTTCCCTCACTGGTTGAAGACTCAAATTCTTTTCAGCTCTTCAGTGAACGAACTCTGTGAACGTTTACTTTTTCAGTAACCAGGGCGCTCTGGCTGATTATCTTTTCTGATCTGTCCAAAAAGAGATGAGAGGGGCCAGTGGCTTTTATGATTTAGCTCTTCATCTACTTCCACCAATGCCACTTTTTCTCCATACACAACATCTAAAGGAAAGGAGATCAACTTCAGTTTTTGTGTCTGATGATTTGGCTGACATGTGAGACTGTTTTGCTGTGCAGATTTAAGGTTTTAATCGCTCTTATACAACAGATCTTTGGTGATCTCACCTACATGAAAGGGTTTACAGTTGTGAATTAGTTGCCCTACTTCCAAGCAATTCTTGAATTTGAAGCTATTTCAGACGGATGCTTCTTGGAAACTGCATGTTTTCATGCTAACATCTAATTAAAACTATTCCCAACAACTCGTAATGCAGAAAGACTACAGGCTATTTAAAATCAACGACAAATAGCACCAGGAAACATTGTGGCGCATCATGTGTAGTGGTAAATATACGAGAATATTTAGACTAGGGAAGCCCTAAGTGAACAGACTTTCTAGTGTTCATTATGCAAATCATTTTCAGTTGGTTTGGTGCCCTGGCGCTGGAGTACGGGTCGTCCTATTACAAGAAAAACCTTGCATATGACAGTTAAAGTAAACAAGGACTACCTGATCAAACACACCAAAGCTGATATTTTGGCGGGTGTCGATCAAAGATGCAGAGATTAGAAATTAGAAAACCCCTTATCACTTACATTTGACGCCAAGCGGTAAGCCTAACTCAGTATAAGAGGATATGAGTCATTATAGAGGGTCTTGGTTGACTTTTCAGTAGCTTTTAAGAGGTTTAGACCAATCAGCTTATTTTCAGTATGGTTTCCACAGTGATTGAGCTGGAGGGGCTGCAGAATCACCTCAGGGTACAGTTCCAAGTTGCTGGATGACATGTTGGAACTGCAACACAATTGTGTTGAACATCTGCACATTTGTTTTTTGGAGCAAAGATATCACAGTGTCCTGACATTGTCATTTTGAGACTTTGCTTCTCTCCTTTTTTGAAATATTTTTGATTAATGCGCACATTGCAAGTTTTTGTACTGCAGCGCTGACAACAATCTGCCCCAGACAGCATTTTTTTTCATCCGTTTTAAAACGATTAACTGCAGCGATGCTGTTTTGCTCCCACTGAGATAATCATGAATGCATTTGAACTTGCATCGTGATTGGTCAGTTGGGTATGGGATGTTTTCCATTAATATTCTTCTCTGTGTATTATTGACCTCTCTGTCATGTCGACTGACACACTCGACTCACACCGGCAGCATGAGTCTTCTGCTGCCCAGACATGTGCGTGTACCATGTAACTACAGCTGATTGACAGAAAGCCGATCAAACTTCCCCTCAGGAGCCTCCGGTGTCAATAGTTGTGAATGAACTCGCTTCACCCCACCACTCTCTCCTCTCACTCTGAAATGAAAATATGAAAGCTTTCACAATGTTGTTGGCTAAGTCCTCATGTTGTATGTGACTTGACTGGGTCCAGACTTTTGAATCAACTCCACCAAGGTGACTGATTCATCCGGCATCACGATAAAGCATTCGATCCAATCAGCGCTGCGTGCAGAACTAACGCCGTTGTCAGGCGTTGTTGAGCTGTGTGACAGAATCAAGGCGGAGGAGCAATAACAATAGCGTCCCCTATAGTTGAGATAGACTCTGCTGTTGAGCCTGTTCTAAATCAATTAAAAGTACCAATTATGACTATTCTAACTTTGGTACTTTAATGGTACCAGTGCATTTAATGCCTTCTACTTTGAAGGCATTCATTCAAAGTATGTTGGCACGGCTATGCATCAGTGTCGACTTAACATGACGTTCAAGTGGACATGTTGGTCTGTAGTGGGAAATCGAATCCTCCTTTCCTACTTAAATCAATTAGATTGGAGACAATGACTGACTAAAGATGGAAAAGTCTAACAGTTCTAGACAGTTCTGTAAATCAGCAGGCAAATATGTGACTAAAATGTCACGAAAATGTTTTATGTATTACTTATTTCACTTTACTTTGCCAAAATCTGTTTTTTTTATACAATAAAACATCCAATCTATGATCTTGTGTGTGTGTGTGTGTGCGCGTGTGCGCGTGTGCGTGTGTGTGCACGTGCGTGCGCGCGCGCAGCTCCACAGACAGAGGCGGACCCTGTGCGGGGGTGTGTGTGTGTGGTTCTGTTGATCAGGCAGAGGCGCGGCCAGTCATTTCTTATCACAGGAAGTATAGCCGCCCTTATCACACATGGCTGGGCTGCCCTCACTGGCCCTTTTATCTGTCACACATGAGCTGGATTCCAGACCTGATAACCAGACCGCTTCCCAGCCCCCTTTACTGTTTTATTGCAATATTGTTACACACGGATCATGTCAGGTATTTGCAGGGTCCAGCTCACTAAGTAGCTGTAGTAGTAGTTTCTGCTCTAAACGTATGTATTCAAAAAGTTATTCTTTCCAGCAGTAACTTTGTGGTGTTTTGATAGTAAATTCGGACAGAAGGTGGATGCTGACATGGCTTACAGGCAAATAAAATTAACAAGTGGAACTGAAGAGTTCATTGACAGTGTGCTAATGTGGCTTTGCAGGGAACCTACAGATGTGTACTCCACCCACAGCTCATTTCCTCATTATGATACTGACTTGTTTGCAAGGTGCGGACCGTGCATGGAAATAAAGAGTATAGAACCGATGCTGCAAACACAGCAACACTGCAATGAATATGAAAAACATAGAAACCAGGAAGGCCAGTTTGTGTGATATACAATTGTTTGTACTTTCATTCACACACTTTACATTCTGCATAGGGAGTCAATCACTTGGCTAATTTTATAGAGTATTGCAAGTTTTCCATTATACAGTAGATGTTTGCTTATTGTTTTGTGCCAAGATAAAGAAATACCACTGAATAAACACTTGAATGTTTGTTCTCTTAAATGCTGGCTGGGTTTTGTTAAATCATCTTTAATCAAAAGTTTAGATTAACTGTGTGTTTCTGAAAAGGGTCGCTAGTGTTGAACCCATCGTGACTTCTCCTTAGCTTTGCAAAGCTTTATTATGTCTTACAGCTCTTATCAGTGTTGTTTTCAGCCACAGAAGGCAGCTGTTTTCAGTGAACGAGCTCTAGAAGTCCACTGTACACTACCAGCCCAGCAAGAACAGACAGATAAAGTTAATGACAAGCTAGCGAACTTGGTAGTGAGATATCTCCCTCAGGAGTTGGTGGAGACCAAAACAGAGCTAAAAGGAGAGTCAATATTTGACTTGTGTTTGCAAAGTGTCTTTAGACACAACTCCAAATGAATGCTTATGTTGATATGTTCCTGCTGGATGTGTTCAACAGTTTGCATCCAAAGTAAAGAGCATCATTCTTTCCCCCAGAAAAAGCATACAAGTGACTGTGAACATGGAAGTAGGGCACCTCCAGCCTGTCTATGCTATTTTACATCTGTGTGTGAAGAGAAAGTAATGGCTGAAGTGTGCTCAAAGAAGCTGTTTATAATGTTTGTATATCAGGCTGTTGAATTTGATGCTGTGCGTGTTTGCCACGATACTGTAACTCAAACGTTATATTATTATATTGAATGGCGCCTACGCTAGCCGGAGGAGCTTGTGAGTCATAGTGGGAGGATGTCAGCTGGCAGCAATTCAGAAATGTGGCCTGAAGACACATAAAAAACATTCACAAGTCATTGACCACCAACAGGCACCAGAATATTGTGTTATAGTGGAAGAGGTTGTGCAAAAAGTTTGGCTGGCAACTGTCGTTTAGTGCCTGTTGTAAGAAGTAGAAAGACACACCCTGCACCTTTGACCTGATGGTAACAGCTCTGAAACGGATGTGATGCATGAATTACCTGCTCTTTCCTTATCAGCAAGGTGTTGACTTCCACCCTATCTTCCTTTTAAACTGACTCATCGCTCCACTTTTGAACACTTTGCATCCCACCCTAAAAGAGAGTGAAAGTCCGTGCAGCACCTGAACACAGCTTTGTGAGCGTGTGAACATTCTAGATCACCTGGCACTCACTTATTTTTGGTCAAATATTAAGCTACCGTAACATTTGGAAAAAGTCTGTATAAAGTTAACGTTGGTGTGTGTGTGTGAAATCCACACAAATAGGCGATTATAAATAGTGTATTTATAATCTTTTCTTAAAGTGGGCGCCACGCTCCTTTTTCAGCACCGGTACCTCGTGCCACATTCGCGGGGACAGAATTAGATCCACAGTTCCCAAATGTATGTGTGTGTGTGTGTCGGTGTGTATTTGTGCCAGAATGTGTGGTCACTCCCGAGTGTATTAAAGTAGCGCGTTGCTGCTGGTTGTGGCTGTCTGTGTGTTCCAACCACAGATTACAGGGCCCGTCGGCAGACGGGGCTCTGCACATGGGTCACAAGACAGCCCAAACTGTGACAAGTTCATCTCAGAGAGCTGATAGCTGCTATCGTGTGTCTTAAAGCACATGTGCTTATATAGCACAGATTTTGCTGTTATTTTTGTATGTGGGTGGACTGGATGTGTGGTTCCATATGTGAATGTGTCATACATGTGTTTGAGTCATGTTAAACTGCTGCGGTACTTTGATGTAAAACCAGCAGTTTGGATTTTCACGCTTAACATTTCTCGGTGTCAGAGCAGCTCCGGAGGCAGAAATAATGTCACTGGTTTGTCATTTCACTCTGCAGAATACTGCAGGCCTACGTTCACCTGCGCAAAACCGACATACAGCAGGAACTGCGACTTCAAACAGGAATGCCACATCTGTTTAGTGGTCTCTCGTTACAATATTTGTTGTCAGATAAGGCCAAGTGGTTAGCAAACCTTGCTAACACCAACATCATCCAAACACTATACACTATACACACACACAGTGAGTGAGATTAGGACGGTAGTTTATCTGAACAACTATCCTCAATTTTGCACCATTAGTCAGATTTAAATCTACTCTTTGAACCCATTTTTATTTCAATATGGGAGCACAACAGTGGTGCAAATCCAGAAAGGTAGCACGCTGCTACCCAGAACAGCCTTATAACCACAATTTCAACCACAGTAAAAGTTCCAGTCGAACATTGAACAGAAGTCAACTGTGAAGTCGTAAAATAACTTAATTACTATAAAAAGATGGTTACCAAGCCGAGCTGACCTTTCATATTCAAAATAGCTAGCAGCTATAAGGTAAGCTAGTTCGCTAGCCTGACCCTCCAAGATCATGAAATCATAGAGCTATAAATAGATCACTGACATTGCTGTTTTGCATGTCTATTGTCTCGTTTATTGCCATTCAAGTTTCCCTCGTGGTTTAGAAGAACCTGCATGACTATTTGCCTCCGCCTGTTGTGGTTTGACATGACAAATGAAATGACACCAGCCTCCGTACTGTAGGCTATCACTGAAGCTCCACGCTGCAGACAACATCTTCACTCCTGCAGTTATTATCTTAATTTAATGCAACCCGAACACAAGAAGCTGTTAATATCTGAATGGGAAAGTGTAATGTGGTGAGGTGCATTCAGAGGAAGCATTTATTTTAAAAGTGTGTGTGTGTGTGTGTGTGTGTGTGTGTGTGTGTGTGTGTGTGTGTGTGTGTCTGTGTCTGTGTCTGTGTTTGTTTACGTGAAAGTGCAGACCTTGTGGGTGAATATATGGTTGCTGTTCTGTAGGAGCTGGTTGTCTGCTGTCACCCAGTCAGTCTGTCATTCAGTCACTTTTATGAATGTGTGTGGGTGGGAGCTGGTGAACCAGTTTTGCCACCTGTGTGTGTGTGCGTGTGTGAGTGAGAGAGTGTGTGGGTGTGTTTGTGTAAGTGTGTGTGTGTGTGTGTGTGTGTGTGTGTGTGTGTGTGTGTGTGTGTGTGTGTGTGTGTGTGTGTGTGTGTGTGTGTGTGTGTGTGTGAACATCAAATCCCTGGGACTGTCTGTAAGCTAATTATATAACACCCCCTTCTCATTCACTCCCACTCGGCCTCTCTTTCTACCCTCTATGTTTCTCTCCAACACACACACACACACACACACACACACACACACAGGGTGCAGCATCGATGGAGTACACAGAGGTACATCCTGTTATTGTCAGATCATTCATGTGGATTGTGACCGTGTTCATTGTGTCCCTGTGAGGGTGGTGGCTGTCATGCTAATGCTTGAGAATGTCTTGTTTTCTACCATTCAGCCTCCATTGTATTGTCTCATGCTAGCAGCACTGACGACTCTATTGACTGCGGAGGGAGTTTTTGTCATGTATTGTGCTGTGCTGCTATATAGACCAAACTGGAGCTGCGTTATCTGTCAGTTTGCATGACGTGTGTCTGATCCCGGCTGGTTTCTCCTCTGCTGCATGCACTCACACTGACTGGTGTGTAGTTGGAATACGATTTCTCCAGTTGAGGTGATAATTGTTTGAAGTAGGGTTGCTAACGGTGCTGCGACTAATGGTCATTTTTATTATCAATTCATCTGTTGTTTTTTTTTTTTTTATGAAGTGATAATAATTAGTCTATTAAATGACAGAAAATAGTGAAAAATGGCCACCAGAGCCCAAGTAAACAACTTCAAATTGCTTGTTTAGTCGGCAGCCCAAACCCCAAAGATATTTACAGTAATATAAAACAGGGCAAAGAAGCAAATCCTGACTTTTGTGAGGCTGCAACCAAGAAGAACTTAGTATTGCCACAAATGGTGACCCAGATTAATTGTTTTTGAGGATTTGAAGTAGAGAAATTCCACATTTTCCTATTTTTTCTTAATAAGGGACTTTGTTAATGTGTTATTTTAACATTTGTTTCTTTATTTCATTGTGACAGCAAAGGCAGGAATTGAACCCGGACATTACAATTAAAAATTTTAAATATATTATTATATAGTAGGCCACTGGTTGCTTGAATAAGAGATATTTTTACAAATAATTGCAGGGTCAACCCAGGAAAATGTCTAGCTGAGTTGGTACACCATGCAGATCACAACTCATCTTGTCTCATGATCAGTTTGATTAGTAGATAACTGAACAACAGCCACATTTATAAAATAGATGGCGTGCAGTTGTCAGAATTGTCATTGATTCACTTTCTGGTGCTTGAGTACCTCATCCATTGAATTATCATCTCATGTTGAAATTCTCCTCTCAAGGAAGTTTTGATACCACCAAAGAAAATGCAACACAAAGCTACATTTTTATTAAAGCCTGTGTGTGTGTGCGTGTGCGTGCATGCGGACTTCTCCTGGTGCAACACCGCCCACCTCAGCACAGCGAGGACCAGGCAAAGTCGTGACTTGAGACGCCCTCAAACATTCTGCCACAGTGTGAATCCAGCTCTATAATAAACTGCTGTGGCATTAACGCACACTTAGACTCTCGCCAGAAAAATTAAGAGTAGTTTGAGTTTGCGGGATAGTCGGTTTTTTACAAGGTAAGACCAGGATGCCTGAGGAAGAATTTTTGTCGCCTGGAGGGTTTTTGTGATGAATGAAGAATATTTGCTGTGAGGTTTAAATGCACATTTTCACCTGGTAGATTCTTCTCGTGCTGTTTTCAGGGGAGAATTTACATTCTTTGATATTCTGTTTTGCTTGTTTGCTCCTGTGGATTTGACATGTCTGTCCTAAGCGTAGTTGCAAATTCTTTTTGTTAACATGCAGTGTTAATGAACTGAACATGTTTTGCTGCTCCCAAACGTAGATTGAAAGCTCCTGTCCTCTTCTTAATACTTTCATTTTCAGCTGACACGTGTGCTGTCAGTCACAACCCTCTCAAAGTGAAGAATGTAGTCGATCCAAAGTATTTTGAAGCAGAGTTGCACGGAAACGAGATACAGCATCCTGTACATGAAATTCTGCTGGTGGCATTTTAGATTAGGTAACACCTAGATTTTAGTGTGCGTGCTGATGAACATGGCGGAGTGATAACAAACCTTTGAGTGGGGCAGGAAAATGTATCAGGCGAGTATCAAGCTCCTATTTGATAATGGAAGTCAGGGAGCTGGTTGCATTGGTGATGTGGATGATGGTCCTCTGTGAGCACAGACACAGTGAACCTATATTGAACTTTGCTCTTTTTTCCAGTATTCATTTAAAGGCTTGGTTTCACGTTAAAGAGGTATAATGGTTTAATTAGGCTGCATTTCTGTGAAGCTTCAGTTTGTGTGTTTAAATCTTAAGACATTGATGATATCGATCATCTTAAAGTGTATCAGCTCGTTTTGTGCCATGTTCTAATACACATTTCAGTTACGGTTGTAATGATTATTCCTCTCTCTCTTTGTCTGTCCAGTGACAGCTACATCGTGCGTGTAAAAGCGGTGGTGATGACGCGGGACGACTCGAGCGGTGGCTGGCTGGCCCAGGACGGGGGAGCTCTGACCAGGGTCGGGGTGTGCCGTCTTCTGCCACCAGAGCTGGCCCCCGTGCCGGCCTCCAGCTTCTCCCAGTTCCTCATCCGTGGCGAGCGACTGCGAGACAAACAGGTAAAACATCAACAAAAGCACGCCAAAGTTCATTTAAGGATGAGATAGGAAACATGGCTGATATGTGCTGGATGAACAGGTGATCCTGGACTGTCCGCTGAGGAAGGACCTTGTGTACACCATAGCAACGCCCACGTTTCACCATTGGAAGGTGGAGGACAGGAAGTGCGGCCTGTCCTTCCAGAGTCCAGCTGACGCCAGAGCATTCGACAGGGGGGTGCGGAAAGCCATCGAGGACCTGGCTGAAGGTACGCTGTGCTGCAGTGTTGCTGTCCAAGAAATTACAGAGGCGCTGAGACAATGCATCAGCAGAATCAAATACTGCAGCTCTGAGATCTGTTTCACAAAGGTTTCAATCCAGGAAGTTACCAGAACTGTCAAAGGTAGAAAGAGAAGTGAGTGAATTCAACTCAGAGGGTTTATTCGATCTGAGTGACGACACATTGGACACCCAGATGTTCCCGTATCACCATAACATCTGTCAGTGGAGTGTTGGATGCTTGAGTTAAAGGCTGCTCCTGTTTCTTTCTCTGTAGGCTCCACCACCTCCTCTACAGCACTCCAGAACGAGGGCGAACTGGGTGACGACGACGTCTTTACTGTAAGCATGTTTCCCACGTTCATGCACCGTTATAGAGGTTCATCTGTTTTTTTTTAAATTTCAACAACTTGCCCAATGTAACTGCTACAAATCCTCATCTACGTGCTCCATCTGAAGAAACAGGGTAAAATAAAAATAATTATCCTTTCTGTTATTTAGTTTGACGCACTTTTATGCACTTGACTAGAAAACATCTCTGTGCTTCCGTTTCCCAGAGGAAATCAAAACTAGCATGACTGGCTGCCTCCAGGTTGTCGCTGCTGTGCATCAGAGCTGAACTCTCCTCAGTTTTCCCAGACTGGGAATATTTGAGTCTTGAGGCGCAGCCGGCAGCACCGGGATGTTATTCTAAGGTTCAGTTTGCAAGGAATCCTCCAACAGATTTGTGTTACAGACATGCGAGGGGCTGCGTTGGTTGGTTTTTCCTAATACAATGCAGGAAGGCCAGTAAACAGACCCATGAGCGGTAACACAAGCACACGAACTACCTGGGTCAGATTTCATGTCTACCTGGCGCCTTAAACAACACACAGCACTGGTTTGGTCCTGTTTTTGTGGACTGTCTTGATGGTTGCAGTCTTCTGTAGCTCAGTTTCCACCAGTTGCCAATCTGTATCTAAACACCTTTTATGGATTTGTCATTGAAAAGAAGTACTGCTAGTAGGCACTGGAGTAAACTATGGTTCAACTACTCAGCTAAAACCCCAAAGGAGTCTTCTGCATCCAAAATGACTTTGTTTCTTCCATTTAAAAGAAAGTGTTTCAACTCCAGACCCCCTCCCTGTCGCGTCTACCTGCCATGGTACAAGAAGCATGTGTGTGTTTGTGTGTCAGAGCCTCTTTGCCTTAAGTTAGCATGAACGACCCCCTCCCCCCACTCTGTAACCTGACACCAGGAGCAGCAGGCAGGGTCAAAAGGTCACTTCCTGTATCCCACCACCTCGCTCTCTCCTGGTGACCCCCCCTCCCCCGCGGCCCCTCCTTCACCCACCCTCTCCACCCTCCCAGTTGAAAAAGAGAGTCGCCACCAAACTAGCAGCTAGCAGCTGTTTCCCAGCTTAGTGCGGGGCCGGTGATTTACGAGAGGAAGTGCCTCGTGGTTCATCTTTGACTCGAGCTGTCTGTGAGGGCCAAGACTAATAGGTGCTCTGCTGGGAGTGTACAGCCACCACAGAGACACATACAAACACATGAGGAGGGGTGGAGGGAGGCTACAGCGCTGTCAGAGGGTGGAGCAATCGCTGAAATGGAGCATCGGGTTTTCAGGAAAGCTGTCAGTGCTGCGAATCCAAGGCAAGTTCTTGCTTTAAAAGCTGCCAAACTCACTCAAAATAAGACTCAGCTGGTAAGTCCCATTTCAGTTAAAGCTCCGTAGAAGCTCAGCAGTAGATAAAATTTAAATCAACAGCGAACAGCCAGCAGAGGTGCACATGCATTCTTCTCCTGCATGTTGTCTGGATTTGTAATCCAGAAACCACAGAGGAAAGGCCAAACAAACTCGAGCCTGCCACTTTTCAGTCTGTGTTTAAACTGTCTCATTATATGTGTCTGATAAAGCTGCGCCTAGCACGGGTAAGCTTACCTTTGCACAGGTGTAGTCGGCGCAAGGTGTTCTGCTTGTGGAGGGAGGAAAATAAAAACAGACAGACAGCGAGCTCTCCTCACTATAGATCAGGTTCAGGTTTTCAGGTCATTTTCTAATGGAAAGCAGAGTCACAGTTATGGATTAGATGAAGCATAATTGCATGTTTTGGCCTCAGGTTTGATGCAGATACATGTCTGGTCTGTCCGTGCAGGACTCTCGTCTCCACAGCTGTTCTAACAGGTTGTCTTCTTGTATGTCTTCTCATGTCTGCTCCCATCCACCTGACGGTCATGGTCCTCAATCCTCAAAACACGAGACCAAACAATGTGAAAACCATCAGGTTGTCAAATGTAATCTTAACATTGCCTCGACACTCATGCTGATAACGATGGGATGCATTGATGGGTTCAGTACTGATTGCTTCGTCTGTGCTAATGACCTTTCCTAAAGTTAGCGCCGGCGGCAGAGTTTGCGAGGCGAGTCGTCGTGGACAGGGGAAACGCTGCAGCAGATTTACAGCCTTGGGGGGGGCGGGGGGGTGCAGAGCTGGGGAGAGCTGGGATGGACATACTTCCCGAAATTATTCCTCGTTCGCCAAACCTAAACTTAACCCAACCCTTCCTCTGTCCCTCCCTTCGGCACGTCTCCTTTCTCTGTCTCTATTTTGGCTCATTCACAACAGGGGGAGTGAAAGCTATTGAAGCAATTCTGGGCTCATCCCAGGAGAGCGAGACGGGACTGTTGAAGGATGAATCCTCCCGAGCTTTGAGTCAGGACATGTTTTGTGTCAGAAAATAACTTGAAATGCCCTCTGTCCAGCCTTGGGCAGGAATATATAGAGGGAGGATGTCCAGAAATATAAACTCTCCCCCTCAACTCCTCTCCGGCTCTCCGTCCTCTTGTGCAGCTCGCAGCAGAAAGTCTGGTCTGTGTTTTGAATTAGTTGCAGCCGCGGAGGCCAGAGCCGGACTGGTTTTAAACCGTATCGGCTCCTCCCCCCCGGTAATGTCTTCTCCAGGGGGGCGGGGCCCGGAGCGGAGGCAGCATGTTATGTTATTTTTGGCCGGCTGCTCTGAGGGCTTTGTAAGAAAGCTGGGGGAAATTCTCAGCATGGCGGTATCCATGTGGGGAGCAGGATATAATAGGGATAGCTTCAGCAGACAGACAGACAGACAGACACACACACACCAGATCTGGGTCATATAACTCCCACAAATAATTTATAGCGTTGGTTTTAGGCTGGTTTTAGTGCCAGGTTTTGACACATTGGGTTAAAATTTAGTCAGTTTTATTAAGTTTGATTTGATGTGTCACCTGTCGATAACCCTTGTCGGATATACAGTAGTTCTGTTTGGATCGATTGTAGGTCAGACAGCAAGTGACGAACATGTCGATTCATTTGAAACTAGAATTGGAAAATATGAATTTAGAGTTTCCCACTGACCCAATGATGCATGCAGCTATTTTCTGGCATTATTTTGTTTGGTTTGAGGCTTTTTGTCCAAAGTGATGTAGCATTTTTAGGAACGTCGGTCTACGTGTCAGTCAGTCAGTCAGTCAGTCAGGCAGTCCACCACATCGGTTGCAGGCTGTTGGATGGACCTATTGGATGGCATGCCTTGCTGTCTGACTTTGGTGATTCCCTGACTTTTCCTGTTGAACCATCCTAGTCCTAACATTAGGTCAAAATGTGAGTTAGTCCACTACTTTTGTTCATGATCAAACCCCTGCAAAATTAAGGACATTCCCATGAGCCTCAGCTGTACTTTGTGCTATTTAGCAAATATTAGCTTCAAAAAGGTTCTGTTGCCGCTCTAGCATTAGCATCTAAGTCAAAGCAGTGTGTCTAAGTACAGCCTCGCAGAGCTGCTTGCATGGCTGTGGAGTCTTGTTTCATCACAGGCATACTGTACATTGCGAGCAATCTGGGGTTCAGCGTCTTGCTCAAGGACACTTCAACACATGTGGAAGAGGACGGGGGTTCGAGCCACCAACCCGACCATTCATAGCCAGCTGAGCTCCAGCCGCCAGTTTCTGAGGCATTTATTTCAGTTTGTCTTTCCGGCAAATGTTGAAGAGAAGAGGAAACAGATGGAATCAAGCTTCTCATCTTTTCTGTACTTGTCAGGTGGAGTTGTTTTGTTTTTTTTCGTGGAATGAAAATCACATCATGATGGAAAAAAGGAAGCACGGACGTCTCATAGCTGCTGTGAGCTGCTGGCAAAAGACGACCATGTAAAATTCAGCCATGGCCAAACTTTCTTTGGCGGACAAGCTTGTTGACCTTTGATACAAGTTTCTGTGGCTCTGCTGACTTCTGGTGACTAGCCATGTGAAACTCAAAGCAAAATGAAACAAATGCAGAGAGTGATTTGGAAACATAACTTTTCTTTCAGCAGAACAAGCCGTCATTGAGTTACACAGGACCCCCCCCCCCCGTGAGCTGAGCGTATCTCTCGGTTCAGAAAGACAGTCCACTCGTCGCTGTCCTGAAACAGATGCTCACACAGAAACAGTCCAACTCCAAGCCTTCCAGAAGACAAAACCAGTTCTTCTCCTCACACACAAACACCTGCACCCTTTTCATGAATATGTGGAGGTGCACACATGATGGCACAGGAGTCTTCATGACCTGCCTGTCAGCTGATGCGTTGCTCTGCCCCCAGCATGCCCGTCTGAAACCTGTCTGTCTGAGCGCTGCACGGCAGCGGCCCGGCTGTCTAGTGTCTGGCCAAGGTTTGAGTTGGAGTGGAGCCCTGACAGCCTTCAGCGGAAAGGGGACAGGATAGTGTTCACACACACACACAAACAGTTTTTGTGGAAACTCTGTCAGAGAGGTTGTCGTTAGAGGCTGCAGTTTGTTCTGCTCCATCGTGAGCAGTGAGGCGTTTCTAATATTTTGTCCCACCACTGAGGGTAAAGTGTATGCTGTCGCCGGGTCAGATGAAGTCCATCACAGTTCTTCCTGCACATGCAAACTCAGCAAACAATAACAGTTGGACTTATTTGACTACCAGGCCTCTCCAAATGCCAGATGCATTGACATCACTTGACTCCTGCGTCCCCACGGTACCCTTACTAACCAGACGTGTTCTGAACAAATGGGATCACCATAGAAACAGATTTTCTCCATGTGTGTAAATGGTTAATTAAATGTTAAACCTGATTTAACTTAAGGTTTGATGGCTACAGAGATTTTCTTAGTGGCTGCTGTTGACGTTTTATGGTGGATGTCGTTAATAATAGTTGAACTTGCACACACTGATCCACCGCGGCTCAAAAAACAGAGCTCACACTTCCTGTTTTCCAATCAGAGCTGCGCCGAGGCTTCCTGTTTTTGTTTGTCCAATTGTGGAGTCCTCCTGTACTGGCTATTTGTTTGGTGTATCCAATCGGAGCGCAGCTTTCAGCCCGCATCCTGTGTTTGTTTGTCCCCTCAGAACACCACAGACAGCTCATCCAACTCCTCCCAGAAACTGGAGAGCTCTCTGCAGCCGCTCGAGTCCTCGCCCCTTCCGCAGAGACACAAGTGCATGCTGGGACACCGCCACGACCTCCACGACCCCTACCGCCTGTCAGACCACTACTTCTTGGACCAGGTGAGACATGCAGGACCAGGTGCTCTGAAACCATTTTTGCGAAACGTTTGTTGTGATTTTTAAGTAAAATTCATTGTTTACTGCTCAGCTGAGCAGACAGTAGTCGGTTGCAGCCAGCAGGGTTTAAGTTTCGCTCCCTCTCTCTCTCTCCAGCCGTTGCCTCGACTTCCCCGTCACGTCACCTTCCAGGAGGACGAGGAAATCGTCCGGATCAACCCTCGGGAGCGCAGCTGGGAGCGAACCACCGAGCGTCATCATGGACGGCCGTCGGACCGCCCCTGGCTCACGGGCTACGAGGACTACCGCCACGCCACCGTGCGTGACAAATTCATCCAAATGGACGACTCTGAGTCCTACGTCCACTTTGCCAAGACGGAGGCGCAGAAGCACGACTACACCTACCCGCTGGCACCAGCCCTGTCGCCCTCAGACTCTGACCCCGCCCTCGGACCCTTGGTCAGTAAGGGCCACGGCAGCTCATATCGGCAAGGCTTCTCCTCTGTGGTCTCCTCCCAGCCCCGCTCCTTCCTCCCGAGCTCCTCTCCATCCACCAATGGTGGGAAGGGGCGGAAGGAGGACGGGGTGGAGCGCGCTCAGTGCGAGCACTGCGGCGAGGCCTTTTACGTCTCCGACAACCGGAGAGGCCGGTGCCAGGATGCGCCGGACCCTGTGCGGGCGTGCATTCGGCGGGTCAGCTGCATGTGGCTGGCAGACACGATGCTCTACCACTGCATGTCAGACCCAGAGGGGGACTACTCAGACCCCTGCTCCTGTGACGGGGGCGAGGGCGGCGGGGGAGGCCGGCTCGGCTCGCGCTGGCTAGCCCTGCTCGGCTTGTCTCTGGTGGCGCCCTGCCTCTGCCTCTACCCGCCTCTCCACGCTTGCCACCGGGCGGGGCTCAGGTGCGGCTGCTGCGGGGGCCGACACAAGGCCCTGAGCTGAGCGGCCTCTCGGAGGAAGCAACAAAAAAACCTAAACCCAACGCAAGCACAGGGAAAGGGAAGGATGGGGAAATACGCAGAGGGGACAAGCGGTCACGGCTGCTCGCTCTCTTGCCTTGGTTTCTCTGGGTTTCTCGACAAATTCCAGACACTGAAATAAGCCAAAAAAAAAACAAAAAACAGTTGGTGCATTTTCTGAACGGCCTGGGAAGATAAGCTCCCCCTTACGGCAGACAGTTCTCTCAGCTCTCCACGTGGCCATTTCATGCTCTGTTTCTAGTGAGAGAGCACTCTTTTTCAGGGGGCCTTTTTTTTTTTTTTTTTTTTATAGCTGACCTATATGTCATGTATCACATATGCAGGTACTTTATACTTTGTACACTGACTCGGCGTCAAAGAACTTGAATTGTTTCTTTGTTCTGTTTTTTTTCTCTCCTTTGATGTACGCGTGGCCATTTTGTTTATATTCTATTCCAATATCAGGCCCGCTCAACTCCAGCTACAAGAGAAATCAGACACTACACCTCTTTGCGTGTGTGTGCGAGTGTGTGTATGTATGTGCGTGTGTGTGTGGATAGTATATGTGCATGCTTACAGTGTGCGCCGAGGCCTTTTGTTGTCTGTACTGCAGCTTATAGTAAAGCTCATGTATATAGTCTACATAGCTCTCCACCTTCGACATCTTTGTTCACTGAAACAAACGTGGTACTCATCTTAATCTTCTAATAGCCCAAAGATTTGTGTTTTTATCCTATTTATTTTCTCACTGAATTGATCCGCCAGCAAAAGGACGCTGGGTTGTGATTTGCTCACACGATGAGATGGTGCTTCACGTCACGTTACGATGCTCGAGCATCCGTCTCCCCGCTCCTTTCCCGTTATTTCAAACAGTGCCTCAACTATCGCCTGAACCAGGAATCCATCCAGTCTGAGAAGTCCAGTCACTTTTCTTGGCTCGAAGCGGCGTGAGATTTTAAGGCCTCGTTTTCTGCAGAACCTCACTCAGCAGTCCGTGTCACGTGAAGACCTGAGAAGTCGATCAGAGACGCCGTTGAAGTCGGCGCCCGTTATGCCTTAAAATGTGGAGCGTCGTGCCGAGCGTCACCCCCCCGTCCCCTCCGAAGATGTCTGCTAGGATGACGCGCGAGAGCGTGCTCACAGCGCCAAGCAATCAGCCTCACCGTCACCCTTTTAAACGCAGTGTAAACTATTTTTGTAATGAAAAGTAATTCTTAAAAAAGGCTCTCATCAAGTGTGCTTGCGATGTACAATCAGCTCCCGTCTTTAAGCCGCCCCCCTTGCCAGCGGAGCCCACCAGTCATGATGTGGAACAGCAAATTCATAACTGGTGATATGATTGGTTCAGTGAATGAACTTAGTATGAATATAGGTATTAAAATCTCCTTACTAGTGAAAATTAGTATAAAACCTTTTGACATGTGCAGCCTCATGTCACGTTAATGAAACACAAGTCATTATTGAGTTGAAAAGGAAATAATCAGACATTTTGGGAAATATTTCGCTGTCTTGCTAAGAACTATGAGGGAATTGATACCACTCTCATTTCTGTTTAGCTAACCTGGAGCCTGGGGAAAGTTAGCTTAGCTTAGCGTAAACACTGGAAGCAGGGAAATCTTGCCAGTCTCCGTCTAAAGGTAACATCCACCTGCCAGCACCTCGAAAGCTCGCTCACTGAAACAGTCATTTGTTTAATCCGTTCAAAAAACGAAGTGTAGAAACAAGTTGTGGTTTCATGCAGGTGACAGGATGAACTCATTCTTGGCCTCCCAGCGACTTCCTGGAATCTCCGCTTGTGTCTTTACCTTCTTTTATTTTACCTTTGAGTATTTCCCAAAGTGTCAAACTATTCCTTTAAAGCCAGATTACTTTTGTGTAAATGGGAGATTAAGAGATCTCTTGCTGAAACCAGTTACATCGACTGGCGTGCGCTGTTCCTCCGTCCTACAACGTTTTTGTTCCCTTCAAGCCAGTTTTGGTTCACGCCACCCCCACGAAGAGTCGGATGATGGACTCGACTGAATTGAGGTAGAAACAGTTGAAGCCTGCTCATTCAGGGTTATGGCGGGTGTGTGTACAGACTCAGGTGGTGGGAAAAAACAAAAATTGCGCACTCACTCGCCGGTGTCCCCTTCTGTTTGAGTGACACTTCAGCCAGCCAGTCACGCCCTCGCACCGGCAGCGCGACACTAAACCTGCAACCGCCTGGGTGCTTTACGCTTCGTCTCGGCCCGGTCGATGGCAGCATCGGGGATGTGACTGGGAACACAATAAGCTTTTAAAAACACAAAAGAGAAGCAGGACATCTGTTGGGTCCCATTGGTAAAGAACGGGAGTCCGAAAAACAGCTGAAATCCTGGAAACAAACATCCATCCCTGATTGTTTTGCCAAGGAAATGTCACTTACTGTAGTTGAAATGCAGAATGCCTGAGGATGTCCTTCTTCCTTCCCTGGTTGTGTCTGTTTCATGCATCCTGTCCTGTACCAGTGTGTCCTTGGTGTGTGTGTGTGTGTTTTTAACCCACATCCCTTTCCCCTCTCCTGCTCCTTGATCCGAAGCTGCTGGGATCAGCTGAGCATGCTGTCACCCAGTAACACCTATCCAGTGGAATCAGATCCTCAGATGATGGGATGCATCGGGGACAGGGCCAATCAGATTGGAAAGTGTGTGTGTGCGTGTGTGTGTCAGCGTTAAATCGTTTTTTTTCTCCGTCTCGTCTGGTGTCCGAGTGTGTTCTCACATGTCAGAGCCATTTACAAGTGCCTGAACGCATCCTCTTTATCTCCTTGTGTATTTAAATTGAAAAATTAAAGAAACGACTCCCTGTAATGAATTAGACCCATTTTTTACGCTTAGTATTTTTACCTCTGTAAAAAAAAGAGCAAAAATTATATTATATATATCAAGTGTATGTTGTACATTTTTATTTCTATTTTGTTTTTTTTTTTAAATAACTGTTTCTAACATGTACGATGGATGTAGCTCTTGCTTTCGAGAAGGAACAGGAAGTACTTTGTAGATACTGAAGGGTGGCCAGGTCTGTGAGAAGTGAAATGTGTGTCTTACCTTCCGCCTCCAATAAAATGAGAGAAAACAGTGAAACCACATGTGAGTATGCTGCTTAATTTTACTCTCGGAGTGACGGTACTTCCCCATAAATACCTACTGTAAAACAAATAGGGCCCATGCATTTCCTATCTGTAACTTTTCTGCAGCATGCGTCATCGTTTACCTCCACGTTCCTACCAGTTTAGTCATGTTTTCTATCAGTGCATTAAAACAAGTTTCAGCTCATTAAAGGAACACATTCATCAAAGGATTTCTGTAAGCAGATGATGATATAGGCGATTATAAAATGTAAGGAATCAGGAAAAAAAAAAGGAATTTACACTCGTGCCAGCTCCTCTGTGAGGCTGTGCTTAGACACCCTGGTGCTAAATGCTAAATGCTACTGTCTGCACGCTAACATGGAGATGTTCAGCAGGTTTAATGTTTACCATGTGCAACATCTTAGTTCAGTGCCTTAGTATGCGCTAGTTTTGTGCATGCTAAGTGTTATTAGTTTTGCAGGTTTTTGGTCATAAACCCGAGTACTGGTGAAAGTCAGATGTTGCCGGAGGAGAAGAAGTCATGGGGGGGTCACCAAGTCTGCAGGATTAATCCTCAGGAGAACATGAATGCAACATGAATCCAAATTTAGCATTTTCACATCTAAAAAGCTAGTTGTTTTGGGGGGATTATTCTGTGTCTGGTTTATTGAATGTATGTTTGAACAAGGACAGACTCAAACATTCAACAAATCCTTTGAGGCCATATATGAAGTCCCTAAACAGGTTTCTTAGAACAAACACAGAATCTGTAGGGGGAGATAGGATGTCACCAAAGACTTCACGAGGAGGCCTGAAGTTTCTTATGTTTTAAAATGTCTAGAGAGTGATGCACAAAACTCTTTGTGGAGTATTTAACGGGAAGAAGCACAAAGAAAATAAGCTCAGCTTAGTACACCCTGCTTCACTCTCTTCAAGATGTCTTTCCCCTGCTGCCTCCCTCCTCAGCAGGAACATGTGATAGCCATCGAGGACGTCGAGCTGTTTCACTCAGGATGTCTCTGGAAAAGCATGTGGGCGATAATGATGGAGCGCGAGAGAGGGGAGGAGGAGGAGGAGGGAGAAAAGAGAAGAAAAAGAAGGTCCCCGAGGGCTTTTGGGGGCCTGCTAAGCAGCTCAACGGCTGCAAACAGCATCACAGTCCACATGTGCAAACATTTAAGATATCTGCTCGTGTAATGGGGTCAGCATGGCCCCTCTCTGGGTGCACAAAGCACCGGCGCTCACTTCCCAGTGAAGTTTACAGGAATGGGTGGCTTGTCCTGCACCAGTGCTGCGGTCTCATGTCCGAACATAGGCAGAATTTTGATGTTTTCCTCCGGACGACTGAGATTTTGTTGTCCGTTTGCACTGCTTCAGCCTGTTGTGTTTGGTTGTCAGGTCTAAATGGTCTGATAAACCCACACTGAGCTGAGAGGTCGCAGAAGTAAAGATTACAAGGAGCCAGATAATTGTTTAAGCATTGCCTGACTGAGTTCAAACCCTGCACCTGAGGTGGAGTGTGAGACTGCTGAGGAAAACATCCCTCTACTCCCACCCTGTGGAAAATGTTTTAGCTGATAAGAGTTTGTGCAACTAGTGAACCAGTAGAGAAAAATACTACAAATTCAGTCATTTTTGTCATAAAAGTCCTCCAGAAAGTTAATTGCAAGTAAATGTTTTAGCAGCTGAAAATACTCAAGCACCAAAAGTAGAAAAAGTGCTGACAGTGAAGAATGGTTTCTGTGTATTACCACGTGTTAACATGGTAATAAAACGCCCCCAAAAATAGACATTAAAATGAAATAAAACAAAAAAATAGAGCGATGGAGAGGTTGTTTTTTTTTTTTTTTTTTTTAACATTTTATCCAAAACAAGGCTTTCATTGAGACAACGCCACACCACAAGGTCCATTTAGTAGCTGTTCTGGAGCTCGTGGTCGTATCACACAATCAGTCCAGTTGTCATAAAATCCAAATTTTTTGGAGTATTTTGGCTGAAAAGCTGAGGTTCAAAGCTTGGTCATGACTAATTCTCTGTCTAGTTTGTCTAAAATTCACTGTGGAAATAACGCTTTTAGTCTAAGTACATGAAAAGAAGAAAAGTTAAGATTTTTTTTAACTACTAAATTAAACATAAAGGAGTGAAAAGTACAATATGTGCTTCTTAGTGGTAGTAAAGTCCCTGCAAACTGCACCAAAATATTTCAGTATTCCCACCTCTGCTGGAACCCGGCGATGCGCCTATTTGTGCTCTGATGGGGAGGAAACTTCAAACGGCGCTTCAGAGGTAACAGTTCAGGGTTAAGAGGGAAGTGGCAAGAGTCGAGGGATTAAAATGGAACCAGGCCGGAAGAGTCTGGGTGAGATCTTTATTTCAGGCACGGAAAGAGAGCCTCTTCCTCTGGTGGCGCCAGTCCTCTGCCACTGTTCCATTTCCTCTTCCTCCTCCTGGTCTGTGTGCTAAGGCTCAGCCACCTTCAAGCCTCCATCCTCTTCTCGGGTATCATCTATCAGCCCCTCTAACCTCCCTCCAGCTCTCTGCAAAAGAACTAGAGTTGCAAAGGTTAGTCCAATAATCGACTCATCAAGTCTCTCATTTTACAAGCAAAAATGTCAAATATTTTATGTTGCTGCATGTTACCAGGTTCTCAAATATAAGTTTTCGGCTTTTCCTTGTCTTACATTATGATAAACTGAGTACATTTGGGTTTGAGACTGTTAGCCAGACAAAAAAAAGACATCTGATGACGCCACATTGAGCTCAAGGAAATTGTGATTTTTCGCTGCTTTCAGATTTTTCTTCAAAAATAACTTCAACTTTTAAGTCACTTTATTCCAAACTTAAATAAAAAGCCATAAACAAGCAGTGCCCGGCTGCTCCAGTGCGATATCTAGATTTCCAGAGTAAAAACCTATGCTGATAACAAACCTCTGCTTCATTAAATACTATTTTCTTGTTGCAGAAATGAATGCTGCTGCACACATGTTAGTGTTACACAGTAGTGCAGTGTAAAGGAGGCAGAAGATAGATGATAGTCAAAGCTGAAACATAATCTAACATTAGCACAGTTATCCAAGGGTCATAAAGTCATCAACCTAACTCTGTAATATTGGTTAAATAGCAGGTCTTTCTTAAGTTTGCCAACATTGGCTAGCATTAGTTACCTGCTGGTCATACAGACCAGGTACGGCTGTAGCAGCAAAACACCTGAGTGTTTATTATTTTATGATTTCAACTATTTGTACTAAGAGAAGAAATTTGTTATTTCTTCTTTAAAAAGGGTTTTAAACAGTCTCGCTTTAATGCTGAGAGATGAGCACGAAATGTTTGGACAGGATGGCAGAGTTGGCTTCTTTGCTGATGTCGATTTGACAACTGACAAAACAATCCCAACTCACTGACGTCCACTAACTAGCTTCTTCTAGAGCTTTCAGCTGTATCACATGGTCTTCACCGGAGGAAGGGGCTCAGTTGTCATGGAGACAGATGTGTTGACATGTGAGCTCAGTATGTGTCTCAGCTGGGTTTGTTTTGTTCAAGTATTTTAATCTCAAACGTGCTAAAAATAAAACCATAATTAACAAGTGGTACAGTTGAAAGCTGAGGAAAAGGCTTGTAAGAGGGCCTTGAGTTTTGGTGAAACTGTTTCCGAGGTCAAGAGTGAGGAGCTTTCGCACATAATTTCTGTTTGGTGTCAGGTAATCAGATGATGGTGATGGCTGATGGAGGCTGGACAACAAGCCTCATCTGTGTACACTGAATGAAAGAACTGAATTAACTGTAGCAAGTAACAGCAGGTACACAGGATGCCTTCCAATCTTACTGCAAATGGTAAATTTTGCATTTAATTTTCACTGTAAATACATGAAAAGGATGGCCTGTACCCAACAAGCATGTTCATTACGTCTGGAGAACATGACTTGCAGGCCAGAGCGTCTCTGCAGCAACGCTTCATTTGTAATATTATGTTGTGACACATGTGATCCAGTTTGGATATTGCACTTGATCATATTGCAATTTTGATTAATAATTTTGTTTATCGTTCAGCCTTTCTTAAAACAACTTAAACTGCGAACAAGAGATGTGATTTTGAGAAATGAAATGATTACTTGGGCACAACTATGATTAAGAGTCGATAGTTTCAGACATTTTTTCATATTCACTGCTTCCTTTCTCAAATGTGAGACTTTATTGCTGACTGTTCACTGAGCATCTCTGGAGTTTGGACTGCTGGTCACTTAAAGTTTTTATTTGAGAACATCACTTTGTGCTCTGAGGGTTTTTTATGGACATTTTTACACTTTTTGGACAAAACAATAACAAAACTAGTCGAGGAATGAATCGATTATGAAATAATTGTCAGGTGCAGCAGTTTCATTAACTGATCTAATCAGCCTTAAATACTAGTTTGTAAAACAGGTCCGACACAAACGTCCTTATAAATCACTTTTCTTTATTTAAATCAGCGTTAGGCAGTTATGCTATGAACAACACAGGAAAATAAAAACAAAAACAGTGACAAAAAGAAAGACATTAAAACATGAGAGATCCAGTTAACATTAACTGCACTTGGCACTGGATAGACGTTCATGGAAAGAGGAAAAAAAAAACACATTTATCATACTCAAAATAGAAGTGCCTCCAGTAATCATTAAGTCGACCGTTGGGAGCGAAAGGCTGGAGAACGTAAAGATGGTCTCAACAGCATTTCAGCATCCACAAAATACCGTTTTATTTTCCCAGTTTTGAGTTGCTCTGCGCCCTGATTCAAATCCGTCTCATCGCTGACCTGCGACTGCCCCCCTGCTTTGGTGGACCTGAAGGAATACGACAGGTGAGGCGCTGTGGCGTCGTTAATATTGCTACAACTGATCACAGCCATTCATTCAGCTTGAGATTTACACCGAGAGAGGAGGCAGAGGCGAGGCTGACTGATGAGGAACAAATAGTATCACCCCCCCCCCATACACACACACACTCTCACACACACACACTCCATCATCATCATTGTTGTCGTCTCACCACCCACAAACCCCAAAGTACCGTCATACACCCGATGTCGAGCTCAGGGGCTGTCCTTTGTGTATTTGTCCCTTTTATAAATCAACCATCAATTCTTCATAAAAACATGGAGGAACTTCTGTTACCACAATACACTCCATTTACAATGGTAGTAGTGCACAGCAACGAAAGAAAAAGTCAATGGAAAAACAAAAATTAAAAGATACAAATTGAACTCATACATCCCACAAAAAAAGGAAAAGCAAAACAAAAAGTAATCCCTCTCCCACAAAAGAAAAGTCATGATATCGTTTATAAAAACCGACATAAAAATGTGATCAGTCCTCGCTCACCTGGAACAGATGCTGAAAGCGGCCCGTGGCTGTTTGAGGTGGACCCTGATTGTGATATAACAGACGCTTACGAGCTGCTGAGAAACTTTGCATCGATGTATCCTCTCTGGAGGAAACCGTCTGAAACGCTCGCTGCAGCGTTCACCTGCCGAATTTAATTCACAACAAACCTATTTGCAGGTAACCGTGCAGAGTTAACATTCACCGCTCTGGTTTTAACCTTCTCCAGCAGAAAATCAGACTCCAAAATACACCAGCAAGGCAATATTAACCCTTTAAATTTGTTGTTTAGGTAAAGGAGAGGTTTCAGTGTAAATCTGCAAAAGATGGAATTGGTGCTCGGGGCTTGCAAGGAGAAGAGTGAGCCAATCCCAAACCAGGAGAGGAGAGAGGAGAGAGGAGACAGAGGAGGAGACAGAGGAGGAGACAGAGGAGGAGAGCAGGGAGGTGACGGCTCGATTTCCTCTGATGTTTGAGGAGTGTCAAGAACCGAAAGAGAGAGGAGGAGGGATAAATAGATATATACTCTGCAATGTGGGCGAGGGGGAAATGTGTGTATGCTGTGTGAGTGTGTGTGTGTGTGTGTGTGTGTGTGTGTACGTGTGTACGTGTCTGTCCGTCCAGTGCTTTATCTGACGGTGACTCCGAGTTTTTCCAGCACGCGGACTCCTTTCTCCTGATACTCCTCCCGGGTCAGCCAGAAGTTGTCCTTGTCCTTCATGATGTCGGCCAGCACGGCTCCGCCCAGGAACACCATGTGCTTTCGCCTGGGAGGATCCTCGATCCGGATCTTAAATTTCTACAAGACGCGGGGACACAGAGACACATAAGAGGGTCCCATGTGACAAAGACAGGTCCTGTAGTCTACGAGCCTCAGTGTTTTGTTTTTCCTCGGCTTGGTATAATTAAGATCAGAATGTTTGTCTGATCACTAGGAACTTAACTTTGCACAGTTTCTGTCTGGAGATTTGCATCAAAGTTGGTTCTGGGGGCCTAAACCTTTTTTGGATGAAACTGAATGAAACGCTTCTTAAGGCTTTTCCAACACCAGCAGATACCTTGCTGGTGTTTGTACATTCAAATCAAAATTTGGAACTGCTCCCAGGGCAAACGCAAGAACAACTGTCATTACTTCAGTGCCCAGGGCAGCTTGGCTCAACCAGCATTAGCAACAAGATATAGCATTAAACAGCTGGAGGCTAACGCCAAAAACTCCAAACTTCAAATATTGCATCATAACTGAAATGTGACAACAGAAAAGCCAATTGGCGGGACAAAACTATATCTCTTTTTATTGTCATTTGCATTAACGCAAGTCCAACATTCACTCTCTTTTAGCTCTGTTTTGGTCTCCACCAGCTCCTGAGGAAAATTTATGAAGACAGCTGCCTGCTACGTGTACAATCAACACAAATGAAACAAAACAGCATCATTTTAGATCGCTATGCTAAAAGAGGAACAGCAGAGTAAAACCTCTCTGATAATTATATGAGGGTTTGCTACTATGAGTGACACATGTCACATTACAGAGACATAAGATCTTTAGTTAATCTAAATATATTGATCAGCAGCTTTAATGTGATACTCCACTCAAAATCAGCTTGGAAGGTGGCTTCAGTTCGTCAGATACAACTGACCAGACTTACAAGAAGCATCAAAACATTAATGCAAACTTCTCAGACCACTCCTGCCACACAACCCACCTCTCTGCTCCGTCCGTCTGCTCACTATGCTCCAAACACTCATATTTTCACCAAATAGGGCTAAAGACACAGCTTCTGTTTGTTGCTCACGTGGCTAGCTGTCTAAACGTAGTTGCATGCAACAAACAAACGGCTAATGGTGCAAAGCCACAAATGAAGCTGGTGTATTTAGCCATATTTTAAGAGTTAGGGAAATTAAATCGAGCATCTGGAATAGCAGAGAACAGGAATAACCAGCAGGCATAGTTTAGAAAGTTTGTCTTGATAGCTCTGTTCCCCATTTGTTAACAGTGGAATCTACTGTAACCAACATGAATTACAGCCTCTGCTCTCCATGAAAGAGTAAACTACGTTTTTAACAGTCATCAAGCCGAGTCTGTCTTGTTACAGACTGCACACATTTGATTATCGTTTCATGAAAGATATGTGTGAAAAACAGGACGGCTACATATAAAGACTCCCATTCCAAAAAGATGAACAGTCTCAGAAACAGGCTGCAGTTGTGGACAGAAAAGTAAAGCACATAATGACTCGCTTTTAACCCTCATGAGTCATCTGCAGACCTTTGTTTACAAAATAGTTCTGTGTAAGATCATCTGTCTCTCTGAGATACTCACGTGGAAATATCATGTAGTGATATTTTTCCAAAACAAATATTTATCATTGGGAAGTGAAGCTCACATTTGTTGTTATTAAAGTGCTCTGTTTAAGTTAAGTGACTGTCTGTTAACCTCTGGCACCGCCTGGTGGTGGTCTGCATACACTGCACCAAGTTAAGACTAAAGATTTAATGATCAACATTGCTCCTTGCACGTGTGTTCGAGACAGACACGGCTCAAGTAGTAGCAGCACATAATACAAGGCTTTTAATTTTTGCAAATGTGAACTCCCAGTGTGTGGGATTTAACGTCATCGGGACAAAGGAGATACTGTCAAGTGTCAGTCACCGTTCACACACTGAACTCACTCAAATACATTCCCTTTCTGGCACTTTACTGCTCTCTCACATGTGGAAGACCTCGCCCAGGCCAACTTAAACAAACCCAGAGAATCAGCTGGAAATAGTAATTCACACCAAGTGAAAGGCCTGGTGCAATAAAGTCAGACTTTGGCTCATCTGTGTGTTGAACTTGACCTCCTTTAAGACGACATTGATCACAGTGCAACCAATACTAACCGAGCTCTATTCTGAGCTGAAATTAATGTTGTATGACCTGTGAGCGCACATCTGAACAGTTTCAGCTCAGTGTAATTATAAATGAGGTGTTGATATCTTACCGAAAGCTTGTCCACGTCTCCCTTGAGCACACGCTCCAGGTACAGCTGCTTGAGTTCCCTCTCCAGGCGAGAAGGCAGGCCCGGGTACATGGTGGATCCTCCTGATAACACGATGTGTTTGTAGAACTCAGGCCTGACGACAGGAGGACACAGAGAAGGTTGAGAACAGGGAGAGACCAAACAATGTGCAGACAGGAAGAGAAGAAGAAGCATCTTAAAATAATACAATAATTCTAGTTGCTTTCCCAGCCGCCATATTTCACCGAGTTTGCACAGACCCCAGGTAAACTAGGGACTCCTTTGTGGAAGCTTATGGGGATGCGAATAAAGAATGAAGATAAAAATACTGACTACAAGCATTTTTTTATATTTCTACTCTTTTACATGCCCAAATATAAATTTTCATACTTTCCATACAGAGTTCTGGTGTGCAAGAAATATTTAGTTTGATGTCCAAAACCCTCTATTGCATCAGTGGGAGCTCTGCTGGGTCGACACCACCGTTTTGCATATTTCCATCTGTGTGTGTGCTGTGACTTAATGTTGTGTATTATTTGTGCAAGAGCGCTCTCAGTTAAGTATACATCAATGCATCAGCCCATCTTTATTGACAGCACAGAGTGCCTGTGCACTTTCGTTAGCCTCACCTGGTGTCTATATCGGCTGCCTGGATGGTGTTGAAGAGGAGCTCGGCCACTCCGACGCCCTCCACGTTGATGAGGTGGGGCTGGAACAGAGCCTCCGGGGCCTCAAACCGCTCTCCTCCCACCTTGATCACACGACCATCTGGCAGCTGGAGATGTGTAGGAGGGATGAGATGAAAAGAGAAGGAAAAAAGAAAATATGACACCACTGAAGAGCTAAGATCTAATGTATGACTCAACAGAGAGTCATAAATCTTCAATGTAAGAATCAAGAATGATACTGCTCAATGGATGCTTGTGATGTATGAAAGGAAGTCATAACTTCTCAATAAGCCTTTTAAAACAAAGATTTATGTGTGTTTACTGCAGTTTGAAAATAAAGTCCTACAACACTCTGGTAGTACTGCACAGCAAGTTGAAGCACAAAGAGTGTAGGCTCCGAACTGAGCAGAGTGAATGTGTGCGACTATAAAAAGGCTTCATTCAGACGAGGGCAGTGGGAGGAAGTGGAGCCCAGCCACCGCCGCAAAGTGGCTGCACAGGAAATGATGTAACACACAGTTCAGGCCCCTTCGGCCACAGTTACATTGCCCTCCTTGTTTCGGCACACTCGTGCACACAAAACCGTACTTACACATACATGTTCACACACCTACACACACACGGTCGCCTACACTAACCCAAACACTCATGGTCAGTGAGCTCTGAGACACAACATGTGCTCGGTAAGGCGTGCAGCAACACAGACTTCAGGAGCTGCGTTTAGATTCTGTGGTTCCCAGTGCAGGGAAAAGGGCCTTGGAAAGAAAAGCAAGGCTGGTGGAGGAGCGCTGCACCCCCATATGTTTGAGTCCCAGAGAAAACAGTTAGTCAGCAGCACTGCCCTGTCCTGAAGCGGCCAACAGAGCCGACAACGGGCATGTGGTAGTCTACTTAGCTCAGTGCTGAAGCAGATTTAGTTACCCCATTAGTTCTGATTACTTCAAAATACTGCCACTTTTGAATAACAAGCCTTTGAGAGGGAATTCTTTCTACTATTATTAGCAGAAACTTGTGTGCATGTGGTGTGCATAAAAATAACTCATTTTACATTTAAAAAAAAACAAAACACAACAAAAATGAGAATCCCCTGAGGCCGGGAAATACGTTATGTATTTTTAATGGCTAAGCTAAAAAAAGCTACTGCTTAATGTGTTTAAGAAAATTTAGATGAGTAAATTTAATGTTTTTTAGCAGCTATTGCGCATTTGTTTTCTAAAAATGAATACATGCTTTGTCCTCTTTACCCTTACACGCAGTCTCACTGTGTCCTGACTGGTTTTCTTGAGCGCAGGTATCTGATTTAGTTCATTCCTCTATTTCTTTCATAAGAGATGTTCTTTTTTTAATTATTGTATTTATTAGACAGGAGACAGCAGTGAGTGGGATGACATGGCATGTGTCTAGGAATGTTGGGCCACCGCAATCATCCAAAGGGAGACATGTTGGAGTTTAATAAAACTGCAGAAATGATCTATTATATGTTCTCCCTTTGGGTCTTCATTTAAATATTTGCATTATCCATTATGGCGTGTCTCTTCTTTATCCAGTTCATTTTCCCCTATACATTGCATAAAATGTCCATGTGGGGGCAGCAAGCTGTTTTAAGCCTGGCCACACACTGGCTACTGTGTCTGCACACCTAATGAAGGTTACATAGTGAGCTCAGCAGCAGTTCAACAACTATGTGAATCAACTCTCACAAACAGGTACAAGAAGCGATATCCTAAACTTTGTCTTCAAGGATTAATATAGGGACTGTACCAACAACCTGTGTACTGATGCCCTCTGTGGTCCAATACGTTTTTATTAAAATAACGTCCAATTAAATCTACATGAATTGAAGCAGATTTGTGTTTAATCTTGAAAATATACACATGTGAGTACCCACCGTGTATGATTCCACCAGCACGGTGGTCTCCAGCGCCAGCTTCTGCTCCTGCTCGATGTTGTAGCCCACATAGCACAACTTCTCCTTCATCATGCGCACCGTCTCGAAGTCTGCAGAGTGGTTGAAGGCATAGCCCCTCAACAACAACAACTGCATCCAGAGAGGGAGGGAGGGAGGGAGAGGACAGTGGAATCAGAACAAGGATCAGGAGGGTCAAACAGCAACATTCTTTATAGTGACTGCTGAGACTTCTCAATCTGTTCATTTAAACAGGAGCTAGTGGTAGTGCTACAAGCCTTCTAAAATGAAGACCACTGCTTTATTTTACAAAGAAGATGATGTCTGTTTCCCCTTCTTAAAACAGTCTACCAAACAGACTGATATGATTACAACCCATTTAAAGATACTGAACTCCAACATATTTGTTACATTAAACATTGAATGAATTTGATACCTTGATTTGCAAGTGGAATGATGGTGCTGCAGTGCATTATGATGGAGTCTCATTATCTAGAATCTAGCATCTTTTTCTTGTGTTCTTTGTAAGTCTGTATCACACCGAGAGACTGTCATGTCTGACTGAATACCTTGATGAGGTAGCGGGTGATGTCCCTGCCTGCAATGTCCAGGCGTCTTGTCAGGTGGGGCAGGCTGAAGCCCTCATAAACTGGGCAGATGTGTGTCACACCGTCGCCCGAGTCCACCACCACACCGGTCAGAAGGCCTAAAACGCACACAATATACAGTTAATAATCTACGATTCTATCAATATGGGTGTGTTTGTTTCTGAAATTTATCCATTGTGTGCTTTTTGGGCTACTGATTGTTAGCCTTGTTGGCTGGGTAAACACGCAAAAACTGGAACGATAACACATGTAATTAACTGCTAATAATTGTTCACAAGTTGGTTAGAAACTCAGAGACAGAATGGTGGAGCAGCAAACGACCTCATGCAGGGCTGTGAGTAGAAACAGACTGACTGTACGTGCAAACAGCTTCAGAGTTCACCTGACCCTGCTTGAAACAGCACACAGGTGGTTGTATTAACACACCGCAGCACTTCAGATCATGTCAGGATATCGTGTCACTGCAGTAATGTTCATGTGACTGTCTAGACTCTCTGGCACAAAGAATATCACATCTGGTATCTAAGTAGTCTCATAAAACAAATCTTTGCACAAACCGTTTGACAAAGGTGTGGTAGTTAAAAGCTGCCAGAGAAGAATATTCTACAATTTAAATAAAAAGCCTTCTGTCTCTGACCTGGTACACGGTTACAACACAGACATAATTCTGGTATCAGGGCAATCTAATTAGTGGGTGAGTGGTTTGGAAGAGGTTTGATATGGAAGCTGGAAGTCAATAGCAAAATGTTAATGTGTCTCTTGATTCAATTTGCAATACAAACATATGTGTCTTCTTACCTTGGGCGTACAGTGTCAGCACAGCCTGAATAGCAATGTAGACTCCTGCGAACTGGTAGGTCTCAAACATCACCTGCAAGAGACGCCAGAAAACATCAGACAGACTGTTCAAACAAACTCATTTCTCCTTTACCGCAAAAATACCTTTAAGCTGAACACACACAGAAATCAACGTAAACATGCCTCAATGATTTTTTCGCGGTTCTTGGTGGGGTTCATGGGCGGCTCGGTCAGCAGAATCTTGCAGTTGCGGGAGTCAATGTTGAGCTTCTCTGGGCCGAAGGTGTAGTCCCACAGGTGCTTCATGTCATCCCAGTTCCTGACGATGCCGTTCTCCATGGGGTAGTTGACTTCCAGCATGGAGCGCAGCTCGCTGGCCTCGTCACCCACCATCAGGTCCTGGTAGGGTGAGGTCAAAGTTCAACACAGATAAATATTTAGATGCAGTGTGGTCCCCCATGTCTGAAACCCAGTTTGGATCATTTAGGGTCACTGGGAGTAGGGATGAGCACTGAGTATTGGTTTAGGGCAATAAAATCAGCACTTTCAACTTGCCCTTTGGTCTGCTGGTCTCATAAAATCAGATTAACTGGATCATCAAGCTTTCACTCGCCCTGAGACGAGTCATCTGTTAGATGAGGACAGATGCATTCATGGCTTCGCCCTAAATAGCGTTTCACTTTAAAACTCAGTTACCCAGCATGCACAACAAGCCATTATTTTCCATGCAGCTACACCTGGAAACACTTGTGTTTCCCTCTAGCTACAGTAAACCACTTGTTTTAGTACCATTCAACTAGCTGCATGCAAGGCAGCCTGGCAATGTAAACAACCGCTGGGTTAGAGCTCAGTGTTAGCCACACAGTCAAGCATCTCACGTTCCATTTGGAGACATCAAAAGCCTACTGAAGGCAGCCATTTTATGGGTTCATCCTGTGTGCTTTGGCATTAACAAAGTACCAGTCACAGGCATCGTCTCCATGTGGTCTCAATAAAAAAAAAAGAAGTAAAAAGCAAAACAGAATAACAGATGTGCTTCCGTCTCCAACTTCCAGCTGTCTGCCATGCTTCTTTGAGTTTGGGCACTTCCTCTGCACTTGTAAAGGTGAGCCGCTCGCAGATACTGAAGCAAATGCTCTGAATTGGACATTCTTGAATAAAATATATTTGTGGCGTCACAAAAGTAAAGTAAATAGATCTGTGATGCATATAGATACACAACATTTATCATTGGCACTAAAACGTTCTAGCAACAGCTGACATTTTAAGCTCTTTTTAGCTGAAAATTGCTGTGATTATTCCAGGCCTTATATAGCAGCAGGATTGGGGGGGGGGTGTAGCTGTCAGGATGCAGCAGCAGATCAGAGACTCTTAAAATGGAATCAGTCCAAAATCTCTTTTAGCACTCCATCGATAACAGCTGGCCAATGATTCATCACAGCCTTTTCTGTTCACTATCAGCCTGGAGAGAGGAGTGCATTAACATAGGGGCTGTACATCTGACTCTCCGCCACTCATTTCACCAACAACACCCAAAATCAACGTCAAAAACCAGCAAACAATTTTGGATGTAGAAAAATTTAATTAACGTGTATGTAAAAAAAATGATAGAAAACAAAGAAAAAACACACACACAAAAAAAAAAAACTAAGAAAGAGAGCTTAACTTTCAGTTTAGATCGAAACATGACACAACTCTCCGGAGCAGGCAAGAACAGGAGGCACACACCAACCTGAACTTACCATCTTCTGGGCATTCTACTTCACCGTGGGGGAACAAAACATAGAGGAAGAGGAGGGTAGATATTAAAAAAAAAAAAGGTGAATAAACAAAAGAACGGGAGAAAGACAAAGATAGGCTTCATGCTAAAATAATGGGAAACTGTCATTTACTGACGCTTAGACTTCTGTTGCCGAATCAACTGATCTAAATGGGCTCAGGAACACTTTGTAACACCGCTGTCAGTAAACACAGTTTGTCTGCAAATGACTGGATTCTGATTTTTCTTCTGTTTTACACAGTTTTCAATTTTTCTGGAATCAGAGTTGTAAATTACTGTATCTACTCAAATATTTCATATATCCAGGAACACACTTGAGATTCTCTTGTTTGTACTAGAACGATGTCTAAAAGGTAGGGCTTGTGAAAAGAGGACTGATTCAGAGCTCGACTGCAAACTCTTCTTGGGGCTCACTACAAAATTGCAACAGATCTTTACCAGTGAAACGAGACTGTGGCATTGATGTGCTTATATTAAAAACTGATTTTTCTCTGTTTCCAGATCAGATTTCTGTCTCATCACGGAGACAGACTTGAAATCAAAACTTCACAGTGAGACAAAACAATAATTCAAGGAACGTCAGGTGGACCAGTTCTTACCTTGATCTCAATGTTTCCGACTTTGGCAGTCGAGCGAATGATGGGCCTCCCAACAAGCGCAGGGAAGATGTGCTCTGGGAAGTTGGAGCCTGCATAGCCGCACTTGACAAACTAAAGGAGGCAAGAAAACCAGAGCACAGAGGAAGTGATGAGGAAATACATTTAACTACTGATGAGATAAACTGTGCAGCAAGACGACTTCACCGCCATCCTGCTGATAACTTATCTGTCTAAAGGCTTATTTAGCATTTAGACAGATAAAAATGTAACCGCAAACGCAACAATCACAGAACCTCCATGTATGTACTGTATGTGAAGGAATATGAACATCTGTGGAAACCACAATAGTACCTTAAAATCGTTTAAGGTTGATCTACAGCTTTTAACTGTTTCATCTTACTAAAGTCATTAAGCATATTTTTGGTGAATGTATCAATTCCTCAAATCTTCAAATTCAAATGTTCAAAATGTCTAATAAGATGTTAATATGACGGGGCTGACACTAACAAAAATCATGATAATGTGTCTGATAGCTGTGTACCATGATACACCTGTATAAATCAATAATCTGAGAGCATTTTACAGAAAATGTTCAACCACAGAGACAATCATTAATACTGAGTGGACATAAAGACCAAGCAGGTCGAGCTATTTACTGTTCACTGCACAGAGCAACAAAAGGTACATGAGCTCAGAGAATCACTGAAATGTAAGACAGTCTGTAAAACCAGGACGAGATCGCATCTAAATTGTATCGTGGTACTTTGACAAGTGAAATCCCAGACAAGATTTCGGATTAGAATACTGATATCATGTCAACATTTTGTTCAGTTCTAATCAACACATTTTCCCTTGCGTACTGCAACACACACGGTCCTCTGCAATGCTTTAATAATAGTTTTAACACTGCTGTTAAGTGTGTGCCTGTTATCACAACATTACATATATATAGCATATACACTCAGTGGTACACATGTGCACACACGGACACACATTTTTGTACTATTACAACCTCAAACAACATAAAAATGAAAGAATGTGAGTTAGTGATTATGCCAGTGTCACTGGTTGATAGAACTAATTAAACCTTAAGAATCAGCGCACACAGCTCTCTCCATTATAAGAACAACAGGTGAAACAAACCGATTCTGTCTGTAGAAATGTAAATTCAAATCAGCGGCTGCATAATTAATCATCTTACAGAGAGCCAGTTCAACTTCTACAGTGCCATATATATTAGTTAACCAAACAATTCAAAGATGTATTTCATCTTGTTTTGCAGCTGCATGTTCAATTATGTGAATTAACAGTGGCCTCAGATGCAAAAAAAAAAAAAAAAAAAAAACAGCATGCATGAGGGCTCTGAAAATAAGTTGGTGACATATGAGGCTGCGGTTCAGACTCTTCTCACTTCCTCTTGACTTCTCAGTTCAAACCTGATGCATGGCCCTCTTTTTAAGCTCTTGAAAAAGTCACATCTCAAAAAAACTTATTAGTCACCGCCATGCTGAGCCAGCATCCTCTTTGACTGCTGACACTGTTCAGAAAGGATGTACCTACTATCCAACAGTGGCAGTGTGTGAACTGACTGACTCCTTAACATAAACACAGATCAGCAAAGTGTGTGTTATCTGCTGGATGAGGTAGAAACTGCTCGTATTGTCCACCCACCACAGCAGCTTAAAAAACCACCCAAATCCACCATCCTTGTGGACCACTGAACCCCCCAGCTGGGTTGTGACCAACGTTTTTCCTCAGTGGTGCAGATATGACCGGTCGTTATTTCCCCACTTTATTTAGGACTATTTCGAGTTACCTCTTATTCGACACTCACAATTTCCCGAGGTTTTTGTCAACCCGACAAAAGCCCTGATCTATCCAGTGAAATCATGCAAAACCAGAACTGAGAGGGGACGAATACATAAGTGGACAAAGTAAGCGGTGTGGTATTTTCAAGGCTCAAAGACCTTGCTAACCGCAAGTTATGTGCCATTTGTATCCGGGAAGTTGACGCTAGCTGCTGTACAGGAAAACATTAAGGTGTTTCCTCAATTAACCTGACACGGCCTAGCTAACACCTAGCCGCCGTTGGGTATCAGTACAAAAATTTAGCCACTTTAATTAAATCAAAATTACACCGTCAATAGCTCTGCAAAGTCGGCACCGTTTGCAAAACACATCGCTGAAATGACCGACGCAGCTGCCAGACTGGAACGTATATAGCAGACAGCCAGCTGTTAAATGCTAGCAGTAAACTAGCAGGTTAGCTAGCTGCCTTAGCGTAGTAACGGTTGGTAGCAAATGAACAGTTACTCGTCTGCCTTAATTTTGGGGGTAGTGTCGATGTGAGACCTGTTGTCAGAGCGGTCTACTCAGCTTTTATCCTGACATTTACGCTCACTCTGCGTGCTATTTCCGTGCCTGGTCTGGATGAATGAAAATTCGCTTGCTAACTGGCTAGCTAGCTACCCACCCAGTTCAACGATAGCTAGCTTGGACGCTGACAGCCCCACTTCCTGTTTCAGCAAATCGTTCGACATAATGGCGCCGTTTAAAGCAAGCCGTGAACCGATAGCGTGTCAAACCAGAACGGCAAACTTACCCCGGTTCCATTGTCACAGACCACCACTTTCCTTCCCTGGCTGTCCATTGTGTAAAAGCCCAGTTGCCGCTGAACCTCCCTCAACTTTCTTCGGCAAGCCGGAAGGAAGACACACCAACCCGGCCGAGAGGAGGAAGGGAAGGGTGCTCATCCGGTGTGAGACAGAGCCGCTCAAATGTCAGTCACTCCCCTCGAGATACAAGTTCAACTCCTGACCTTAAAATCTCATATTTTACAATCACAACAAATGAATTGACTTAGTGATATAACCAACGTTATCTAAAATCCTGATCTGTCTACGTTTGCAATATCGTCTCATTTAATTTCATGCAACACGTAAAAACAATCAGGTGAGACAAGCTTCTCATCTGGCTGAAATTCTTATTTCCTAGAACAGTCTGGATCTTCAAAATCTTAAAACAAATTGGACTATTGTTAATAGTTAAATAACTTAATAAAGCTGGAAGGAAAAAAAAACAATTATTGACAGCATTATTAAGAAAGTGATCATCATATAAAGCATTTCTATGTTAATTTGGAAGTAAGAGATGCAGGATGAGAAAGATTTGTAACATAGTAAAGATACAACATAAGGTAACATTTTTAACAGATGGAAAATGCAGATTTTAAACAGGACAGTTGAAGTGTGTTGTTAGTGGAATAATAGAGTTGCAGTAATGAAAGATCATGACTGACCTAAATAACAATAAATCTAATAGACATCCTGAAATAGTTTTAGTTGCTTTATTTTCCACTGTCTTTTTCAGAGCATCAAATCAGCCAACTGACAGGTTAAAACTGGAACCAGAAGCTAAATAACTAGCTTTACTAGCTGATGGTCAACAACCGCAGCATAAAAAGGAATTTCACCAGAAAGTTTTAAAAAATAAATAAAATATACTGTCATATTTCATGCATCTTCATGCTTTTTTTCTCACGACTTATCAAACCATCCATTCTTTCACCTCTCATATCACTTTAGTGTAACATTTGTCTGCAACATTTTTACAATTAAAATAAGATGACATATTTTATAATAAAAAAATAGACAGTACAGCATAATTAAAGTTATTGAGTTTGTGAATTAATGTGCGTGTATGGGTACGTTTAAACCAAAATAAACCAGAACACTTGACTTTAAGAATAACAGGAACAGGAATAATACATGGAAATAAACAAAATAAAAACTGCAGACCTGCTCCTTTACACTTTGCAGATTATTATACAGTAAAATTAATGCATTAGTTGAAATATATGAGACTATTCTGCTTCATTGTGACAGAGATTTATTTTTTAGGCCCAAGTCTTGGAAAATAGCCAGCAGGTGGCGTATTTTGACCAAAGCAGGACAATAAACTCACAGGTTCAGAGTCCCACATGTCTCGTTTCCTTACAGCCCCTCACACCTATGGAGTATTGAATCCTGTGTTGACTGCAGTTGATGGTAGATTAAGTATTTAGTGTAAAAGTGTTCAGAGATCAAACTTCACTGCAGTTGTGGGGAACAGCACTCTTTTGGTACGAGGATGCTTGGGAACATTAGGACCTTGGCCTGCATGAAGGACAGATTGGGCAGTCCAGAGATCACCCTGCCAGCCTCTGCACTCAGCTCTTCATCCTGCTGGGGTTTCCTGATGAACACACACACACAAACACACACAGAGTGCATTTTTAAAGATTAAAAACACAGAACACAAGGAGATGTTACATTATTAATGCAGTCAGAGAAGCATGTGTGTGCCTCAGGTTTTTGTCCCACCGTATGAATGATAATAACAATAATAATATTCTAAGCACATGGATGTAACACCTGAGCTGACCTGACTGAAGTGCTGGTTTTCTCTGCAGTGGACATGAGGCGATCCAGAGTGTCCTCCATGTTGCTGGTGTTAGCGCTGGTTTCCACTTTGCCGATGGCCAACTCATACAGCTCGCGATCAACTCCTTCACATGCGAGTGTGTGCAACAAACACACATCAGACATGTCACAAAGGGGGACAAAGTGTGTCAAGAGGACCTCCACACCCACTGCAGCAGATACATTTAGCAGCAGTGCACTGAACTGCTTGATATTGCTCTAACAGTGGTATCATGGTGGAGAGCTTTGTCTGATATAACATAAACCTCATGAATGACAGTAAAAATTTACATTTCTGCAGTTTGCATGCTGACCTGGAGGTGGACTGTTGCTACGGCTGCTGCTGCTGCTGAAGGATCTGCTCTCCTCTTCAGGACCAAAATAATCCAGGTTGAGAGCAGAGCAGCCTGCGGGCGCTAACGAGGGGAGACAGTGGCTGAGGATTGTTGTGGGTTGAGGAGGGACGAGGGAGCTCGATTTCTTATTCATAAAAGGAGAGCGAGCATCAACTTCTGATTGATGTTTTCTCCTTTTACCGAGGCAGCAGGAAGACTGAGAGTGACAGACACAGCAAACAAAGCTCAGCAAGGCAATGCAAAGGTGTTGTTATCCAACTTCTTTTTTCATTCAGAGGTCCATTCACCATGACATATCCAAGCTAGCACCTAGCTTGTGGTCACAGAGACAAGGTTGAAGTTAAGTGAAAATCCTTGGAATATTTTAGATGCTATCGCTCACCACTTATTATCCAGCTGTTACCTTTCATAACAAATGTTTGCTGTTGCAAGCAGGGCTCCCTGTTGAAAATTAGGAAATCTAAATAGTTCTGTATCCTTTGTCACAACAAAAACAAACTGACACCAAATCCCAGCAAGCTGTGTAGCAGCTCAGATGCTCCAACTTTGCATTCAACCGGAGAGAAGAGTGATACAGCTTCCAAGACGAGAGGCACAACCGAGCAGAAAGGATCAACTGGTTTATTTCAGTATTTACAAGGATTTCCTACAAGTCCTTATTGCAGTGCATTAAATCTGGATTTGAGCAGTAAATCTGAAGGAAAAAAACATTTTTTGTTGACAAACTATAGGTCCAAAGAGAATTTCAAAATCTGAAAAAATTACTTTTAAAAAAGAATTGCTGGCATAAAGGCACAACTCATGAAATACTGTAACTGTAGTTACAGAAAGTTGTTGTAGAAACACATTTGACTGGTAATGAAATACTGACAAGTGGATTTCAGGTATATATAGATTTTTTCCAAACTGAAGTGCTTGAGAATAAACGCTCCTCTATCCCATTCAGCATGTTCATACAGTAGATGCGTCAGTGCAGAGGGAGCAACAGAAGAAACACAATAAAAGCAGCTCTGACACCTTTTTTCTCCTGTTTTAACTGTGAAATCATGTCTCAATTCTTTCTGTTATGTCAATAAATCCCCCAAGCATGATAACCTCATCACAGGATAAATCAAAGCCCATAAGACAGACTTCATATAACCGACCATATGAAACACAATTAAACATTGAAGTATTTTAAAATACATGAAGCGCATATTGTTTGATATCAGTGGCTGACTGCATGGTGCGACTTGCATTACATGTGATTTGACCTTTTTGGCTCCATCACCTACAGAGAGTACACTGCCCTCTGCTGTACATACTGTACTATTACAACACAGGTGTGTCACCATATGTCACCTCATTACTGAACATTGGGGTTTTTTTTGGGTTGTTGTTGATCAAAAGACTAAACTTCAAAACTGAACATAAACAAACTTACAAAGCGAAATAAGTTTTGAATCTGTTGATTCATGTTGTTTTCACCTGTGGGCTCAACTCATCAAGGTGTCTTCTAGGAAATTACAGGTAAACTTACTGAACTTATTTATCAGCTGCTCATCTCCATCCAGTGTATGTGTATCAAACCAGCACGCTGACAAATCAACAGTGCAACACCAAATATGACTGACAGGCATAGTTTCTACAGCCTGTTGTGAGAAAGGTACGTTTACCAACTGTTTTTACTCATACAGTTAGTCAGTAATCTTTATGAGCAGAATTCATGCTACAAAGTTTTGCTTCATTGAAAGAAATTCTTCAATAACATACAGCAGCAACATGTGCTGTGCTGTAGTTTGTTGTCTAATGAAAAGCCAGATGGACAATTTCTATTTGGATTTAACTTTGATATCATGATATTTGCAGCTAGTTTTTAAAGATTTTCTATAAAAATCCATAAGGACACCAAACAAAAGCTAATTTGTGGACTTAACATTTACGCTCCACGCTTTTTTCTGGTCTTTCTTTTGTTTGTGATGTTATTTGATCTTTCCAATCATATTTTGAGATCTGGTTAGTGATTAACTGAGAAATCCAATTATTTAAAGCTTCATTATCTCCATGAATTATACTTAATTTACCACAGAGCAAACTCAACATATACAGTAATTTCACGTAGAACTGTAATTTGGAATAAAGTTTTATGATGAAAAAGAAATAAATCCCTTGTGAGCAGATACTGATCTAAACACCACTGAACTAAATCTGACTCTTACTCGATCAATAGTTTTTCCTGAGCAAACAATGAATCTGTGTTGTTTCCTCTTTTAATTTCTCTTTACCAAACGGTGTCTAACACAACTGAGGGGACCATGAAACCCTTAACAAGCAAATATGAACAAATAAATAGCTTCCATCAAAAAGTAAAGACACTTCACTGTCAAATAAAGCCAAAACTTGGATGATGTTGTCAGATTTATAGGCTAAGGGTAAGTGCGTAAGATAGTCATGCACATCAGTGGGCAGTAACACTGGAGAGTTAGGAGTTCAGCCTCCACAAGGGACAGCAATAAATGAAATTAAAACGGTTCTTTGGATAAAGAGATTCATTAAGTCAACATGGCAGCTTCCACTCCATGAGTTGACTGATATTCAGTTCAGTGTTTCGGGCTTTGCAAATGTGACATTAATTTAGCATTAAACTCCAGTTCATACAAAATCATTAAGTAGCACAAAAACAGTATGCACATCTTCTTTCCGGTAGCTTTCACAATAGCTTTGAGTATCCTTTACCCATAGAAGGTGTTACCACTTCAAGATGGACACCACAATGTTTCCCCATGACAGCTGGGACTGATAAATACTGAGATAAACTCTCTGTAAAAGGTAGCAGCAGGTGAAGATGAGACACTAGAGTAGCTGAAGGAGGGAGAAAAGGGAAGCCAGTACAGTGTTTCCCCTTTTATTGTTCTGTGACTGATGGCTAATGTTTGTCATGAGTCCCAGCTTTAGGTCTGTCAGATGTTTAATCTCTGAAAGGTTTCCTGTTTGGACAAATCATAATGAGAATAATGTGATTTCTGGATGCTGGGTCTATTCTGTGTTATTGATTGAAGGAAATTCATCAAAATCACAAAATATTGCTGACTGAATAGAGGGGAAACACATAAATTAAAAGAAGCAGGACAAGGCCTGGAGGAAGTGAGGAGGAGTCCAGAGAAGCCCAGAGTAAACGCTCAAAAGCTTTGGCTTATTAGAAGAAGCCAGGCAGGGGGATGGTTGATTCTGTAGTCTACTTCCGGCCCCAGAAGTGAGGGGCTCGGCGAGGGGACGTACCGTCCTGAGAGCTGCTAAGGCCACGGCTGCTCCAGTCCAGCTGGCTGGAGGGGAGCGCCTCCTACACAGAGAGGAGTAAACAGCATTAAAGACATAAAACACATGTCTTTAATAAAATCTAGTGGTGGCTGTCCTTTCATCTAATACAGCTGGAATGAGTCAAATCAAATTTACCTGCACTGAGTCTGCTGAGGGGTCCAGTGTGTCCCGGGGTGCTGTGACCGCTGTGTGTGCTGGAGAACCGACAGCGGCCGCACAGTCTTTGGTGGGCTCTAGCATTCCCTGGTGAGTGAAGCAGAAAAACTGGATGGTCATTCAAAAAAACAAGGTTTGGAACATGGACTGTCAACATTAGCGGGAACAATAATACTAATAAAATGTACGACCGCTGAATCAGCTCATCTGACGCCAGTGCATTAAAAGCCAAACTAATTTAGGTCACATTTCCTCCAGGTGACTCACCAGGCTGGATGCAAAAGCAGGTACAGCCAGCGGCTGCTTCTTCATGCCAACGAACACCTTTCAAAAGGCAAAGACACAAAATGAAAAAAGCCTGAAAATAAAACTTCTGTCTGAAGCCATTCACCATTCATGCAGCAGTGTCATGAGCTCAGCGACATGGCAACAACAGGAGACAGTTTGTCCTATTTTAATTCAGAATATACTTCAAGTCAAGTACTCTGATCTGGCCTGAGACCCTTTAAGACTTAACGTTGCAGATGCAGTTTGGATCACTGATAAAAAGTAGTTTTTTTGTTTTTACCAAACTCACAATGTTCTTTGTGTCCACACTGAGGCACCTGAGCAGAGTCCTGTTTGTATGGGAACCTCCCCACTGAAACTGGAGGCCAACTGCACTGTGGAGGTCCTGGTGTGGCCACCACAACCCTCCCCGACTCCTGAGAAATGGCGAGGAGACAACAAACAACATTTTAATGCATTCAGGGAAAATATTAATAAAACAGAGAAAAGTCCACTTTCCACTACAAGAGGCAAATCAAAACCTCTGTAGGTCAGAGGTCAGGACCGGTTTTTCATGACACTCAAGGGGTCGTAGAGATCATCAGTGCTGTCAGACCATTCACTTGAATTTTCTGTTGATGAATTTTAAATATTAGTAGATTTTACATTTCCAGTTCTCCTTCTGTTTATTCAAATCCTTCCTCTGCTGCTTCCTCGTGGAAGTGCATCACTTCTATATTGTTTTGCTGATTGTATTTTCTAGGAAACACCCTTCCAGATATCAGAAATTTACCAACACAAAATGTAAATATTTGATGAGCTGCATATAGAAGTTGTGTTGAACTTATTGGAAACATAATACAACAGATTTTGTTTGTTAACATATCCACCATCACCATCGTCACCACCGATGCCATCCTCACCACTGAGATCTGGGACAGAGTCCTGGTACCTCCTCCTCCTCTCTCTCAGGGACGTGTTGGGCATGAAGCAAAGCACCAAGGCTGAGCACCTCCTCCTCCTCCTCCTCCTCACCCCCCGCAGCTGGGACCTCCACCTCCGGAAAACTGGCCACGAGAAGCTGCAGGACACGGCAGGAAAGCGACGCCTGGCCAGAAAGAAAGGAAGAGGGTTCATTTTTTAATGTTAAATGTTCAAAATATGCAAAGAACTTTTGATTAAATTTAAGCTTTCACTTAGCAAACAACATAATGAGAGGAAAAGGACGCATTAAGGGTGATTCATGACAAGCCCTGAAATTTTCTTTTTCTGAAAACAACTGAAACTGTTTGGCAATTAAAGAAGTAAGTATTCTCCATGGCTGCTAATTATCATAAAGAGCAACCACAATAAAAGCACTCTTTAGCTAAATGTCTCCCACCTGACAGCTGTTCCTCCTGGAACCCCCATACTGTCCTGCCCTGTCCTCGTCCTCCACCTCCTCAGTGCCCCCATCAGTCTGCTGGCTGCTGACTTGCTCTCTGAACTGTGTCCAAGTCCTTCCCTCTTCCTGAGCCCTCTGGTCCTTGAATTCCGCCCACGACCGCTCTCCATCCTCCTGCGTGGGCGCCGAGCAGAAATCCGCAAAGCTATCACTCGGCGGGAGGTTTCCCAGACTCTGCACCCCTGCATCAGCTGTTCGGACATGTTCTTGGTCCCTGTGGTGCTCAAAACTGCAGTCTTTGAAGTCTGCAAAACCGTCTTCTGTGTATGTTCCAGATTGTGACTGGTTGGAGGTAGTCGAAGTTTCCTGAGTCGCAGATTGGTCGCAATTCTGAAAACCCTTCTCTGCCTTTGACTGTCTGAGATCTGCCATGCTGTTGTTGGCAAAAGAGTCAGAATTAGTGGAGTTTGCCAGCTCTTGTTCCTCATCATCGGTCTCGTCCCAGTCAGTCTGATCCCCTGAAGCAAGAGATGAAACATTTGGTTCCAAGTCTGCAGAAGGACACTCAAATGACCAGTCGTCACAGAAGGATGCCTCTGAAGCAGACTCACACACACTGAATGTTTGGAGGGCAGCGCCTTTACTCTTTTCTTGATCTTCTCTGTCTTCTCCTGACTCTCCATCCTCCTGTACCTCTGTAGTTTCTATAGAATTAAAACTATGCCTCCTTTCCCTCTGACTGTCCCCGGGCTTCCTGGACTCTTTCTTCCCAGAATGAGGCTCTTCAGACGGAAAGTCCAAAGCTGCTGCAGCTTCCTGAGGCTGATGCTGGTCCTGAAATGGTAGCTCGCGTGCTGCATCTCTTTTCTCACAGTGTTTGACCGTAATGCAAACTTTATCTTTTGCCTCATGTGCACAATGAGGTCTGGGCTCCATAATAACCTCCTGTCCTGGATCACAGATTTGTTCACCCAGTGTGTTGGAAGAGTTTGTTCCGACTGCTCTGCCATCCCATCGCTCTGTGCTGCCCAAGGGAGTGAAGCCACAGCACCAGGGATGTGTTGGCTGCTCTGTAAACACAGTGAAATCAGCAAACCCTGTTTCTTCCCTGGGAGAGTATACGCCCACTGCAGAGGCTATGTGGGCCCCAGAGTTGTGGTCTCTTTCAGAAAAGCCATTTGAAAGGTGCACACATAATTCAGCATTATAATCCTGCCCTTCTATGTCTATTTGGCCCCTGTCGCCCCCCGAGTTCACAGCAGATGTGGGTTGGGATTGTTTGACTGGGAGATTAAAGCTGCAGTTTGGTTGGCGGGTGGCTGGCTGAGGCTGTCTGAGGCTGGATGGTGAATCAGTCGAATCGGCAAACCCAGAGGGCGAGCAGGACCCCCCGAGAGAGAATCCCCCAAAGTCCCCAAACTCATCTTCCTCTGATCCCGCCTCCCCATCACCATTGTCATCCAGTGGAGGAGGGGAGGAGGAGTGCAAGGGCATGATGTCTGGCTCCATGGGTTTTCCTAGCAGGACCTGAAGGCCTCATGCACCTGGGAGAGGAAAGTGAAAAGAACAGGGAGAAGCAGAGAAAATGTTTCAGTGTGTTGAAGATTGCTCAGCACAAGATATCCTGTCTTTTCTGTGGTGAAATGCCACTGTCAGAAGGAATTTTGCTTTTGTCAGTCTGGATTGAGCCGACTCCGAAAGTTGGGGTAGGTGGTGTTATCCGTGGCGCAGCCACGTATTTTGGCCAAAAGCTGTGCTACAATGAGACTGACATCCCATTAACATGCAGCAGAATGAGTCAGCAGCTCATCACCCTGCTATCTTACACCTGCAAACAACTTCAAGACCACCTCAACTGACATATGGCATACTGACAGCATATCAAACCCCTCCATGGACAGACACTGAGAATGACAAAGGAAGTGTTGCTACTTGCACATTGATCATGAAGGTGACACCACTCTATAGAGTAAATAGGCTATAATATCAAACTGAGTATTTATAGTAACTAGTTTAGAGAATATTACAGATTCAAGATAAAACTGATGTAAGGACGGGATTGAGAGGAAAAGGCAAAATTAAGAATCCATCTGCTACTTCAACAACACATAGCACAGTTAGGCCACTGATATTTCACAGCCATGGCCAGGGCCATAGAGTCTTACTTGCACAAACCTAAGTCAGATAAATGATCAGTGATTCAGATAGACTAGACTAACATATTCAACTAAATTCAACTATTATTTTTAACTGCTTGTTTCTTTATTGTTTTACATACTCTGCATTGTTAATGTCATGATTTGTCTTAAGATAAGATATAACTTTATTGATGCCACACCAGGAAAATTAAGGTTACAGACAGCAATAGTAGTAAGAGTAAAAAAAAAATTAATTATTGTCATAGATCAAAGTGTGAAACCCCACACATCAGAGACAATACTACATTATGCAGGCATCAGTTTAATGTCTCCTGCAAACCCCTGCAAAAAGCAGGCATGGAAGTATAACTTGGTTGAACTGATGATTTCCTGGGTTATGAATGAGGCACCACAGGATTTGGTTCAGTTCAGACAGTCTGCTGAGTGCGCTACAAATAGAGGAACCTGCACACATGATGTTCCACATAGCAGAATCTTAAAAAAAATCTCAATTTAATGAATCTTTTGCCTAATCTGCTCCATTCACAAGTCCTCTTTTTGCATCTCCTAAAAATCATTTGTCAGGCGTTAACATGTGAGTGGCAGATTACCACCTCTGTGGCTCCCTGTGTGCTGCTGGTCCTGGAGTGGAAAAAGTGGCTGCAGCCAGTTACCTGATACAGGAAACACTATCCGCAGCTTTGTGCTACTTTAGATGAGCAGTTCAGACCAAGTCCAAAACCTACTACAGGATCATGGATTAGTGCCTGTATTAAACCTTCAGCATAAACACAAGAACTGCTCCCTTGTGTGAAAAGGAAAATGAACACACTCACTGAATTCAGCATCCCGAGTAATAATTTATACGTTAGAGATGAACGTTTTTGGCTCTGTGATTAGTCGGCCACGTCCTGCCATTTTCTCCGCTCTCCTGTTCATGGACAGACAGGTGTCATGCCATGACATGGACATTAAATGTGAAGCCATGTAAACAAAAGGTGTTAATAAATTGGAAACAACAGCAAATTAGGCGACGGTTTATTTCAAGCTAGCTACTTATGGGTAATTAATTGTACGTTAGGTTTAAATCGTATTCCGCTATCTTGTTACAACACAACTGATTAGCTTACATTCCCTGCAGCTAGCTGGAGCAGCCAATAGTTAGCTTAACGCTAGCGATCCGTCAAAAGCACCCAAACGGTGACATACTATTTAAATGGGGCTAACAGCTAGCTAGGGATACAAAGTACCATCTTTTTATTTACCAACACCCATTCACTTTGCCTTCTCGTCACGTCTTGTCTGTAAGTGCCGCAGCCTTGCTCTCCATCCTCTGTCATCATTCTGCCCAAGTATTAAATGGGACGTGTAAAAAGTGAAGACCTCTCACTATGACCCGTCCACAGGCACTGGAATTACTCATGGCGAAGGGCAGTTGGGGAAATGCCCAGGTCCATTTTGTAGACGGAAAGTGACTCCTCTTCAGAATAGACGATCTTCGGTGATGTGTACAGTGGAGACAATAGCACCTCCTGTTGGGGAGACTGGATCCCACACCAGTTTTCTTCGCCTGAAACAGTTCTGCTGTTTTTTCCATAGTTTTAAGTAGTAGTAGTAGCAATAATATTTAGTCAAATAAGGAATAATGTGACATTGGTAATCTAGGCTATTAATCCCAGTGATAAACAGCTCTATGTTCATTTTAGGGTAACACAGAGTAGATCAATGTGGCTGCTTTTCTCTATTCTATTTGGGGTACAAGGGCAAACATTGTTCCAAAATTAATTCAATTAAAGACTTTGTGCTATAAGATGGTTGTTCTGTAATTATATTTTAACATTGATTTTTTTGGCTTCCAATGCTGGATCCATGCTTTTTGTTGTTATATACAACTAAAAATGTACCCGCATCACAAAAAGCTCTTCATAATTACAAAATAGAAAAACTGTTTTATTTCATTAACAAACACATGTGAGACCGCCATGAGCAGTAACAGGAATACTGGACACAGCAAAGACACAACACAAAAAAATTGTTGCACCCAAGATCCTGTACTCAGAACATTGTGGTCTTCTCAACTGTGTGAGAAGATGTTTTCTCAGACAGTTGTAATTGTTTTTTCTTTTTCCTCTGAAGTTTCCACACTGGTTTTCAGACAGTGTGAGCTGGCCACACCTCTGAATCAACTAACCAACATTTTTAATTTGCTCATAAATGAAAACGAATGAGGTGAAAGAAATGTCCATTCAGTCTGACCATCAAGCAAAAGGCTACATCTCAGTGTAGGGTTTTCTTGCTTCATGGATCTTCTTATGGTCCCACAGATTTGAAGCTGTGTGAAATTTTCTACCACAAACCAAACAGCGAAATGACTTCTCCCCTTTGCCTTCCAACAAACCACAAGTTTTGATACGATAGCTATGGGCAATCATCTTGCCACATGATTTGTAAAAACAAGGGCTTTCCCCCTGTGTGTATCCTCAAGTAAATGACTGAAGAAGGAAATGGTCTGGGGAGAAGACCCCCTTTCTTGTTTGTCATTATTAAGTGCTGTACAACAAGTAAAACCTCAAGGCTTGCTTCCCTGACCACACCAATGGACTGCCTCCTTAGCATTTTTGTGTGCCTATGGCCAAACAAACCTGTCAGACATCTATTTTTCCTGTGGTGAACAACTCGCTGCAACTTGCTGAAATGACAGTAACATTACAGCCAATCTGTATACCATCCAAGTACAAGTTACATGTAACCGGTCATTCCCTCATACCTCTCTTTACCCTTAAGGAAATAATTCTATAACTCAAGTATAGAGTGGAGCAGAGGATGAAGTGAGGGTGGGGATGTAGGTCATTTGGAACAGTACCTTCAATTCTCCACCATCCATGAAAAAAAACCCCACAACATTTCCTAGATCAGGCATGTCAAACTGATTCCATAAAGGGCCGTGTGGCTGCAGGTTTTTGTTCCAACCAAGGAGGAGCACACCAGGCCAACCAATCAACATCAAGGGATCACATAGTAATCAGCTGAAGACTGAGATCAGCTGATTAATTGATTCCAGCCAGGTGTGCTCTTCCTTGGTTGGAACAAACTGCATCCACATAAACTGGTTAATAGAGTCTTATGTCTGAATTTGAGCTGAATTTAAACAAAATACATTGCTTTTCTGAGCAACTACAGCTGAAGCAGGTCATTCCTAAAAACTGGATGTAGATTTATTTATTGTTAAAAAAAAATTTATCTCGCATACACTCTAATGTTCTCTCACACAGCTTCAAGTTGTTCCTCTTCTAAGGTCTGTTCTTCCAGCTTCTTGCTGATGTGTCGTTTCCATGACTCGTGAACCTCCGTGTGCACCTTCAGGTCTGACTCTGTGTGAAAGGTTCTGCCACATGTTGTGCAGCGAAAGGACTTCTTTGTGCTTTTGTTTTTTGTCCCTGTACACAATTTAAGATGATGGCTACTGGCAAACCTCTTGTGACATTTCTTACAGAAATATGGTTTCTCTCCAGTATGCTGTCTCAAGTGAACAATACGATTGGAGTTCTGAGTGAATGTTCTGCCGCAGAAATCACAGCTGAAGGGTTTCTCACCAGTGTGAACTCTCGCATGCAAAACAAGCTGGTGCCTTTGATTAAACTCCTTGTTGCATTCAAAGCATTTAAAGGCTTTCTCCTCTTTGTGATTCTCATCTGGTGTAATTCTGCACTCATTCTGCACTTTGCAAAATTTGAAATGATTGCTTGTGGCAAAACTTTTCCCACATTTAGCACAAAAATATGGTTTTTCCCCAGTATGCACCCTCATGTGAGCAAGCCGACTTGAGTTCTGAACAAATGTTTTGCCACAGAAATCACAGCTGAAGGGCTTTTCACCTGTGTGAATTCTTATGTGCAGAACTAGCTGGTACCTTTGTTCAAACTCCTTGTTGCACTCCAGGCATTTAAAGGCTTTCTGCCCTTTGTGACTCTTGTCTACATGCCTTATCAGATGAGAGTCCCTCTTAAATCTTTTATCACAAAAGCGACACAACTTTTCTTCCCTCGGAGGCTGTTCTAGTTCCACAAAGACATCAACGCCATCACTCTGAAGAGGCGACGACGAGGCATCATCTTCATTCCATTCCTCCTTTATGTTTTCATTCACGCTCACAGTTACAGCTGCAGAAGTTGAGACCGGCTCATAGTTTGTGGTTGGTTCTGATTTGACTTCAGCATCATAGGAAGTATCAGCCTCCATGTCTGGACTGATACTCTGATCCACCTGCTCCTCTTTGGTCTGTGGGTACTCTTGGATCTTCTCTTCCACCAGAAGGGGAATCTGCTCCACCTTAATGTCACATTGCTGCAATGAAGGGTGCACTTCTTCATGGACCGTCTGGGTGTCTAAAGGACAGAGAGGACATCTGCTGTCAACTTGAGGAAACATTAAAACCCAGACATACTGTATCCGGCAGTTAAACTTCTGAAACGGAAGATTATAGCCTGACCAATACAGGTGGAGATACTGATATTTGACAATTTAAAAACATCTGTTAATGACAAATCAGCTGACATTAATGTTTTTTACACAACCCAGCTCAGTCTGTGTAACCTTTGTTTTGTCATGTGTCCAGCATTTACCTAACAACACACAAAATATCACCAGATGACACTGTATTGACCTCGGTTTGATTTATTAACAGTGTTTCTCATTCACAGACTCTAAACTAGGACAACAGACAAAGTCACTCATTTCAAAATAACTGCATGGGGTAATCTGGTGGCCCAGTGGTTAAGATGCAGACATTTAACTGCAACGCCCTGGTTTGATATTTGTTGCATGTCCTAACCCCCTCCTCTCTCGACCCATGTTTCCTGTCTGCCTCTATGGTTTTAACTGTCTAATTAAAGGCTAAAATGTCAAAGAACTATCTTTTAAAAATATGCACTGAAACTGTCTGAACTGAAAAAAAAGAGATGTGAAAAAAGCTGTCCATACTCCCCAGGTCTTACCTTCAGAGGAAGAAGAATCCAATGAAACATCCTTGATCCTGTCATTTTCTGAATCCTGCAAGGCCAAACAAGCATATCATTAAAATGTGCTTTCATGTGTGATTTAACTAAAGTATAACTACAAACAGTGATATAAAAATGACATATAAAATGATGAAAATTGCTCTTTACATGTCTTGTTTTTCCTGACCAACAATGCAAAGATACTTAGTTTACTATCACATAAGACAAAAGAAAGCAGCAAATCTTCACAATTAAGAAGCTGGAACCAAATAGCATTCAGTGTTCTGACTTTTAAAACTATTTATTGCTTCTTAATAAGTTGCAGATTCATTTTATGTCGATTGACTTTCTGATCATGGGGGCTTAAGGGCTGAAACTAAATATATAAATACATACAGGTAAATAACTGTATAACTAAATGCTTAAATGAATGAATAAGTAACTATGAAATGCAATGCTTAATTGCAACCTTACATAAATGAATCACAAATTAAATAAGCCATTAAATATATGACTGTTAAATTTGTGTATTTATTTATTCGTGTAGATAGAGATATTTACACATTTCTATATTTATGTATTCAACTTCATTCATTTATTTATCTAAACTTTGATCCATAGGGGTGATTTTTCCTTTCAGATCGAATGAAATTTGAATGCTAATTGAGCTAGCATTATCTAAACAAGCAACACTGCGTTACTCTGTCAGAAGTTTGACGCTCTTTTCTAGATTTAAAAATTAATGTTGATGCACCTGGAACTTGGCAGCAGATAATTTGACCTCTTTGGAGCCATGGTACCTGTTTCAAGATGTTAGGAATATAATTCATAGCTGACAATACAGCTAAGTGGCAAAATGTTATCTTCATTATAAACGCCTTTTTTCCGAAAATAACCCTTCAACAGTGTTTGTCATCCAGATCCACGAAACAAACATCCCTCTCATCCAACAGTTGTTTTGGATGCAACGAGACAATACAATAAATATATATATATAACCGATATCTTCAGATGATAAGTCAAAAGGTTATTTACTACATAAACGGAAGTCACCATTTATATCTTTTAATGTGGTCAAAATGACGATCCACATGCACACTCACCTCCGTTACACCTGGGAGTAACGTGCACGAGGTCAGGCCAACGGTCGGGACAGCCGTTGGCGTCAGAAAACGGTGCATCGTGTCGGTCTTCCGTTGTCCGCTAACTGTGTAGTCACCCGGGACAAAATGCTCTGAGCAGACAATATATTTCTTCAGCTCGTCCACGGGCGTGTTTACATCGATGTCCAATGCGCGGAGCCATATTTTGAGCCGCTCCGGTTCCTTTACTGGAATGCGGTGAAACGACAAAGCAGCGCCAGGCTTCGTTTTGCTTCTGCATGTCTTGACAGCGCAAGAGTGAGGCATAGTACAGCCAACGGCCTCATCTTAGTATCGAGTGCATGCTAACGTTAGCCTTCTAGCTTGCTACCTGATTTGTAGTCCTTCTCGTGAATGAAGTTTGTCAAACCAACAGTGCCAATGAGTCTTACTTCCGGGTAACGTAAGCTACGTTCAACGTCAGCGTCTACATGCGCCCACAGAGAAAGTAGTCCCAAACATCAGGCGCAATATTCCTGAGAGAACCGGTGCCCCTGCTGCCATAGATGACTCTCTCCCCCCTGCTGCACTAAACAAAAACGACTGGGTCCACTTACCATAACGTCATAACGACTAGATACGAAAAAACAAGTTGAATATTACCCTTTTCTTCTTTACATTTCATTGTGTTTTATTTTTGTTTCAGTTACAAGTAACTGCTGTGAGGTCATTTTGGGACATTTTGTTTGATGCTCCACAATAAATGTGGAAAAAACCAAACAAAATTTGCTCCAGTTGAAACTGTCACTCACTCACTCACACAGCCCAATATCTGAATCCGATCCACATAAACTGGTGAATACACTTTCTTATTCAGCTGGATTTTAACAAATTTACAAATGCATTGTTTTTATGAGATTGTAGCTAAAACCTCTGAAATACTGGATGTACATTTATTCGTTGTTGAAAAAATATTTATCTTGCATACACTCTAATGTTCTCTCACACAGCTTCAAGTTGTTCCTCTTCTAAGGTCTGTTCTTCCAGCTTCTTGCTGATGTGTCGTTTCCATGACTCGTGAACCTCCGTGTGCACCTTCAGGTCTGACTCTGTGTGAAAGGTTTTGCCGCATGTTGTGCAGCGAAAGGACTTCTTTGTGCTTTTGTTTTGTTTCCCTCTGCAGTGTTTAAGATGATGGCTACTGGCAAACCTCTTGCGACATTTCTTACAAAAATATGGTTTCTCTCCAGTATGCTGTCTCATGTGAACAATACGACTGGAGTTCTGAGTGAATGTTTTGCCACAGAAATCACAGCTGAAGGGTTTCTCACCAGTGTGAACTCTTGAATGCAGAACAAGCTGCTGCTTCTGATTAAACTCCTTGTTGCATTCAAAGCATTTAAAGGCTTTCTTCGCTTTGTGATTCTCATCTACGTTCCCCTTTACTTTGCACTCATTCTGCACTTTGCAAAACTTGAAATGTTTGCCTGTGGCAAAACTTTTCCCACATTTAGCACAAAAATATGGCTTTTCCCCAGTATGCACCCTCATGTGAACAATACGACTTGAGTTCTGACTGAATGTTTTGCCACAGAAATCACAGCTGAAGGGCTTTTCACCTGTGTGAATTCTTATGTGCAGAACTAGCTGGTACCTTTGTTCAAACTCCTTGTTGCACTCCAGGCATTTAAAGGCTTTCTGCCCTTTGTGACTCTTGTCTACATGCCTTATCAGATGAGAGTCCCTCTTAAATCTTTTATCACAAAAGCGACACAACTTTTCTTCCCTCGGAGGCTGTTCTAGTTCCACAAAGACATCAACGCCATCACTCTGAAGAGGCGACGACGAGGCATCATCTTCATTCCATTCCTCCTTTATGTTTTCATTCACGCTCACAGTTACAGCTGCAGAAGTTGAGACCGGCTCATAGTTTGTGGTTGGTTCTGATTTGACTTCAGCATCGTAGAAGGTATTAGCCTCCATGTCTGGACTGATACTCTGATCCACCTGCTCCTCTTTGATCTGTGGGTGCGCTACCAGAACGGGAATCTCCTCCACCTTAATTTCACATTGCTGCAGTGAAGGGAGCACTTCCTCACAGACCGGCTGGGTGTCTAAAGGACAGAGAGGACATATGCTGTCAACTTGTGGAAACTTTAAAAAAGCAAGCAACATATTTCTTGCATACGCTGTTATGCATTGTCAGAAGGATCCTGTAGGGTAACAAGCATGTGTGAAACTCTTACTCAGACAAAGCCCCTCTGGACAGTTTGTTGCTGGCTCCACAGTGGAAGACCTCTGAGCTTCAGTGACAGGGCTTGATGCGTGAGCTAGAGAGGACCTGCTGTTAGCGTCAGCGCCCATTCTCTTCCTATTGAACCAATAACCAAAACAAATAACGACCAAGAAACAATAGTTAAGATAAAATACCATCATTTGGTGAGGTAAAACGATAGCAAATCAAGGGAGAAGGTCACCTGTCCACTCTTCTTTCAATTCGCATATACCGACTCTGCTTTGAACAAGTGAACAATGAGGGAACGAAGTCTGGACTTTCTGGATCCATGGATGCCTCCCCTGTAAAACATCACAATTCATTATTTTGCCACACCAATGATATTGTAGCCTTAGCTTACACATTACATTTTTGAATTATTTGAATTATTTATGTTTAGAGCTGCAACAATTAATCAAATAGTTGCCCGCTATTCAATTAATCGCCAACAATTATGATAATAAAGTAATTGCTTTGAGTAATTTTTTAATTTAAAAACAGTCTCTATGAGACAATTCTCTGATTTCAGCTCCTCACACGTATGTGAAAAGTTTCTGGTTTTATTCACTCCTCTATGCCATTGAGTTGAATATCTTTGAGTTATGGACACAACAAGACATCTGAGGATGTCATCTTGGGCTCTGGAAAACCTTTTCCCACCATTTTCTGACATTTCAGGCTAAACAACTTTTCTAGAAAATAACGGACGGATTAATCACAAATGAAAATAATCATTAATTGCAGCCCTAGTTAAGCTTACTACCCTAATTTATATTGTTGATTAAGCCGTACAGTACACTGTGGTCAACTATTTATATTTTAGTAGGAATAAATCCACAGTATTATTTTGGACTTGCAGAATTAAGTTTACAATTAAATACAACACATTTATGGCACTTTAACAATCATTTTATTGTTTATTTACATGTACATCATTTGAATTCTACTTAAAGTCGCCTGGGCTAAGAGTTAATGTTAGTTCCTACCCGCCATTGTTTAGGAGGGACAGTTATGAGTGTAACAGACAGTGCCTATTGCAGCGGTACAGGGAAGAAGCCTGTTGTGAACCCCAAAGGAATGAGATTGGGTGTACGCTGTCTTGCCGTGTTGATGTCGATTAAACGGACTTTACAGCGGACTGTTCAGAGACAAACTGTGGCCCGCTTGTCACCCAGAGACCAGAAGGACCGGAGAACGCTAACGGCTAAGTGGGTTACAATAATATGTGGTCCCAAGGCTTAGCTAAGTGTGTGCTCAGTCATAGAGTGAGCTAGATGTCATATCACAGATACATTACCGTGTGTTTCATTCATTCATCAATGTGTAGACAAATACTGAATGATGTTTAAGCTAAAGTGTGTGAGCAGTTTGGTTTGTTTACATGCTAACTTCTGCTAACACGCTAATGATGCTAACGTCGTTCAACGGTGGTAAACACTACTATAAAATAGCCAAGTGAGGAAGCCAGCTGCTGTTACTGATTGATCGTTATTAACTGCATCGTTGATTTAACCGTTGAGTGTGATAAACAGCGGAGGAGACCTTACCTGATATGAAATGAGCACTGCAGAGACGAGAATTCCGGATGATTTCTTCGGTCCAGTCGGTCCGTTTGATGGCTTGCAGCCATAATCGCCTGCGTTCAGCGGCGAATGGCGTCTTCGTCGACGGTATTCTGTAAAAATGAAGGTCGGCATTTTTTGTGAACCTGTTCTGACATCCAACGACACAACAAGACATGTTTATTCCGTAATCCAGGGATCTCTCCCGTTTCTCTCCACTTGTTTCCGCTGGTTGTCTGCCACCACAATGCGCGCGCAGCTGCGGTGACGTGCCCATAGCGTCACCGTGACTTCTCCCTAAATTTTCCACCTTTTCTCTAAAACTGAGGTGACTGCTTTTATCAGCCTGTTGAGTAACTAAAAATACAATTAACTTTTGATTAATTATGACATTTTCCCTTGAAACTTGTGTTTGATTAGGTATTTATGTATATTTGTCTGTTTTTAGCTTTTAATACATTTTTAAATATATTCTATATATTTGTTTCGTTTCAGAGTGCTGATATTTTTTATTTCTTGTATATTTATCTCAATAAATAAAACTTCATATGTGTATAAATATAGCTGTAGAGTCGCCTTTGTTAGGTTTGCACTTTTTCTTACAAGTGAAGTAATGTATCTGAAATATTCAGAATTCAGTATTCAGAACATACACCTGAATAAATATCTCACTCATTATAATTTTAATTAAAAATAAAATACTTAAAGTTCCAGACCCACCTCTGGTTACAAACACATTGCAGGCTGTGGACAAAATTGTGTGAAATCACCCTGAATACATAACATCTCATTGTGTAACTTATGGCTTGAATTATTCATCCATACAATTGCTAAATATATAAATAAATAAAATATGGGACTAGCCAGCCACTGTTTTCTGAACGATTCTCAGAGTAATTCCCCTGGTAAATACTAACACACGCCTTAGTTTAGCAAGGGTGTAGCCACCTGTTTTATTTGTTGTCTGGGTGAATATTCGGTGCTGAACATCTGAGCACAAGAACTTTTCCAAGATGAGAAGTTTATTGGTTTGCAAAGTAGCTGTTTTTACAAAAGCATAAGGAGAGAAGAAAAACCATTTGAGGAGGTGTAACACAATGGTGGAATGTACTGTCTTCATCTAAACACTGGTCCGGTGCACATTCTCAATGAGACACAAAATCAGGGTCATCTCAGGATATTTTGGGAATTTGCAACATGTGGTAAAATGCAGGTGCTCCCGTTTCTGTTTGCCACAAAAAGTTGCTCAGCTGAAAAACAGCGGATCAAACGGCCAACATGATGCCTGGTAACATGAAAGACTTTCAGAAGCTCAAAGTCACAACAGCCAACACCCTGATCCTCAGACATGGTACATCCCAAAAAACACTCAAATCAAAATGATGGTTAACCTTGTTTTAAAAGAAAGGAACCTTTGATCCAGTACTCGTTTCACATATTTCCTCGTGTCATACAGGAAAGTACAATATGTAATATCTGTACAGAGCCCAGAACAAAAAAACACTTTAATCATTATAAAAAAAACTCAGCTTTTCAAGATGCCTTCATATAAACAGCATAAAATAGTACGTTACCAATACATTAGGTAGGACGTTACCACACACAACCCTGCTGGTTACACTGTAATAAATAGAAATGATGATTGTACAAACACACAATACATTAGCAACAAATCAGCTTACTTCTATTCATTTTCATAATGTAAATGGTCATCATGATGTAGGTTTTAGCACTTTTTAGAAAATCATTGAGTTGTTCTACCTGTTAAAAGTCCTGGGAAAAAAAACTTTAAATATATTAGTCCATATTCTTGATTTGTGCATCCTAATGTTCAAAAGTTGTAGTTTGGTCAGAACTAAACTGGAATCCTAGATTATAAAGGGTCAATAGGTCAAAGGGAAATAAAATGCAACCACAAGGGCAGATCTGCCCCTGAAACACGCCTGGTACAGTAGATGGAAAAGAAGAAAAAGCATGCTTGACTGGAGCAAAAAAAAAAAAAACTGGCAATATAATACCTCAATCTTTCATGTTTGCAAAATGCCAGGTACTAGCTTACATGCACAACAAAATGCTTTTTGCTTGTAACTCAGCTTGAATTCTTCACGTAAAAACGGCGGCTGTGAGGCCATGTTCATAAATATGTACATCCAAAGTCCAAAAGCAGGGTAACACACAGACTTGGGTCACATGAACTTCCTTACTTTCTCTGTACCCTCGATTTTTAACTGAGGTCAGGAAGGTGGTCTATCTTTATGAAGCGTGGATCCAGGTGAATGATTCCACCTGGGTATTTATCGTCAGATTACAATCAGGAATAGAGTAACATTCAGTTTTCAGTTGCATTTTTAAAGGGCTGAAGAACAGATAAAATAATAGAAAAGAGCGAGAATTATTATTTCCCAGGATTGTTCTTCAAAAAAATGTGGGATCATTAGGAGATCAGGAAGTGGGACCTGTTGTATTTAACACTATATTTCAGGAAGAAACACAATATATGTTGAGGTTTTCTGAGCACTTGCACCAAAACTGTTGTTTTTTTTGTTTTTTTTTTAATGCAATACCGTGCAGTTGTAAGTCCCTTAAGTGGACACCAACACCTTTTTAAAGTGCACCAGTACCAAATAAGTAAGCTCAAGTACCATCAGCTCATCATGTACCTGCACCACATCCAACTGTGCAGAAAACCTAAAACACACTGTGCTCGTACGCAGCTTGAAACGCCACAACAGTCCCAAAAACAATCTGCAGATGCAGAGTTAGACTGTGTATGTTGAGAAAAACATACACAGCTCTCTGCGCACACACACTCACACACACACACACACACAAAACGCTCCCTGGTTCGAGCCCTTTAATTCAGGAAGTCTTAAATTGTTCATCTCCCTCCCCCAGAATTCCTAGCAGCAGCACTACCGCTGTCGATGCAGCTAACTGCTGCCAGCTCAGCTCCACATGTGACAGCTGAGGAGCCAAAAACATGAACTTGTATTACACTTTAACACACATCTAGTTTCCACGTCCATGAAAACACTGCTGACTTATGGTCATATTCTTTACATGATGTATATTCACACGTTATTACAGGAAACTGTAGTGTTACAAATGGATGGTCACCAGTTAATAGAAAGAACACAAAAACAGTATCCAAAAAAAAACACACCCTGTCAACACAATTACACATTATTGTACACATTTGTTCTGATGTAACACTCGAATAATGATGCATCTCACTGGCTCACTTCCGTTCAAACGACACTGCCCGCTCATACCAAACTGTACTCATTTCCTGTTTGTGTCCAAAATAAACCAGCGCTCGCCAAGCGAAAACGAGGAACTGAGGAGGACCCCGTCTGACCAACCAGGAGAAAACAAGTTCTGCTCCGGAGCAGTCAGTCTCAGAGCAGCGACGTTATTGCTACGTGAAAGGCGCTAATAAATACTCAGTGCATGCATGTGTGGAAGGCGACCTCCCTGTATTTCGATGAAAGCTGCACACAGCTGCAGCCCACCGTGCACAAACAGTAATGAGATGTCAAACAGGGAGGCTTGCCCAGAAATCTAAAGGAAGCTTCATTAGTGTGAGCATCAATTACCCAGTGCCCTGCAGTGAAGTCAGTGCAACTGCTCTGCACAGATGTCATGGCTTACTCCAAAAATCACAGCAGCAAAAGGTGATGGGAAACCTTCATTAGCTTGTTTAGATCCAAGTGTAAAAATCTCCAAATCTTAATGGTACTTCTGTGCAGCCTTATGAGATGATGCACCAACAACGACTCTTTGCTTCTTCACTGTGTCGAGCTGCTCAGGAAGTAGATACGAGCCAGGACGCAGCATGAATTATCTGTTTGATCTGAACTAGAACATCTGTCTCCAAAGACGATCAAAGCTTCTCCAACCTGGTTCAAGTTTATAAGTCATCTCATAACTTTCTAATAACTCACTGTTTAGGGTCTTATAAAGGGGTTATAAGTTGTAAATGACTTTATCCATGTTAATAAATATTTTACTAATGTTTTTATAGATCATATAATCACAGGCCATTAAGAGGAAAAACTTCTGGGTTGAAAGATTTTTTCATTCTGTCTGTCATTCTTACTTTATCTTTTTGTTCTTCATGCAGATTTCTGCTTTATGATGAAGTGAGAAAGTCAGTAAACTTTCTGATTTATTAACATTGATAACTGCAGAGCTGATGGCTTTTTAGATGGTTTACTGAATACAAAAGATACACAATAGCCATTTTTCACAACCTAACAAACCCAAAAGTTGCTCTTATTAATGGCTGATAACTGATCTATAATGTAAATTTATTACAGAAGCCATAAGTTACATGTTATAAACCCTTTATTACAGTGGAAAGTGGAAATCTATGGAGTGAAATTCTACTGTAAATGTGTTCAACCAATACTGTAGGAGGCGTAAACAGAGCAACTTAAGACATAATACTCTTAATACTGTGATTTTCACTTCGTAGGTAACCTCTAATGTTACTGTGCATTTATTATAACGTCTTTTCTGCGTCAGTGAAGGAAAAGACATCCCATGTAGAGTGAAATATATAGAGACAAAACCATGTGATGCATTAAGACACAGCTGCATTTGCTAGAACCTGCTGGCTGCATTAAACAGGGATGTGACCGCTTTGCAACGTCTATCTGCTTTAGTGTGGAGACGCTGGTGGTGTGGAATGATTCAGGAAACGCTAACGCCATAAAACACATGAGGACAGAAAATGGACTATAACAGCACCAGCCATACCACCAAAAACTGTGACATTAAGTAATAACTTTGTGCATCACTATATCTTCTATGCTACTATAGAAACATGAATACTATACATTCAAAATACCGTCAGGATCTTATTCTGCTTCCAACTGACTGTTGAATGCGACCGAAGGTTTGGGGATTTTAGTTTGAGTTTAGCTCAGCCACACTCTGACAGCACAGTTTTCTTCTAAATGTGTACTGAAGCAAGTACTTTTTTTTATTATTATTATTATTTTTTTTAGAATAAGTTGCATATTGGTTCAGATTACAATGCAGATGAGGTTTGCATGAAAAAAGTGTGTTATGTGAGCGTGGAGCAGAGAGCAGAGTCCAATTTTCAAACTCATTTAAAAGCCATTTCTGCAGTCTGCGGCAGAGTAAACAGTCGTAATTGTACTTCCTGTTCACCACACAGGGCTGTCATCGCTAAAACTACCAGCACACGCAGTGTGCGCTACGGGACGCTTTCTGATACATCTTGTCATGATATAATCCTCATTTTGGGGTATTTAGGTCGGTGAGACTGCAGCTTGTTACCATGACAACTGGGATAAACCCAAGGGAGGGCAGGGGAGTGCCTTATGGAGTTGCACAGAGAAAACAGGCCATAACACTGAGCTCTACTGTGGTCCGAAGGTTGAGTTTTTGACAATAAACACATGCAGCTGGGTTGACTGAAAGCGCTATACAACCTGCAACATTTTGCTCTGAAACAGTTTCATCTGATATGAAAAATTTGTTCCGGCCCCCGTGGGAAGTAGCCAAGCACAGATTGAACATCTTAACACTGCTCAGGTCCAATATACACAATTTTACAGCAAATTTGGAGCAACAGTTTGCTGTCGCATCAGCTGTGTGCCAGATAGTTGTTTTCCTGAGAAACTGGTTTCTAAAAACACCCGACTTGTTTTTCCATCCTTGAAGGTACCTCACACCTGCCTCCACCTCGACATCCCTAAAGGATTCAACATAAAAAATGAATGTGCTATTAATAAGCCGCGAGATCCCTGATCTGACAAAACTGGGGCTACAAAGAGAAAAACCTGAAAATGGAGCAAACACATTCACGCTCAAAGCATCATCAGATCCTGGTTAAATAGAAGGAATGGAGAGAAGTGAATGAATGTGGCAGAAGAACTCTAACTTGTCACCACCGGAGCCTTTTTCCAGTTGCTAGGCTGCTGCAGTGTTGCATGATGGGGTATGGATGATGGCGTAACAGGCTCCTATGTGTGGTCATCTGTGATCAAGTCCTTGCTTCGCACACGACTTGCAGAGCAGGAGGGGTGGGAAGTTAACCGAGCTTGGTGATCTGTAGATCTCCTTGTATCCGTACTGTGTCGATAGAGGGCAAAGATTTCACTTTGTGATAAAAGTCAAAGAGCTGGTGTCCATCCACGAATATCCGGAACCTCTGGTGCTCGCAGTGGATCTCAATCTGCAGGCAGGGAAGAGAGGAAAGGATGGAAAGACAGGAAAACAGAAAGAGGAGGAAGAAGAGAAGATCCGATGACAGAAATGATCAATAATGCAATAATGAGATTAAACAAAGTACTTTTCTAATTTATAATCACTCCAGAGAAGCTGTGACATTACTGTAAAGTACTTAAAACAATAGATCAGCATTTTAGGAAATATGCTTATTTGGTCTCTCTCTGAGAGAAGAGAAATCTGTATGATAAACATGAAGCCAGGATACAGTTAGCTTAGCTTAGCACAAAGACTGGAAACGGGTGGAAACAGCTAGCCTGGCTCTGTCAAACTATAACAAAATCCACCTAACAGCAACTTCTAAGCTCACTAATTACTAAAAGTTATCATGTTTGTTTTTTCTGTGCAGAAACCAAAGTGTAAAAGCTGTTTCCCCCTGATTTCCATTCTTTGTGCTAAGCTAATAAGGCTACTGGCTGTAGCATCAGACATGAGCTTGAAATCGATCTTCTCTTCCAACATATTTGTCCAAATCACTGAAATATTCTTTTAACAATCAGGAGAATACACAGGCAGTCTCAGTCAGAGGATTTTTAGAGGTTTTTCACTGAAACCAGCTGCCTGCTGCAGAGTCAACACATCTTTTTTTTTAAATTGTCATTAAGAAAATATTGATGAGTGAAGCTTTAATTAAATACAGGAAATAATCACTAAACAAAGTCTTATGGGTGTTCACATTTGATCTGCTAATCCTGCTTGTGGAGTCTGTTATATAACAAGTGCAAACCACAACCTGGACTAATGCTCAATATCTGCTGCTTTTCGCGTGTTTTAACGTGTACCCAAACGCCGCCTGATAACTAAGCTAAAAGTGAGTCAATGACACTTTAGCTAACAAGCCTTGGCTCGCTTGTAGCTGCACACCGAGCCCCGACAAACCAAATGGAAAAGTGCAACAGTGTAAAGGTCTCTGCGTATGGTTTGGACCACAGGAAACAAACTGGCAGGTGTGATCCCACCTGAGGCGGACGGTTCCCGTGAACTCAGGCACAGAAAGCAGCTCTGAAGATAGATAAGACTTTACTGATCTCACAATGGAGAAATTCACTACATGCCTCCGAATTCATGAGGCAGTTTGGTGGAGGCGATCTGCGCGACAGCTCTAATCTCCAGCCCCGAGCTTTTGACAGAGTGACCTGCTTGGTCACGCTCCGACCACAAACAATGACACTTTATCAGGGAGCTGATGTTACATAACCGGACGCGGGGATCGCCTCTTAAAAAAGGCCAAACGCGCTGGTTGTTGTGTCGTCAGTAGCTTCTCAAAAGACATTTAAGCTTCTTTCTTTTAGCAGAAGCTAGGATACGTTTAAGATGATCTGAGGCTGATTTGTTCACTTTTGGACTGAAACACGTCATCGTATATTTTTAGTCGAACACCATATGTGGTGTGTGCGCATATTCAGAATTATTAGAGCGGAAAAGATTACAAAGCTAACAAGCCCTCAGGTCTCATGAGAATTACTCATCATGCATATGTGCTGCCGCTCAACCCCCGCCCCCCCACCTCATCCAGCACATAAACAGCTGATGCTGCCCCCCATGCAGCTTACAGACCACCACACACAATACAGCCTGTATTTACAGTAGATGGATATGATGTAGCGTGGAAAGCATTTCCTGTTTGTCTTTTATTTCCATGCTGAAAAGAACATTAACACATCTGCTGCTGACATGTGATTCTTTCTCTCCCAGATGACTGCTCGTCATGCTGAAACAAGTCCACCTAAACACACCTGCCAACTTGTAAAAAAAAGTACTGGGGTTGAAACTCACAATTATTTTTATTATCAATTAATCCGCCCAATTTTTTCCAGGACTAATCAATTATTTGTTTCATCTACAAGGTTTCAGAAAATGGTAAAACAGAAATGCTTGTCTGAGGTCTTCAAGTTGTTTAACTGAAAGATAATCAAGCTGCAGTTCTAAAAGCAGAGAAAAGTGCGTGGGAGGCTTCTGGGACATGTTTTCACATTTTCTCTCTGCTTTGATGAGAGAATATTTAACTATATCATGCACATTATCAGCGCTTTAACATCTTAAAGTCATGTCACTTGCACTTACTGCTACTCATCTTCAGCACATCTTCAGTGGTTGTTGGTCGAAAACACTCTGACAATCACGTCTGCTTCATACACAGCCTGAGCAGTTGTCTGAAGGTGTGAGAGTGAGCCGGGTTTGCACACGAGTGCAACACTATGAACTGCTTGGAGGACAGACCGTGCACACCGTGCATCCTATCCCAGTCTGAGAGGATGAACATTACACTTAGCATGGTAATTCTATAGATATGGAGATGTGATGACTCCATGTGGCACAGCTTTACAACACGTGCCTTTTCAGCCGTACTGTCTATCCCACTGAAGTGACTCATAAAAGTTAATTTCTGTTATAAACATCCATTTGATGTTGTAGTGCTCTCTCCAGGTTCAACACTGACTTTCTATTCAAACAGAAGCTGCACATGCAAGCACTTCCACAACGAAACGAACAAATATAAACACATCTGCCGAGTAGATTCACCTTTGTTTTTCGGTTTTGAAATGAGCTGGTTTATCTGATATAGTTTCATTGGGGATTCATGTTGGAAGGCTTTGTCTGCAGAGCCAATCACATCAATTAAATTACGGAAACAAGCATAGTAATGAACAGGTCTGAAGGAGAAGGTTGACCAACAGAGTCTCTCAACCTAAACCTTGCCAACATGTAGCACCAGAGTCCTCCGCCATGTGAGTCTCTCATGAATACAAGAAAAAGGTTCTTTACCCTAAAAGGCTGATCAGGGATGAAGGGAAAGTAGGCGGTGGACGCCTCCTCCCCGATCCATTTCCCGGAGATGCGGGCGCTGCGCAGGAACTGGCGGTCGGTGAAGCGGGCGGTCAGTTTCAGGGCCACGTCATACGGTGGCTCCTCCTTCTCGGAGTCACGGCCGCAGGTCAGACTCACGTCAAAGCTGCGGGGGGGTGGGGGAAACAGAGGATTGAGGAGTCAGACCAGCAACATATGAGTCCAACAACTAATCAGGGATAAGTGATAATTCTGCTGCTGCTGTGTCAGAACAAACCAATCGTGTGTTAATTATTCATAATCCCTGCTGCTAGTTTTGGTGCGCCCCTCCTCGCCTCCCGTGCAGCTGTGCCGACAACCATCTTTGTGTGGGAGTTTAGACATGGTCACAGTAACAGACAGCTGGATATTTCAGGGCCTGGAGCAGCTCTGCGAGCCAGGACATTCACATGAACTCTGGCATGAGGACCGTGCCAGCAGCAGCCACTGAACACGATGAGGTCATGGAGAGGTTTTCTTCCAAGTTTGACACAGTGTCCATGTAGGGGAAGGACACACCCAAACAAGTCTACTTCACTGGGGCTTCTTTTTTCCCTTTACCCCCCCCCCCCCCCCCCCCTTTTTTTCCCCTCCCTGCTGGTTAGGGAACGCCCTGTCTCTGCATACTTAAGAAGCCACCATCCTCTCTGGCTGCCCAGCTCAGTGCCTCCTGGAGTGGTTGTGCAAGTCTGACTGGCCCAAAACAATCTCTAAAATCACCCAGCATGCATATGGATGACATTAAATAGGTTTAACTGTGGTGAGATAAAACCAGGCTGCAGATAAGGTGTGCGCATGCATTGCTGAATGTTATCTTACCTGTCTGGCTCCAGGTCGACAATGCCCATCACTATGATCTTCTTCCCCGGCCGCATGCCGCCCCGGATGCGCCCGCTGAACGGCACCGTCTATGCAAAGTACAATGAATTGATTAAGCACAGCCCCGAGCGAGAATCAAACAAGGGTAAGACGTTCAGACATCTTTCATACCAGGAGACGAGATAAATCCTCCTTGTCAGGTGAGATGAGGCCGGGGTTCCCCAGCGAGTCGTTCAGGTGGTCATCCTCCACATTCTTCAAAAGACACAGGACGCAAACATGTTAGTTCTGGCTCTGTCAGGTAGGACGCACCGGCCTGGCTGAGGTGACCCCCCCCCCCAGCAGGAGGCTGCAGGCCCGTTTATCAATAAATATACACAGTGCACAGTGTGGCCTCGCATGCGGCTGTTCCCAACAATGACCCGTCATGCTGCTAAAGGGGATCCTGTCGTGAAGCCGCTTCCGATTAGAAATTAACCTCCTGAACTTGCACCTGCGATGTAAATGCGCACATTCAGAGCACCGGCGGAGCGGCCTGCGCGAGCACACACGCCGCCGATCCGTTTCATCGCGGACAGATAGGATTTCCTTCCCGGCCACGCATGAAAGAGGAGTCGCCTTGCGCTCTGAATGCGCCGCGCACGGCGCTCCGCATTTACTATTAGCGCCGGATAATCGACATATGAGTGCGCTTACATCAAATCCACAGGCCGCCATGCGCAGAAAATAAACAGCGACGCATCTAACCCCCGCCCGGGTCCCCTGGAAGCTCCACAATACTCACTATTCCGTCCTTTTCCGCTGCCTGCACCGCCATCTTGAGCTGAATAGCATAGGATGCGTATTATCGGAGCAGAGGCAGCCCTGCCGGGGAGCGCGCTGTGTCAGCGTCGTGGCACTGACTCAGGAGGATATTCCTGCTCCTGCTCCTATTCCTGGGTCTCCACGTCTGTGAGCGGGCCTGGCGCAGAGCACAGCCACCTAGCAGGACATCCCTCCGCTCCGCCGTCTGCCTGAAATGGGTGGATATCTGCTGACGTATGCTTTATAATAATTACAGACTAAAAGCTTAATCCCCGTCTGTTGGAGAAGGCTAATCAGACAGATTTTCCTCAGCCCTTCGCCCAGTTAGGCAACGCGCTCTTTGGGCTTTTTATTTCTGGACTGGAGCAACCATCCAGCGCATAACTTCGACTCAATAGCTGCATGTGACACGGCGGGACTCTGGACTAATTGGCCAAAGTGCGCGCGCTCAATATTTCTGAATGATTAACAGCAGTGTGGAGCTGTGAGGCTAGCGCGAGCCCGGAGCACGAGCTGCTCTGCAGCGGATGAAGTGATTCACGTTGCCTCCCTTTCATTAACTTTTATAAAAACACGTCCTTTCTTCTTCTGTCTTCCTGCCTCCATCTGTCCTCTCCTGTGCGCGCGGACGTCCCCTCCCGCCATCCGTCTCTTCGTGCACGAGCCTGTCTCTCTCAGCTGGTTTAATGTAACTGATCCTTTCTGTCCTTCTGTTAAAGACATTACAAGCTGAACGAACGAATGTCCACAGCTGCAACGATTAACTCACCGGTTGACGACTATTTGATTAAGCGGCAACTATTTTGATAATTAGTTTGAAGACAAAATTCAATGATAGCAGCTTCTTAAATGTGAATATTTTGTATAGTTGTGGATAAAACAAGACATTTGAGGATGTCATCTTGGGCTTTGGGAAACGCAGATGAACATTTTTCAGCATTTTCTGACATTTTATGGACCGAACAACTAACCGATTAATCGAGAAACTAACCAACAATGAAAATAATCATTAGTTGCAGCCTTAAACATGTCAAATGCTTCTCCACATAGATGATTGGTGCATGAGCCCATTAAAAGCTCTTAAAGCCATTATGTCAGGGATGTTAATACACTTAGTTGCATTACACAGACTCATTATTTGACATCAGTATTTGAAGCAAGAAAACTTTTTAACATGTGTGGACATGAAGTGCACATCATGGCAGGTGGCACCCGCAGACTTTACATAAAGAAAACAGGTAAAAATCTAAATGAATAAAAAGCACATTGTTTTACAGCAAGACACGAGGAGAACACGAAACATTAAAAAATAAAATTAGCCCCCTAAATGTGCAGTTTAGCACACAATGACTCAATAAAACCACTTAAGAGACGTTAACAGTTCTATCAATTACACCAGTGTTTCCCTTCATGGGTGCAGCGGTCTATTTATAAGCTGTGCAGCTCCACCCTGCCAATCTGTAATTTAATTACAACAATATCACTGATGCCTGTTTGTCGTGATCATTTCCAAGCAGACAAAAACATTTTACAGCAGCGTTCTCTAAACTTTACTATAAAAAACAAAATAACATGCTTCATGGTTTGTGAGCCTTTTGTTAGTCTACCAGCTTTCTGTTGCCGTTTTGTCTCCTGTCACATCCCAGTCATCTGAGGGGGGGGGGGGGCACTGCTCTGGAGTTCCTCTCTTAAGGCTTCTTGCGTCTTTCTTGTCTTCTTAGAGCCTTTGTGTTGGCTGCATCAGGAGCAATTCGCTTTTTTAGTCCTGTAAAGCCTATTTAAACAAATTGTGATATTGTTGAATTAATGGATCCAGGTCTGTCAGGACCTTGCTGGGGCTACCTGTGGTGTTTACCTGTGTCTCGTGTTTCTCTGGAGCAGAAGGAAGAGGCTGACAGCTGATTGTCTGAGCTGTATATAATGAATCCATGCTGAATGTTTACTGCTACAGCAGCACTCACAGGGATATAATGGGCCACCATAAAGGTACAAAGTTGTTTCTGCTAGTTTAAGGTACATTTTTGTTGGCACACAGGTGAACTAAAGAACTTGACTGCTAACATCAGATATTTAGCTGTATGCTGAGTTCAGTGCTTCAGTAAATTAGTTGCCTTCCTCCTTTAAACGCCAGTGGTTCAGCCTGGCCTGCTATGCAGTGATGAGTCTCTTGTTTTGTGCTTCCATCTTGTGGCATCTCTGGGAACTACAACATAATCTCAGACCATAATTTGAAGATAATTCCTACGTCATTTGTTCATAAATCTCCTCTGCAGAGTTTTCTCCAGAGAAGAAATGTCGAACATGTCTGGGATGGAAGAGTAGGAACATTTTTACCGCTCTGCAGATGAACCAGCCTGTGAAGGAGAAATGCAACCAAACCAGACCCCTTTAAACAGGTACATAATACTGAAAGTGAAGGACCTTTGCAAAGTGTGATGACTGCAGACAACCAGACACTCCTCTAGGTGGGCTGATTGCACTGCACAAATGTTAGTGTTGTTTTGATTTTATAAAGCATGTGCATCATAGTGAAATAAGATAGTTCCCATTGTTTCGAGATCAGTTTCTCTTCCTCGACGTGTAATCCAAAAAAGTCCAAAGGCACAAAACATGAAAAATTGACACAAACTGAACTGCTGTCACCAATTAGGAATATTAGTTATTTTAATTACAGAAAATTAAGCTGCTTAAACTCGTCAGTTCACGTCAAATTGAATCTCATTTTTTGCAGTGGATCCATCAGGTGAACAGAGCAGAAAATCCTTCAAAAGCAGTGTTTTCTAAGTCAGTCGTTGTCCTTGGCTGTCAGTATTTAACACAGAGCGAACACTCGGTCCGAGTCCAGTGTAAAATGTGCCACAGCGCATCCATCCCTCTCTCCCCCCTCCCCGCTGCCTCTCCCTGCAGAGACCCAGCCGGCTGTCCGGTCCGCCCCTCTCTCTGCTGCCATGGCCGCGGAGGCTGCCGGTCGGGATGATGCGACGGCCGGTCCTGCAGACTGCACCGAGATGGAGGAGTGGGTAAGATGTTCTTGGCTCATTTAGGATGCTCTCTTTGCGGAAGCGTTCGGAATTTAGACCGTCCATTGACGGTGGGCCTTTCCGGTCGCTGACACGCCGCTGCAGTAGGATGAAGAAGACTTCTGCAGGGCGCAGCAACCGCAACTATATCTGTGTAATGGTTTCGGCGCAAAATGCAGCTTGACAGTTAGGTTTAGAGGGAGGATGACCTTCATCGTTTTAAGCAGCCGAGAGAGAAGGAGGGGAGAGAGGGAGCGCCGCGCCGCGCGCCGCGCCACCGCTGCTGCAGCGCTCACATCCTGTGTCACAGGGAGAAGTGAAAGTGCAGCAGCTGGTCGCTTGGTGGATGTAGGCTACCGAGGCACCGCTTATAAATAGACCGACAGTGGCCATTCTTTAACAGTTTGCGTCTCGCTCGCCTCGTTTGTGCTGAATCCGGAGAGATTTGAGCGCGCCTGTCAAGCCCGTTTTCTTCCACTTGGCGGTGACGCAAGTTGGCAACAACTTGGCAGGCAAGGTAGGAATTTTTCCTGAACAACGGAACAGAGCCGAGTATGAATGAAAAGAGAGGCTTTGTCGGGCTGATTGAGGTCTTTATCGGAGCAGATTGTCCACCAGAAGAGGCTGCAGAAGCCCAGTGCGCTGTTCTCTCTAATTCTAGGCCTGTCTCTGTGTGTTACTGCTTTTCTAAGTCTGTGTTTGGGTGAAATAATCAAGCATATAAAATGTAAAATCATAAGTTACCAGAGTCTAAAGTGATGTCTTCAGATGGCTTTGTTTAAATTATAGAAATAAAGCTCAACTTGTGAAGATGCAACCATCAAATATGTTCAAAATACCCACCTACAGATAGAAATAAGATAGAGATTTTCTACAGAGTGAAGCCACCTGTTCCATGCTGTGGAGAAGGGTGTGTGTGTGTGTGCATGTGTGTGTGTATTAGGTGGGTATTCGTAAGAGGAAGGCATCCGTCCTCCACCTGCCGGCGGGTGAACTGAGCCTGTTCTTCCACTTCGCATGTAGTCAGCTGAGATGTGTCAGGCTCTTTAGCTGTTGTCCTCAGCCTGTGGACTCACTCATGAGCTGCGCTTCATCCTTTCCACTTCTCCCGTTTGTCTCCGTCTTCTCTCGGGGTGAGTGTTTGCTGAGATTGTAGCTTTATCCCCCATCAAGTTGACATTCGCTGTCGGCGTGTTTTTCCTGGAGGTGAGTTTATCTTGTCGCAGGCGTTATCTCAAGAGGCCAGTGATGGATGTGGTTTAAAATCAGCTAAAATGATCACAGCCTTTATTAACCGCAAGCTAATTCAGATAGAGAGAGGGTGAGATCTGTCTTTGTGTGCGTTTTGCAGATGTAGGCTACAATGCCAAAGGTGAGGCCAACCAAATGCGTCAGATTACGCAATGCAATCTCCCTAATCGCCTCACTGGAAAATGAGAGATGCTGGATTAAAGGAGGGAGTTAGTTGGAGACCGGGGGAAACCCGTGAAAGAAGGCCGTTATTAGAGATTACCGAGCAAAGGATTGTTTTACGACCCAAATACTTTGCCTGCTGAAGCTTGATGAGACTCAAAGAAACCACCAGGAATATCAGAGTAGGAGAGAGTCGTTTTCTCTATGTTGTTGTGCCAGAAGTGAGGTTCATCTCAAACTTATGAGTTGAAGAGCAAACTAGTTTTCACGTTGCACCACTCTTTAATGTCTCAGCAGTGTCAGCATGCTTTCCATTTTCATTTTCAACATTCAAATTTGAGGATTTTAGATTTCGGATTTAAGATTTTGTATTGAAAAAAGTGCATTTCACAATCAGCCGGATGTGGTGACCAAACAGGAGGAACCATCTGAGCTGAGATCTAGACATCATTTGTCTGGTGGTTTGGGGATGATAAAAAATGTGCATTCTTGTCCGACAGGTTTTTTTTAAGTGAGGATTTGTTTGCATTTTAACGGTTAATTTAGTATGTATGGTGGGTTGTTCCTGTGTGGGATTACACCCAGGATGCGGGGGTGGAAATTCCCTCCAGATTCCTTGTATGTGTAAAAATGCTCAGCCAGTAAAGCTGATTCTGCCTCTGGCAGAGATAAATGTGACTGTGATATAAGCAGGTGTAGAACGTGTCGCAGGCAAGAAAACTTTGGCCCCTCTTACTGCTGATATTTCACCCATGACGGTATTACAATGAAACCAGACGAAAACAAACATGCAGCAAAGTGAATTTTAGGTGGAGCTTTCTGTTTGGCACCACAGAACCACAGTTTTATCTCACTGCTGTCCCTCAGTTGCCTTTGCTTTAAACATGCACATTTAATAGATCACATTGGGTCAGGTGGATATTTAGTATATCATGATTGCAAAGGACAGATGTGTTTTTTTAGCCACTTTACGCCACATCTTAAAAAGTGATCCCTCAGATTTATCTTTCACTCTTCAGGAAGCCTTTTTAATGAAATCTGTGCCATGTTCGGATCAAGCTGACATTACTCAGCTTCAGCTTCCTCATATATGACCTTGCCTCTTGGAATAAGAGTGTATGATTAAAACACTCATTCGTTCAAACAGTATTTCTTGTTCAGTAGCAGAAAACGTTCTTTTCGTCCTTAATGCAGCTCACTGACAAGAGCACCGACTGTTGTATAAAGTGTTATCACAGGCCTTCGTCATGCATGTGCATATGTGATTATGATGTACAGATAATGGAGGACACGTGCGTCATCTCATGAGTTATTATTGTATTAATGGGCTGTGATATGATAAAGAGGGATTTCTCTCATCAGCCTCATGAGGTCTTCTTGTCCTTGTGTCGCAGTCACTCAGTTTATCTGGTGAAATCTCGATAATAATCATTATGTATGTGTGTATCGTGTGTCTTCTCTCTTCCAGCTGAAGGAGGGGAATATGAAGGCTGACTTGGAGGCTTCTCTGCCTGCAGGACAGGAGGATGTTGCAATCCGCTGCCGAGACGTGTCGCGGTCTTACGGCAAACTGAAGGTCCTCAGCAACCTCAACCTGACTGTTCCACAGGGACAAATGTGAGCGGACGCAAATCTGTCATCGTGGCTGTGATTTCAGACATTTATCTGTTTAACTCAACCCAGCTTCAAAGGAGAGTTTCTCTTGATCTGTTCCTGTGCTTGGTCTGTTTTTTCCTGGTATTTAACACACCGAGCTGGTCAATTAAAACAATATTTATCATGACAGGCTTTTCTAAAAAGCAGTGACAGAGAACGAAGGGAGAGGGAGACAAGAAAAACGAACCATGAAAAGAGAAGTATTGAAAAGGCTAAAAAGCTAACTACACCCACCTTTTAACAAAATATAGTTGTATTTTAAAGCCTCACACCGCCACTTCTCCCCTCGCAGCACTAAACAGGCACAATGAGTGGACTTGTCTTTCTCTTCCCAGTTGTCTCAACATGCAAATGATGAGATACAAAGAAACACCTGATTACACCTGATGGGCTGTCAGTAAATGTACTTCATTCGTCTCCTTAAAGCAGGAAACCTCGACCACTTCTTTTTTACTTTCTAGTCCAGCTCTGATTTCGTAGAAGAACTGAAATCCATGATCAACGCCATTTGTTTGTCACGCGGTTGTCGTCCGTCTCTGTTGCTTCATAAGGTTGACATGTCACAGGATCATTTGTCTAAACATACCTGCGTTCCTGAAGTGAGAAACAACACGAGGAAGAACAAAAACTGCGTCATGAAATAATTTTGGCTCTTTAATAGTTTGTTTTTCCTGAACTGTGTGCATGTGCGCAGAAACTAGGCAAAGACAAAAGGCTTTCTCACCTCTCTAACAGGTCGGAAATGTGCTGAATGACTGAGCTGATATAGAGTTACACCTGGAATGCATACAGACATATTGACTGTGTTACTCAGAGGCATCATGCATGTGATCTGTTTTTGCTTAATACAAACTCAACGCAAATGTATTGTGGTCCTTTAACTGAAGAAGAATGAGGTTTACAGAATAAGAAAAATGTCATTATAGTTACACACAAATAATTGTGTGCAACTGTAGTGACAGTGTGTTTGAGTATTTTTCTTGTACATAAGTGGAGAAATTTCAACAAAAGAGAAATTACAGAAATTCAAAAATTCCAGTAGCTCTGCAGACTGATGGAAAGCTTTGCTTGTTGTCAAGGGTTAGCTTAGCTTAGCATAGTATAGACACACTATGGCCTGGCCAACGGTGAAAAAATCAATCCACCACTCTAAAGTTCACTAATTAACACTGTCAGGCATCTGTTTGTGAAAGCATGCAGATTCAACTAACATGATATGATGTGTTAATAATTGAGCTTTAGAGGTTCTTATTAGAGGTCAATTTTTAAACTTTGGACAGAGACAGGCTAGCTCTTTGAAGGTCTTTATGCTAAGCTAAGATCGTCGCCTCACTGCTCCATCGTGAAACCTATAAGAGAAAATTTTTCGGTCACTTAAAATCAGCAGAAACAGAAACTTTTTTTTGCCTTTATTTGGTGGGACAGCCGAAGAGAGACAAGAAATAATGGAGAGAATGAGAGAGAAAGACAAGCTACCAGGCAAGCTAACAGGGTGCCTCTAACACTGACATGTTATCGCTTTGTGAAGTTGTTTGTTGTTTGTTTACACGTCCGGTAAGATTAGCATCCACTTAGAATTTTGTTTCAGGCCATCTGACGAATGCATATCAAACAGTCAGTCTGTTTTAGCTCTGTTTTTGGTCTCCACCAACTCTGGAGGGAAATATCTGCCATTTTAGCTGTTAAATGCTGAGCAGGTAGCATAGAGCATGTTTAAGTATCGTGACCTATTAAATATATATAAATATATTGATAATCATCATAAAATAACTCCTGTGATGCTTTTAAACGCTGAACATCAGACTGATGATGGATGACGAGTTTGTTTTCTTTCTGCCTCCAGTGAAACATGTATGCAGTGAAGCAGTGGTAACTTGCCTTATAACAGATTTTAAAATCATTTTTAGTTTGCAGTGAGACGAATGTAGAGCCTGATGGTATCTTGCAAACATCTGCTGTTTTGTGTTGTTTGACAGTAGCTTACACAATCTAACGATCACTCTGAAAAGCGTGGTATGTAAAGTCGCTGTTAGGCTGCCGTCAGTCATCGCTGGGTTTGATGTATGAGCGCCTGGTTATCTTTCAGTTCTTATATAAACAGCATCTGTTTATTTTCTAAGCTCCTTCCATACCTGACTGTCTGTGTACAGGAGTTTCTCAAACACGCGAGTCACAGCTGTGTGTGTTTGTGTGGGTAGCTTCATCTAAAGTGGTCACGGTTCTGTGTTGCAGTTATGGCCTTTTGGGGCCCAGTGGATGTGGGAAGACCACGCTTCTGAAGTGCATTGTGGGAACTCTGAAAATCTCGCGGGGTCACATCACTGTGTTGGGGAAGCCGCCTGCGTTCCCTGGCCATGGCGTGCCGGGGAAGATGGTCGGATACATGCCACAGGTAAGCATCCTAACATCAGTGTTTCACACAATAAAAGGTAAATCTGTGTGTGTTACATGTATGAAGCTGCTTGTATAAAGGAGCACATTGCTTTGTACTGTACTCATGTGTACAGAGGTCCTCAAAATATTTTGAAATGACAGACATTCAGACATAAATGCAGACATGTTCCTGGTTTCTTAAATTTAAGTCAGGTTTAATTAGAGTTTTATAAATAGTCTTAAATTTAGTCTTTTTAAACCAGATTTAACCTGAAAAACAGATTCCCAGTCAAATTCTTTGCAGCTCTCTTTTACTTTTGAGTCCAATTAGCCTCCTCTGACACTTCGCTCCACATGTTGACTTTAATTTGCAGAGTGAAGGTTTTTAAGCACTTGTTTTTTCTAAAGAAGACTCCTACCCTGCATTCACATCAAAGAGCTGCTCATTACAGCTGGAAACAGAGAGCTCAGTGCCGCGCTCCAGCGCTTATTCATTTAGCCCCTGTTGTAGTCAGTGACCTGTACCTGAGTGTGTCTCATTACTGTCAGCCTGGATACCTGATGAGGCCGATAACACACACGTGTCCTCCTGTGTGTAACCCTCAGCCTCACATTGGTCCCTGTCGGAAATGATCTGCGACCCAGACAGGAGGAAATGTGAGGCTTCATCTGATGTAGCGCTGTGGTGAACTTCAGTGTGTCGTCTGATGCCACAATGCAGAGAAACTCTTAACTTTTGCCTCAAACGGAGAGGATAGCTATACATAATAATATAGCGTTTGTTGTCCCAGAGAAGTGTCTTCATTGATCGTCATTTAAGACCTTAATGAAAAGAAATGTGGGCAGTAATCCGCTCAGTGATGGAAGCTCTCTAAGAAAATGCAAAGTCAAGTCAAGAAGGCTGCAGAAGTGCTCAGAGGGCAGCAGAGCAGATCCAGACCTGCAGGATGAACAGCAAAGTAAAACAGACAGTGATACACCATTAGACATCTACTATTGCAGTTAATACATTTATCAAAAAAGGAACAATGGGAGAGATGTTGTAAGACTAGGGCTGGGTATCGATTCACATACTTTTGTACCGAATGAAATGGTATTTTATTTTAGTAAAGTTCCTGTGCAGCCACTTGCGTGTAGAAAACATTAAAGTTTGGCTTCTTTTCTAAGGTGAAAAAGAAACACATGCTGAATTTCGTAGGGTATTCTAATAAGTCTTTTGTACTGAGACTCCGGTGTGTTGTCGACTCAGTTATATGACATTTTCAAACTACACCCAACCGTTCACAAGACGTGTCTGGTGTTTCTCGAGGTGTGGTCCATGTGGAAAATGTCGGAAGCTGCAGTCTGTGATTAAACATCCACACCCAACCTTTGTGTCTCGCAGGACCTGGCTTTGTACAACGAATTCACTATCAGTAACACCCTGACCTTCTTCGGCCGAATCCACGGCCTGACGTCGAAGCAAACCCAGGCGCGCATGGACTTCCTCATCGACTTCCTGGATCTACCTCAGAAGCACAGTCTGGTCCGAAATCTCAGGTACAACCGCAGGCAGTCGGTGACAGAATGAGTTTGATACGCAGTGATTTGGAACAGGACTTCTCCAGAGGGGTTCATGTTTTTTTGGAACATAATACTGTGTGGAGGACTGACTGTAGCTGTCAACAATACAAGATACAGCCAGTTTATGAAGTAAATGGGTTTTTATAGCTGTTTACAGATGCCTGTGGACTTTGACACCCGAATTACCTGCAATAATGTGGACACACAGACAAACATAATCCCTCTTTCCTCCACAGGTTGTAAAAAACAGTATGAGTTTGATAAGGAGACAAGCAAAGGTCGAATAAAGAGAGAAAATCCCATTTGTTGTTACATTAGCTTTGCTAAATATTCTCACCATACACTCGCTCTTATGTTTGTGTCAGTGCGATCAGAGTTTCAAACCCACCACTCGTTATAGAAATTGGACAATTTTTTAAATTTTACATTTTGTCTGTCTGGCATTAATATACGTATGCAGCAATACTATGATGCTTGTTTTCACTACAAGTCTGTTGTGAGGTATGTGCAGCAGGATTTTCTTAAAATAACACACCCAGTGACTGTTTCACCTCAGTAACATTGCTGGAGTCGCTACCTTGTAATGATTAATAATTTGAGAAGGCAAGAAGATTCCCAGGCTATTAAACTAATCAACATTTGGTTTTGTTGCTCACCAGTCATAAATTTACTGAGCGTACTGAGCTCAGTGCCATGCTGGTCTCAATCCGACCAATCTGGCAACACAAGTTTGCAAGCTTTAGGTCCACTGAGTCCTTCAGTTTCATCTGAAGTAACATCATGACCTGTAGTGCTGAAAAGAAGTTCCTCTTTTTTTTATCTTAAGCACACAAGATCTTAGCGTGTGCATCGAAGACTTTCTACTCTACTAGCTACTCACATTTTCCTTTACACAGAGGACAATGCTGTCAGACCGAAAAGCCTGGTTCCCAAGCCATAAAAGGCAGCAATACAAATTCAAAATAGAGCATTTGGCATTTCATCAAACATTTCTGCTAATCGTATCATTATTATATTTTTGAAAATGTGACTTCATTCATTGAGTCCAGGCTGCAAGATGTGAGAGAAAACTGAGTCGTTGCAATCTCTCAGGCACCGATAGAGATCAATAAAAGTAGTTTATGCCCCTTTTATGTTCTCCAGTTATTGCAGGAAGTATAATAAGCATCTCTTGTTTCAGATGATTCACGTCCCTGATTCGCTACAAAGACCCTTCTGTTCCCAAAGAGGCCCCTCGAACCAGCTTTCATTAGCACTTCATGTAATATTTATGTCATCTGTGGTGTAACAGCCTGTCATGTTACTGAGCTGCAACTAAAACTCCTGCTGGCAATTTTTTAAAGAGGATTCACGATAAAAATGGCTGGTGTTTTATTTCAGACTTTGCATGGTGTGTGCTGTGTTAATGGCTTCTCTTCACTCGCTCTGCTGCAGTTTTACGTGTCACACAGCTTGTTGAAACTGATCACAATACATAATATGAAAGCTATTCCAGGTATGAATAAAAACACCTTGTGGCATGCATGCTCATCGTCCATTCCTGCTTTATAGTGTGCTTTCTTTTGTCTTTAGTACGTCAAAGCTAATCAGCTAATCAAACCAGATCAGCAAAATAAGGTCAACTTTTTACCCCAACTCCCCTCAGTAATGTCTTGGTGTTTTGCTTGTATTGTCAGGCACATTTCCTCTCCACCTCCCTCAGGACTGAGCGGCATGCACCAATGCGAGGTGGATTATCAGTTGCGAAACAGTTAGGAATGTGGGAGAAGATTCACCTTTGTTGGTCCTTTGGCTCTTTTTGTTTCCTCACCTGTTTCCTGTGTGTGTTACAGCGGCGGCCAGAGGCGCAGGGTGTCTCTGGGAGCTGCTCTGCTGCAGAACCCAGAGCTGCTCATCCTGGATGAACCGACAGTCGGCGTGGACCCTGTGCTCAGGGCCAAGTATGTAACACACACGCACACACACATGCACACACAGCTGGTCTTCCCACGGTGGCTGTTTACATTTACAGGATAAAACCAGCCAGCAGTTAACTCACCAGAAGACCTTCACAATCCTGGCAAAACAAAACGCCAAAATCTCAATATCCCGAGTGATTACTGTAACAACGTGACTAACATTTTGACTCACAGCCTAAAGGTTCACAGTAGAAAGTGACAGAAAACTTTTGGGCAGACGAGGATGACACGCGACGAAGGATCCAGCAGGATTTGAAGCAGTGTCATCTCAGTTATTTGACATTTATTCTAAAGTAGTAGTGAGTGATACAGAGTCTGGTAAAAACTCATGAGTAGAGAAATGAGAAACTGTTGAACTGTAATTCATCCTTAAACACCAGAGAAAGACAACATTTAAACTGTAACGTGATTGATCAGTAACCATAGAATAACTCTTTTATATCACAGTATTATGTTAATTTATTGCCTGGCTGTACTGTCTATGGGAATCGAGATTACATTACTGGTAACTCAGCTGCTCTGAAAAGGTTGTTATCTTGTTTGGTGAGTCTTGCAGCTGTTTTTAGTGAAAGCCCTGAAGATAATTCATACTGCTCCGTTTGGAATAGCAGATACTCACCTGTCAGCCTTAGCGCTGTTTGTCAGTACTGAAAATACTGGAGCCAAACGTTTTCGTATCAGAGTTGCACATAACCCTCAGTGTCCAGTGACCTTTGAACCCTTCGTCATGGCAGCATGACCATCCGCATACATGTAATAAAAGTTTTTCAATCAATAAAGGCCCTGTTTATATTCACTACTCATTTCTTTTAAACTGTATTTGTTGCAAAAGATTAATAACGATACCAAAGTACATTTTCACATGAGCTAACAGCTTCTGTATCCACCTAACAATGTTTCCAACTTGGAGACACAGCGGCTTCAATATAACAACTTGACAGCTGGGAAAGAATTTGGATGAACAGACCGTGCATATGTTCTAGAAAAGCAAGTCTAGAGACCTTTCTGAAAGCATGCTGCCCTCTCTCACTGTGTTGTTCCAGCCTCATTGTGTAATAGCACCACAAAGCCTCATCAGATCAGACGGTTGGCAGTCAAACTGCTGCTGGCGAAGCTGTGAGCTTTTACAGACTAAGATTTCAGGAAAGATCTACTAACAAGCGGGTCAAGTGTTATGTAATTTGTTCGGTTTCTCTGGCCTCCTTTACAGGATCTGGCAACATCTGGTGGAGATTGTGAAGACGGGGAAAGTCTCTGTGATTATCACCACACACTACATAGAGGAGGCCAGGCAAGCCAATGTGGTGAGATAATTCATACGTGCATGTGCATAAACACACAAGGACAAATTAAGCATAAATGCATGCTTGCAAATGAGATTCAGGAATACTGCTGCAGAATCAATAGAACAAAGTGTCCACACTGGTCCTCATGTTTGGCCCCCTCACAGAAAAACAGTGAGTCCATTGATATGTGCTCTGAGTCAACATGTTAGATGAAGTTTATCCTTCATTAGCTTTGACAGGAGGGACAAAAGCTTCCATTGAATTGGTGTAAATGGAAAGAAAATCTTCCTATTGAGTTTGTACAGAAGCTCCCATTCTGATGAACGTGGACACTGCTGTTTAATCCCACATGCAGGACAGTGTATGCTGCTGCAAACACTAGATCACGAAATGTGTATTAATCCTCCGGTGAAAATAGTCCCCAACAAATGCAAAATGTACTCCTGTTTGAGAGAGATGACCAGCTGTTTTAGGAAATAAATTAGCCCTTTTTGAAAATGTCAAAATATACCTGTGACCCATATTGTACACATAAAAGCACAAAACTGAATTGCTAGAAAAGCAGTTGCCTGATAGAAGCTTATTGGCTATGACTCCATGGTTTTTATCATCCGATCATGGTGCGATAGATTAAATGACTGATCTGGACATTGGACTTGGTTGGAATCACAGGGGAGCTGTTATAGATATTTCTGGTTTCACTTGTGCACATGCAGTCACAGAGTTCAGTCATGTCAAAATGCCACTGACTGTATTTTTATGGCAAACGATCACACACAAGACCAGCAGGGCCTCACACGTTACAAAGCACACAGACTCTATACATGCAGTAAGCCCGCAGCACTACATTTTCACACTCATGTCACCTCCGCTGCTGTTCAAGCTAATGCTCGCCTCAGCAAAAATCCAGTCATTCCATGAGTTCGGCCATTGTTTCGCTGGTAATCTTCTTTGCATGTAAAATCCATAAAAATGAGTGCTTTGCTGGTGTAAGTTTGCTCTGTAGATTAGGCTACCACGAGCCACATCATGCTAGCTTTCTCCCCCGAGTTACACAGAATGATACCGCTCTCAGAGAAATGTGTCTCCAAAGTTGTTTACGTGTTAGCTAGCTGTTAAGGGTCTGTAACACCCCCAAATCCTCCTTTGCTGCTTGTTAAACCATGTAAACATGTTTAAGTTCAGAATATGTGGCATGTCAGTGTGGAGGCTTGACAAAAGTTAGGTTGCGTAGGTTAACAAGAGTCACGTAATTACTTAATCTATTAGTAAAATAGAAGAAGTAATTATATTGCACTTTGAAGCCAACTGATCTCATCAACTTCTCATTTTGGAAAGAAAACAAATTTTCCCAAAAGTCAAACTTTTCCTTTATGATTGTATGACCTTTTATGTTCTTTGCCTATAAAAATGAACGCAAACATGCAAAGGCTGAAAGCTAAAAGCTAAAATTTCACTTCTCTTTTGTTGCACAATAATCCTCCACCACATGCCGCTCAGTGGAAGACAGCATGTCTGCTTGTTCCAGTCAGAAAAGCTGAAATATTTGTTGTTGTGGAGATGAACGAACAAGTATCTCTGACTTCCTTACTGCAGCTTCTTTGTGTGCATGTGCATCCACGTGTGGTTTAACTATGAATGGTTATGAATGGTTATGTAAAAGAATACGGCTCATGAATTTAATTCTGGCCTTGTAATAATTTGAGAATTTCAGTGCGTCCACACCTAATGAGAACATTAAAAAACGCCAGTCTTCTAAATTAACCCTTTTAACTTTACACATTTATGCACCATTTACCAGATGAGATGTGTCACTCTGCTTTTCAGAGCTGCTAGCTGAAAGAAATTCATCAGTCCGGGTCCGTCTGAGAATTTATCGTCCCATGATGGTTTAAATGCGGTTTAAGGAGATTTTCTAGCCTACCACGAGTCCAGAAAAAGGACTAAACACTTTCTTTTCAGGGTCTGGTGAAAAAGAAATCAGCATCTGTATCTCTCTCTAAACACCCCCACGCTGCTCGAACTCCAGTGTGAACACGTTGAGCTGTCTCAAGCTTTAAAGCTGCACAAAAATGAGGTCCAAGGTCATTTTTTGCCTCTGACTGATGCAGCTACATGTGAACACAGAGCAGCTGAAACCAGCCTGACCACTCAGCCAGCTCAGTGGTGTCTCCATTCAGGGGTCAACTGCAGTGGGTGGCAGAAGGTCACAATGAGGTGTTTTTGCTTTATTCACTGTCTGTGTGGCTTTTAAACCTTGACAGAAGTATGTCAGGTTAAGTCGCACACGGCGCAACAATGCATCACTCTGCTGCCAAAGAACAAGTTTTTCAAGGTCACGTCAACATGCTCTCTTGTTGTTGTTTCATCAGTCCCTCTCAGCGTGGTTCAATAGGTTGGCTTTGCTCGCATTTGTAGCAGATAAGAATAGTACAAATAAGATGAGCAGCAAAGGTGAATACAGACAACAACAGCAACAGAAAATTAAAGATGTCAGAGAGATGTATTTTGTTATCTTGTAAGGAAAACACTCCTCCAGTATAATTTCAGTTATTAATTTATGACAGTTTTCACTATTAGAGAAATTAACCTGAGAGAAGCTAAACTTTGGGTGTGATTTCTACAAAGGTTTGAGTCCCTTTTTTCATGTTTTTATCCGAATGAATGTGTCTTTTAATGTTCGTACTCTTCATGTAGCAATCGAACATGTCATTTCTGTGTTTTTGTTGTATTTTTTTGGTTGTTTTGGATGTTTATATCTTTCTCTTATGGGAGTATTCCAAACTCTGAAGTGTTCTGAGGTTGTAGGTATGGATTGGAATTGAAGTTTTGACTTATATGTCCTATTCATAAAAGATGGTGACAGTCAAAAAAAGGAACAAAAGTTTCAACGTTCTGCCCACATTGGTGTTTCAAAAAGACAAGATATCACCCATAAATAAGACTTTTCTCTAACAAATATTCTCCTGTCGTCTCTGCAGGTCGGCCTCATGAGGAACGGCTGTTTGCTGGCTGAAGGTCCTCCAGACGCTGTCATGAAGCAGCACAATGCAGCAGTGAGTACTTAAAAACACTGATGAGATGTGTGCACACCCAGAGGTGCTGGTAGTCCAGGAAGGCAGCTTTGTACATGTAGCACACTCCATGATAAACAATGGCAATTCAAGGTGCTTTACATTCAGTATTATATGAAAGATACTTAACAGATAAAGATACATGAATGAAAGACTAACAACAAGACACTCATATATTATATTATAAAATACAACAACAAAAACAAAACGAAGCCTTGTGGCTAAAATCTTGAGCACGCTTGCTTGCTGCGTACACATACTGATTATTGGTAGTCGGGTCCCGGTTCACCCACGTTATCCTCTGCTGCAGACCCTGGAGCACGCCTTCCTGCAGCTGTGTGAGACCTCGGACCACATCACCTCCAATCAGGGGTCCAGTCCCCAGGGTGGGCCTTTGGAGAACAGCCAATCGTTCGAGAGCGGGCGGGAGGAGAGTCGGCCAATCCTCGGGGTCCGACCAGGAGCTGCAGAGGAAGTTCCCAAATATTCAGGTACTGACTGAAAAAATATTACTTCAGTAAAAATATGTGAGTATAATCAGAAAAAAGTTTAAAAAAAAGTTAAAATTAAGGTAAAGTAAAAGTACTCCAAGCAGAGCATTGTCCCCTGTGAATGTTAATATACTGTAATTTATGATATCAATAGATTAATATTACTGATTCATTCATATAAAGCAGGATTTTACTGTTATGGTTGATTTAGGTGGAGCTTAGTTTGAACTATTCTGTATAGAACTGGAACTAATAATTATTTCCATCAAGAATGAATTTGACGATTATTTTATTTTAGTCAATTAATTGTTTGATTTGTAAAAAATTTAAATCACCTTTGCACTCGAGCGTGCTACTTGAGTAAATATACTTAATTACTTTCCACCGCTGAAGTTACTGTTTGTTTGCTGTGCGTTCAGCGGACTGGAAGGTGCGAGCCCGCCATATGCTGCCGAAGTGGAGAAACATCGCCGCCCTCATGATCAAAACAATGGTGCGGATGAAGAGGATGCCGGGGTACGTTGTCGTTAATATTCAGTATCAGAATCTGTTAATTAGCAGCAGAAGTTATGATGAGCCTTTCTGACTCCTCTGTGTTCGCAGCTCGTTGTGTTTCCAGTTCTTGCTGCCCGTCATCCAGGTCTCTCTGATCTGTTTGTGTATTGGAGGAGACCCGAAGGGGATCCAAGTAGCTGTGGTGAACAACGAGACCTCCCCCTCTGCTTACAGCCAATCGCTGCTCTCCTTCCTGGACAACTCCAGCGTGCAACAGGTATTTATTTGGCCTTGGGAGACTTTGATATTTATACACATCAGACATGATCACACTCTGTTCTCATGTTTATGTCCAAAAGAGGAACCAGATGGTTTCTGTCTTTGTTTTCTAGCAGTGACATTTTACTGGAAAACTCTCACTAGATTCTGTTTTGTTCTCTGTGTTTGATCAACTCTGACAATTCTTTCATTCTTTCATGGCAGGTTGTGACTTTATATATCGATCAGGGTGTTTGTTATGTGGCTCACTGAATTCTATAAGGTTGTCACAGAGCTCAGAGTGATGTATGTAGACTGGTTCAGTCTAGAAAGGAAGTAACCGTCTTCACTTTGACTTTAAGCAAATAAGTTTCAGTTCTGCTCACAGCAGAACAAACGTCACAACTTCTGTTTTCTAGGAAATCAGTGAAATGTTGTTTCTCTGTGTGACCCCGAACAGCAACCTTTAATATACTGTACAGCAAAGATACTGTAAAGTGGAGTTCAGATGTCTGAGAAAATGATAAATATTATAAATGAAAATGTTCTTTTTGTTGCCAACAGTTCAGATGAAGCTGCTCATTAACATTAAAAGCTTCGAACGAGTTTCACTGGATACAAATGTCACTGGAGTAAAGTAAGGTCAACAAATTGAATTATAGAGTATAATATCAAAGTTGTATCTGTTCTTTGCGTATCCATAGGTGCCCTTGTCCCATAAGGATGCTTTCGATGGGATCTATAATGCAGAGTACTGGGGCGTTATAGGCTTTGGCAAGAACTTCAGCAGCTACCTGACAAAGAGGTGAGAGAAACAGCCGTCATTTTCTGTGCCCACAGAAGATGAAGAAAAGAAGAGACATCATGGTGTTGCTGCCTGCTGTAGCACCTGTCTGCTGTAATTCTTGAGACTTACCACAGACAGACAGCTGGCTTCGATAACTTCATCAGTCACAAACCGTGGCAACAACAAGTGTTTCCCAGCCGTGTCCCATCACTTTTCAGCATCCCTGGAAACAGTTTCCTGTGCTGCCTGAGCTTGTTTGAGGATATTTCAAAAATTAAGTGCTTAACCTTTAGTCTGACCTGTGACTTGACATGTCTCAACATGTCTGAGATAATTTGCAGTCCCTGTTTCCTCCCCTCTGTTGTCTCCCCTTCCTCTTCCTCCTTTTCCGTTCTCATTTGATTTACTTTTGATCGCATCTTTTTATATGTCACAGCACAGATAGATGCTTATGATTTATGCACCTGCAATGCCTATGCTGATTACAGAGGGCTGCATTTGTGTGCATCAACGGGACTTTTAGTAGTCACTCACAACCCTCAGAAAAGCAGACGGACTCCATCAAAATCTCAGTGTGACACACACACAACATTCCAGCTGCAGAGCAAAGGCAAACCCATCACTCAGAGAAACATGATGAGCACACACAGACACTCACCTGTAACCTCACTGCACACATATCTTAACTATTTCACATGTCACAGGTGTAAAAAATTTTAGCGTTTGTAAAAACAACTGATATGAACTTACACAACAGTTCTCAAAATGTGTGGAAGCATTATTATGAAAAAGCATTACACAGTAGCATTGCAGCTCTGCAGAGGGCAACGTTGGGTTTGTCCGTCCACCAATTTGGTCCAAACTGAAATATCTCAACGACTATTGGATTGTCATGAAATTTGACTTTCTTGTTACTGTAAGGAAGACTTACAATAATTTTGGTGAGCTTGACTTAGCGCCATCATCAGACCAAGCTTTTAATTTATCCAATACCTTCATTTTTTACCAAATATCTGCAAAACTAGCAACATTTCCTTTAGCCTCAGCTGTGCTTTCTACGTAGGGCTAATTGTTAGCATGCCTAAAGGCTAAACTAAGATGCACAACTACTAAATAGCACCTAGTTCAGGAATCAGGAATCAGGAATCATTTATTGTCATTACACAAGTTTCCAAGTGCAATGAAATTCTGTTCTTTTCAATAACGTAGTCATTGAGAGTATGGCATTTTGTTTATAACCCCATTGTGCCAAGTGTCGACAGCCTCACAGAGCATGTTTCTAGGCTCTTTTTCCCTCATACACTGAACACTGAAATGAACCCAATGCTGGGAAATAAATTACAATCATATTTAGAATAATGTTACTATCTATAATGTGGCTCTATGATATCAACTAGCTTGCTGTTTACAAATTACTTAACCAGCTAGCAACACCATATCCTTTCTGCGTAGCTAAGCTACAGCTAGCTGGCTAATCTTAGCTTGGTTTACAGTTAGCTAGTCAGTCGCTCCTGCCTTGCCTTGCTCTTGGCAAATCATTAGTATTCCCTTGCTTTACACCGTTACATCTTTAATTGTTGTCTAAAATCAACATTTATCATAACATAATTGGCCAACTAACATATCCACGCAGATAGCATTTTACGAGCAATGACAGCTAGCTATTCCATAGCCGCGCTGCATGAATGCGGCTGCTTCATAACATCATAACACATTTTTAAGTGTTAACTGGTGTATAAACAGATCAAGAATGTTCTCTATATAATCTTCACTGGGTTTTGATCTGTCTGTAAATGATTTATCTGTTCATATGAACAGTTGAGATATGCTTCATAACACTCGTAAGGATTTGTTTGTGTGTTATCATATATCATAAAGTATGACTTGGTTCTCTAACTGTTGACAAAAGCATAAACACTTAAAAAGTCCCTTATACCTGCTCCCAACTATATTATATCATGAAAAAAGCCATTAATTAAGTGTTTTGCTGTTTGTAAATGCTAAATAGAAGTATTACCCTTATTTTTCCTACAGGAATGAAACAGTTTTTTATCATGGGACAAGCTGACTGAGGCTGAGAGTAAAAAATGAGGAACTTGAGTCTACTTTGAGGTTCCTGAAATGCAGATTTAGAACTTATTTTTGTCCCAGACGTCTTTGTTACTGCAGTATCAGTTGCTTTAACAGTATTTCTCTCTCTGTGTCTTTGACATTCACACACACACGCACACACACACACACACACACACACACACACACACACACACACACACACACACACACACACCTCTGAAGTGCCATCATGTGAGGATGAGTCAGCCCTGGAGGGCAGAGGGCTTGTGCTGTTGCTTTGGGTGTGAATCACAGTTCTGTGTACTTGTGTGTGTATTTCATTGTTTGCGTGTGTGTGTGTGGGTGATGACTGGGTAGACAGTCTGGTCCTTCCTGTCCCAAACACACCTGGCAGGTCACAGCATAAGATCGACCAATCAAACGCTCATTCTGACTGAATCATGTGCTGATCATGTGAAAGAGCTGTCTGAGAAGAAGGTGTCTTCACCTGCTTCTTCTGGTCATGTGAAAATAATTTTAACTGTTTGTTCAGTCGTATTCAGGCTGATTCTCTCTCAATGCATGCTGGGTAAAGCGTTTATGCAAAGAGCATGTAAAGAAATAATGATTATGAAGGGAAAAATCGTATCTTTAGAAAAAGTTTGAAGCATATAATACATCTCCATAAACAAGTGCCTCTCAGATGTGAGGATTTTCAAGTTATCTTTGTCTTTCTTTAACAAAACAAGCAGTTTGAAGACTTGTTACAGGGACTTTTTTGTAAAATTTTATAAACGAAATGATGAATTGATTCATAGAGAAAATGATCAGCAGATGAACTGACAATGATATCATTAGCTGCAGCCCTGCAGAGCTTACATTTTCTTGTTGGATAAACATAAATTAGTCAATTAAAAACCTTTCCTGGCTAAATATTTGCCTTCAGTTACGTCTGTCTGCTTGTCATAGAAACACAAACTGGAACAGGGTGTGATGGCTGCTGCACAGATGGCTCAGTGTTTGTTGCGAGGGTCAGGGTAGCAAAACAAGAAACAATTAAAATCCACATCAGTGGAGCAGGAAGAAACTCGAGACCTGTCTTCACCTCGTAAACAAAATCGAAATGCTAAATTGGTATAAATTACAATAACCACAGTGTGTCAACAAGGCCACAGGCTTTATTTGTTTTCAGAGACATAATGAGCCCAGCTAACCTTCCAAGTTTTATTTTTTTATTAGTGATAGCAGCCTGTAGTCACATAGCTTTGTAAGATTATTAGCCTGGCTGCTGATTAGCTTAGAGGTCACGCTGTCATGGATGAATCTGAAATAAAAAAGAGTTTGTGGGTGACCCTACGTGCTTTCAAATAAACTGTTATTTCTTATTTAGTGTAAAACACAACTTTTCGTTGTTTTGCCTACATAAAGATTTAGATTTTCAGTCAAGAATAATCACATTCTTAGAGTAAAACTCCACATAGGACCATTGGTGAAGGCCAAAATAGAGCCCGTTAGCAACATTAGCTTTCCAGCTGTATTGATCGTTGCTGACTGTTATTTGTTATTCATATTCTGACCATGTCCATTATCTTACAGGATGATCCAGCGGCAGGTTTCTAAAGAGGTGGTTGACGGAGGATCAGTCCACGTCTGGCTGGACCTTACAAGTAAGATGCAAATCCTTCTCATAGCTGTGCTGAAATGGGTCAGATTTATTACACTTGAACTGAATAACTGTCAGTACAATGCATGGCAGTGAACAATTTAAAGACATTTACAGCTGAAGTAATAGTCTACGCTGGGTTTTGTGAGGTTTCTTTTCAGATATCTCTATCTGTCTTATATTTCATAAACTTGTGACTTTATCTCTTGTCTAGATCGACAAATTGGTCTCATGCTGCAGAAGAAACTACACGAGGCCTTTCAGGTATAAATTCTGTTTGTGTGGTTGAAGTGCAAATATTTCGACGTGGCCATTTTTCAAGGAGATGCAATCAGAAATCATTGACTACAACCAGAAAACACAAAGACGTCCGACAACATGCAGGATGCTGCTGTATAAACTGACACTCGTGCAGCACAAGTTCGACTGTCTGCAGGAAACTAAAGCATGCAGACAAACACGCTTGGCTGAGCGCCCTTGCTTTAGGCCACTGCAGCAGCATTATCTTTCCAGTATCAACACTGATATCATATACTGATGCTCAATGCACTGAACTGGTTTCTGCTATTATACATCACACAAGATTAAAATCTTCATACGTGTGAAACAAAAACCTCAGTAGCTGATTTGTTGGTTTGTGATTACAGCTTCACATCACATCAGTTCTGCACATTTTCTTGTACTTGTTTAATATATTTTCTTTTCTCTTACAATATTTGTTGTTGTGCATTAAATATGATGAATATTATACTATTATAGTACTATACTCTATTAAACTGAAAGCTGATCTCTGTCTGCAGGCTTTTGTAGATAATAAGTTGGGCAGTATGTCATACCTGGTCGCCCTGCCAATAAAGGTAAGAAAACTGAATAAATGAGTGTAATAACAACGTAGAAATTCATAAAACTTGTGTGTAATCTCACAAGTTTACAAACAAGTTGAATCAATGCACACCTTTAGTTGTGAGTGTGTTCCTGCTGAAAGTTTAATTTTAACCCTCTGTTGCTGTCGTCTTGCAGTTCGAAGAGCCGATCTATGGCAGCCAAAACACGGACTTCACCACGTTTGTGACACCGGGAGCTGTGCTCAGGTCAGTATGATGTGAGCTGTTTGAGGTTGGACAGCTGTTATCAGCCTATACAGCAGGAACTGGAATTAAGAAGTTGAAGCAAACTTGTTGTTTAAAGAGGGAATGTGTGAGGTTGTATCAACGCCGTGTTGCTTATCATAAATAGTGTTATACAGCAGAAAAATGTGATAATCAGATGTCTCAGCTCAGTAACTCTGGTGGATTCAATCAGCAACCTTTCCTAAGAAGCTAGTCTTGTTTATCTACATTTAACAACTCCTTTTTTTCTCTTCCTCCTCCTCCTCCCTCTCTTCCTCTCTGGCCCTCCAGTATCACCTTCTACCTGGCCGTGGGTCTGACAGCTCTCTCCTTTGTCCTGGAGAGGAAGGAGGGACTTTTGGACAGATGCTGGGTCGCAGGTGAGAGGTCACACTGCTCCACTGAACTGCTGTACTTACTATTTGTAAGCAGGTTGTGAGGGTGTAGTGCATGCACACTGCAAAGAGTGAGAAAATTAAATATATTCGAGAAATGCATATTGAAAATACTTGATTGATACTAGTTTGCAACGCTGCAGTGTAAACAGAATGGAAGAGATACTCAGCTGCAAAACAGCTAGATCTTAAAAACAAAAAAGTATTAAATCTTTGAAAAAACGCATAGTTTTCTCTGTGTATGACTGTCAGCAGCGCTTCAAAGTTGCAGTTTGATTAACGTGTGTCAGTGCATGTGTTGCATCACTTCCTGTTAATACAAAACAATAAAACCCTTAGATTTTACTTTGTATTCCAACTACAAAAACAGCTTCTATGAGAATTAGTATAGTACATACTGAGTGCAGTTAGCATTTAGTATGGAAGCAATATATGATGTATATACGAAACATGTGATACAGAAGGGAATATTCGATCTTTTTAGCCTTAAACTGATCCAAAATTAGATTATTTTAGTTGTCACTGTTGTCTGTCTTGCTGTTTGTCTACTCAAGCCATAAATAAATACTTATGTCCCTAATTCCTGTTCAAATGCACATTATAGCTTATCGAAAGGAAATGTTTCCTCTAGGAAACATGCTGTGCATCTTTTCGATTCTGACATCTTTACAGAATAAATGGCAGACATCCTCTCAAAATGCATATTTTCTAACACTATTCTGTTTGGATGTTTTTTGTGAGATAATGTCTAAGATGTTTGCTCTGAATCTGTTCATTTATTTAAATAATTTCACTGAGGGAAATAAAGTGTTTGTGATAAGACAGTTAATATAATAACGCCAATCAATGCATCCTTTAGGTGTAATTTGAGATGAAACCAGCAGGGGGAGGAATATGATCAGAGACGGACGTGAAGATGATGTTTAGCAGAAAGCAGCAAGGAAGCAGACACTGAGGGAATTGTTTTGTTTTTTACTTAGTGTGAATTCTAAATTTTAGAACTTCTTTAATTATTGAACATTTAATTAAATTCTTTGTTACATCCATTTAGATTCAGAGAGATTAAATGAACCTGCGTTAGTGATGATTTAATTTCTTTAAAGATTTTGGACAGACTTTCATGAATTGTTTCTGTGTGTGTGTGTGTGTGTGTGTGTGTGTCTGTGTGTGTCTCTGTGTCTCCACCAGGTGTGAGCTCTCTGGAGACGATGCTGGCTCACCTCTTCTCTCAGCTCTTCGTCATCAGCGTTCAGATCATCCTGCTGCTCCTCTTCATACTGCTCGTCTTCAAGGTTTGACAAACACAAACTCTCGTCAGATGACATGAAACTTTATTGTCAATGGGTCTTTTTTAGCAGCAAAAATAAGACCTGCAAGGAAGAAAATAGTCGTAAAACAACCGATAGAAAAAAGGCCTAAAGAGCTGTTTCATTACATAAACAAGGTGACCGTCTCAATGATTTTTAAGCGCTTGTTCTCACACGTTCACCTCGCTGTTTGTTTCTCCAATCGTTTGCTACTAACTGTTATGCCAATACCTGCCTGCAAAAACAGACCACAGGATCAATCCTGTTGTGCCCTTACAGAGACCACAACACTGTCAATTAATATTAAAGCGAGGCTGAAGTCTCAACGTAGGCACACATGGTCATATTTTCTGTTCTGTATAACCACCAAAGTTGCCGTTTCAGCCATTTTTTCTGAGACTGGAAGGCTCATTAAAAGAGCCCTAAAAGGTCACCGCATTCCTAATATGATTTGGTTTGTGGAGAGTTTGACATGTTGAAGGTTGATGCGTCGCGAACCAAGCAGGTCTATTACCCTGCTCATTTACATTTTTACTACATCGTCAAAAATCTGGCTTTAGCTACAGTACATTGGAGCCATAATTACGTGGCTAATAATTCATTCTAACCATTAAACACGACTCGATTTTTCATGATCACGTGTGATTGGATTATTTTCCGTAAAATGTGTGTGTGACAGTGCGCAGAGAGGAAGTACATGTTGCTGTGTGAGTCCTGCAGGCTCTGAAGGTCAGCGGGGTCAGATTTACTGTAAGAGCAACAAACCAGAGGCAACACAGAGATTCTGTTATTCATTGATTTTCAATAGACACGTGTATGGAATCAATACAGGGAGGAGGCACTCGGACGAGAGAGGATACATACCATTTGTGTGTGCGTGTGTGTGTGTGTGTCAGTGCGTTGGGTCCATGCAGGCTTTTATGGCTGTGTGCTCTTGTCTCTGTCAATCTGTATATGTGTGTGTGTGTGAGCATTCGTGTGTGTTAATTAAGGTGCTGAAGTCCAAAGAGACCACCGCTGCATAAATCACTTCCTGCGTTGGCCGTATCCAGGGATCACTGTGGGATCGCCACGACAACAGCCCTTGATTGCTGTGGCAACCGAGCAGTCATGTGGCCTCTTGGTGCAGGTCTATTTTTGCATGTTGTCAGGGGAGACGGCTAGTGTCTTAACACACCGAGGACAAGTGCACCAACACACACACATCAGTGTTACAAATGCCTGCAGATTCGGCTCACGTTAAGAGAGTTATCACCTTGAATCCTCTGAGCTCAGACTCTGAGTAGTTTCAGTTCTGCTCTGCTCTGCTGACCCTCTGTCTGCGTGATTCACAATCGAACTTGATCAGCAGTAACATTTCATTTCTTGTAGTATTTGTGGCTGAAGATGTCTCCATTTCTTTTGATCTTATCGTGTCATCTGTTCCCGCCGATTCCTGTGACATTGTTGGACTCACGACAGAACGTTTTTAGGAAAGCGGAAATCAGATATGCTGTCTTTTGTATTGCATCCATTTTTCTTCCTTGTTTAAACCTACATTACCCACAATGCAACTCAACCACCAACAGTTTGGCTGGACACTTGGGTGCTATGCTAGTAGCTGCTAATGTAGCTTTAAGCCTCTAACCTCAAGCACAGATGAGGAGCAGCCCCGTAAGCTCACTTCTTTCTATTTCTGCACCCCCCAGATTCTCATTTTCACACCTGTAGTCTTCAGCACCACCTAACGCTGACCCAAGTGACATCACTTGAGGCAATCTACCAGTTTTAACACAGCTCGCCGTAAAACAACATCAGGCTTTGCAAAACTTCTTTCACACATGCGGTCGCATATGTTTTTATACTCATTTATCTTGTGGGCTTGTAAAATGAATGGAAATGCCTTTCGCGCTCCTTATTTCACTCACTTGTTTAACGTTTTCCTCCACTTTTAGGTCCGCTGCAGCTCTGTGGGTGATGATAGCCTAAACTTGACTAACTTGCCTCAGCCTGATTTCCACCTCTCTCTCTGTCTGCAGATGCCTAATGAGGGCTCCTTGGTGCTGGTCATAATGCTGATCGTGCTGCAGGGCATCACCGGCATCTCGTTTGGCCTCGTCATCTCAGCCGCCATCGACGACGAGCAGAGCGCCAACCAGGCCGCCCTGGGCATCTTCTACCCCAACCTCATCATCAGTGGTAGGCCTCGCTGCGCCAGTCAGAAAATAAGTGAAACAGAGTAACGTCTTTTTGAGATTCATTGTGAGGAAATTAAACTTTTCTTTCGTCTTGAGTTGGTGGAAGCTCTATAGAGAAACTCTTTTCACCATGCAGTTTTCTTTATGGACACATCCAGACAACATGTTCTTACTTGACATATATGACACATACAGCTACGATAATCACGATTGCTCAAGAAGCAGACAAAAAGAGTTGTTTATGCTTCTGTTTTAGTCTTTTGAAGGTATTTGTCTGATGATTTAATGGATTATAGCAGAAGTTCATGGCATTGAAGATCACTTTAACTATTTTGTGTATATATATATTTATATATACAGTATATTTATTAGGAAAATATTCTTATAAATCTCCTCACTTGCAGTCGTGGCTCTTTGCTCCCAGAGTGGATACTGATTTTTGCTGCAGTACTGTATGTAAGTCATGATGCATTTCTGGTGAAACAGCTCCAAACCCCCCTCTAGCATGTAGGGCGGCCTCTATGGCACCGCATCACATTTCCTCCACTGGAAGGGCACCCTCGAGGGCACTTTATAATGTTTTATCTACTAAAAGGCCAGCCAAGAGGGAGCTTTTGCTGCATTTTTTTTCCAAACAGGGGTATGCCAGGCAGGGGAAGTCCCCCCATCGATCATATCAAATTATTTTCATCAGCAGATGGATTTTGCACAGTTATCATGGGATCAAATTTGTGTTTTTTTGGGACACTTAAAAGACTTTGTCCAGGTTTAAAGTTTAACCTTTCCCTAAAATCTTACCACAATGTCCATTTAGTAGCTGTTCTGGGACTTTTATTCATGTTGCATGATCTTTTAAGTCAGAAGTCCCTAAAATGCTCTGAACAGAAAGGAAATGTTAACATCTGCGAGTCCACGGCAAAAGGGCAAAATCCATCTGCTGATGAAGATCACATGATATGATTCAAATCTCGAGAGGAGCTGCTAAACTGGACTTGTGGTGAGATTGTTTTCTCATCTGCTGTTTCCAGGCAGTTGTTTTCAAGTTTCAAGACTGATCTTTTGAACCTCATATGGTGTCATATTTTTTGCTGCACGTATTTCACATCCTTCCTGCTTTGGACCATCACAACAGCATAAAAACAAGAGAAACCAGAGATTGTTTAAATGCTTTATGGAGTTCATTGTCAGGATCGAGTGTCCATACACAGCAGGTGTAAATGATGTCTTACACAGTATCCTCTCTGTCCTGTACTTCAGGTATCATCTGGCCTGTGGAGTGTATCCCGTATCCTCTCCGCTACCTCAGCCTGGCTCTTCCTCAGACTTACGCCTCAGAAGCCCTTCGCTGTATCATGTACAGAGGTAATGTCCTCGCACACGTTACACAACACTCATCGGTTTCATAAAGTTTCAGTTTCTGGTGTGTAGTTAAGGCCAGATGCATGCACATGGCTCAGATTGTGACACACAGCATAGCCGGTGTATCAGCCAGTCGTCTAAATCTTTAATCAGCTCTGGATCCTGTGTAACTCAGCTTCCTGGAATTTGAGGTATAGCGGTTTCGCTCTGTCTCCCAATCTTTCTCCTGCTCTCGACCTCACCGTCTCTGAACAATGAGACCTGACGACAGCCCCGAGCTCCCTCCGTGTTACGCGATACACGCCAAGCACAGGAAGTCAGGGGAGCCATTTCCTGTTTGAAAACCTTATCGTGGAGGTGCAGTGGAAGACGAGACGCACAAGTCGACAGTGTCAGAATTCAATTTAGGGGATGAACTTTTTTTTCTCTCTCGTCACTTAAATAACAAGCATGCAGCCGCTGCAGCTTTAATAAGCTTGGTTTGTTGGTTTTTGCAGATATGATTCAGTTTTAATATGCACAAGAATCTGATCATTCACATATTACACACACGCTGTACGCATTAAAACAGTCTCACCACAAAGTCCATTTAGTGGCTGTTGTTTGTTTTCTCATCTGCTTTGAAAATCAGTATATGAATTATTGTTTTTAATGCTTATGAATTTACACTTGTTAATGAAATGTTAAAATGCTTAAATGGGGTTTGCACTAAGTTAAAATTAAAAAGTAGAGGCATTTAAAACACGTGAATTCAAAAAATCAGGTATTATTTTGTTCCAAGCTCCTGTATATAATACAAACTGTATACCAAATACCAATTACAGCCTTCAATAATGTGATCTAGTATGCAAAAAAAACGTCACTAATGATGTTTCTCTTGTGCTGCTATTACCTGACAGCAGGTTTTCATGCTTAAGATCATCACAGTGGCAGATGCAGAGAGAGACGAGAACATTTCATTCACTTAAACCTGCAAAACTAGTTTGTGAAACGGCCCAGCTGCTCATCACTGCTTTGCGATGTGACTTTGACTGTTAGACACCCAATTTTCATCTATTTTGCATGTTGTACGTTATATGTATGATAAGCTTTGGAAACCATAGATGTAGCTGTACTGAGAGCTGGCACTGAATGTCTCATCACATTCGTTATCTTGTTGACGCGTTCTTCGATCAGATGGTTCCAGATTTTTAAATTTTGCCAATTGCTGACTTGCTGAGAGTTTGGAAGAGAAGACAGACGCCACTGTCACATCTGTCATTCTACTGCCAGCAGCAGGTTAGCTTAGCTTAGCATAAAAAATGTGGGAACAGGAGGAAAGAGCCTGGCTCAGTCCAAATTAATTTAGTTTTTGTCTGGATTAAACAAGCAAGATATAACGTGTTGGTTAATGATGCTGGTAGGAGGCTGTTTTTACCTTTGGACACAGCCAGGCTAGCTGTTCCCCCTGTTTCCAGTCTTTATGCTAAGCTAATATATGTTGAAAAATGTCAAACTGTTACTTAAAGACTGAATTTTATTTTGCCAAAGCTCTTGTGTGGCTGCTTGTGTTTCCACATGTCTAAATATTGAATATAAACATAAATCTCGCCAACAGGTTGGGGTCTGTCTCGGATGATGGTGTGGCGAGGCTTCGCGGTCACCCTGGGCTGGAACACCTTCTTCCTCATCCTGGCCACGGTCATCTTAAAGCTGAGGACGTGACAGCCTCGTCCAAGAGGAGCTTCTTCAGTGCTGGGACAGAGCCGCCGGGTGAAGCCCAGGAGCCAGTGACTCACCTGGGCCTCCTGTCTGTGGATGGACCTGAGCAGAGAGCAGGAGGGAGTGTGACAGACTGACGGGGATGATGCGTCGGTCTCCCTCTTCCAAATTATCTGCCTCACATGCTCACACACACACAACAACAACAACAATTTCACTCATGCTTGAACAGGCCAAAGCAACAGTTGCTTTGGCCTGTTCAAGCATGAGTGAAATTTCCAAATTCTGCACTGAGAAGAACAAGACAGAAGGAGCACATGTACAATATGAGAGTATTTGTTAGGGGAGTGTAGTCTAATAGCTGAAACTTTTCACCCTCAGAGCGGGCCATGTACCAACTCAGGGTCATTTTTTTCATTTTTATTTTTTCTTCTTGCCCTTGGTCTTAATGCTAACAGAGAGATTTGGTGGTGAATTTACCGGCTGTAACTGTAGGACGATGGTTTTGTCCCTACAGTGCTTGTGGTCCACCTTAAATTTGCATTATTAAGACATTTTATGTAAACGTCAACTTTAAAATTGTAAAGTTGTCAGATCAGGAGTCAGCACAACAAGTTCCGGTTGCTTTAACGAGCAGACAAATTGAGGAGGGGATTGTGCTATGTGTTATTTTGTGGAAAGCACTGAATGCTTCATGTTTTCCAGGAAATTCGCACCCATTCATGCTTCCCACAGCAGCACTATCTTCTCTAGCTGCTTGCTTGTTGTGTCTTTGTTCAGATTCACGTCCTGTCTGACAGGAAGTGTCACCAGGTGCTCACCGTCGTCGGCGTTCTCACTTCAGGTTAACGGTGTCCTCCATGACTTGTGTTTTGTGCCTGCGTGTGGGGTTTGATGTTGCTGATGGGAAAGTATTGGTACTGTACCTTTTTTTTTTTTTTTTTTGATTACTCTCCACTTTGCTGGACGGAGTGGAGGCTGGTGGATAGATTGATCCCACAGGTCAGGCGTGTCATGCTCTTCATGCAAAAGTTTCAGTCGGCTCATACTTTAAACTTCGCTGGTGAATCTTCCAGCAACGATTACGCAGAATTAAAGCACACAGGAGTAATGCTGTTTTGGATTCAACATGTCATGCAGATGTGCCTTTGGGATGTTGTGGTGTCAGAAAAGGGAAGAAAAATTCAGAAATGAGAAATAATGAAATATAGACCACCATGTAGTTGGACAGTAGAAGAGGATCGGAGTCTCTGTAGAAGAGAGTTTGAGCCAGAAAGCTTTGATTTTCCTCATCCGCAGTGAAAAAGGCAGCATTTTAAAATAACTCTTTAGGCCATTTTGACTTTTTTTTAGTGGATATTTTTTAAAGATACAACACAAGAACATTATTTTGTTTTTTAGGCCAGTATTTAGATAGTGAGGTATTTTTCCATTAATAACTGAAATTTTCTTGTCCTTTTTTTTACTTTGGATCAACAAGTATGAAATGACATCAAAATAATGTGTGAAAATACCAGAAAAAATAACCAGTCTCTGCAGACAGACAACGTATTGATCACTAAATCATTGAGCGTTCTGCCTTTAAAGGAATAGTTCCACATTTTGGGAAATGTTATTCGCTTTCTTGCCAAGAGTTAAATGAGAAGATCAATACGACTCTCATGTCTGCACGCTAAATACGAAGCCACAGCCAGCAGCCAGTTATGTTAGCTTAGCATAGAGGCTGGAAACAGCTCACCTGGCTCTGTCCAAAGGTAACAGAGTCTGCGTAGCAGCACCTCTGAAGTTTACTGTTTCTTGTCCAGGTGCAGGAAGGAAACCAGCAAAGAAATAATCCAGCACATAACCTCCCAAAACACCCCAACGTTTGCACAGATTAAAGTAAGATATGATGAATCAGTTAGTGAACTTTACAGTTGATGGTAGGCTAGCTGTTTCCCCCTGTTCCAGTCTTGATGCTAAGCTAAGATAATTGGCTGCTGGTTGCTTCATATTTACCGTACACTACAAATTAGCACATTTCCCAAAATGTCAAACTTTTCTTTGAAATTGAGAACCTCGGACTCAGTCCAGCGTCGCATGTTGTGCCAATCTCATAAAGATTTAGAAATGTTTACACTCAAGTGTCTGCATGCCTGATAAACCATAATATGTTTTTAACTGCAGATGTTTTATCCAGGTCATCTGTAGGACTAAGCCCATATACCAGCATGCGTTGTGCTTAGACGTGTTGTGAATGTTCCCTCAATCACAAAGCCACGATGCTACGTGTTGCAGTGCTGGTAATGCCAGTCATATTTCTGTAATGAAGAATTTATGTGTCCATTAACAGGATAAATAATTAATCTAAATGACTGTAAATCCCTGTGACTGGTTTGCGTTGGGCTACGTCATGGCCTAATGGTACAGCTGTATGTACAGAGTGCTGTGTGTGATGTTAGATGTTGAATCTTTAGGAGAGACTCCCTGCACTGTAAATCTGCTGTTGCTCTGCTGTACATTGATTGATGTTCCTGTCGCACATTTTAAGGGACGTCGTGCTCTCGTTTGCTACCAGTCGGCGAGCGGTAGCCTCTTAACAATAAGGATAATCTGAACGTGAGCTGTGTTTTGCCAAACTGTGAGGATATACTGTAGCTGTGTTTATGTTCTTACCTTGACAGAAAGCCCACATCCTGGTGGGATTACCTCTGTGCCTCACTGGACTCCCATCACACAAAAATGTACCTTTTATAAAAGACGTCTGAAACGGAGGACAGTCTCTGGTGAAACTGGTATTGCCTACATTACAGCATGGACATTACTTGCTAATATTGTCAGTACAATCTTTTGGACAATTTCTGGACAGCTGGGATAGTACTGCAAAAAATCTGTGTAAGATTGTCATGTGGTGATATTTGTTTTAAAGTGCTCTACATCCATATTTAAGGAATAACCTCATGTTCACTCTCCACGTTCAAATACTCGCTCTCCAGTCAGAAATCTACCTACCATTGTGTAAAATCAAGAATCTCAGAGCGTAAAACATTTCGTAAAATTTACATGAACTGCAATTATACAACTGAAGACACTATTTCCAATAAGCCGATCACGAGTGTTCTTATTAAACTCCACTAAGTTTAGTGGTTTGGGACTTTACAGTGAATGCAAGTCTAAAATGATGCTTAATGCTTAATATGTCCTTAAATATTTTCTTCATCTATGATCTTATTCAAATTAAGGTGATTAGAACTAGATGTAGCCACTCCTTCTTCATTAACTTTATCTGGTTAATATTGGAACGTTGCAGTTCACGTTAACATGGGATGTTAAAGTTCGTATTGCCCGGATTTCCACTCTGCTCCAAACTCCAGTCGACTACCTCCGCTGTCTCTCCCCAAAGGGCATGTAAAGCATTTACACTCCTGTGTTGTGACATGTATGCACTGTGATAGCAGACATGCTTCAATGAGGTTCTGTTCGTGTACTTTGAAACAATAAACCTTGTTGAGAAATCGTCCCTTTGTCTCCTTCTGCGTTTCAGGTCGGTGCCAGATTTTACTCAATACCAAAAGTACAAAAAATCCCTGTGGTTACAAAAACACCCGGCGGCCATGGACGACAGATTTATTCAATGACATCATGCTCGCTTGCATCACTGTGTTGCCTGTTACCGTGGTGATAATGATGACCCAGCTGCCTCCAGTAGAATCTTGATCTTGACCTGACTGGTTTAACTGTGTGTGTGTGTGTGTGTGTGTGTGTGTGTGTGTGTGTGTGTTCGTACATACTATCCGTGTGTCTTGTTTTCTTGGGGTAATAAGTCTGTGCATGCTCCTGTTTTCTGTGCTGCATGTTCACAAACTGAGCACATACCACAGTATGTGTGTGTGTGTGTGAGTGTGACTGAGCGAAATGTAGTTTTGTGGGTGAATTTGTTCGTGTGCATGTTTGTGTTTGTGTGTATGCTCTTTGCTCATTTGTATGGTGGTAAAATTGTGCATTAAATTAGAATCAAATAAACCTTTCAAGAATTATGTAATCAAAACCCCCAAAAATGTTTTGAGATCAAACAATATTTAACTGGGGCAACACTTCATGTACTAAAGGTTAAATCAGTGGAATTTTAAGCCAAAGGTTTTGGGGTTAACTATAAATAGATTGAAATTAACCTTTTGCAGTACAAACAAAAACATTTACAGATCACTTTTAGGCCGACAAGACACCATGGATAAGAGGTCCTTAATGTGCTCATAAGAAAATTTTAATTTAAATATCAACATGTCCCTTTGGCAGCTGCTCTCTAAATTCAAGAAATAACTTGATAATAATAATAATAATATTGTAAGTGCATCGTATTTGACTGCACTTTAAAGGAGTGGGCAGTTGCATATTTTTGTTTTGTTTTTAGTGAACAGATTTCATAATAAGACCAAAACCAACAACGTGTTAGTCCGCCTCTCAATAGTTTCCTGTCTGTGGTAGGAAACTCAAGCCCACTGGTTCCCACTGAAGACGTAAATCTTTAAAAACAAGTCACAAATACACAGCTACATTTTCAAAAGCGGCTCCATAATTTCCTGAAACAGCCGGGCACTGTAGGTTTTAATGAAAGTCAAACATGACTAAATGGTACATCTGATGGGGACTATTTTCAGACCGGGGTTAATACATGTTTTGTGCTCTAGGAGGTGTTTACAGCAGCAGGACACAAAAAATAAACTCCAGTGCCATCTACAGTATGGCAGTGTTCTGGTCTTGTGGGATGGGGGGGGCAGTGCAGTCCAAATGAGCCTCTGTGCCCCCCAAAATTTCTCAGAATTCATTATTTTTTATTAAACATTATATATGATAATAATTTATTGATACATAATTAAAACTATTCATTTGCAAACAAATCCATAAATTAAACATACATATAATAAAATCAGTAGTTAGGCCGGTGTAAGTACCTCCACCCCCAAATACTTCACCTGAGGATCTTAGTTGTGAAAATCTAAATCAGGTGAAACTATTTGAAGCTATAAGATATATCAAGCTTTGGATGCACAACAACTCATTAGTAGATCAGTTCTTTGTTTTCTTATTTTCATGGGAGCTGTTAGAAAATTAAGACTTTCACAACCTTGAAAAAAGATTGAATATCTGTGCAGAGTTGTGGCGTCTGCACTCTAGTATGCATGAACATGCATACTGAACATACAGCATGTTCTTACAGAAAGTCTCAAATGACTTCCCCTGTTGACGCCATAGCTTGAAGAGATCACACAAGGCTGACAGCGAGTTTCCGACAGGTATCCGAACTCCCTCCAGGCTCGTTCTCCATATGCACTCCCGCCTTCTCATCTCCCTCCATTAAACCCACCATTACTACTTCAATCAGGAAACACTTCAGACAGGACACTCAGTTTCCTCGAGTCATCTGACCTGAAGCATGTGCGCCTAAAGAGAAACTCTACAAGTTACAGGCTATTTCCCACAAGCAACAACCCTGGGTGTTTGTTTCAAACGTACATCACGCGACCTCGGGCTCATGTGAGTACAGTTGTGGTCGTGAAAATCCCCGAGCAATTTTCTTCTGTGAGTGTAAACCGTTGATCATCTCCCGTACACTGCCGTGCTGCTCACAGTGCATTTCAAACAGCGTTCATACGACACCTCGTAATGCGACCACTGGAAAATAGATAACGACCTCACTGACAGGCTGCTATTAAAATGCTCATTCAGTTTAGTGTGAAATGAGAGTCTGGTTGTCTATCCACAGACAATTACAGCTGTTGGTGAACTTAGTGACGACACCCTGCCTAATTACAGCCAGTGACTCTGTAATTACATGCAGTGACACCCAAAGTCTCATAGGACTGTACTGTACGCTCCTGCTACGTGCAACTGAGTCGCAGTACGATATGTGACATGAGATGTACAGAATGTACAAAACGCTGCGTTCAATTGTAATCACGGGAGCGTATGGGTAAGATGATTAATCAAACATGGTAGCGGAGCGTTTAAGATAATTGATGAAACTGATCCAGATGTTGCAATGTTTCTCAAACTTTAATGAAAGGAGAATTCCAGTAACGTTCAGACTTAAAGCCAATTTGCAGCTGTCTGCATCTGGTTTACATTTCCTCTAATCATTTTGCAACACGTCATGTGATTATCTTTACAAAATGTTCCATTCTTCTTCGTTCGTCTTTCCATTCTGACGACAGGCTTCAGAAGACCTCAGCCTGAAGTGAAAGCTTGGCTTCAAATTCACCGCTGTCCCAGCTAACAGAGGAGAACTAAACAAGAAGAGCAGTATTTACAGTAGTGTGTGTGGCAACAAAGGTAGTGACGGTCAGTGTTTGGCCGATGATTTCATGGCCTCAGCTGGGACATGAAAACATTCACATTTACTGCACTACATCAAAATTAGATGGTGTTTCATGCACTGACCTGATACTACAGGCCGAATATTAATCAAGACTGTGTCAGGATTTTAACCAGCACCTTGTCCAGTTTCAGAGCCTTTTCTGTTACCTTCCGGCTACAGACGACATCGATGTATCTGCTTTGTGGTGCTCCTCAGCTGCAGTCTATTTCAGCTTTTTACCACTACATCACTCTCATCAGACAGCTCCCCGAAGGTCCAGCTGATGGTGTTTGATCTCTGAGTGACCAGCAGGATGCCAGATGTAAAATGTCATCATCGCCGTGCTGTGGAGGAGACTGAACTGCTGATGGTGATTGTCAGTGTGTGTGTGTGTGTTTCCATCTGTTTGAATCATCCCTGGGATTTAGAGAAAACAGAGCGATTCGGTTTGTGAAATGTGGTGCGGAGATTGTGAGTAACAAAGTGAAGCTGTGTCACCAGCTTGCAGGGAGGATTTACTGTATTATTGCATGGTCCATGAACCACATGTCATCATACTGTACAGGATCAAATACGAAAATGGTAAAAGACAGAATGACCCTGGAGACATTAGGACTAAAATGAAATGGGAATGTTAATTGTAGTACAGTTACAATGTTGGATCACCGTTGCTCTGAGCGTCTAAACTGCCACGGACAGATTTACATTGGAGTTAGTAGAGAGCCATGCAGATGCTAAAGGGCGCCTTGTTCGAGAGACGAAGCATCAATATTCGATTGTTGATAGTTGGATGGTGATAGAGGAGAACCTAGCTGATCATCAGAGGTATTAATATTTATCCTGAGGAGGATATGAATGGTAGTCCTGCAGAGGAAAAGTCACGAGGAATCATCACTCATGAATGTCTGAAAATGTTCTGTAAGTCCATCAAGTACGTGTGGAAAGATTTCACTGAAAAAGTAAAACATTGGACCAGCTGGTGGTGCTAATTCAGGGCAGCCAACAAAGTCAGTAGACCTCATCCATGGGGACCATGAATCCATCCAGCAGTTGTTGAGATATTTGAGTCTGGATCAACCAACAGACTGGCATTGCCATCCATAGAGCCACACTGCCAGCATGGCCAAATTGCTAATGTTCAATAATAAATGCCATCAATACGCTCCACTTGAGTTCTGTATTGAGAACTTTTGCTCAGTTGCCTCTATCCAGCAGCTGTAGGACAGTTTATGGTGCATCCAGTCTCGGCTGGGCTACCGACAGCCGAGATGGAAAAAGGTCTTGCCAGTCCGTCTGCCTCTTGCCTTGGCATGTTTATCTTCTAAAACCACTCATAACAAGTTTACAGCCTAGATATGTCCAGGGTTGCCAAATCAGTTACCGTCTTACGATGTGGGCAGGCAGGTGCTGGTGTTTTGCAATCGTATTAGAAAAGATTAAGAAATGCTGTTACTATGTTTCCTTCTGTTTGGTTTAGGCTACTACCAAACAACATCTGGAGTATATTACAGTTTAGCATGCACTGGAACATACAGATCACATATTACAGAACTTTAAGCTCTCTCGCTCAAACACAGAAGTGTTACTGTACAGTTGTGATTCTTTCAGTGGGAAAATGAAGCAATGCTAAGCAGTGCGAGTCCCACAGTGCATCCATTCACAGTGAGAGCAATTGATTTTGGTTTGTTAATCAAATGCAGGAAGCACACACACAAACAACTCCAATGTCTGTCAGTTAAAAATGTGCTCAGTCCTGCAATGCCGGAATACACACACACACACACACGCACACACACACACACATTTGATTCATCTGGTCCAGTCACCCTATGTGCCTGCTTTGTGATATGCTAAACATTCTGTAAACATTATCCAGTGCATGGTTACTGTCACCATGGCAGCATGACAACAGCGCTCCGCTCGGCCCCTCAAACACGGGACAGTAGTGTTATTTAATATTTGGCTCCGCATGAGCACAGCATGTTTCTATCACATAATCCTGTCACAGCAGTGAAGACTTCTCGGCGCAGGCCTCCCGACTCCCTTGCGCGGCTGAACGCAGCCCAGCTGTTGCTATGTTTTGGTCTTATCGCACAACAACAACAAAGGATAAAATGCTTGCTGAGAACAGTCTGCCCTTAGTGCAATCCCACACACTTTGTCCACTGTTGGCATCACAGGGGACGGGAGCAGATGCTTTTGTTGAGATTTAGGGCACTTACATAATTTTAAGAAAATGCATCAAGTTTAGTAAGTCAGGGCAAAAACAGATCTGTTTATGTGGCTGTAAGTGTAAGTTTGACGGCAAAATAGTTGAAAATATGAGGCAGTGCTGGAGGAAGTATTCAGATCCTTCACTTAATTTAAAGTTCTAATACTGCACTACGTAAGTAAATATATTTAAGTATAATCAGGAAAGTGTATTTAAAGTATTAAACAGAAAAGAACTCAATGCAAAAAAAAAAGTCTCCTGCAACTGTTGTACTATTATATCATTACATTATTATTACCAATGCATGACTTTAAAAGCAGGATTTTGCAGTTGGTTGAGGTGCTCTCTTTGAACATTTTGTACAGGACTGCAACTCATGATTATTTTCATTATGGATTAATCCGCTGATTATTTTCTCCACTAATCGATTGATTGGTGGGTTTGTAAAATGCTGTCACAGTTACAGTTACCCAGAGCCCAAAGTGGCACCTTCACAAATAAATTCAAAAAACTAAAAAAATTAAATAAGCATTTGTGAAGCTGCAACCATGAAATATCAAAATAATTCATTTTGTTTGTTGTTTTGTTTAGTTAATTTTCTGACAGTCAACAAACTGATTGATTGACTAATCTATGTGTATATGCTGATTAGTTTAATTAATAACAAAACATCATATTTCATAAGCTATACATGTGTTTTTTCTGCAAAAATCTTGATTTATAAATAAAGCTCTAAAACTGCCTCTGAAATGTTGTGATGGAGAATTATTAAGAGGTAGAAAAGCAAAGGAAAAGTTTAGTACAAGTACCTCAAAGTTGTACCACCACCAACTGTGAGCTATTTTGGCCCCCATTTTTTTTTCAAAATATTAACATTTAAGAGCTTAAAAAACTCTCTTTTTTTTAACAAAGTGTCTCATAAAGCTGAGGTCATAATTCAGTCTCGGTCAAACATTCAGTAGCAGACCTGCATCCTGTTAAACATGGAAACTGCAATAACCTGCTCACCTGTAAATGTTAATACTGAGCTATGAAAATCTATTATGGTGTTTCTGGTGTGAAGCTCTGCAGCTAAAACACATCAAGAACTTAATCCTCTGCAGACAGAAGCAACTTTTCATCTCCAGTTCATGCAGAATGCAGCAGCAGAGGTTTTAACGTAAACACAAGCAGTGAGAGTTATGTTATGTTTCTTTGAATATTTTAATGATCGTCTGCAGCTTCGCTCCTCCTCAGGATCTGAAGAGGGTTACGACTCAAGATCCAAAAAACTGTGCAATTTTCTTTAAAAACTTAAATGTCATTTCAAAACTTTCCCCACTTGAATTACTGTGTTAACTGCTTTTATAATTTGTCTTTGTTTGCATCCAGCATTTTATTTATTTTCACTGTCTTATTTTAGCTATTTTCCACCTTGAAAAACATTTTATATTTACTGAAACAGAGTTGTTATTAGCGTTGTTATTACATTCACAGGCTATTTTTTGCAGGCTTATCAAAGGAGAGTTGCTTTAACTAACATCAACTCGGTGGGAATTTATCCACTGCACATGGAAAAAACATTTTGAAAATGAGGGCAAGAGACGGGCATTCCTTAAAATACATTTATTATATTGCTTGTTTCACTTTTTTTCTTTTACTTTCCTCATTTTTAATCTTGTGTTTTATGTTTTTTACGTGTTTCTTATTCATTCTAAATAATTTAGGCTTATGTCAAATTCAACTGTTATGTTTTTTTTACTATTTTCTGCTTTCATGTCTTCTTATAGCACCTTTTAGTTTATATGCCCTAAACTTTACAGAATAACACGGCTTTGCACTCAAGCGAGGCTTTGTGCAGCATACTGGCAGGATCCACCGTTTACCTGAGGGTTGTAACCAGACCTCCCTCACCACGTGTGCGCCGCTCTACATTTTTCATCATTTCCTGACGCTTCACACAGACGTGCAGCTCATTGGCTCTTGGAAAGAGAAGCACTTGTCAAAACATCCATCAGGAGTGAAGTGAACTGGCTGCAGCGCCTTCACCCGTGGAATCAAAGGAAGGTGTGTCTGCGGCTTCCAGCCCTGGAAAGGTCCGAGAGAGGTGTTGGTGTTGTAACCATAGCAACGTAAACAGGAGGGTTCAAACACAGATTAAAGTGTGTGCAAAGATTATGTAAGGTGTGTGCATGGACGTGCATGTGTGCATATGTACAGGCACACATGGTTTCTTATGTTTCTCCAGGCAAAGTCTGAAAGGCAGAGTCTTCTTTCAGTGTCTGCAGCTCGTTTAAAAACACTTGAACTTGCAACGCCCACTACTCACGGCTGGCGTTCAGTGTAGCAGCAGGCGTGTATTTTATTAGCAAACGTAAGTGTGTGTTTTACAGCCTCTCAGAAGCATAAAAATAAGTCTGTCTCTGCGTGCATGCGCATGTGTGTGTGCGCGAGTGTGTGTTATTACCATGAGGGAAGTTAAGTTCTGTTTAATCAGTTCTTGGCCTCACCTGAGTTTTCCACTCATTCTCACATTGAAGGAGTTGTCTCCCACTCAAGCCAAGTATACAAACACACACACAAACGCACGCACTCACACACACACACACACACACACACACACACACACACACACACACACACACACTCAAACTGGAGGTCTTCTGGTGAAGCTGGTCTTCCAGGAATCATACACACAGCTGGAGCTGTATTGCAGTGGTGTTGTTTGCTCCACATGTGCAGCGCAATTCTCAAGCGAAAAGTCATTTTATATGAATTAGAAGGTCTTTTGTGCCCTCAGCTGTTTTCTAAGATATGATTTTATCATCTTTTTTTTTTACTTTTTGTTTCCTAATTGTTCTTACAATTGTTCATTTTTAAGTTGTCATTTTATATTTATATTCTGTTTTATTGATCCCATCTTCAGGTGCATCATTAAGGGTCCACTGTTAATTCATAATCACATCAAATTTTTTCAAATCAAAATGTTTTGTCCGTTGTTTTGTGAGCTTCTGAGCTGCACAAAGGTCATCTTGGAAATGCATGCATGTGTTACTGTCAGTACTTTTCCTCCACTTTGTCTTTCACATGTTGTCTGCTGCAACCTGTCTGACTCACTCTGCATGTGCCACCAAACTGGTTTCCCCTCTGGGAATAAATAAAGTCATCTAATCTGATGTTACTATATTTGACCTCGAACAACAGCCTTGAAATAGTGCATTTATTCAAATTACTGTGTAAAATGAAATTAGAATATGAAGTGTGATGGCAAAAACATGTTATTTTGATCCTTTTCGGGGGGCTTAAATGGGTTTTTGAACTTGGTTTGTATGTTCTACTTGTGCAGCAAACAGGTGCAAGTCAAGAATCTGACAAGCTGGACAACAGTGTGAAGCTCTTGTGGTTTGTGGTGAGCTTTTTTTATTTCTAGTCTCTCAAGGCTATTTCAAGAACTAATAAACAGAGTTCAGCAGGAACTGGTGGAACATTAGGGCCCTGGGTGAACAAAATGTGATTAGTTTTTGGTGTGGATCTGGAACCAGGTGTGGATTGAAGAGATTTTTAAGGATTTCCTACCGTTGCTAGACTAAATATTTTGACAAAAGACTCAGCCACGTGTTTTTGTCTGTGATGAATGCCTAGTTTAGCATTTATTCAAAATAGTTGCAAACAGTCATGCAAGCAGAGCTCAGATTTCCTTTCTTGCTGAAAGCTGTAATGCGATTTTAACATAAACACACTGACTTCCCTGCATCTTTTGCATTAGTTGGATTAGTATATCTATAATGTATGCTCAAATGCAGGTACTGCTATGCACTATTTTGGATGAAAATTAAACATTTTGAACCAGATAAAGCAACATAAAGCATATGATATAATCTAAAACAAACTAAATTATCATCTCCTGAAATGCACCCACACACCCGCATATTCTCAGCACAAAGATAGCATGTGGCATTCTGGAGATAAATATAAAGATGGAAGTGGCACCAGCACAGACAGAAACATCCCTGCAAACCTGTTTTTCTCTGGCTGTGTCCACCCAGGCTGAAAACGTAAGCGCTCATGGTATGTGAGGTGTTTTGAATGAAAGGGCACATGAGGCAGAGAGTCACGCGTGTCTGCAGAGCCTGAATCTCACACATTCATATCGAAGGTCAGTGTGACAAATGTGATGACCAGATGTGGACCACAACAAAGTACTCAAGCTTTGTGGTCTTAAGATGTGAGTCTCTGACCTTTTAAATAAGTAAGTTTTGTGTGAGTCTATACTTTAACTCTGTTGGAGATATTAGTTACTTTTCAAATTGAGGTACTATACTACATCCAAAATGTGCAAAAAAAATTGGCACTGATAGAGTATAAACTACTGCAGTATAAGCAGTGTAAACTACTCCTGATAGAGTAATGCATCATATCTTCACACTCTGAAAGGGATGAAGTGAACATTTTTACTTTACTGCTAATCAGATACTTCTTTACTTTCACCCAGGTAAATTTCCACTGCAGGGCAGTGACAACAATAGCTGCAGTGGTAGAAGTACTGTACTTCAGTGCAGTTTTCAGATACTTCAGTGTTTTTTTTTCTTCCACTTTCATTTCAAAACGACATAATGTGCATTTTACTTGACATTTTTTTGAAACAGTTATGACTTAGATTGAGATTTTTACATTCAAAAACATGTGATCAGTTGTATAGTAATACATATAGATAGATAGATAGATAGATAGATAGATAGATAGATAGATATACTTTATTTATCCCAAGCTGGGAAATTGCAGTGCAGCAGCAGCATTACACACAGTGAAATAAGTGAAAATAAGACTATAAAGAACAAACTATACATAATAAAAATATAAAAATAGCAAGCAGTAAAAAGATTATATACATGACAATAATAATAAAATAGCCAAATAGTAGTAAAAAGTATTGCACAAAAAAGAAAAAAAAAGCATGTTTTCCTGAGTATACTTCATGCAGCATTAAAAGGAAAATAATTTAATGTGGGAAATGTCCCTTTTGGCTGTTATTAAATACTATATCATTACGTTACTATTACTCATGCATTCATGTAAAAGCAGGATTTTTCTGTTGCAGTTTTGTATTGGACTGCAACTAAAGATTTTTCCATTATGGAATAATCTGCTGTTTATTGTCTCCATTGATCAACTGATTTGTTGGTTTGTAAAAATTTTGAGAGTCATGAGAAATTCACAATTACCCACTGCCCAGATCCTTCATATTGCTTTATTTTGCACAACCACATTCCAAATTTCAAGACTAATTATAAAAAATAATCAAAACAATTTAAAGGAAAAGAAGCAAATCGTCACATTTGAGAAGCTGGAATTATGAAATAAAAAGCTTTAAAAAAAGAAACGATTATCGAAATAGCTGTCAAACAATTTAGGGACATGTGAAAGACACCTGTATTTGAGCCCGATGGCCGGCAGCGAGTAAAACTCCAACTCCCATCATGCTAAGCGCGACGTGGGTCCCCTCCTACAGCGTACGCTCAGAGGCAGAGAACGGGCAGAACCAGATCGGCTCAGTGTTTACGTTCTGATGCTCACAACAAAGGACAGCGCACCGCGGAGAGCCTGTCATTTAAAATAAGACGCCGTGGATATTTTGTCTTACGGTGAGCGTTTGTAACTCACAACTCCAGGAAAAGGAGAAGAAATACCCCAAACCCTCACTGGCTTATTTTTTTTTACGTGGTGCGGTTTTACTTCTTTTTTGGTAAACCAGCCTAGAGGGGTGAAATTAAGACGAAATCTCCTTTTTTTTTAATGCCGGTGGAGCGTTAGCTAGCTTGCTAGCCTCAGCAAGTTGGGACAGCCAGTCAGCAGCTGGTGGAGAAGCTAGCAGTCCGGTCAGCCACACCGAAGACAATACAAAGACTTCATCATTTATATCGCAGTGAGTACACGTTTAAACAAGCCACCTGACAGCGATAATACTGCAATAACCGCTAAACAGCAACGTTAGAGGGCTAATTCGGTGCTAGCCAGCCTGTTCAGCTGCTCCCTGTTATTAACCGTCACCTGCTTTGTCCTGCCAACGGCTCTGTGACCGTGAACTAATCATTTATTAACGATACCTCATTTAGTCAAGTCCATGCGCTTCGCAGGTAAGTCATCACAGGGCTATTATTGTGTGTGTGTGTGTGTGTGCGTGTGTGTGTGCTGCACCTGCAAAGTACTGATCTTTGTCAAGTTGTCTGCACACACACATATACTCATGCACCTGTTTTGACTCCGTCTGTATCTCAGTGGTAATCAGAAGCTCTGTGAAGATAAAGCTTCTGTGTGTGTGTGTGGAGGCTTCAGAGATGGAGCTATTAGTTTACATCACTTCCAGTCTGCATGCTGACCTGTCACAGGCTGCCTGGGTTTGGGGGGGGGGGGGGGGGGGGGGGTAGAGTGAGAAAGGGAACATTGCCTGATAAGGAATTAAGCAAATGCACACACTCTTGCCATTACTAAAGCTTGATTGCCAGTTAATGACTTCCCTCCCCTCCTCTCTTTCTCTGGATCCCATCTCATGCTGCCTCTCACCCCCTTCCTCCCCCCACTCTTTCTTTTCCTCTCCCACCCTCCTTGCTCTCTGTCACTCTCTGTCTCTTTCACTCTGTGCTGGTAAGCGTTGATGTGATTAAGTTCAGTTGCTGATAGGGATCTCGCTGACTTCCTTTCCCCGTGCTGGAAATGTCACAGTAAAGACAGACATGCATTAACTCCATCTGCTCCACCAGGATGCTGCAGGGCATTGTCTGCTTGTTAATGTGATGATTAATCAGGAAACTGAAGTTTTTGCAATACGGGCCAGTGCATTTGATTCCTTCAGTGACTTTACCCATGAACCAGCTCAACAGTGAGTATTAGGTATAAGTGCTACCAGGGAAGCTACATTTAACACTGAAAATGTGCATCTGCTTACTTCTGGCCTTTTAAAGTCCTGCAACTTCTCCATTGGCAAAGCAGCTGGTTGAGAATGAGACAAAGACAGTACAACTTTTACTGTTTTTGTACTATTTGTTGTGCATTCTGAAAGGACAAACATACAATGCAAACACGCACTGCTGCAACTCCATCTGTGTTTGAGATTCATCAACTTCTTGCAAACATAACTAGTGTAGCGGGCTGCACCGAAATGGTTTGGATCCATATCAGATCTATAACAGTGAGCTGGACCTGCTGTAGAGAGCTATACGAGGGTCAAGTTGCAGCGCTGATACCTGCTAAAACAGTGCTGCCCTGTTGTGAGGAAGGATCTTTATTATATTTCTGTGCCGACTATTTAGAGTCTACATTCTCACAGTCCTATAAATGGTGATAACTTCTAGTGTGAAGTGCTTGGGACATAGTGTTTGCCATGTAACAGGGGAGAGTGTAAGTGTTGCACGTACAGTACATGCTTGTGTTTGCACATTTGTATTGAGTGTGTGTGTGTGTGTGTGTGTGTGTGCGCGCGTGTGTGTGTGTCTCCAGCACAGTTTAGAGTCTCAATTTCAGGGAGGAAACCGGAGCCGATGGTGTCAGACGGGAGCTCTGATGTCTTAATGGAGGCTCAGAGCAGCCCGTATCCTTAGTAACCCGGTCTGTGGGGACACAGAGAGGCCTCCCCGTCTCGGCCTGGGCTGGATGCCGTATCACTGCTGTCCCGCGTCAATAAAGCCCAATATCATCACTGGTTTTTAAATCTTAAATTTCAGTTAAAGGTTGGACCATTTACAATACTGTAACAGAAGTACAAAAGTACTTCTTATCAGTCTAATTAATGCTGTTTTCAGTATTTCTGTTTTTGAAGGGTTTACCTATTATTCCATTTTAATCCATTTTCTGGTTGGAAAATGCAAAATCCACAATGCGGTGGCTGCAAATTGCAATACATATTGCATAATATGAAGGTCCTCATGAGTTCCTTCCAAACTCTATTAATATGATCAAAAGTCAGTGGCAGCGCTCAACACCACCACCCCCCCTCAACCCAGGCTTTAATAACCCTAATATTCATGTGTAGCTCTCAGGTTGTTGGAGCGTAGAATTTGATTTCAGACAACTGATGACTAACTACAGACGTTACAGTTAAAGGAAACAATCAAATATTTTATTCTTGGTATCGTACCTGCTTTGCTCTGTATACATAGCGAAGTGTGAACTGTGTGGAAACACACTTTCATTGCATATTCACTCAATGGAAATGGATGAAAGTAACAATCAACCAGCTGTTGGTGGTTAACACTTTGGTGTTGAGAGAGTATGTTTGTGAATCGAACCAGCAACTCATCAGCATGCCAAACGGCTGCGTGTGCTTGAGCCCTTTTAAATCTTAATGATGTGTACAGCATATTGGTCACAAGAGGAGACTTTTGTTTGCATTAATGTTTTTGTGTGCATGTGCCCATGATGTATAGTTTCACCCGGGAGGGCCACTGAGCTCAGCGGGGGTCCGCGGGTGTAATCTTCGGCACAGCTAAGCAGCAGCTTTCCCCCTACTGTGTGTGAAGAGCTTGGCATTCTCCTCCCAGTCCAGCTTACTCTCTGCTGGGCTGGTAAACAGGCTGAAGTTTGTGGAGGGGGATTACGTCTGTCATGGAAAGTGGGTCAGACAGTGGGCACGTTTTTATGGCCTTGTTTCTGCAAGGTAGGGAAGGAAAGAGGAGGTGGGGACATTAAGCTACCAGCGTTTTTCCATACTGTTGCTTGAGGCAGCGTTTTTCTTCGGCACAATTCTCTCATATTCTCTCTCTTGTCAGAATCATTTTCATTCTGATTCCCACACCTTCGCAAACAAGGCATTCATACTAAGTGATTGGCTCCTGGTATGTCCTATGAAGCAGATACTAGTCTTTACTTTAAGGTGTGTTCAGGAACAACATTAAGGCAGTCTGTCTTTACTCAGATGAATTTGATCCTACAACTGTTTGTCAAAGGCTGTGTTTATTTTCCCTAAACTAACATCTGTACTAACTGTACAGATGTTAGCAGTGGCTAGCTAGCAAAGTAGCCAATGGCTGGCTGTGTGTGTGTGCGTGTGTGTGTGCTCAGAATCTGATTGATCTCACCAGAAACTCCAGGTCCTTCCGTTGTATTCCTCCATTCGCTCTCCATTTTCCTCATGCTCATAAAATTGGATTCTTAAAGTTTTGAGATAAATGCCTCTTTGTTACTCAAGTTAAAAACATTTTCTAGTTCAGAGACTTCCTTACCCCCATTTGCTCTACCCCAGGTGATCTCATACCTGCTCGTGTCCTTACGCATCTGCACTGACCTTGTTGCACTGCCTAAAACACGAATTCAATAGTGTAAGTCCCACCTGGAAGACTTTGGCAGTGGGTTGATTATTGTCTGTTAGCTATAATGGCTAGTTAGGTTAGCTTAGCTCATCTGTATGGTGAATGCAATTAAGAGGCAAGAGCTTGAAACCTTCCAATAGCATATCATTTAGTCGATCATGTTACCTGCAGATTGAATGAATGGCAAAGAAACAGGAATGTGTTCTTAGTTGAAGAGATGCAACAAAAACTGCAGCATCATTACATTTTGTGTGGATCCAGTGAAACAGATTAATAATACTGCAGGTAAGAGAGACAAAACCATCACCAAGCAAGTCCTTCCATTTCCCTTCTTATTTTCTGGTAACAGTAAAATGCTTCCTATAGGTCACTCCACACCCACATCATCATATGAATTATGTAAACTAAGGTCGTGGAGAAATCCGTTTATCGTAAACGCTATAAATTATTTAAATCTTCAGTGTAATGGCATTAACACATGTAAGGAATGCATAAGTGAAAGAGGATGATCGAGGGCACATGGGCAGAGAAAGTACACCTGCACATTAGCTAAATGCAGAGTGTACAATGGTGTGCAGTCCTTTGTCTTTCTGTGAGTGCCTCTCTTCTTCGTCACACCATCTGTCTATCTCGCTCTTCTGGGGGGACTATTTTTTATTTATTTAAGGTGCTATTTTAGTAGTATGTTTGAGCATAGGGGCAAATATGGACTCCTGTTTTGTTCCATAAAAATGAAGAGGAAATTTCTGATTTCTCTCACTGCCTCTCTTGTTTATCTTTCACACTTTGTTTGTATTTGTACGTTTCCTCCCTTTGCTCCTCAGTCACTTACAGTAAGACCGAGCCCAACACCCAAGTCAGAAAAGTAAGGTAGGGGGAGAACTGAAACACAGTGAGTTCACAGTTCCATTTGGCTGCTTTATTACTGTAACGGTAGGCCAGCTGAATTTATGAATAGGATCCTTATTTGTAAATGTTGGTGGACGTCAGGGAAAAAATGTCTGTTAATGTCAGGGATGTGCTAACACAAGAAGGGCTGAAACATGTCAGGGAGAGAAATTAAGAACTATGCATTGATTTTTTTTGGAAAATTTGTTTTTATAAAATTATTAATTTCCAGTTTTACCACCTAGCTAGGTTTAAAGTAGACCAAGACCTCCTGACAATTATTAGCTATGTACCAAAGTGGCTGCTGGAGTGCTGAAACATCCCATCCCATATGTTGACCAAAGCTATCAAGTGGTAGATGGTGGGTGTGTTCAGCACCTCTGTCCTGACTCTAACGTCAGCCTGTTCCTGTGGGCAGAGTAATTTCCCTTTATATCATCAGGATCCTGTTGAGGTTAGACATAAAACTTGAAAGAAAGCTTTGCGAGGGTGTGTAAATGTGTGCGATTCTCGAGATACCGTCTCTGTGGTTTCCTTGCTGTGTAGTTCGAGCAGGCGACTGCAGCCGAAAATGCTGACATAATGTGGCACCTTCTCTTTTCCACACGCACACTTGCAGACACATTTTCATATGTACACACAGACCTGTAATTATCAACTCCCCTCTCATCGTGCATGATTGCCATTTCCTGCTTCACTGTCCAACATTCCTGTCTCAAATGAGCTCATGTGTACATCCTCACACACACACACACACACACACACACACACACACACACACACACACACACACACACAAAAACGGTTATGATTATGTAACTTGTTGAGGCCGTGGCTTCCCCAGGGAGCAGTGCTGAGACTAAAAGACTGGGCAGTAGTTTCTGAAAATCCATTAAATAATCAACGTCTGAGGGTCCTCGTGCTCAACACAGCAACAGCAGACAGTTGCTGAGATGTGAAACACAAGTAGGACTGGTCATTCTTGAATGTGCTTTATTATATAACACGTGAAACTGTTGTTTAGACCAGAGATAAACTTTAAGTCTCACTTACTTCCAGAAATCTTAAGTCTGTTTTATTTTAAAAAGTCCAGGAGATAGAGCCAGAACTCTGTGGTGGAAACCATGCCAAAACCCAAACTAACCCCACTGAAGTCTCAATGCTAGCCGCACTAAACACCAGCTTGTCTCATTTGGGTGGACATGAGGCTAATGATAACAAACTATGACCAGGTGCAGCACAATTAGACCTACATAGACCTTTCCCTCCTCAATCCCTGGAGAAATGCAACCCTCACCAACGCTGCAACAACCCAACCAGGAACGGATGTTGAATGGAAACACGAATCAGCCTCAAGCACACAGCTATAGAAAGCTTTTTTCCCCTGATGCTTTCTACATGCTGTAATCATGGCTTTTATATACCATCCCGACTGCTATAAACTACAGCTGGCCTCCTTGTGATCTAACCTAAATATTTCAGCTTTGCCAAATTCCACAAATCATTATAATGATAAGTATGCAAACTAAAAAAGTATCCTGCTCCATGTTTACAGTCGCCTGTAAACATGCTGTGCTCATTGCTGTGAACCTGATGACACTGTAGCATTCAACACTATGAATTGCTGGAGGTTACATCTGTCCTCAGCATTCTACCCCAGACCTGAAAAATAGCAAGCAGTGGAATTTAACTTTCTCACTATACTGTCACAGTATTTTGCCCATGTAAACTGTAGTAATACCAATAAAGGCAGTTCTGTAACCTCCATTGTATTGCAAAGAAAGTGATAGCTGTGTAGCTGAAAGGAAAACAACCTTCTGAAAGGTAAAATGATTGATCAAAAAGATGGAATTAGTCATAGATTGTACTCATTCTCTGGATTATAAAGAGCTTTTATTTTGACATAGTTTTAGACACAGCTTAGACTAAACAGTGGGTGTGATCTTTTTTTAACACACAGCAACAGGTGTCATTATTCATTTGTCAAACGAACATAAACTGGCTGAAGTGACAGGAAGCAGAGCGGTTCAGAGAGAATATCTGCTGTGAGGAAGCATCACCGCCTCAGTATTTCACCTCAATGTGTGTACCCCCTCCCCCCACAGTGTGTACACTAATGCGATATAGCGTACAGCCATTTCGATCCTAAATCAAAGATCGATTATAATGAGCTTTCAGTTTTGATTATGGAAACCAAAAGCAGGATGTCGGTATTTTTTTCCGATCGACCCTCGTCTGCATCTGTCCGAAGAAAAAAAACACCTCAAAGACGACATAGAGAAGCTTTCTGGTAGCATCCAGCTGCACTTTTAACTGACAGAGTCGGGGATGTATGCACTTCTTTGATTGACCCCTGCTGGCCACTGTTGTTATAGTTATGTCGCAGCTACCTCAGTGTTTCCACCGGTAACATTTATCTGTAGTAAGCAGCGTTTCACACAACACTGCTGTGAAGAATGCAGGAGGACGCCGTACTAACATTGCATGAACTGGGACTTTTTATTTCTCCTCTGGGCCAGCGAACTCAATACACGGCCCTTCAGTTATCATTGTGCTAATCTGGCTATGTTATGGCTGACTAAATTACCTTGACTAGCTCTTGTAGCATGCATTTTTCTGTGAAAGTGGCAACGTGCTGACACCAGAAGAGACTCACTTCCCACAACAAACCTGCCAGTCTACGTCACATTTTAGCGGTCAGGCTAACCACAAAAACACCCTCCTTACAAGGGGGTTTTTACAGGTGACAAAAATCAAGCTGTTGTTAAGTCTAAAGATGACATAGCTGTCAATGCTACAAAGAGAAATCAGAGATGACATATGTTGACCTCAGTGACATTTTGCAGTAATGAGGTTTCAGTGAGCACTTTTGTTAGTTATATAGACTATACAAAGCTGAAACCTGTTTGAAATTTTCATAATTATGTATGGAAGTGAACAGTTGTTTAAATAGGTTCTGTAATTTTCCCCACTGCACTGAATCCAGATGAATGAATCAGTCTGACACACACATACACACACACACACACACACACACACACACACACACACACACACACAAACACACACACATAAAGCCACACACACACTGATCCCTGCACCCTCTGTTCTGCTGTACCATGCTTCTAGGAAGGTCACATTGTGTGCTGTGTACAATCAGGAAATGGCACTTGGCTGTAGAAGCAGTGTGTGTGTGTGTGTGTGTGTGTGTGTGTGTGTGTGTGTGTGTGTGTGTGTGTGTGTGTGTGCGTGTGTGTGTGTGTGTGTGTTTAATTGCATGTTCAAATGAGCACACACCCATATGTGTTTTGATAAGGGATGTTCCGAGTGACTAATTTCCCCTGACATTTAAATGGAAGTTTAAACTTAGTCGATTACTCTAAAAGTAAGAAAACAATCAGAAAACAGTCAATTTACCAAAATTGAATCCGTGAGGTTGAGCATTGTGAACAAGAGCCATTGGAAGCCATTAATCTGAAATGTGTGGCACTTTGCGCTGTGCATTGGGGTTTTCACCAAAAATGTCCTGGGAGATTTCAGTTTACCGGACAAATGGGAGAAATTCCAGTCAAATATTACTTGTGTTTATGGACTCTACTTTCCCATGTTTTTGTGTATAAGTGACTAATGAGGACACAGATTTTTGAAATTGGTCCAGTTTTGAGCAAGACCGCTACAGCGGCAGTCTTGAAACAAGCTGTAATCCCTACAGCCATTTGCATACCGTCAATGCACATCCACTAAATGTGTTTGTTTTTGCCACTGACAAGCTCAGATTGTTATTGTAAATGTCTGACAACATTGTGCAAAGGATCTCTATAGAGATAGATCTTTTTGTTAAAGAGTAAGATCCTTTTTGTTTAAGCAGAAACACGCGCTATATCGCTCTCGCCAAAGCCACCAGACTCCATTTACAGAAACAGTGAATTTGGGTTGTAAAACATGCTTTATTCAAACTCTTCAGAAACAAATTAAAACCCACCTAAACCTTCTTGGTTCATCTTTCCGCTGTTCCAACAATCCCCACAAACTGCGGTTGGTGAAAATAGACCCTTAATTCGCCAAATCAGGAGAGGAGGAAGCGAGAGATGGCAGACATCACCGGACACTGTGACCAGAGAGATTTGAATATGTTGGACCTCGAAGATTTTCTCAGTCAAAACAAAAACAGAAAATAAATTCAAGGGAAACCCTGCTGTGCACTACGTACACGTTATCCTCTAATTTAAATGTGTACATTAATATTATAGTTAGTTTCACTGACTAGTATTCCTGGGGCTGACTAGCGAGCGTAGCAGTGTTTAATTAGCCTAGAAGACAAATTGTGTACATCCCTAGTTGAGATGTCCACTCTGTATACAGTATGTCCTGCTCACATGTCTAGGTTCGTATGTGCACCCCCACATGCAACAGTTTATGACCGCGCGTGCCACACATGCTTCCATGTCTGCATGTTGTATGTGTGAAAGACTTCACATGGGCTTGTGCCTTGTTGCACATCCACCAACAGGCCTGTTTGTTGTCTGTGTGCAAACGCTGGTCTGTGTTCTTCCCACTGAATCATTGATGAGACTGTAATTCGAACACTGGCCCTCCTGTTTCTTCCCCCACCGTCTGTCGTCGGTTAGCCTCCTCCCAGTGCCGTTTACAGGAAAACCAGTATGCTGCTCTGACTGAGCACAGGCAGCAAACCTGGAAACTGGAAAAAAAACAACCATTAGTTACAAAATAGAGAAAGCACCGCAGAAACAAACAGTCACAGTGACTTTTAGGCTTTTCCAGTTTTATGTACACATGAATGATCAAACGGAAATGAAAGGAACGGTTACTCGCCTGGCAGCTCACCATGCCACACTGCCACACTTTTATTCACGGTCCTATTAGTTTTACTGTTTGGAGATCAGTAAGTCATTCTGTTCCCGTCACTGTTTGTTTGTAGGCATGAAGCTAAATTTAACCAACAAAACTACCAAAAAAACTGGGAGGGCTGAGAGTCGAGCAGTTACTTGAGCAAGAGAAACTTGAAAGACAGCTATTTTTAAGCCAAATGAATAATTTACGGATATTTTTAAGCAAAAATACCAAGAATTTACTGGTTGTGACTTTGAAAATGTGAATATTTGCTGGTTTTCTGCATGTTAGTAAGTTGAAGATTTTAAGGTTTTGGACCACTGGTAAAAAAACAACAAAAATTTGAATTATTTTTTACTATTTTCTGACACTTTACAGACCAAATGATTAATCCATGAAATGGGAATATTAGTTGTTCACTAATAGTTTCAGCCCTAATAAAACACAGGGAACAGTAACATTTTACATTTATCCAGTATTTTAACCAACAGTGGACTTCACCTTAGCTTCACTGAAAGTCTTTGATGTCAGTTATAGCATCATATGTGTTTTCTGGGAATGTCTGAGTAATAATGTGAGTGTTAGTCTATTGATCAGAGGCCCCCGTGTTAAATGCATTTATTTCACTCCTCAAACAAATTAAGGTTTACTGTTTTCACCACTCCTCTGAAAATGTAGGCGTATTCTATTTCTCTTTAATTTAAGGCAGCCAAAGCTAGATCTTTGGTAGTCCACATGCATAATGCAAAGAGTTTTCACAGGAAAACAAAAACAAAAACAGGAACCACCACTGTTTTTGATACTTTTCCTAACCTGCTTTTATCAGACAGTCTAGAGAGCAGTGGGAACAAGGAAATTTGGGGTTGATGTGACACATTTATCGTCAGTCAGATTCACCTCTTTTCTCAGTGAAATACGTACCTGACATGTGTTTTGTTTCCCTGAGCTGCCAAACAGACTGACCCCAGACACAAGTCCAGCCACCCAGGGCCTCTGACTCAAACTGAGTACCCTGCTTTGGCGGGAGTGGTCCCCCATCCTGGATTCTTTGGCGATGCCAGTCTCTTGGAGCTTCCAGAGCAACCGGTAGTTTGTTTTGATGAGTTCATTTAATTCTCAGCAGGAGTTTGGCGCCAAAGGGTCCGGCTGCTTTTTTAGGAGTGGATGGCGGAGGTGCGAATGGTGCTGTCATGCACCAGGAAAAACCCAGTCCCGCCTGCACTTAGCATACTTTTGAAGTTAACAGTGTGTATTTTTCTTAGGGGGATTGGTGCCTCGGTTGACGTGTGATGTTCACGGTTGAAATTGGTCAGAGAGGTGTGATGTGTGTTGGCTTTCCAGCAGCCCAGGAAACGTTTACAGGACTTTTCAGCATGTGTCCTCATATGTTGGTTTTGTTAAGTATGAGGCCGAATGGCGTTTGATGCCATCTTTCGCTGTGTTCACATCTGCTTTCAACAACACAGCTCGGGTTTACATTCCTCACCTTGTTTCTAATGTTCAAGTCCTTTTCCTGACCCGCACCACATATTTCATGCCTTGCTGTTTATAGCTGATGAGTGTGAGTATTGTTGTGGCAACGCTTCCTCAGGTCAAGTACTTGGCATCAGGCCCATGTGGATTATTCTAATCTGCCTTGTTACGGACTACTCCTCTGTTCCGTCATAGTCACAGCTACAAAAGTAGCTCAGCATGGCTTCGCATTGCCCACTTCAATGTCTGCGTAGGCTCACTGTAATGGTAGCAGCACATGGGGAAGTGGTCTGCTCTGTGTACCAGTTTATAAGCTCTCTGGTGTGGGCTTATGGTTACTCCAGAGAGCCCAGACACCGCAGAGTGTGGATGTCTTGTAATACGTTTCTGTAAAAAGGGTGATAAAAAAAAGACAGATGGGCTGAAACTAATTAATTTTTTATTCGACATGTTAGAGACCATATGTGCACCATCCTGAGTAAGCAGGTTGTTCATCACTCAGTAAGTCTACTGTTTATTCACGTTTACAATTATGGCATTTGGCAAACTCCGTCATCCAGAGTGAATTAGAGAGATGCTCAGCTTTCATGATTCAGACAAACAAACCAGAATCACACCCAGTGAAGGCAGATGTATGCATTTGGTGGTTGTCAAATCATCCTAGTGATTAGGTGGCCATAAGGTGCGGCGGGGAGTAAACAGGATGACTAGACTTACAAGCTTTGAATTGTTCTCTATGGATTAGTTTACTAGGAGCTTTTCTTTCTGCAGAAGTCCTGCCTGAGTTTGAGCTTGTTATTCTGGAGCTGAAACAATTCGCTGATTAATCGATTAGTCAGTCGAGACAAAATAAATCTGAAGCTGTATTGAGAATTTATTAATTGTTTCAGTCCTTTTTTTAAGCAATAGTACCAAACACTGTCTGGTTCCATCTGCTACAATATAATGATTTGCTGTTTTTCTTCTTTTTAAGTAACTGTAAACTGAATATCTTCTGCTGTTGGTCAGACAGAGAAAGACAATACCTACAAAATTCTGGTAATTTTACAATTTATTTATTAATCACTAACAATCAACATAATGGAAACAAACTGTAGTTGCAGCTCTAGTGTTAGAGCTGTCAGCTAATTGATTAATTCAAATTGCAGCTCTAGATTAATAAAATCATTATGTAAGATCAAATGAGAATATTTTCTGGTTTTATTAACTCTTTTGTCATAGAAAACTGAGTATCTTTGACATTTTAAGATGGACTCAGGGAACGTGATGGCTGCTTATTGCTGTTTGCTGGCAATTTGTAGACCACAGGATTAATTGATCGATCGAGAAAATAATCATTGCTCACGGCTCTATTCTGAAATCTGTTTTGGATGTCATTGTGAGTTTGATTATACTGGTTCAGCACAGTTTTTAGGTAAATTCTGTGTCATATAGACCGGACCACAACTCCTGCTTTGCTCTTCTTTGTATAGAGCATTGTGAGGTTTTTCTACCTGCCGGCCAGCATTTCGAGGGGTCATCTCACAGCAGGTTGATTAGGACAAGTTAAAACTGAACTACCACCTTTTGCCCCCAGTGTCCTCTAACCTGGATGTAGCTGTCCATCTGTTGAGTGTGCCCATCATTATTTATTCCCTCCTCTCAAGCAGTGTGTAACGGGGCTCATGTGATTCTGGCGCACAGCATGTTTCCGTCCATCTTGCTGTAAATATCGGACCACACACACACACAGACACACTGGAGCACACCTCCAGGGACTGCTGATCATAAGCAGTGTGCGCCTCTCTGTGAGTGGGAAGGGAATTGGGATTCATGTATGTGCATCGACACGCTGACTGTCTGTTTGGAGAAGAGCAGCTCCAAGCATGTCTGTGGCTGGACAGGAAATGTCCCTGTGCTCCTGGTCTAGTGTGTGTTCTACTTCAGAGCAATCAGTAAAATCTCAAAATGAAGATATCTCTCAACCATGCATACACTCACACACATTATATTATTATAGTTCTTTTTACTAAGCATGCGCTCGGTGACTCAGTCAGGAATTCACACTCACACTTAATGCAGTCTTATCTGTCTGCGTACACCCAGGTGAGCTGCAGCAGATGTAATTCACGCTACATTAATTTTCTATAACGTTTCATCCCTGTCGTAAGGTCCACTCTCGGTTTTATAGTTCCCCTGGATGGAAATGGTTTATATGTGCCAGCACACATTGTGGGTTTATTTTGAGACAGTTTATTGGAGTTTTTTTTTTTTTTTTGTTGCGTGATCTGGTGTGTGAAGGGAAATGAGTCTGATCACGTCCCACTGGAGTCAGGAAGAGCAGTCGCCAGCCGCGGAGATATGGAGAGATCATGAGCCACTTACTGTCACATGGCAGCACACAGCCAATCAAACACATGGACTCTTTACATTCAGTGAAAACAATAAGGGATACATGGAAAACATATTGGAGCCCTGCAGTATTTCTGAAATTCAATTCACACCTCTGAAAAGGAGTGAATCAAAAACACTAGCAATATACAAAACACTGGCTGATTTGAGATTTTGTCTGTGTTGTCATTAAGTTAGTTTGGCAGGTAACCAGCAGAGCTCTGGAAAATGTAGTTCCCAATCATCATGAGGATGATCATCATTACTTATCCCCTTTATCTGTGTGGCTTCCTGCTGTACACTTTGTGAGGGATTCTGGTTCTGTGTGAACAGCAGTATGGAGATGACAATCATGTCTGTATTCAAACATAAAACTGATCTTATCATTGAGATGACCGTTCACATAATAAAAGACTTACAGCGATGCTCAGATGGAGGCAATCTGCAAGTTCTCTGCAAGCAAAATATTGTGCCACATTCTCAAATCAAGAATCAAAAGTACGGATTCAAATATCAAAGTAGTGATGTAATAATTAAGAAACCTGTCAATGCAACAAGCCTGAGCTAAGACGAACAAATGCACATATTCTTACATACTTAATACATTTTGCAAAAATTACTGGGATGCCATGCTTCCCGTCCTTCCATCCTCTTTCTTCTCATGTTCTGCAATGCTGATGCCATCTGTTCATGTTCATCGATCGGAAAAGCCGATCAAGGCTAAGAGACAGAGTGGAAGATAGCGTAGAAAAGAGAAACTGGCGTCGGGTTTGCGGCCTCCCCCTCCACCCCACAGATCAGTTTCCAAGTCATCGAGCACCCAATCTTCACAGTGTGCAAACCAATACCTCTCACCACTAACCCGACCATGCAACTCTACACACTGGAGACCAGACCCAGGGCCTCTGAAAACGAGCTCACGCCCACACAAGTGCATTTCACTTGCATTACAAACTAAATCCCCCGTGATGTACGCACATACAGCCGCCCACACTCAAACGGAAAGCTGAAAAATACTCAGCCATAATTTGTGGGGTTAACACACGCTTTGACCTGTTATTGAACGTTATTAAGACTGAACAGTTTCTTAGACAAGCACGGCTTACAAGGATGAGGTTTATGGTCAGACCCGGCAGTCCTCCCTTTTCCTACAACCGTAAAACCTCCAGCGTGATGTGCTGCATAATGCTCCGGTTTAGTCACCGTTTGGAAAAACAATAAAAGATGTTCCAAGAAGCTGTAGGAAGCCTTTCATCTCGTGCTCTTTTCTTCTGTCAGGCCCATAAACAGATGACTGATCCGTAAGACTTTTTATTCTGCAATTTTTCTTTTTTCAAGCCTGCCATCTGCATCTACTAACCTTGCATGTAGTTATGGGGGATGCTGTCTCACCAGTCAACCACCTGCTGTCTTGGTTGGCATTATTAAGTCTGTCAGAACACATTCACACGGCCCAATATGCCCAAATGTGTTTTCTGCAGAGATAACCATTAATTTAGAGTTCTCACTTAGTCTAACACCATGTCAGCTGTACTCAGAGGTGAAGATTTACAGACAATTAGTCCCATCCACTCATTAAAAGCTGGCACATTCACATTCACTCTGGTTGAGTAGCTGGGTTACTCTTTCCTGAATGAGAGATCTGGCATCATTTTACCATTTCGAGCTGAGGAACGTGGTCTAAACGGGTAGTTGACTCTCCCACCAAGCGGCTGGTGTTTCCAGGTTCTGGTTTGAGACATCGATGTGGTTCTGTCCCCCTCGCATGAAGGTCCTCTCAGAGTCAGACTGTTGATATCAAGCTGCAAGTTTATTTTTTCTTTTGTTGTGTAAGATGAGCTTCTAGCTGAGGTTGTTTTGTAGTTCAGGAGCCTTTTTATGATGTTAAAATAAGCAGCTCGCAGAGGGCTGTACCCTCGCCCCTCACTGATTAAAGGTCTTAGAAGGTGGAGTTCAACAAAAAGTTAATTATACACTGCAATGCTCTCCTAATCGACCGTTGCTGCCACTGCATATGATTTTCTCATTAAAACAGTGTAATATTTTCATGTTGTGTAATATTTTTCTCATTATTAGGACATACCAACTTATTGTGTTGTAACAAGACACTTTTCTGCTAATAATGCGTCAAATGATGGTTGTAATGCACACTGTCGCTGGTTAAGGTTGAATATAAACATTTGTGTTTCTTTGGATTGAATGTTGCTGTAACTGAAATATGCTGTTGTACTTTGACAGAAATACACTTCAGTTTTCCGCTATGCCTCCCAAGAGACCTCACATCACATCTCATTGGGGTTTGACTGTAGCAGCAGTCACCTCTTTTCCTGGAGGCCACGGGTTTCAGCACACGGACATGCCTTTTCTTTTCCACTGAGCTGAAAGACTTTGACTGCTTTCCAAACAGGACACGGTTTAAGTGGGTTGGAGTTCCTCTTGGACTGTGAATTTGACAAGTTTTTGACATAGATTAGCTGAGCGTGCTCGCTCCTACATTTCTTGTTTACTCTGAACTTCACATTTAAGCTCTTTACCATCAGCCCCTTACTTTTCTGAAGTTGGTATCTTGCTGGGTTCTGTGAGGATGCAGGTTTCAGTTTTACAAGAGCAAGGCTGCATGTGATATTAAAATATGTCTCCTGTCTGTCTATAAATCACAGTTGAAGAGTACTGGTGCAGTTAAAAGAAAAACAAATTTCAGCGGATTTACAAAAATACAACACACATCTGCAGACAAGAAGAGATACGACACAACTGCAAAACAGTCGATACACAAAATAAGAGTGAGATTAACAGACGAGGGGGATAAAAATAAACTAAATGAAATCCTCATGGAACTTGGGAGGCTCTTGACAGAGCTGAGGAAAATATCATGCTTTGACTCGATTAGTGCGAACTGTGTGTATGCAGCTTGATTCTTGAGCAAACCTGTGATGTTGTGTAGTTGTTTCTTTGAATGTGGGCAGCTGTTTTGCAGTGGCTTTGTTTTGTATGGGGAAATCCCTTTTGTTTTGCCCTCTTCAATGTAAAGTAATGTAGCCCTTCTTAGTGAAATCACGCTGTGTTTTAGCACCTGAAACAGAAATAGAAACCTGACCTCAGTGACATAGGAAGTAGGTGGGAGCATAGCTCTCGCTGGCATTACCATAAACCACTACCTTTGCCATTAAAGCATCTATAATTCTACTGATAAGTAGGCCAACACCCACTGTCTCTTGAAGTAGAATATAATGTTTCTTACAGTCAAAGGCTACCCTTCTACTCAATGAATTAAGACAGCAACGAACAATTGTCATGATTGAGCTGCTGATTATCTTGTTCAGTAATCATTACATATTTTTAAATGATTATCAGTAAATAATGGAAAATGAAGCAATAGCTTTTGGACATTTTGCCCATCCAACAGTCAAAAATCCAAACATACAATAATATTAAACAGAGAAAATCAGCAAAATCTTACATTTTTTTAAGCGGAGATCAGTGATTTTTTGGCATTTTAGCTTGAAAAACAACTCATGTTGTAGATTAATTTTCTGTTGGTTTAGTAATCGAAATGAAAATGAGTTGTACAATGGACATGAACTGTAACTAAAGGAGATTTTTCACGTCAGTCTTTTCCAAGCACACTTCAGTGAAGAAGACATTTGCTTTTAAAAAGACATGAACCCGAGCTTTCCGGGCTAATCATTTAAAGTATGCTAAATTAGCCATTAGCTGTTCCTGTTTGCAATGAATGTGCCCATTGATGTACAGTCGACTGTCACTGGATGACTGTGATACAGACGAGCATTAAAAAACATGATGATTCTCCTGGAATTATAAGGGCTGGCTTTTTTCTTTGACTATTATGTGGATTCATAGATGATGATTGGCGATGGACCAGACATGTGTGTATCATGTCTGCATGTTCAGATTTGACTGAGTTAAAGTGTGACTCAAATTGCAGCAATCGGCTGTGAAACGGTTTTAAGCTCTTTCATTGCCTCCATAAGCTGCTGCTGCTGCAGCAGCTGTTGATCATGTTTTTGAGTGTGCCCAACTACAACAACTGACTTCTCAGCATGCACGTGTCCCTTTCGCCCTCACGCTACACCTTTGTCCTCCGTGCCGCCACTTCAACTCTCCCACACACCCCCGAGGAGGCACGCCTTACAGTTTGAAAACCTCTGTTGTAGATTATCTCACAGGTGGTATCCTGCTGTGCCAGTTGAATGTCAGTAATCCATTTTAAGTCCTCCTCTGCCCAGTTTTTATTGACAGCAGACGTTAGTGTTCTTTGAAAATGTTTTGTCTCTTTGGTTGCAGACTTGTCTTTGGCACTTGTGCAACTTTATCTAACTGGGGCTGTTGCATAAAACCGATCCCCTCCCTGTAAAGAGAGCTGTGGGCATGAGACAGGAAAACGACATCCATGCTACAGTTGTGAAATATAAATGTATTGTTGCGCATATACGTAACGCCAAAAAGTGAAATCCTCCCTCGTCTCATCTACCATCTATCTGCAATAAAGCGACGGAGCTGTTTGTCACGAGGGATGCAAAGATGAAAAGACTGAAGAGGAGGGAAAGGCAGAGAGAGTTTCTGTTTTTGGAAATTTGTTGCTGTAAGCTTTTGAAGCAAACGTGTGTCTGCTGCTCAGCGTAGAACAGCTGGGGAGCTCAAAGCCTCTCTTTGCAGCGCACTCATAGGGAACATGAAAGGTGCGAAACTCCTAAAAGCCTCAGAGTGTTTGAGGATGTGGTGAGAGCCAGTAATACTGGGATGATTAGGTATCTGATGACCTTCTTGATGATGGGCTTTGGCAAAGATCACAGCAGCCACAAGTAAGGAGATGAGCTCATTTTTTTTTTTTTCCTCTCTTCGACACATCCACACCTAACACACCAACTGTCATCCACTTTCAGCCTGGTGCCTAGTTTTAACCCAGCAGGCAGAATATCCTAACAAAACAGGAAAGGTGAAGGTTTCTAAACACGGTCTGGAGACAGCAGGCCAATTCGCAGACTTGTGAGTATCACAAGTCATCCATTTCAGGGAAAGGAATATGAGAAAACCCAAGCAGGATGGATTTGTTTTCAGCAAGTAATTGGTTAAAATCATAACACCAGAATACAGACGAAGAAAAGGATGTTATTAAATGAGGTCAAATCAAACTGTAACCCTATTTTAGAATGATTATTTACCAGGTGTGCATCACACTGTACTGAATATCTCCACGTGTTCAGAAAGCCAGAACATGTCATCCTCTCTGAGTCCAGGCATCTGTTATTATTTATTGATCTGATGACCCACTTCACCAGGAGGATATCATTACCACCACCCAGTAATGAAGATGTTACCGTCTGTAGGAGGTCCTGGTTTTCTTTTCTGTCTAATCAGACGGACCCTGACCTGGTGCCTAAGGTCGACACAGTTTGACCCTGCTTGCTCAAATTTTTGATTCAACATTTTTGTTTTACCTGCTCGTGTTTTATATCCTATTTTACATCTGTTTCCAGTAAAGCAGGTTCGTCTTTGACAACCCAGTTTATATGAAAAGCTCACTGCCAATACATTTCTTTTTTGTCCAGTTTAAATATGGTTTCAAGGCTAATTGCTAAAGCTGAAACAGTCAGTTGATTTACCAATTAGTCGACAGCACATTAATTGGAAACTGTATTGGTAAATCATCACTTGTTTCAGTACTTTTTCGAGCAAAAATGCCAAATATTCTTAGCTTCTCAAATCTGGTATCTGGTGTTCTTTGTCATGTATAATAATAAATTGGATATCTTTGGGTGAGACTGGTGGCTGGACATAACAAGAATTGTGGATTGTGGGGATTTTTTCATTAAACATTAAAACATGATTAATTGAGAAAATCCTTGGATAATAAATGATAAAGTATTTTCTCAATTAATCATTGAAAATAATAATTTGCAGCCCTAGTAATAAAATACTTACCTCTTTTTGTACTTACTGTACCTTTTATGGGAGTTTACTTGCTTTTTTTTAGTTCTGAACAATTTAAATGTTTGCCATTGAAGCTCCATTTCTGTTGGAAATTGAGAATTTTAATTGCAGTAAATCAGGTACAAAAACTGCGAAGACTTTAATAATAATAATGTAATGTAATGTAATGTAATAATGTTTAATGTTTAAGTATCATATATCCTATCAGCAAATACTAGCAGGCTGTTATGTAGGTGTCAGGTATGGGACATGCTGTCATTTGAGCCAGTATCTTAAGCCTTGAGGCCTTAGTGCCAGCAGTTCTTGGCTGGTTATGTATCAGGACTTAAATTTTACTTTGGTCACGCATTAGACTGAGCAGATTAGTTCACAGCATACTGTTCCTGTTTGAGTTCCTCTTTGTCCGTGACCCTTTTAGCATATCTTCTGACCCATTTCTGGTTCCTGACCTGTCAGCTGAGAAACCCTGCCTGCGGTTAAGTTGTTTGTTTCCATAGAGCCGTGCCTTGTGATCCTGAAAGTGCACCACCCTTTGACTATCAATACCACCTTGACATTACATTCCCCTGATTTCAACTCCACATGAAAGCATTGTGCAGCACTCAAATCCTGCAGTGAACTTTGTAAACTCTGGGTGGGACATGGTCGATTGATGCAGGATCTGTCTTCCTATGCGTTGCCTTTTAGCAGGATAATTTGACATGTTGCGCTGCGGCTCAGCTGGCGATGCATTCAAAAGGAGACGCACGGCTGTTCTCCAGCTTCGCTGTTAACATGAACACAAACTGTATGTGTGTACGTTTGCTTCTGCCTGTGTGCATGTGCTGGACATTTGTTTGTCATGTGTTGTGCTCTGTTGGAAACCAGTGGGAATGGCAGGTGTCATCCGTGCCTCCTTGCAGTTAAGTTTTACGAGGGCTTTTGTAAGTGTGAGGTTGCTGTTCCTGCTGTCAGCAGCACGCTGTTACAATCCCTGACCCTGGCCAGCAAAGTCAGTCTCACTGAGCTCCAGATCTATTGTTGTAGGACTGTGTGTCTCCGTAGCTAAGCAGCAGTTGGCATGCAGCCACACCGAGCTGTGTGTCATGCAGAGTTGCAGAGGCAGAGGGCTTAGTCAGACACACACACATGCACACACACACACTAAAAAAAATTATATGCACGCCCATACATATAGCACATGTGTATTAGTGATGCCAGTCTTGAGCAAATGCCTCAGCCTTTTTTATTTAGCAATGGTTTTAAAGAGAAAATGCATGTTTTTGCCCATTGAAACAATTGACATGGGTTGCTGCACAGCATAGCCCAAGTGTGTTAAGTGGAGAAATTAAAGTTTGAATCGAAAAAAATATAGCGGCCACTCAAAATGTTTCCTGCTTCCACACCACCGGTAATCACTCCTAATATAAAATGTCGATTAGTGGGGCTTTAAATATTAAAACAGACATCAGTAGTTTGATGGAAATCCCAGTCCAGCGTTAGCGTGCACCAGCCCAGACTCTTCTGCATAGTAGTGGTCCCGTATGAACATGTTTTCCAGGGAGACTGAGTAGGGTGAGTTGATGTCCTTGAACTCCACAGGACAAAGCAAGAAGGAAGACTGTTTGTGATGGAAGAATAAGGGAGACGTGCTCTGGAGAGGCTGCTGCTGTTTTTTGATAACAGATAATTCAGCACTCTGGACATGTATTCAAGACCAGGACCTGCCGCACTGAGGGCTATATTTCTTGTGGTCCTCAGTGTCTGGATCCATAGGTAAAAATCAATTCCTGGCAGCCAACAGCTCCCTCGACACTACTGAGCACATGTGAGTGTGTATGTGTGTGTGTGTGTGTGTGAGTGTGTGTGTGTGTGTGTGAGTGTGTGTGAGCATACAGAGAGGATTTTACATGCACACAATTCAGAGCATAGTGTTTTAGTATGCACTGGCATTGTTGCGTGTGTGTGAGTATGTGGGATTAACCCCTTCTGTCAGTGGAGCAGGTGGAGCTCAGGCTTACGTCCAGTTTTGCTGTTCAAACACACCCGTCTTCACCTCCCCGTTCTTCCTGCACACTCTCCCAGGTCCTCCATTTTGCTTGTACTGCCTCCATCCAGAATAAAGCATCCTTCCCTCCACCCGGACCCGACCGTCCTCCGTCAGAAAAATCTGAAAAGATTCACAACCTTTCTAATTTACATGTGTTGAACTCTGATGTGATTTTCTGTCTGTGCCACCGCTGTTTCACCCGTACCCCCCTCCCTCTCACTGTGTGTGATGAAGCTGTTTATAGTTCACAGCTCTACTGATGCTGTGGTGTGATGCGCTGAATATAGATCTATTGTTAACACAATGTTAACACTTCGGGAGCGAGAGATTGGGGTGTGAGTAATAACTGAAAGTGTTATTTCTTCAAATGTGAGGCTGTGAAACAGTTTGTATGATTGTTAGGATGCATGAGCAGGTAGGTTTTCAGTCAGGGCACTCTCACACTTTAAAAGAGGCCAGCTGAAACTAAATAAGCTATTTGGAGTATCAACATGTGACCTCTCACCTATAATCAAAACATAAAAAAAAGAGTGGTTTTTTTACATGATACGGTTCCTTTGGTTTTTTAGCATGTGTACATTTCAGTAACTTGTCTTGTTGGTTAAGTGTAATTGACCCTTTTTTCATTTTCGCACTGTAAATATGAAGTTTATAGTGAACGGTGGCAGATTTACCATCAAAATTTGATTCCTCAAACAAAAAAAAAAAGCAGGCTTCTCATTTCTAGCTGACGACCATCGATTTTGTCGCTAAAATGATGACTCTCGCTAGCAGACCATGGCAAAGTGTAGCTAATTTATATAAGATGATGCTAATGCTTAAACTCTGTGGGTCAGATGAGAAGCCTGTCTCCAGGTGACATTTCTATGTGACACATTTTAAATCGAGAACAATGTGAAAGGGTCTTAAATATATACTTCATGGCTGCACACAGGATGTGCATAGCATAACATCAGCATCAGGATATATATGTTCTATTTATGTCCTCCCTTTCATATATTGACATGTAGAGGTTCTTGACAACTTCTGAAGGACTCTCCATGCAAATGTCATGTTGTCTCTCTGTCAGAATAACGGTGTGCTCGGATACTGGAATATAAAACTTAAGAGTGATGCATGGAGATCAGTTGTCTTTATTGTAAAGTCTCCTGTGCTATTGCAAGCTTTTCACCATCAGATAATCTGTAAGTTAAGACTTTGTAGCTTCACCGGACCTAAAATGGAAACTCCACCATCGACCACAGTGTATCAACACTGGTCAACCCAAGCTAAGCTGTGATTGTGTAAACACCCTGTAACTTCCTGTTTCTGAGTAGGAACTTTTTTGTGTATGCACCTACAGTATTGTGCAAAGAGGTTCCTCCTTTGCAGGACTCCACCGACCATGTGGGCTGGAGGTGTGATTGACAGACTAGTCAGAGAGATTGGTGTTGTAGGGGTGGAGGCAACACATTGTACTGGTATCAGCCAGTATTGTGCTTATTTCTTCAGAGTATTGCAGCGTGCATACTGTTTCATGCAGTTTAGATCACAGAAAACAATCAAAAGAACAATTAAAGTCGTTATAGTTTGACATTTTATTAAATAAATGTATTCATTTGTGGTGGAGATTTAGCTGAGAAGATCGATACTACTCTCATATCTGACCATGAAGAGCCAAAGTGAAGCCACATCTTCACTAAAACACATTCAAAATCCCATTGACATTTGGTAATAACGAATAGCAAAAAGAGTCAGCCTCGAAACATAGTCTTACTCATCAGTGTGTTGTGTGGTTCACTCCATATGTTCACATAAATATACAAATGATCTAGTTTTGTTGCCTATTCAGGTTTTTTTTTTTGTATTTAACAAGCATCATTTCCCGTAAATAAATCAGACCTTCATAGGCTAAATGTCACGGCTTGACAAAAGAGGTGAGTCCATGGGTGAGTCAAGGGGCTGTGGCTCAGCCAGACATCAGTCTGTAATAACAGCAGGACAGAGAGGAGCAAACACTGTAGAAAGTTTTAGACAACAGCAACTGCAGCTAAAAAATGACGTGACATCAGGACGTCAGCTGCATTAAGTATAAGCCGGCAGCCAGAAGCTTGGCTTTGCCCATGAAATGATTATGTATTGTTTTTACAATTTGGTTTTTGAACGAATTAGACAGATAGGATGTTAATTAGAGAGCTTAAGACCACTGATTAGCGGTCTTGCTGGAAGGCTGATTTTGTAACCGTTGGACGGAGCCAGGCTAGCAGGTTCCCTCTGTTTGCAATCTCCATGCCAACCTAAATCTGACGTGAGTGATGAAACGATGCAAGTTTGTTTTGGGGGAGTTTTTCCAGTTGGTTGTTGCTAGACAGTCAGAAGACATCTGGTAAAGCTTTGAAGCTCACGCTGAAGACAGGCATCACATGTTAGGTGTATGTAGATGTGCGTGTTGGCATGGGATATTTGGCGTCAGTGAAATTCACAGAGTTGAAGTGGATGATTTCAGTCAATGCTGGTGATGCAAGCAGTCAAACCTTCCAACCATGAACTACATCCATCACTCAGCTCGAACGACTTATTGAAATACAGGGTATATTTTCCATTCTTGATGCCTCACAAATGCTCATGCAAACATTACCTTCATCCATACTGAATAACGCTTCTGTCTGACATTATGTCTGAAGTATTCACTTGGAAGTCCTCTGTATGAACCTCTCCCACTCGGTCTGATGGGACTGTATCAGACTTCCTGCTCTTCACTGCTCAGTGAGAGTGTTTAGGAACAAAGCCCCCCATTCCCACTCATCATCAAAACACTTCCTATGCTTTATTCATGTGTGGTTTTGCATTCTCTTAGCAGAAGGGCACTCTGGGAATTGTAGGAGAAATATTCAGCTTCATATGAGGAGGACTGCCTGGAAGCGACGGGGTATTGTCTCTGTTCTGCCCTGCTTTTGACAGATAGCTCAGCATATTTACATTCTGCTTTTTTTGTCAAGCGAGTGGGAGAGAGGGTCATGAGTTAAAACCGAACTCATAATGTTAAGATTGTCCTTAGCTTGTTGTAACAGGAAGTACTTCCTTTTTCTCAGGCCTTCTTTTCTCACACAGGCTGTCTTTCTCTGCTACTCGCTGTTATTTCCTGTGTATTTAGAAAGATGTGTGTGTGTCTGTGTGTTTGAGTCATTCTCTGAAGTCAGCATTTACAGACACCTCACTCAGCAAGAAGAGTAAGTCGCATGTGCACTCGACCTTCGTCATTTCCCTTGTGTTCGGAAGTCGGTCTTTATATTTGAAATGTATAGGTGTGGATTTTGCATTTGTACCCACTGAGCAATTTAAAGGGGCTCTAAATATCTTAGTTAAAATTTGCCCACGCAGGGCTGAAACCAGTAGTTTTGCTTTCCTCATTTTCTGTTCTCATGATTTAAAATGCCCCCCACCCTTTGTACTGTGGCCCTCGTCACTGCAAACACAGTTGACCTGGGGAAGAAGTAGAAAAGAGACATGTGCTTCTCGCTTCTTTTTATCTGTCAAAGAGGAGCCTGATGTCCTAGAGGTCCCATCCCTGCCCATGAAAAACCCCTGAGCAACCAGTAATAGCTGCTAGAACAGTGACAAACATTTGATCCCCCACTGACTTCCCACCCAAATAGCCCTGCATTTAAAAAAATGCCAGGGCTTGCATTGATGGGTCTATCTTGAATAGCAGCTCCACAAGTTTGAAGGCTTTACAGATGCCAAAATCAATTCTGCACAGCAGCTTAAAATACAGTGAAAAAACCCTGAAAGTAAACATCAGCTGAAATCTGGAAAACACAAGTTTAAGATGTACTTAAGATGAAAATGTACGCGAATCCTGATTCTTCCATGTTGAGTAAAGACACTAATCTCTGTGTTAATCCTGTCTTTGTCACTCTGCAGGGCAGGACAAGTGGCGCTGCGAGAGACGGACACATGAAGCATGAGAGGGTGGAGCTGAGGCTCAGCTGACCCTTCCCCTTCCTTCTCCTCCTTTCCCCCGTGCTCCATTTCGATCAGCACCTCCCCCCTCCCTTCCCCTCCTTTCCCCTTCCTGTCTCCCTCGCCCTGCTGGATCTCACCTCCCCTCCTCCTCCGAGCCTCAATCAGCCGTGCCCAATGTACTCCCCGGAGCAGGAAAACATCTCCACCACCTCCTCCACCAAAGTGCCAGTGAAGTACGGAGAGCTCATTGTGCTGGGGTGAGCAACAAACTGCACATCGTTATTTCATCCAGATCATCTGCGAATGCAGCCTCATTTTATTTTTATTTTTTCCATAACTGCTGTTTTTATTCAGAGTGGTCATATCAATCGAAAAACGTGCTGCAGGTGAGATGCTCATGCAAATATCTTTTTTTTTTTTCATTGCATAAACAAATCTCTCAGGAAATGTCAAAAATACACTCTGGTCAACCTAAAAATAAGGTTGTTTTTATGTTTTGTTTGATTGCTAGCATTTCACTGTTTTGGTTCACTCTCACTGCTCTCATAGCGTCACGAAAAAGCTCTAAAAACCCACTTTACACCACCTGCTCACCACCAAACAGCAAACAGAAACAATAGGCGACTAGCTGGTGGGTAAAGTGGAGCATTTCGCAGCTAAAGAGCCAGATATTCCCCTCAGGAGGTGGTGGAGACCAAAAGCGGAGCTGAAAGAGAGTGAATGCGGGACATTCATCAGGTGGTCAGACACATGACTCCAAATGAGTGATTGATAAAGGTTACTGCTAGATGGGTAAATATGCAACTGTTTGCTATCAAGTTCACCGTATCGACTGAAAAGGTGAAGATTTGCCAGTGTTGTGTTTACATCGTGGTTCCGCTCAGTTATTGCAGGTTTAAATGTCTTGATTTCTCAGGTACTTTATGTTGCAAGCATATTAGTCTTCATATTGGATCTATGAGTCATGGCTGGTCATGATTGAATGTGTTGGTCACAGCTGTTGACTGTTCGAGCTCGATCCAGTGAGTCTGGACACTCCCAGTGTTCGATGGAAGAATTCAGTCTGCACATGAAAATGGGACCTACTCGTGTGTTTTCTGGTTAGACTTCTGGCGGTGCACATACTGAACACCGTTACTGAAGCATGCATTTTAAATCAAAATCCACCTCCTAGCTGTAAATTTGACAATGTGCAATTTGATAGTTTTGGACAAGACTCACACACTCAACACACAACAATGCCGGTCTCAGTTATAATGCACAAAGAAGCATAGCAGCGTGTCAACAAAGGCAAGAAAGAAGACTGCTAGCAAGTAAACATGGATCTAAACTATTTATGATTTAAAATATTTTAAAAACGGCTTTGCAAATATTTTATGAGGAGGGAGTTGCAATTGGTATGTTTGATAGACCTCAAAGTTGCACACGATGCATTTTGGTAAGAAACAAATATAAATATAGTTTGTTTGTTTACTAGAAAACTCCACAAGGTTCCTTTAAGGCACCAGGATACATCACTAAAGCCTAAATTGTAGGATAAAGACGCACAGTCCTAGCACAGTGCAGCACACAGTTCTGTGTATATTTGATGTGACTTTTATTATTTGTCTGTTTACACTATATGCCAAAGATGGCACAAAGAGAAATAGAGAGGAGAGCTGTTGATGAAGCGTCCTGCGGGAATATGCAGTGAAGATTTAGAAACACTTTGTCTGTGTCTGCTTCATACAACACCATCAACAACTGTGGTATTTTAGTCCAGTTGGGTCATGCACTGATAAGATTGTTCGGCCAGAGTTGAAATTACGGATCATTGGAACAAGGCATGAACCACATTACTTGGTGTATGACTAGATGAGATCAGTTTTGGCCAGGAGCAGCGCCGGATGCTCATCATAAACACCTTGGCTGCCTCTCCCTCCAGAGATTTGTTCAGACTCTAGTCCACATACTCAGCTGTAGGAAAAACCTTCCCACCCCACCCTGCATCTTCAGCATAGAAGACATATAACCACACACACACTCACACTTTCTGCAACAATGACTGACAGTGAAGGACTTCCTCTAGCTATCTGTCTCCTGTTTATTCCCCAAAGGGCTATTCCACCCCACTCCCCGTCCCAGCCCACTCCACAGAGGAATGCAGATGTCGGAAAGACTCCTTACACTCACACACACACCCGTTTTCTTGTGCATGTACAGCACACACACACACACACATTTCATGCCTCACTCAGACACACACAGTTGGTGTCGCAGCTGACTCACAGTTTGTTGTTCTGGGTTGTGCTGGAGCGGGTATTGTCAGGGAGATGACCGTGGAAATTTTCCCTAGTGGAAAAACGTAGTGAGCAGTAAACGCAGTTCCATGCCTTTACAAGGGAGAACCCCAGTTTTCCGCTTTGCTCTTCTTTTTCCGCTCCTAGTTTTTGATTCTAGGTCTAGCCACCCTTTTTAAAAGGTCAGTCGGCGCACTTTTTGCGGATGGCATGAATAGAAGGTTACTGTTCTAAAAGTAAGGCTGCTCTAAGTGTAGTGAACACATTCATTTGGATTACAGGATGTTTTGTGTGTGGCCTCTAACCCTGACATTGGTACCATACTCTGTCCTCTGACCTACCCCGAGGAAGTGAATCCATCACTCAGCAGGACAGCCTGTTTACCATCAATAACCTGTGATTTATGCAGTACAAAAGTCACGTAAGGCCATGACAACACAGTATGCTCTGTTACCACAGCTACTAACATTGAGAGCATAATCTTAATAGGTGCACACATGATATTTGTTGCAAGTGATCTATTGCATTAGCATCAGGCTACTCAGGACCCTGTCGTGAATGAGGATGACCCTGAGGTTGCAGTTGAAACCAAGATGCATTATGTCAATGTGCACACTATACACAAAACTGAGGCCGACTCATAACCCATTGTGCTACTAGTGATCAGAGATTCCACAGGGTAGTCGTGGCATGGCTGCAATCCAGAAAAACACCAAAGCTCTCACAACCAAACTATTGGAAACACCTGCAGAACGAACACATCCTAAATCCCAAAGCTGAGTCATGACGTGTGGGATTAAAGTGCACACAATACAGAAACTAGCATGTTAAGAGACCATCTTAGGAGACCAGCTCGCGGTATTCAGGTCACAGGTGTCATGAACATGCGCCTTTAGGCCGTATTGCTTCACATCAGATTTTCCCCGTGCAATGCCGAGACTGTGATCATTGAGTCACCTTCATCCCATTCACACCCGATGTTAAAATGGTATCTGTATCCAGATACATTGTCTGGGTGATAAAACAATCTGATCCTGCCTGTGCATTTACACCTGGTATTTTTAATGCGTTCTTGTTGTCCTCATTGCGATCGGATCTCTGTCCTCCAGAGCAAAACCTGCATGTGAATAATTTGAGATGGTGGCAGATCAGCTCCAGACTCCCTTAATAAAATCACAGATTTTTGAGTTGTTGAGTTGGGGAAAACTTTCTAAACTTTATGAAAAGCTGTCTACGACAAATTCTGAATTATTTGTCTCCTCTTGTCAGTGTAATACATGAAGTTATTTATTTAAAAAATACTGCATCAGTTTGTCCCGTTGTGTTGCAGTACTGGCTACTCTGTGAGGACACAAATTAAATGCCTTGTTAACAGCAGCACAGAAAAGTGCAGCACACATTGTTGCACACAGTCTTACTGTATTACCTTAATTTCCCATCATATTGCTTTCATTTTTCATGCAGTCTTGTTGAATAATGCATCTTTGGTACTTTCATCGCTCAGATTAGACGTATTATCAGTAATCGGAGGTGCCTCTCTTTCAGCCCTCTTCCTTGCTCACTCTCTAAATTCGAACAACAAACTAAGTCTTATGTTAATTAAAAACAAATCTCTGTATGTTATGTAGCGTACTGATACCAGCAGGTTGTAACTTAAGATCTGAACACAATGCGAGCCAGACTCGGTCCAGATGTGGTCATGCAGATCCCATCATGATCCGTTCACAACACATTTGCACCTTGCACTAACGTGTTTCACCTTATCTGGATAACGTGCCGGAAACAGATTGCATTTTAATACCAGGTGCAAATGGAATGCTTGATAAGCAGACTGATTTCCTTTTCACTTCAGTTGGCGACATACAGATATGGACAATGATTTAGAAGTCTGAAACCAGGCTAACCCTGTGAAAGAGTACCAGTTAAACTTCAAACCAGTGTCAGAGAGGACAAAAAAACAAGTCCTAATACTGATAATGTTAGTAACAGTACAACTTTACTTATTTGGTTGTTTTTACTTTAGTAGGTAAAGGACAAGTGTGGGACATTACTTGTAAGGCAGTGCAGATCATGATTGTGCTATCTAAATTGCTCAGCTATGGTAAACTCCACCCATCTGGTTCTCCCAGCAGGCTCAAACAAGTGCTTGGATTTAATTGAGAATGTGTGACTAAGAACATATAAATACTAAAGGAGAACCCCATCAACACACAGCACAGGGCTGTGTCTGACCTCCTTGCTCACCCCAGTCCAACATTACCATGTTTGAAGCCCACTGATGCTAATGGCCTAATCCAGAGGAATGCTGCAGTGTCTCTGGGGATGATCTGTTTACAGGCGCACTGGACATCCATGTGACTCTTTAAACAACCGTCCCTCCAAATCCATCTCTGTCTGTCTTTATACGTCTGTAGTAACATATTAATTATTCTTATATGAGTCCACATGTACGTTTATGCATTTCTCATGTGTCGAATCCTCACATATGCCATGGACCTCAAGTGCAGCACAGTGCAGCACAGAGCAGCTGGGTTGCATTGGATGAACATTATTAATGATTAACACAGAACTGTATATATTCACGCATGGAGATGGAGCTGAAAGAAATATGAAGAAATATTATATCACTTCCACTTTTTTTCTATTCTGACATTAAATATTTACATATTAAAGTGCACATATTCACCTTAAACTAGATGCTTACTTGCGTGCATATTAATGCCATATGCAGAATATCTGAATAATGATATTCTGCAACTACTTAGAGTTTTCCCTCAATAATCTCTTAATTACTGCTTATCAGTAGTAAGTAAAGAGGTTGTTGTACATGAATTATAATCTTGATAACCTAACACTAACTCTTAATAACCTTAACCCCCAGAATAAGGGATTGATAAGTGCATTATAATGACTAATAAAGGGCAATATGCTACTGATATGCATGCAAATAGACAGCTGGTTAATGGTGAGTACGTGTAGCTTAACATAAAGTGTTACTTCGTTTTTTTTTGCACTGTATATTTGAAACAACAACAAACTTTGATGTATTTGGTGGCCTCTGCCTTTAGTCAAAGAATCCTGTAATGTTAACACATGTAAACAGAGACACGGAGAGTGACTCAGTCGTAGGCAGTAATTACCCACACAGCCTGTCTTTATGATTTTATAGGTTTACTGTATAAATGGAAGCTTGTCGCTGCACACTGAGCCGTAGTTTTTTAGTGCTTGGTGGGAACACAGGCAAACACAGACACACACACACACACATACACACACTTGTGCTTGTTGCTTATTGTAGGAAATGAAAAACACAGTTTGTGTCTTGCACACACAGACTAACTTTTTCCTAACTCTGGTTCTTCCTGCCTCACTGTATGAACAACCTGTGTATGCACACACACTTTAACACACACTAACTTGTTGCTGACCTTTGGCCTTTCTGCCATTGTTTTGAGAATGTCTGAATACATGTATGCACACTCACACATTACTGCTAACTATGGGAACAGGGGTTTGAACTGCCAGCAACACTTTGAGCTCTCTCCAGCAGACATGCCCTGCCCTCTCTCCTCTCTCTCCACGGCCTAAACTTCACCATGGTTACACTCCTGCCATGGTTACTCTTCCCAAACGTTGCTGTGGTTCTGTTCTCTCACCATGGTTACTCATAAACCCTCCCGGCGTTGTTTGATCCCAGCAGATTTGCTCTCTCGGAGAAGTAGTTCGCTGCAGGCTGGGCGTCCTTACAACCTGTCTGTGTCGTCTTTACTGGACTCAGTACAATGGGTGGTTTCAGCTCAAGAGTCTGATTGGTCAGAGACACGTTCCAACTGCGCTGAGGTCCTGCGCAGCATGGCTAATTCTGCTGTAGTCACAGTGTTTGCTCTTTTTTTTCTTTTTCATGTGAACTTCTTTAAAGAAAACTTTTCAGACATTACATATGCGTCTGCAGTCCGGGTTTAAAACAATGAACCCTTGATTACTACATTTTTGACATTGTCTCTGTTTAGAGTTTATCACCTCTGAAAGGTTCTGAAACCTTAAAAGTTAGCTGTGAAAAGTTCTGTGTAATGATACATGCTCTGAAAGTTTATGTCATGTTTGATATTTAGACACTTTAGAGGAAGATCACTTGCAAACTTGTAAGACAGCAGTTTGAATTGCTGTTTTCTTTACACAGATTACACAGTAATCAGAAACATTACCTGAAAACTGCAAAATTCATGGCAAAATTTAAGCAATTTAACCTCTGATCATGTCCCTGCTGTGTTTTCCTGTGCTATCACATTGTATTTTTTGCAGTTGAGTGTAGCTGCAGTTTAACTGGGAAGCCAGAGGAGTCCATAACTTATGTGGCTTCTGGATGTCATAACAATGTTAAAGTAATGAGTGGTGTTTATGCATGTGGTAATGTTTATAAAGCTGTGGTTCTGCCAGCAGGAATATCACTTCACACTGGTGCTGGCTTATCTGCAAAAAAAAAATCAAACTTTGCACCTTTTAATTTCTTTCTTACACCTATCCACTCCTTTTGCTTTCATTAATCATCTAACTTTATATGATTGTTGTCAATGAGTACCTTCTCCTGTATTGAATGGGATAGCTTGGTTTTTATGAATGCTACTTTTTGTTATTCCTGGTTTCCAAGCACTGCGATGGATCAGCTGCAGACAGTTTAAGTCAGTTCTCAAAAACACACACGCACACACACACACACACACGCACACACACACACACACACACACACGCTGTTGATATGCTGAACAGTAGATGGAAATGATTAATGTTTTCTGAATGTTTTCTTACTTAGGATATTAAGCAAAACACACAGTCTCTCTCTCTCTCTCTCTCTCTCTCTCTCTCACACACACACACACACACACACACACACACACACTCACTCACTCAGAGACACAACAGCACAGTCAGTGTTGTCGGGAGTCACAGAGGCTCCATTCTGTTGCAGGGAACGCCTCTGTTTATTCTCCTTTCCTCAGCCGTGTATCAGGATAAATGAGTCTCTTTGTGTGTTTATTTTCTCAGCCTTTCTGGGGATATGTTAGGAGGGCCTTGTTGTTTATGGGACATGATGTGCTTTTGTAAAAAGAAAAAGCATGTATGAAAAGTATAGGCTGCTATTTGTGTGTGTGTGTGTGTGTATGTTTGTGTTGGTGAATGTGGTCTTAGGGGCATGGAAGGAGTGCCTCAAAATGCCTCAAGCATTTTCCATAATGACTGTTTTTCCAGCGTATTATACAGCTGCTCAGACTAAAATGCCCTATTGTTTTCTGTATGTATGTGTGTGTGTTAATGTGTTTGTTTGTGTGTGTGTGTGCGTGTGTGTGCAGGTACAATGGCTCTCTGCCCAACGGGGACCGAGGCCGACGTAAAAGCCGCTTTGCACTTTGCAAGAGACCGAAGGCAAACGGGGTGAAACCCAGCACAGTTCACGTCGCCTGCTCTCCACAGGCAGCCAAGGTGAATCTCTCACACACACACACACACTCACACACACACACACAATATCATTTAGTCATCCCAGAGATCACACAATTGCAGTCATCGAAACCCTACACATCAGCACTTTCAGTCCTAATCTTCCTCATGTGCTGATATATGTTTTAAGTGAGTTTCGAGGCTGTAGTGTTGGTGAAGTATATGGTAAATATATAGAATGATGACGAAAATACAAACGCATCAGTTAGAAAATGGTTTTCTTTTCTCCTTCTCTTAACAAAGGGCGTCTTTGTGTGAGATGCATGATTTTGTTTGTCTGACAACATCAAATAAAACACAACCAGTTCAGTGGATCTGACCTGCGCTGCTGCACCAAAGGCCTTTTGTGAAATTGTGTTTGCTTTTTGTTCTGTTATATTAAAGTATCTCACACACAGACACACACACACCATCAACACGACAGGAAAAGGACAGAGTCCAGCAAAGCTTCACTGAGTTAGCAGAAAAAGGGAAAACAAGCAGGTACAAAGCCGTGTTTAAAAGGCATTCGAACAATGGTTTTTACACAGCGTTTAACTGGAGTGCGCTGAAGGTTTATAAGAGACACAAATGTCTGCGGTCCAGTGGAGGGTAACCGAGTGTTTTCCAGCAAAGTCCTGGGAAGCAAATGTCCGTGTGTTTCCGTCGTCAGCTGTAAGTCTGCCGTGAAATCATCCAAAATCTGTCAAATGTGCAGAGGATCGTGAGGCGTGTGTGTGTGAGAGGAGCATTGCTTTTTGCTGAAACATCTGCACTTCACGGATTCTCTGTGGACACACACTTTTGTGTTCTCTCTTGCTCACACACACACACACACAGAGGCCGAGCTTTTAGCTGCAGCGATTTAAGAGTCTCGAAGAGTGATTGTTCTCCTCTGTGCTTTGGGTGGTCCTGACTGACTGAAAAGATGTTGAGGCTGTGTGAAGTCCAGCTAGTGACTACATAACTGAACTCTTCACCCACCCCACCCTTCCTATGTGTTTCTATTGTTCCCTATAAGGGTCAGTGAGCAGATTTCAGAGGTGTTTTTGCCATAAAGCATGTTCAGCTTCAATCCTGTGCATATTTTAGGTGAAGGGTTTGATTTGAGAGCATCTAAAGGTCTTTACTTTTGTCTCTTTATCTGTTTTCATCTACCCTTTCTCTCTGCCCCATCAGGCCATAAGCAACAAAGACCAGCACAGCATCTCTTACACTCTGTCTCGAGCCCAGACGGTGGTGGTGGAGTACACCCATGACAGCAATACAGACATGTTCCAGGTAACAAGCCTCAGCTTTTACCACCAGGACTGGAGTTTTACAACCAGTCCTTGTTTTTTTCCACTGGATTTCTCCAAGTGGAATTATGTCGTAATCAGTAAACCTGGTCTGAGATCAGCTGTGTAGTTTGTGCACCCTCATCTGTCTGGGACGAAAATGCATGCATGTGGCTTTACCAGCACCGTCAGCAGTTGGAGCGGCAGCACCAGCTGTGACGCACAGCTCATGGAGGCAATTAAGGTATTTTAACACCTTTAGCGCCAATTGCTGCAATTTGCGTCAAAATTTGTTCGCCTCGTCAGAGTCGGACATAACTCTGTCAAATGTGAACACAGACACATATTCTCTCACACTCAGATGTCTGTTGCAAATAATCATCCATAAATCTACTTAGAAGTCATAGGAAAAAGACACTCCTTTCAACTGCAGAAGTTGGCTGTGAATCATGAAGTCTTTAAGTTTTCTTCAGCATCATAGTAATACAGTGATAGTTGTCTGTACATCTGTGGATGGACTGCAAACAGGAACTGCTAATAGCTAATTTAGCATACTTTTAATGGTGCCAGTTTACCTAAGTGTGAATAGATATAACTAACTGACTCCTTGGCTACATTAGACCTCCTGTAAGAAGCCCCAAACCCAACTATCAGCAAAGTTTTGATATTCAGTTCTGTGTAGTATGCTTGAGTTGCTGGAAAAATGATGTTGATGTTGCAGCAAAATTATTTTCTGTCACTCAAGTCAAGGTGAAAACATGCATCTTACAGTCTTCATGATGATATGATTGGGTCAGTAATTTAATATATAGTTGGCTCAGTAAATTTAGTATCGGTCTCATCTGTATGAAAATGCAGAGGTTCATTCTCAATCTTACAAAAAAGGCAGTTGAGAAAACCATCACAGTGTCCATTTAGTGACTGTCAATCATATCACTTGACATTCATTAGCAAAGCTCATTAACTCTTGAAATGGGCCGTGTATTAATAAGTAAAACAACATGTAATATCAGCGATGCATCATTCGTCTCAGTCAGGCCTTGACAAAAGGTTGTGTTCTCGGATTATAAAAGTTACTCTCACAGTATTTTTCAAAATGTTTTTTCCAAAGTCGTCCTGTTCTTTGCTTGATTATAGCGTTAAGGCTCCGGGAGGCCGTCCTGTACCGTGATTATGGTACAGTGGTGATGCAGGTAGCTGTCAGGGGCGGCAGAGTACCCATCATCATGGTACAGAATGTCCTCAGTAGGTTTTATGAGAGCTAGCTGAAAACTTGTCTTCAAGGTGTGTTGCACTAAAAAACTTGGCATAACATTTTTGATGAAAGAATACTGAATGTTTCTACCTATTTAATTCTTGATATATTTAAAATTTGAATTGATATATATATATGTTATTCTGTTGTTACAGCTAGCATCTCCAGAGGGAATTGATTATTGTATTATGTTATAGCAGTTATGCTTGTTGACAACTCTCTGTCTCTCTATATCTTGTCTGAAACTTGTATGAAACACATTTCCATCTCTCCTCAACAGATCGGTAGATCGACAGAGAGTCCCATAGACTTTGTAGTGACGGACACGGTGGCGGGCAGCCAGAGTAACGCGGACACCCAGTCGGTCCAGAGCACCATCTCCCGCTTCGCCTGCCGCATCAAGTGCCAGCGCACGCCGCCTTACACCGCACGCATCTACGCCGCAGGCTTCGACTCCTCCAAGAACATCTTCCTCGGGGTGAGCTGTGTTTCATCTGGTACTTGTCACACATGTAGGCGAGTGTGAGGGTAAAAGGCAGAAAGATGAAAGGACAAAATAATATAATAATATAAAAATACAGGAAAATAAGGGCGGATAGAAAGATGAAACTCCCCGGGCTGAACCTTTAACCTGCTTTCTTTTCCCGATCATGTTGACATTTACTTTCTAATCTATTTTTCATTTAATGTCAGAAGAACATCATTCTTCTTGATTTGTTGTTGTCATGACAGCAGAGGGACAACAAGTAGTGTCCTGTCAAAGTGACACTGAGCTCACACAGGCTCAACAGAAAAAAGAGGAAATGACTCACTTTTCAGCTGCAGCTTGTCACAAGGACGTTTTGGCATCGGTCTGCCGTCTACAACAAAATGCTGCTGCGAAACAAGTCGAGAGAGAAGAGGCAACTTTCCACTACTCCATTTGCTTCCATGTTGAGTTCAGATGTTTGGGGTTGAGTTTGCCAAGTCCCAGTATAAATCAGAACAACTGACAACACAGCATCTGAGCGTTTGACAACTGAATGACAAATAACACCAATGTCCTCTTTCCCTCAGGAGAAGGCCGCCAAGTGGAAGACGTCCGATGGTCAAATGGACGGGCTGACCACCAACGGCGTGCTGGTGATGCACCCTCGAAACGGCTTCACCCAGGACTCCAAACCGGGTGTCTGGAGGGAGATCTCAGTCTGCGGAAACGTCTTCACCCTGCGGGAGACCCGCTCGGCGCAGCAGCGAGGAAAGATGGTGAGAGACGATGCAGGACACGTGGTGCGTTCAGTGTGCTCGGAACATTCAAAACACACACTGGACTACTGAGGAGCTTTGTCTGTGTCAGACAGGCTGTGCTCACAGAGTATTCTGAGATTAACCGTGTATAAAAACAATGCTGCTTTGGAAAGGAAATGTGGGTTTTATAAACGTGAGAACAGCTTGGCTTTTTTTAAAGAAGGTCATATGGCGATGACCTCACTGAGAAAAGACATTTTGTCATGCAGGCAGCTGATAGTTGTCAGCTAATCACCATTAACCTGCAATAATTGAACTTTGTGTCCACTTAGGGCCACAGAAACATTGCCATATGATGAATTTGTTGGCAAAAAGCTGCTCATTAACACATGCAGCGGTTACAAAACAACACTAGCTTTCATCTGTATTCGTGTTTCTGTCCATCTGAAGTCCAGTATTCACACTCTTTTAGCTCTGTTTTTTGAACTCTACCTGAGGGAAATATCTGGCTCTTCAGCTGCTAAATGCTCCACTACGTTCATCAGGTAGTCGCCAACTGTGTCTGTTTGCTGTTTGGTGCTGAGCGAGTGGTGTACAGAGGGATTTCAGAGCTCGGAAAACCAACCAATGAACTGAAAATCACTCTAAAGCCATCAAGCTGCAAATTCAGGTGTAGGTTCATCACTATGAGCACTTTTACATTGTCATTTGGTGCGTTTGCTGATAGAAGCAGCTTGTCACCACAGACAAAGTGTCAGCTGGATGACCGTTTTCTTTTTAAATGTACAAAAAATGTGATTGAGTGACAACAAAAAGCCTCTTTCTGTCGTTCTTTCTTTGTTTCCTTCCCACTCGCACTCTCTCACACTCACATAATGACGCTGTCACTCAGACAGCGGGAGGTCAGTCAAAGCTGAACATCACCGGGAGGTTATCCGGATGCCATCTCCATGGCAACAGGAGCGGCTGTCAGAGCCGTGTGTAACAGGACCTTGTAAGGGGATCCTCCGGCTCACGTCAGGGCCTCTCAGCCAATCATAACGTGCCCGCCGCCTCGTCAGCGTGGCCACCTGTGGCATTTGTCCGATTGGGTTTAGTTTGCTGGTCGTGTGTTTAATTAGGTCTTTGGGGGTTTTTTTTCTAGTCCTCCATCTTTCCTCCCACAAACTGCAAATCATCAACCAGGAGCACACAGTCAGCATGTCCGCCGTTCTAACATTAATCCGTCTCTTTATCTGGTGTCCCACCTGTTTTCAGGTCTTTCCAGCGCAGCACAAATTAACAGCTCTCTTATCTCGAGCGGCCCTCCACCATCCAGAGGGTGAACCGCCTGTGCACTATCCACCACTATAGAAACCACTCATTATTTCCCACTTGATTGACAATTTAGATTGTTGGCTATGGGAAAGCACCTATTTTCATTATATACGGTGAGGGAACATGATGGGGCTTAATTTTCATGCTGAACACACACACGAGTGAAGGCCAGTCATGGAGTCTGAGTCGTTCTGGTTCTGGTTGATGCTCTCACATATGTTTTGAAGGATTATATTTGTTTGTTGTATTGTATTGGTACTATTAAGCGGATGTAAAGCTAGAATTAAGTCGGCACTTACTGAGAAGTTGCACTTGTATATGAAAACAGCCAATCAGATGGCTTCATTTTAAACCTTATTTGTCTGAGGCAGACGGTCACACAGAGCCAGACAGCAGCTACACAGCACATGTGCCAGCTGCTGAAGTCTCCTTCTTATGTAACTTACAAACATGAACACGTCTTGTCCTGCACCTCAGCTTGTTGAACGAGCCACCAAACAAACATTCACTGGGGAAAAGTTCACTGCGAACGCAAAGTTTGCTGGGTAATTATCTGCCCAGCTGCAGCACATTTAACAGCACGTAAACCAGCTTCAGTCCGGTCAGATGCTGCTGTGGTCCTTTACTCTTCAATAAGGCTAACAATACACTGTCTGCCCATGACATGCAGGCTAGAGCACGGTTACATCAGCACGACCCTCAGCTGACTGTGACTGTACATCCATTGACATTATATTTAACACTGTTTTTATTCTCAGGTGGACTTAAACAGTATGCAGTAATTTTAGATAAACCTCTCTCGGCTTTGTAATCTAGTGTATTTCACCCTCCTCTCGATGCCTCGCGAAGCATGCAGCGCTCTAAATGGGATAACTGCCCTGCGCTTGTGAAGGTCAACAGCTGAAGGACTTTCTGATTAAATAGAAGCTGGGAGGGAGTCGTCTCAGCAAGTTTGCCAAAAAGCTATCTGAGCTAACGCGTGCGTGTGTGTGTGTGTGTGCGTGCGTGTGTGTGTGTGTGTGTGTGTTTGTCAGTGTGTGTTAATGGGAGGTGTGCTGTTGAATGCATTTTGAGTTTTAAAACCTCCTTGTTTGTAATCTCGCCTGTCCTTGGGTTGTTTAAAGGAAAACATGACACCTACTGAGACATGAGAATTTAGACTGAAAATAGCAGAAGAAGAAGCAACATTTCTGTTGCAGAGGATGTTTTTATTTGTCGTGAAGTTGTAAACACTGGGTGATATTTAATATTTATTGCGAAGTGAGGATGGATCGTGTACAGGTTTCTGTCAGTTTTCGGACAGACTCGCTCGGCCTTGCCAGCAGGGCAGCTGGGTGCCCTCCTGCAGATGGACACAAGGTTGAAGCCAGCATAATTAGGAATATCATAACACACACACACACACACACACACACACACACACACACACACACACACACACACACACACACTCTCTGCTCATTTATTATAGTTGCTGTTGTATAAGTATAATAAATGAGCAGAGTACAGTGTCTGAGCTCCTGCTGTGTTTAAGAAAAGCTTTTGTGCTGATAAATGATTCACTTCTGTGTAATGAAATTAAAGCTGTGTGAGAGTTGACAAAGACTGAAACCACCCGGAGCGCTCAGATCATTAATATTGACTGTGGTCACATACTGATGACATTTTGTCATATTCTCATGTCTTTGTTGACGTGGCGGCAGGTTATTGATTTGAGTAGCAGACCCAGAAACCGCAGGTTTGAAATCAGCTAAACAGCTTGTAAAATCTGAGCAGGGGAGGAAAAACAACAACAACAACAGCTTACCTCCAGCCAGACGCTGAACTCTCACCCGTTCCAGCTGAACGGCTGGTTGGCCAGCAAGAGAAAGACTGTGGTTTTACTGGGCAGGTGTGAATGTGTGTGTTGCTGCATCTGTGTGAGACACACGAAGAGCACACATGCGCTCGGCGAACCTTTGCGGGATAAATGAAGGTTAAAAACAGTCACCAGGAGGGACTCATCAGCCCGTGGGTGTGTTGTGCTGCCGCCACAGAAAACGTGTTCGCCCCGAGACGCTTGGTGACCTCAGCACCAGCGTTAGCACGAATGATCTCAGCAGAGACCCTGAGAGCTGCTCCTCCTCTCGTCTGTGTATCACTTTTTAAAAATAGTTTGTTTTTGCGTTCTTTCCCTCCTCTATGTTTTTCCCTCCCCGTCGTCCTCTGGTTATCTAAACTTGGAATTTCCCCGCTGTGTCTGATCTGACCGAGCCTCAGAACTGCACCATCACCCCCCGCTGTCGTCATTTTGTCAGCTTCCTCGTGTCTTCTTGCCTCCAGCTGTAGGTCCCTGAATCGCACAGCTGTCTGAGAGAGAGCTGGAGCTGAAACAGTGTTACACTGCCACCTACTGTGCTCAGACAAGCACTACAATCATCAGCGCTCCACATTTGATACAGGCAGCAATCATCAACTCTCTTAACTATTGATCCTGTTCAGTGTCATGGAGGGGGCTGGAGCCTATCCCAGCATGCATTGGGTGAGAGGTGTGGCGAGGTACATACAGTGCAGGTCACATCACAGAGGCTGGAATCAGTACAATATGGATTTAAAAATAAGTAGGAATATTTAGAAAACTCGCCTGCTTTTGTGTATTTTGTTGCACGAAATGAGATGTTTGACGCTTCGGCCTAAAGTTTTTCATTTTCCGTTATTTCCATTATTTAGTTTTTTTCATAAACTGAACATCTTACTCTTAATGTATTATGAGTATTTTTAGCTGAGGCAGCAGTGGGACTCAGACAGATGGGAAATGTCTGTTCAATTCTGTCCAGACATTCATGGTCCCCGTTAGGTTTGAGTCATGATAACTTTGGTGATCTCCCAACACTTTATCTGAAGGCATCATGACGTTTGCATTTTTCTGTTATCGTGTGAAAACATTTTCCACATGATGAATATTAACCAAGGCTGCAGCGGAGGAAACAAAGGTCACGTCCTGCGTATTGTCTCTGGGAATTTATCCTGAATCAGTTTACATTTTGTATTTTAAAGTTATGATGCAGATGGTAAAAGTAGGAAATACACATATGAATGAGCAGTCATTCCTGGTGGAGGAGAGGAAACCCACAGAAACTTACTCCATTATTTCTGTTAACATTTGCTAAAATCCATCCAGCATCCATCTGTGCAGCTATCTTTTCTTTTTACTGTTTTATGTTTTTTTACCATGAAATAGTAAAAAAACACTGTATTTTATTATACATATCTTATTCTTGTGCATAACAGAATTTTCCATTGTGAAACTGAGCCATCCTCATTAAGGCAGTATAATTCTTATACTCTTTTTGTATATAATATATATATACAGGATAGTGTATATATATATATATATATACAGAATAGTGTGTATATATATATATATATATATATAGTTTAACTTTATTTTATATCTTTTGTTATTCTCTATTTGTTTCTTTTTCTACGTCTCCTTTATTGTAGCTATCTGTAACAACAAAATTTCCTCCAGCATGGGATCAGTAAAGTTTGTTTTATCTTAAAAATGAGCTTTTAGACCATCAAGCAGAGAAATTTAAATGAAAACTACATTTCACCGAATATAACAGATTTCTAGATCTCCAGAAATGTTGACTCTTTCTCTCTCTTGATCAGTGAGTGGAGGCCTGTTTGGGCCTCAGTGTCTCTGAAATCCTGGCTCCAGGTTTATATTTTTATACTCACCTCTGTAACCTCTTCTGTTCCAGGTGGAGACTGAGAGTCAGGAGCTGGTCGACGGCTCCCTCATCGACCTTTGCGGCGCGACCTTGCTGTGGCGTACTGCTGAAGGCCTGTCGCGCACTCCCACCCTCAAACACCTGGAGGCACTGCGGCAGGAGATCAACGCAGCCCGCCCGCAGTGCCCCGTGGGCTTCAACACGCTGGCCTTCCCCTCCATGCGTCGCAAAGACACGCCGGACGAGAAGCAGCCCTGGGTCTACCTCCAGTGTGGCCACGTGCACGGCTACCACAACTGGGGCAACCACCTGGAGGAGCGGGAGGGCCGGGAGGGCCGCCACAGGGAGTGCCCCATGTGCCGAGCGAAAGGGCCGTACGTGCCGCTGTGGTTGGGCTGCGAGGCGGGCTTCTACGTGGACGCCGCCCCGCCCACTCACGCCTTCAACCCCTGCGGCCACGTTTGTTCAGAGAAGACGGCGGCCTTCTGGAGTCAGATCCCGCTGCCGCACGGCACACACACCTTCCACGCCGCCTGCCCCTTCTGTGCCCAGCAGCTGACTGGTGAGCAGGGCTACGTCAGACTCATCTTCCAGGGACCCCTCGACTAGCAGGGGAGACCTCCCAGCATCCTTTGGGTGAGGCAGAGCGGGGCGTTTTTTTGTTTGGACCCTGCGTTGAGAACGGGAGCGACCCTGATTTGTTTTCCTTCCTCTGCGGTTACGATATAAACCTTCTCCTGGACTTTTTGTCGCTGTCTCATATTTAAGTGACCTTTGTATTGCTTTTTCATGAATGACAACAAAGATTTCTATATTTTCACGTGAAACCAGAGACACAAAAACCAAACAAAGAACACTGCTGGGTAAACTTTTTGTTTGTTTCTCGGAAAGAACGTTCAGCATCAGTATTTTTCAGAAGTACTAACACACCGTAGCGCAGACATACGGTTTTAATCCATGTTTATTGTTGCAATATACATCTGTGTACATCTCTTAGAGCTAATTTAAACAAAGATGTTTATTTATGGCCCGAGAACCATCGCTTCATCCTTTATCTGTCAGATATGTCTAACTTCAATAATATTTAGCATTTTAATTTGAAATACAGTATATTGTTAATCAGATATAAAGTTCTAGGTGTGTTCTGAGGGTTTCGTTCTGTGTCTTTCCCCCATGTTCACCTCGCACATCTGTTTGTCGTATTTATACACCCCGTCCTCTGGCGTGCTCTCACTTTGTGTGTTAACCCTTCAGTTATACTTCACTCTCATTAGGCATCGCCACGGCCTTTTCACATTCAAAGCAATAGATTTGGAACGGAAACCTCCTAAAGCATTATGGGAAACTGAGTATTCTTGGCGTCTGTGTAAGGCTCAGGCAGCCTGAGCGACTGCTCCCTCCCTTTAAAGTCCAAGTGAAGCTTTTCTGTGGGTGAGTGAATCTTTTGTGATCACAAGTTAGCCATGATGCTATGTAGCTAATGTCACACATCGTGCACACACACACACACACACACACACAATCTAACTAGACCTGGTCAAATACTTTCCATTATATAAACGTGCACAGAGGTAAGATAAGAACACACAAGATGTTATTAAAGTGGCTAAAAGTGCTCTTTGGGGCTCACCTGCACAGTTACAGCAAGAATAATGATCATTATTCTGCCAGCTACAGTATCCTGATCAGTCTCAGCAACGAGCTGAGAAATAATTAACTTTTGGCATCTTACAGCAACATCCTGACTGTTTTTAACTCTACAGGACATTTAAATGAAAACTGTCACTCCAGCCAGCTATGAATAGAGGCTTATTTTGAAAAAAGCTGCTTTACTGCAGCATGTCAGGCGTGATTTTAAAGTCATGGGCTGAGGTCCTGAACACTTCCCCTCGACCTCCATGGAAAGCGTCATGAGGTCAAGGAAAGATGTGAAGGATTCTCAGGAAAAGACATCCGAGCTGCAAGAGAATCCGACTGCGTTACACCAGGCTACATAATTATGCAACAGCGGGTGTTAAATGGTGTGTTGATTCTCTTCCTCTCACCTGAAGTGCACCTGTGCAGGAAGTCCCATCCGCCTGATCCATGAAGCAACATAACATCAACATAACACATTTAAGAAAAAGACAACTGTAGCTGTTTGACTCAGGTTTGATGACACAAACACACAAACACGGCTTCAAGCTACAACATCCTCTCTGTAGATGTGAGCGTATTCATCATGGCTTCATATCGATTTGGGCTTTCCGAACAGTGGACCCCCATGGAGCATTTCAGGGGTGACTAACTCTGTGATTGAGTACAAAATATCATGGCTTTCTAATCACAATCATTAGGGCTTAACGATTGTTTTTATGTCAAAATCACAGTTTAAGAGAGTTTAATTTACTGTGGTTTAACAAGCTGCAGGAGTGGTTTAACTGGTGACTGCTAAGCTCACCAGCTGTATTGACGTGTCACCAACAGATCAATTTCTGATAAATATGGTTCAAGTATATCCCGTTTTAAACTACGTAGACCCCAAATACAGGCCTGTAATTTAATTTAATGTTAATTCTGTGAGACGGTCAAACAACAAACAGAAACTTTTGCCTGTCGGTTGGTTAATATGGTCTCTGCATGCAGGTCCTCCCAAACCAGACAGTCAGAGAAAAGTTAACCTCTTAATAACCTGGTTCATTTTCTATAGTTTTTCAATCACAAGAACTCTGATTAACTTATTTCTCATATGAACAGACAAGATCATGCTTAGTACATGTGTTTAAAACTATGCATACATACATAAAGGCCTGGAGTTTCATTTATAGAAAAAATGTTGTGTGAAAAGAAACCGAATGTGATGATTTGCAAAACACTGAAGCCGCATATTTAATTTAAAAAAGACAACATCTCAAATGTTGAAACTAAGAAATGTCACTGTTTTTTAAAATGAGATCCTCATTTAGAATTTTATGCCAGCAACACGTTTCTAAAACGTTGGAATAGTGGCAACAAAAGACATGAAAAGCCGTGAAATGCTGAAAGGAAACACCTGTAGGTGCATCTCACAGTTAATCAGGTTAACGGGCAACAGGTGAGGAACCTGAATGGGTATAAAAAGAGCCTCCCAGAGAGGGGGAGTCTTTGTGAAGTAAAGATGGGAGGCGTTCACTATTCTGTGACAGACTGCGCTGCCAAATACTGCAACAATTTAAGAATAATGTTTCTCAATGTGAAATTGCAAAGAATTTGGGGTTTCCATTGTCTGCAGAACATAATGTCATCTGAAGAAATCTGTTTGCAAGGGACAACGCTGAAAACCGTCTGACGAGTCAAAATGTGCATTTGTGCACACGTGTGAAGGCTCCATTAATGCTGAATGAGTAGAAGACGTGTTTTTCAGGGAAGGCCTCGCTTATTGCAGGGAGACGATGCTAAAGCACTCTCTGCATGTGTTCCAACAGCAGGGCTGCGTAATCAAGGAGTCCAGCTGCTAAACTGGCCTGCCTGCAGCCCAGACTTTGCACCCATTGAAAATGTTTGGTGCATTATGAGCCATAAAATATGACAAAGGAGACCCCGACCTGAGCAGCTGAATTTGTACATGAGGCCAGAATGGCAAACATTTCGCTTTTAAAAAGGCAGCAGTTTGTCTCCTCAGTTCCCAAAAGCTTAGTGTTGTCAGAAGAGGTGATGCAGCAGAGTGGTGAACATGACCCTGTCCCAACTTTATTGAAACGTGTTGCTGCCATCAAATTCTAAATGAGGATATTATTCTCAAAAACGATGAATTTCTCAGTTTCAGCATTTGAAATGTTTGCTTTTGTGCTATTTTCAATTAAATATGAGATTTCAGTGTTTGCAAATCATCACATTCTGTCTGAAATGGTTGTAAGACAAATAAATACTGCTAAATAATAAAATTAAAATAAGAAAAAAAAAATCTCCACTTTCAAGCCATCGTGAACCAGAAGCGCTCAGAAAAAATGCAAATCCGAACATCTGCATCCCAAACTCCATCTGCTCCTCGTGGGATGTGATGGAAAGCTCGCGAACAGCGACTAAACAGACCTCATGGTTCGATTATTTCAGCTTGACTACAGACGAATGCAAAGAAATAACCAAAACTACGGTCCTGATGTTTGTGAAAGCACAGCGCACGCGCGCGCACACACACACACACATCCTGCAGCGTTTACTCGCCGAAACGAGACACACACTCCAGCTGTAGAAACTTCCCATCAGTGAAGCAGTTTTACTCATCAGTCACATCCAAACTGTCCACAACACGTTCAGCACACACCTCCTGCAGGTACCAGTAGTGTGTGTGTGTGTGTGATTTTAATTTCTGCATTCATGATGACTGTGTGTGTGTGTGTGTGCAGCTTTCAGTTTGCTCATCTGTCCACACAGTAGTTCTCCATCACTTCCATCACCCCAGTGCTTGGACTGCAACACACTAACTCACCTCAGGGAGACAAACCATGACCTGTATCACACACACACACACACACACACACACAGCGCTAAGGACTTCTGAGGATACCTCATCAGTAAAAAAAAAAAAAAAGTCTATTCTGGATTTAAAGTGTTGTGTCTTGCCTCTCCTTCACCCACTTCTGCTTCCTGGACTCTGTGGATAAAGTGTGTGAGTAAGGGCTGCACTCTGTCTCTGTACTGTTATCTCAACCCCCGTTTTTACACAGACACACGTACGTCAGTCCGCCCCCACCCGCCTCCCTCCACCCGCTCGTCCTCCTCTTCTGTCTCCTTGTGCTTGTAAAGGCGAAAGCAAAGAATGTTTCCAGCAAACACTTTTTTGTAACGACTTTAAACAATAAAGTGTAAAAGTGACACGTCTCACTGTGTGCGGGCTTTAATTTGCATCACGAGTTGAAGCTGAGGGATGAACTGATGTGGACTGGAGCAGCAGCAACACGTGTTAAGATATAATTAGAATATTTCCGCTGCTTTACCTCACCGTCACCCATCTATGCTCTTCCAAAGCCACCAGACTCCTTTTGCAAAAACAGTAATTTTATCTCACAGAACACAGGAGTTGTGTGGCTGCCACTGCTTTGTTTGTGTTATTGTGTGACTTCGGTGTTTTAAAGGGTCAGCTCGGAACCAAACTAACGTGTGTTAAAGAGAAAGATTAAAGAATTTTAAAAAATCCAGATTTTCATGTTAATCAATAAGCAGAACTTGTGCCGTAGCTTCAGTGAAACGTCATTTAATGTGATTTAATATTTGATTTTCCTCCTCAGTATCCCCCCAAACAGTTTGAGTAATTTCACTTAAAAATAAATATTACACCAAAATAATGTAAAGAAAAATGTAGATTTGATGCACGTTCTGCATGACGTCCTGCCTTCGTTTCCTAACCGAAGCCTGCAGCCTCATCTTAAAATACATCACAATGCTGCTGCTGCTTTGTGATCCATCAGTCAGAGCTTCTGGCACAAAACATAAAGTCCTTGAAAAACATCTCCTTCATTTCACTTCATCACACACAACATCGGCGTTCATGTCGCGTCTGCCCAGACCCCCGATGACAAACAAGAAAACCAGCATTATTTCGACATGAGGTAAAAGCACATTTTGATAATTTCTTAACACAATCTTTGTTTTGTAGACCTAATCAATATTTTTTTGTTTTTTTTTCTGTGTAAGGTCGTAAAAGCATCAATACTCTGATATATTTTCGATATCACCACGATGTGGTCTCTATTAATTATACAGCTCTAAAAGCTATAAAAACAGATCTGCAGTCAGATTTTCAACCCAAGACTGCACAGATCAACTGTTCCAAATGAACTCAGCTAAATAAACGAATACTTTGTGTCACAAACGTACATGAATGTGGAGAAACATGGGGAAAGACTCCCCTCGGATCAGCGAGAACACGAAGAGGAACAGGGTGAAAGCATTTAGAGTTCGACATTTAGGGAAATACTTTTATTTTGTCTGGCAGAGAGTTGATGGATACGAGTCTTTTCTGTTTAATATGAAGCTGCAGTCAGCAGATTGTTAGCTTAGCTTAGCACAAAGACTAGAAACAGCAAGCCAGACAAAAAAAATCTGCCTTTTATCACATCTAAAGATCACTAATTAACATCATATCTTGTTGGTTTAATCTGTAAGAAAACCAAAGAGTAAAATGTCATTTTACACACAGTTCTGTTTCTGTGCTGGGCTATTTCCCAGCTGTTGCCTGGCAACGTGTCATCTTACAGACACAGTCTAATCTCTTCTAACTCGGCAAACAGTTTCCCAAAATGTCAGACAAACAGGAGAGTTTGTTTTCAGCTTTGCTACAGCGTGCTACTAACAGGGTCGACAGGCCGCTGTATGAGGCCGATGCACCACAAACACCGCCAGCTGCAGGTGTACGTTCAGTAAAGGCCCAGACTACCTTCTGAAGAGAAAGATTATCAGCGGGACACGCTGATGCTGCCAGATATTCAAGCTGAAAGTGATGAAGGGCTACTGAAGCTGAAGCTGTGTGCTGCTCTTTAAAGGAGTAGCAGTAGTAAACCAGACCAGTCAGCCTTTCTCGTTTGAGTCTTTTCTCTTGGAAATCTGACAAATAGTTCAGCTAAAACACAAAACTTAGTTTGTTTTTGAGTGTGGTGCAAGTTCATGTTGCTCCAGTGGGTGTTTACCCGCCTCAGGGGGGCAGTAATGAGCCCATTATGGCATAGAATTAGCCAGATTTTGCCTCACAGACACCAGTTTAAACTGCAACTTGAATATATATTACAGGACTACATGATAATCAGGTTTTAGCAGATATCCAATATGTCCTGTTTGTTCTGCATGAGGTTATTGATGAGTGAAGCGACAGATACAACAGACAAACACATGCTCATTATTTCATATTGCACTTTATTCAGCTCTGAGGAGGCAGAACTGGGTTGGGCTGAGACCTCGTCACCTTCACAGATCAACACTTATTGCTTTCAGGCTTCAGGTCCAGGTCGGACCCATCTCAAGTATTCCCACGCTGAAACTCGTGTCTACCGTCTGAATGCGTGTGTGTGTGCAAACCAGTGCCGCAGGGAGTACGACACTTCCTGTCCTGGCTTTGTGTGAACAGTTAACGCTGAATGATGGGATGGACAGAGGCAACAGGAGAGATCTGACTGAGATCTTTCACGCAACATTAAGGTCAAAATGTGAGCAGACGTACAGGATTAAAAACAAAAATAAAGCACAACATCGCTGATATTTTTCATCATCTACGTCACAAAAAAAGGCCTTCATTTTCAACTGATGTCACTTCATTCGTGACAGATAATTTCACGGCATTGTGATTGTGCCCGAATCTGGATCGTACGTCTTCATCCGGGACAGCTCGAGGGCACCGAACAGGCAGAGACGGAGGCGGTTCAGGCATTACTTGGACAACATGCTAGTTTCTCCTCTATGGCACAAACAAACAAAGTGAGTCTGGACGATGGAGGTGGAAACACGTCCGGCGGACGCTCTGCGATGTGGAATCACAGCTGTCGTTGCTCTGCTACAAAGGTACCAATTTATTTCTGAGCACAGACGTCACGGATTTCTGCATGATTCTGCGACAGTGCAGCCCTTCTGAACTTTTAGGATCTTTCAGCTTCATTTTTTTTGTTTTTTAAGGCCAAAATTTAAGCACTCTCATCACTGCAGTAATCAGCTCCCTGCAGAGCACCAAACAACCGACAGAAATTTTGATAAATGCTCATTTCCATCCTCTAATGGCACTGATTCGCCAGTGCGTTCCCATTAATGATTTCAGGTGAAGAGGCCACAATGAGATTACAGAGTTCAAACAGGTCTGAACAAAAACCATCTGGAGGTCCGGCCTTTATGTCTGTTTCATGTGTTAATTTGTGGAACCAAACACACAGATCTGATGTTTTTGTGTCTTCAGTGGACATTTAAGTCACAGGCTTCATGTACATCATCATCTAATATTTAATATATTTAAGTCTGTTCTCACTGAGCCAAATCTTTTTGAATTGTTTTGCAATATCTGGACCTTTTTTTCAGTTTCTAATAATAATAGTGAATAGTTAATGCGCAAAGTGAAAATGCGCATGAACGCAGGTGGATGGAAAGGCGCTAAACAGCAGTGGAGGATTCAGCTGTTATCTTTCCCTCAGGAGTTGATTTAGAGCAAAAACAGCTAAAAGAAGCATGAATACTGGACTTCCAGTCGTCAGGTGTCCAGAAACGCGGCTCCGCATGACTGATAGTGTTGTTTTCTGTCTGCTGGATGTGTAAACAGGCAACGTTGTGCTAACACATTCGCCAGATAAACTGAAAAAACTGATATGTCAATGTTGTGGTCACAGTTTGTTGCCCCCAAGTGGCCGAAATTAAAATAAAATAAGAAATAAAATCAATGAACGCATGTGTAAATAGAACGATTCCTAATGAGAAGCTTCCAAATCAGTCTGGCAATCCTCAGTGGATGATATCAAGTACAGTTAATCCAGAGCGGGAAATACGTCTGAGATATAAGATTAATTTAGTAGTTTTATCACGTTCTTAATTTATCGGATTTGACTTCTCGCAGCCCTGCACGGTGGCTCAGTTTGGATTCTCTCACTGTCTCACAGTCGCTGCTCGTTTGTTGGTCGACTGGTGAGGCTCCACCTCTGTACTATATTTAAGTCATTTCACCTCGAAGCGTCCTGCACAGCTGCATTGTGGAACCATGCTGAGTCCCACAGTGAGGTCTTTGTGCTTGAAATAAATCTAAACCGGTCACAAACCATGACTTTACCTCACTGTGGTAGTACACGATGTGAGCAGTGCTGCGAGAGCACACTGAGGATGAAGATGGTGATGATGAAATCATGTGTTTGTTCTATGACGTATCGTCTCGTTAGTATCCTGATTAATATCATTATTATAGTATCCTCATCTATTTTGAGTCAGCTTTGGCAGGTTTTATTTTCCGTCCAAGAAACTCACTAGAGTTGAAAAAGAATAAAAAATAAAATCTGATTTGTTCTCTCGATCATGGTTATAGATCATTAAAGTGACCGCTATGAGTAGCTCATTATCAATATCATTAAATGTTTATATCGTATCATACGCAGCCTGTAGAGGGCAGTATCTCCCAAGCATCAACTGCACAGAAGCACGGTACATGTGCAGTCACACACACCCTTCAGGTAAAAGCCACTTCCTTTCACAATTTTGGGTAAACCTGACAAGCAGGTCACATGATTGGGATAAAAATTACTAGGTCACATGATTGGGGGGGAGGGGGGAAGGGTGAAAAAGGTGTTAGTGGTCCATGATGCGGAGGTTGCCAGATACGATTTTGTTTTCCAGCATGGAGCCGGCTGGAATATCAATCCGATCTCCGTGGTTGGCGATAATGATGACGGTGCCCTGTAAGGAGGAAGAGCGATGAGTTTAGTTGTTGTTTGTCAGAGGCAGAGAGGACAGCAGGAAGACACTCTGGAACCAGGATTTAATTAAAGCCATAAATCAATGACAGCCACCCGCCAGCAGGGCCACTTACTTCCACAGACTTTGACACTGAAAGCTTCTGTTTCGTCCTTGTTAAAGCCGGAGGGGCTGATGGTGGTGGTGGTGGTGGGGGGTTAATTACGTTTACTCTCATTTCTGTAACATGTCATTTTGTGCACTTTTTTAAAAATATAGAACCAAAGAAAGGAGTCAGACCAGCAGCTGCAGCAGAGAAGAAGCCGCTGGTGCACAACAATGGGGTTAGGGTTAGGGTTAGGGTTAGGGTTAGGTGCAGCTGGATCATCCACACCCTAAAGCTGCTTTATCATCTACTTTCCTCTAAATGGGACCATAATTTGCAAAATGATAAACATCCTGCTGTATTGAAGAAGACTTGAAACTAGTGACTGAGACCATAAACTCAGGACGTTTACTGAGGCACCAAATCAAGTGGGAAGTTGGGCCAAATTGGAGTCGCCCCCTGCTGGCCATTTGAAAGAATGCAGGTGTGTGTGTGTTTGCACTGTTTACACGTCTCAGTGCTGGTGATGTTTTATCCTGCTGTTAAATTGGGAATCTATTGAATTATTTTGTTTAATAATGGCGCTCACTTAACGGCCCTTTTTATTGACTGTCAGCCATCTTGTTCAATCCTTTGAGCTTTCTCGTCTTCTCTGGTTGATTCTAGTAACATTTTTATCTCAGTTCAAGTAACTCCAGTACTTTTGCTTGGTTACAGTGCACATTAAAACCAGGTTATAATCTGTCAGGATTAAACTTCAAAGGAAGGTCAGTAAAATTGTAACATTTATTATTTTAACGTCACTCGTGGTTTGTGGCCTTTTCAATCCCCACAGTGTGTCTTCCTCGTCTTGTAGCGTCAGCGTGGGCACCAGAGTAAATAATGCAATGGTCTTTCTGGGTTGTCAGACTTCTGCACATTCAGAGCAGGTACAAATGACATTTGAAACCTTTAAAGCCCAGTTTCATTTCGAGAGAGTTAAAAAATTGCGAACCTGTCCTCTTATTTCCGGTAAAACGTCATCGGGGTGAAGATGTTTACCTTGAGAGAAACGTTCTTCCCGAAGGTGACGTCTCCAGACACCGTCAGGTGGTCGAGCTCCAGCATGTCAGGGATGCTCTCGAAGCGGGTCAGGTACTCCTGAACCTGGACGAAGAGGAAGAGGAAGGATCCTTTGACAAAACATTTAAATGTATTGATAAGGAGAGCAGACTGTGAATACAGGAGCACATTTTTTCTCTCTTGTTATAAAGACCTTGGTGAAGACGCTCCCCAGTTTGACGTGTGGCGTCGTTTGGAACTCTCTGTTGGGGCTCATGGTGAGCGAGCCCTCGTTCAGGCTGTACAGGTTGGACATGACCAGCAGCAGGTCAGACGTGGTCTTGACTGGCAGGAAGCGGCTGCGAGGTACGTTGATGCCCAGGGCGTTATCGAAGCATTTGATGGCGGCGCCGACCGCCGTCTCCAGCTGGACGACGTTCAGGCCGCCGTCGAGCGTCTGATGAGCAAAGGAAGAGAGGAGACACGTTGGCTGTTGTGGAAAAGCAACTCGATTCCTTAAAATGCTTTTACTCCGAGGAAGTCACCAGGAAGTGTTTGCTATTAGCGGTCTGATTCACATCGCCACGAGGATGAACTGCTCTCTTGTCTCTAATGAACCACAAACAACCAAGATAACAAACAACACAACAAACAGACTTTGACTCTGCAATAAACTGACTGAGTATTTAGATCAATTTGCAAATTAATGACTTTACTCATTTGACATTACAAGGTTAATCTGTGCTCTTCCTTAAAAATTCAAATTCAAATTTACACTGGAAGCTTTTATGCAGCAGCTTTCAACCAGTTTAGCAAAGAAGCTAAAGTTGTGATTCACAGTGAACACAAACATCTGTCATCAAACGCAGTTTCTCCCGAAATGTCAAACATCCAGGAGTTCAATCAGTTGTATCAGCAGGGAGTTTTGGTCAAGCAAGAAATATCTCAACTATCGACTGCCATGAAAGGTTGTGCGATCGTCGTCCCTGTAGGATGAAGCCTGACCTTCCCTCTAGTACACGCCAAAATCTTCATTTTTCCAATACTTGATCTGTATTGGATGTACTTCAAAAAGTAATCAGATTCCCTCAGCCTCAGCAGCTAATAAGCTACGCTAAGATGGTGAACATGGTAAACATTCTCCCTGCTAAACATCAGCATGTTAGGCGTTGCCATTGTGAGCGTGTTAGCACGTTGATGTTAGCATTTGGCCGAAAGCTGCCAGAATGGGGACGATGGTGACGATGCTTGCTGAAACCACAGAGGTGAAGAAGAAGGACGCAGCACGCCTGGACAAACTGGAAGGCAGGCTCCGTTGTTGGCACAGAGCTGGACAGTCTGACATCTGTGGCAGAGCGACGGTCACTGAACAAGCTCCTGTCCATAATAGACAAACCTGATCACCCACTGCACAGCACCATCTCCAGGCAGAGGAGCAGCTTCAGTGACAGACTGCTGTCATTGTCCTGCTCTACGGACAGACTGAAGAGATCGTTCCTCCCCCACGCCGTACGGCTCTTCAACACCTCTCGGGGAGGGCGACAAAAACAATAACACACCTACACCACGCATGGACACACGCACTTTATCACACACACATCCATATGCTGGACTCAAACCGACTATTGCACACTGCTACTTTGCACAACTGCACTACTGCGCACATATTTAACTGCTCGAATGTTTAGTTCAGATGTTTATCCTGTGGTTCAGATGTTTATCCTGTTTAGCCAGATGTCAAGATGTTTATCCTGGATAGCTTAGTTCTTTATTTTTTACTTCACTATTTTTTCTTATATTGGTATTTTGTATTGTATTTTGCCTCTTACTTGAAAGTTGTTCCTTACTTGAAGGCTGATCTGTACTTGAAAGTTGTTCATCACTTGTAAGTTGCTCATTACTTGAAAGTAGTTCCTGTTCTTATTTTGCATGCCCTTGTGTGTCCACCTTTTTGAGCTGCTGGAACTGCAAATTTCTCCTTTGAGATAAATAAAGTATCCATCCATCTATCTATCTATCATGATGGAAGTAAAATGAGCTTCTGAAAGGTCTCACAGAACAGTCACGTTCTAACACAATGATCAACCGTCACCTGCTCATGGACGCTTTCATCTGAAGTGCCTCTCAGAAGCTAGAGCGCACACAGTTTTTACATGTATGCAGCTACCGTTTAGGACTGAGTCGCTCCAACTCTGCAGGTTTAGTGCCACGCTCTTACCTACACACTTATGTGAAGCCATGCTGCCCTGCACAGTTATACCAGTTATATAACGCTTGCTGTGTCACAGCGTGCAGCTCCGTTGCCTCAGGCTGGAAAATTACATCCGCAGGCCAAGAAAAGCAATAATCAGGAAGGTGCTGCTGGGGTTCAGCAGTAAATTCATCACGATGGTTGTATTTGCATACCCTGAGGCGGTGCGTCTCCAGTAATAGGGGGGGGGGGGCACAACCAAAATAACATCAAGTCACATCAAGTCAGATCTGTTTGCTGCACCGCTTTTAGCAGGAGCCTTAAATTTATGCTTGAGCAAATCATGCTAATCCGCAGAGATTAAAGCCAATTGATTGAGCTTTTACTCAAACCTTTGCTTCATGTTCATTCAAGCTGCTCAACTGTTGCAGCCTCACCTCGGTTAAAAGAAGCGTGTGTGAAATTTATTTTTATGCAAATGTGAGTGCTGGACAAACAAAGAGAGAGGCAGAAGTGGCCTTTGAAGGAAAATATTTGTGAGGAAAATCAAACTTTAATATCCGCCTTTGTGTCTCTTATGCCGCCCCACACGCAAAAACACACACAGCTTAAACCGGAGTCCAAGTAGGACAGAGGAGCCGCCAGAGAGGTGACCAGAAAACTGGATTTTCTTTTCTCTCCTCTGCATGCAAAAACCTCACGTGACAACAAACGGCTCGGAGAGTCGAGCCGCGCGCGACTACTTTAAAATATTTCCTCCGCACACTTGGATTTTTTTTTTTAAGCGAGATATGAAATATTCAGAGGCGGTGGTCTCTGTGGAGGAGAGTGGTGCAGATATCTCTCTGCTCTGCTGTTCACAGCTGTGTTTTCTCCTGCCACAGGACGGACGTGGTAAAAGCTGACAGATGATATTATTCTGGGAGGCTGGCTGGTTGCTGAGAGGGAATTGTTTCATGTGAGCATCTATTTGCACACTCAGGCATCCTGGTGTGGTCCCCTCCAGCCTTCAGGCTCGCACATGGATGATCCGACAGCGGGCTATTACAAGGACATTTGTGAGTTGTTTCACTCTGATGGGCTCCATAATTTATTGGAAGGGAAAGAAACATAAAGACTAGAGCATCTTTCAAGGCAGCGCAGTTCAGACTGACTGTATTCGTCTGACTCTGAATGAGGAGAAGAGCTGCGATGGCTGTTAGAAATGCAACGGCTGACTCCCCCTGTTTGCTCTGATTGTTGGAACGACCACAATCTGGGGGCTTTGGGGGATGTAAACAGGAAGTATAATGTTGCCCATAGTTGTACAGAGAACTATCTGTGGATTTACTTTGATGCAGAAGAAAATGTAAAAATGTGATGATTCTCAGGCAAGTTCTGCGGTTTTCTGTGATTTCTGCGTAGATCTTTGGACGTGTATTCATTATGGACACTGGAGGTAGTGATATTCTCGAAAAATACGAGTCCCACTGAATCTCAAATATGTGAATCATGTCTGCATGTTCAGATTTGACGGAGTTGTGTCTCTGAGAAGGAACAAAGGCAAACTGTGGGCAATTATTTCTCAAGTCTTTACCTCTAATCTAGGACTAAATCCTTTACTTATCATCACCGGCTCATCCCCTGTCTACACGTCAGTCTGCCTTTCTTAGTCCCTTATCTCAACTATATATACATGTTGGGAGAAACCAGTAGAATATGGACAATTTAAAGAAGATTCTCTCTCAGATTGAAAGTTAGAGGACAATTTACATTTTTTAGAATCATAAATGTGAGTAAAAGTCAAACTGTCAAACTGAGCAGCAACTCAACAGCTCTTATCCTTAAGATGAGCCAAGCTACTCCATAAAAATCTGATTGGCTCTGATGTAATTTACTGCTAACTGTGCCTCATGAGTCTGTTATTTCCCTTTCAGTGCCACTTTCGCTCACCTTGGGGTTGACTATAATCTCCAAGTCCATTGCCTTCTGCTCCTGCAGCCTCTTGATGGCAGCCAGAGAGATCCACAGGTTGTTGGTGTTGAAGATCTTGAACTTTGAAACTGATTTGAATTCGTCTACGTGGTCTTTGGGGACCTGGGCGATCTCCAGCAGACGCAGCTTTCCGTCGTACTGGATCAGCGTGCCACCCTGCAAATCAGAGTCAGCTAATTTACAACACATTCGAGGTGTGTGTGTGAGTGATGGACTTCAACTCAACTCAAACTCAACTGAGAAATCTAATTCCAAAAGAAGTTGGTTTCTCTATTAACGTCACTGAAATAAAAGCAAAATAAAAGCAATTTTATCTGCATGACTGGATACTGTCAGGAGAAAGTGAGTAACATATATATAAACCCAGGCCTGCACATACCTTGACGTCTGCTCGCGTCTTATCCGTCACCTCCATGATGAACTCACAACGCTTGCCGTTGGGCTGGCTGACCAGGTGGTGCAGGATGTGGAGGTCGACGGTGGCTCCCAGGTTGTCGATGTTGGACACGAAGATGTACTCCTTGCCCTGCGCGATCAGCTGGTCCAGCAGGCCCGAGTTGTAGAAGCTGGCGTAAATGTCGCCGTGGCCCGGGGGGTACCAGCCTTCTGGGTTTTGCCCATTCGTGCTCAGGTTTGTGGGCACGGGGAGGAGGGACTCTTTGTTGATGCGAGGGTATCTGGACAGAGGAAGTCCATGATAAGATCAGCCATCATGCTTTTTGTTGTTTTAACTTCATTTTTTGAGAGTACTGTCTTATAAACAAACACTCTGCTGCATGAAAACTTAATGTCATAATGTATTGTTTTGCTCAACTGTCATATTAGATTAATCAAAGATCAGAGTTTAATCTGGATTTTCAAAGCGTGGAGCAACGGAGCTGACTTTAATCTTCAACTGTAGGTCTACAGAGGACTAAACCCAAATATAAAACATGCATTTATTTATTTTTTCGGCCACTTGGGGGCAGTGCAACAAGGTGGAAACACAGCGTTGACATTTTATCACCTTATACAGTTGATTCGGCAAACATGCTAGCAAACCTTATTAGCATTTATTTGAGTTGAGTTCTGACCAACTGATGAACACAAGTCCAACATTCACTCTCCTTTTAGCTCTGGTTTTGGTCTCCTCCAACCCCTGAGGGAAATACTGGGCTGAAAACTGACTAAATGCGCCACTTTATGTTCAGCTGCCTGCTGCGTCTGAAATCGTTGCAAATCAGAGCAGTGAGCCTGAACTCAAATAATGATCTCAGCTTCTGCATAGAGCTGTAGAGTTAAGAAACAATTTTCATCCCCAGTAACACCTTTCACATCGCATGTTATTATTTATCTATTGCTGAAATACAAAAAAATTTAGAGCAGCTTTAATACCAGGTATGTCGTATGTAGTCCAAAAAGAAACAACACATTAACTCACTTATCTTGGCCTGCTTCTGCAGAGCTGTAAATCTCAGACTGCATATGTTTGGCAGATAAACAGCACAGACAGAAAACAGACAGTGTGAAATCGTTTTGCTTCACATCTGAGGTAAAACCATGGAAAGTTTGCAAAAAAGTCGCATGCCAGGTGCAATGGAAATTTCTTCTTTTCATATCACTGCGGGACTTCAAACAGCACCGTCACAAAGTTAAGTTTTTTCCAAGAAGGAAGATGAGGCAACAAGCCAAAGAGTCCAAGCCATCATCACTTCATGCATTAAACTGATCAAAGGGTTTCTAAGAAGGATCTGCGTCAGGTTGAGTTAACAAACCTCATGGTGAGGAACAGCGCTGAGCGGGAGCTGGCTGTGTTTCTGGCAGTTTGAGGATATTTCAGAGTGTAGATGAGCTGGTCAGGTGAGAGGAGCTGCACAGCAGAGGCTTTTTTTTCCTTTTTTTAAAGGAGCTCTAATTCCAGCCGACTGTTCTGGGAAGATGTTTGAGATGAGCGGTTCTGATATGAGCTCATAGACTTCAAAGATTTTATGTCATCTCAAACCAAAGTCTAAGAACAATTTGTTACGTCCACAAGTGTTTTTCCAAGAGTCTTGGATCCAGTATTTCTGCCTCAGAAGGAACCATCATTCATTGCAGAGAACACAGGAAAGTGAACATAGAGCTTATCAAAAATCCCTTTTGTGCATCACATTACATACATTATATCGCACTGAGTAAAGAGTTACAGTACAGGGGATTGTGGTCTTTTACTGTTCTCATCTACTGGTTGTCTTTTTTTTTTATCCATTTCTAGCTATTTTATTCAGTACTGGATAAAAGGGAACAGCTTTTTAGCTACGCTAAGCTTGATTTGCATTTAAAATGAACTGCATTTTTGGGGATCTTTGCAGTAAACAGACAGTTTCAGACCTTTGGATGAGTTTATTTATTCTGTATTCGTTCCTTTCGGTAGCCTGGGAGTTTTGTTTGGCTGAAGCATAATGAAAGGGGCTGGACATTTTTTGGATTTGTCTGGTGGATAAAGCAAATTGCTTTCCCTCATCAAGTGGAACACCAGATACTGTGACGAGCTGTGAATTTAATTTGCCTTTTATGAATTACCCGCACGGCCTCGACCACAGACTTCTCTTTGTTCTTCTATTGATTGACATTTCAACATTCAACCACTTTCTCTGTGCTGACAATAAATTCTTGAGCTGCAGAACCTCCCCCCACCACTGCTGCCCCAAAACTGCTTTGTACTGCACTCATTCTGGCACCCGTGACATACAAGTGCCCTAAATAATTCAAGGGAGACAGTAAAAATCAAGTTCTACTTGACTGACAAATTAGAGACACCAAGGCATCAAATATTAATGGCTTTCTCCATACATTACATGACATTTCCTGTCTGGATGAGGCTGTTCTTTACAGTTCAAACACAGAAGCAGAAGCAGCACACATCAGGCTGGCTGCTAGAACCGAATCAGTGCAGCGTCAGAAGTGTTTGCACTGTTACCCAACATGACTTTTACCTGACGTGCTGTCAGCATGCTCTCTCACCTGCTCTGGTTAAAGGTGTGTATCTTGACGCGGTGGTGCGTGTACTTCTGCAGGATCTTCTTCGTGTCTTCGTCTGTGTTGAAGGAGTTCATGAGGACCAGCGGCACGTCCGTGTTGTAAGTCTTGTTCAGGTGCTGTGGGACGTTAAAAGCACAGACACAGGTGAGCAGCAGCATCTTGTCTTCCACTGCTGGCCAGTGAGCAGCGCTGACGCAGCAGCAGGCAGGAAATGACTTTCTGGTGCAACGGTGATAACGAGGTTAAAGTTGGAGATCAAAATGATTTGAAGTTCCATGAATACATCTGTTATTTTGCACATTGCTGCACTAACTTCAGTCCTAATAATGGTGGACAGGATTTGTTCATCATGGGATCAGATAGGGTGTTTTTTTTGTAGCACATTAATGCTACGACACTGCTAGCACTGTTGATGTGCTACTATAAGAAAATGCAACATAGGACAAGCAGAACTTTGTGTGATTTAAACTAAAGATAAATGACATTAGCATATAACAATGGAAGAGATGAATCTATGGATAGCAGTCAATAATTAATAATCAATTGTGTGTGCATGTGATATGTTTGTGTCTACATGAAGGTAGGTGCATGTGTGTATGCAGGTATATATTGTATACGTAGCATGAACATGAAGACGTATGCACAGTATATGTGGTAGTTGAAATCTTTTTTTCCATGTTTATGTAAGAGATTATTAGAGATTTGCTGTTTTCTTGTTTTTGTGTCTGGTTTTGCAAAAGAGGTGACGTCAGCTGACGCTCTTAGATCAGTACAACATGTAATGAATACTAACGAGAACAACAGCCCAAGAGACAGGGCAGTGACAATATTTCTGTAACTTGATTGTTTGATTAGAATGAATAGAAAGGAGGAGAGTAATACCTGGGGAAAGATGGAGGCAATTTTTTTTTTTACCAAGATAAGAGAAAATTAAAGCGGAGGAGGTGGAAATGAGAAATAGGATATGAATCAGCGGGGAGAGGTTGACGTGACGAAGTTGGAAAAGAGTTGATGACTTGACTTTTCGAAACTCAAGCAAAAACATATTTTTGCCATTAATAAACCAGGACGACATCCAATCCAGTTAATGTAAACAAGCAGTGACCTCTCATTTGCAAGAGTTTCATTTGCATTTTCAACCTGTCCCTGCAGCTGTCCACGGTTCCTGAGTGCCTCAAGTCCTCCACCATCATTCCGGTACCGAAGAAGACATCCATCACCTGCCTGAATGACTACCGGCCTGTTGCACTGACCCCGGTAATCATGAAGTGCTTTGAGCGGATTATTCTCAGGTACATCAGAGACTTCATCCCCTCGGACCTAGACAGCCTTCAGTTTGCTTACAGAGGGAATCGGTCCACAGAGGATGCTGTCTCCATCACCCTGCACACAGCCCTGACCCACCTGCAGCAGCCCAACACCTACGTCAGGATGCTATTTGTAGACTTTAGCTCAGCTTTTAACACCGTCATCCCAGACAAGCTGGCGCTGAAGCTACACACGGTGGGTCTGCCTGCGTCTCTGTGCCACTGGATCAGAGACTTTCTCACCAACAGGCCTCAGGTGGTGAGAATAGGGAACATCACATCATCCCCTCTGGTCCTCAGCACGGGCACGCCACAGGGTTGTGTGCTCAGCCCAGCCCTCTTCACCCTGTTTACTCACGACTGTGCTGCCATCCACCCCACCAACACAGTCGTGAAGTTTGCGGACGACACTACAGTAGTGGGTCTCATCTCAGATAACAACGAGACCCACTACAGAGAGGAGATACACCAGCTCACCCAGTGGTGTTCAGCCAACAACCTGGTGCTGAACACAGGGAAAACCAAGGAGGTCATTGTGGACTTCAGGAGGTCCAGGAAGACGGATCACGCCCCCCTCCTCATGGACGGAGAAGTGGTGGAGCGTGTGGACAACATCAGGTTCCTGGGCCTCCACATCACATCTGACCTCTCCTGGTCCATGAACACCTCCCGCCTGGTGAAGAAGGCACAACAAAGGCTCTTCTTCCTCAGGAAGCTGAAACGGGCTGGACTCTCCTCTCGGTTGCTCGTTAACTTCTACAGGGCCACAATTGAAAGCATCCTCTGCCTCAGTGTGACAGTGTGGTATGGCAGCTGCACGGCACAGGAGAGGAAACAACTGGCACGGGTGGTTAAAACTGCACAGGGCATCGTGGGCTGCCCCCTCCCTGACCTAGACTCTATATATGAAGGTCGGGTCAGAAAGAGGGCGAGATCCATCGCCACGGACCCCAGCCACCCGGGCCACAGACTGTTTGTACCGCTTCCATCAGGAAAGCGGTACAGGAACATCCGCACCACCACTAACAGACTGAGGGACAGCTTCTTCCCCAGAGCTGTTAGAGCTATCACCCCCAGCAGCCCCTCACTGCAGTGAGAGACTGTGTGAACTGTGAACACTGCACACCGCACTTTACACCTACACCTCCACCTCTACCTCCACCTGCACCTTCTGTGTACTTGACTTTTATGTACACACATATACTATAATTATATACATTTTAGTATATCAGCACATTTCAGTTTCACTGGCATATTTTATTCTGTCGGAACATTTCACTGTGTATATTTTATATTTTATTCTGCTTGTATATTTTATTCTGTTTGCACATTTCACTTCCATATTTTATTGTTTATTGTTTAGTATATTTTATTGCCTAAGTATATTTTCATTCTGTTATATTTTTAATTGCTTCACGAATATTTTTTTTTTTATTGCATGTTGGTTTATTTTATTTTATTGTAGTTATCTTAATTTTATTCACTCTTTCTAGTCTTATCTTTCTTACCATCTAACATGGGGGTTGCAATGAAAATTTCATTGACATGTGCAATGACAATAAAGACTCTTGAATCTTGAATCTTGAGTGTGTGACTTTCTCACACCTTCTGTGGATCCGTCGTGGCACTTCAGGGTGTTAACGCCCTCAAACACATCAAAAGGCAACGCGGACAAACTGAAACAGGATCAGCTGACAACTCGCTCTCTGGTTATTGACAGTGGGCGTGTGGAGAAGACAGGAGGAATGACAACGACGCCGTGCATCTAGTGGATTCACCGGCGATATTAAAGCAGTGCATGCAGAGTGTGTGTCATTACTGCATCTTTATTAAACTATTCTTATGGTTTTCTGAGTTTTTAAGTAAAACTGGTTATCACTGGACGACATGAGGAGCACTGTGCTGGTGCTAGGACAATAGAAAGGAAATATGAGGAGGGAGGGTTGTATGACATGCAGCCACCCTTGAATCAAACTATGGGGGTTGCGGTTATGTGATATGTGCCCTATATATTAGGCACATACATGTACACCCCAGTGCCCAGAATAAGATTTCAGTGAGGAACTACTGAATCCTTTATTTAAGTTCTGACATTTTAAAAAAACTAGGACAGCAAGAAACAATCATTGCTATCATCGATTACTCTGTGAATTATTATCTCAATTTATAAATGCATCTTTTGGCCTATAAGTTGTTGTTTTGTGACGCCACAATCAGTGTATGTTTGGATTTCTTGCTTAAAAAACAGCTAACGGATGATCCAAATTGCTGCAGATTCATTTTGTTTATCAAATAACTGTCTAATCAGCTGAGTCTACAAATACTGAAAATACCCACTGTAGGCAAGTTTAAAATGCAAAGGGTCCTCACATACCAAAGTTCCCTCAAAAAACATAGAATTTAGTGTCCTGCAGCTTTAGGGCTGCAGCTTCAGCCCTGTAGTCAGTTGGACAACAAAAATAAATATTAATGTGGACAGATGATCTTAGAAAAAAAAAACGCTCTGTACCTTTAAGATATCTTGACAAAGACTTGCATGTAAGACTGAAACCACCACCTTTGAACAGCCCTCTTTTATACTTGCACAACTCACCTTGCCTAACTTAACAGACGTAGCAACAAAAGAGCCACTCAGGTGAAAGCAGTAAATCTTCAGCAGCCAGGTGGCGCCATTCCAGCAAGCCTGAGTTGTGTCCGATCCTCCAGATCTGCTGGAAGTGTGGCTGAGAGGGGCGTTCTCACACAGGAGACCCGTTTATGGGTAGGTGTGTGTATGGGATCCATTTTCACTCTTTTCTAAATAGGCTGATTCAGTCAGGAGGTAATCTGACCAGACCTGAGCCCAGAATGGAGAGCAGTGTGCTGGGGGAGGAAGCCTCCCAGGAGGCTGTTATGAAACACACACATAAATACAAAGCAGGCACACATCTCCTGTATAAACTTTATTACACAATAACTACACACACCACGGCTCTGGCATCACCACCGTCTCTGACAGGCTCAAAACTTTAACCTCACTTTAATCTGTATCTAACTCTCCAAACTGCTGCTCGTGAAGCTGTTTTGTTCATTCTTGGAACAGAAACTAACATTGCACCAGCATGAATGAATCCCAGGATTATTTGTATGGCTGATGTTGGGAAGACGTGTTTTTTTTAATTGCACATGTCATGTCTTTATGTATGACACAGGCACAAATAACTCGTCTCCTCCAGCACACAGCCTCCTCTGTTTCCCTGCCAACCCTGCAGACCTGCCCGCCTGCACACCAACAGATCCTCTTTCACTACAACTCCCCCCAGATATCACACTGAACTCCTTTCAAAAGACCTTCAGCTCTTTAAAAAAAAAAACACACACACATGTCTCTCCCACGGCACCTCACATACATAAAGCAACAGAGGCTTGTGCCTGGAGGACGATCATGGAGAGACATGTGCTTTTTCCTTTCTCCTGAACCCTCTGCGCTTTTCCAGCTTTGGCTAATGAAGAAAAGCTCCTCTCTTGTGATGGGCAGAAATTAGAAAGAGAGAGAAACAGAGCAAACAGCGCTACAGCACACAGAGCAGACGTTTGAATTACATCAGAAAACACATCACTTCCTGCTCGCCTGCCTCACCCATCCTGACATCACACCCACATCATGTGCTTGGTGTGGTAAATGGCTCATTTCTGCTTTGGACACCACATGTCTGAGTTAGGCAACACCTAACTGTCGTTGCTCCTGAGAGATCTGGGCCACGGTCACATTGTGGTTTGTAAAGGAGGGCTGTGCTTGAGAGGGAAAAGAGAAACTCGCAGAGTGTGAAATTGAAGCTTTTGTCCAGTGATGGATTTACGGGCTGAGGAGGAAGGTTTCATGACAGAAAAACCAAAAGCCAACTTAAGCAATGAGAACAACTCCCAAAAAGCCACAGAAAGCGAGAGTGTCACAGCTGCCTGAACCTATCCATCATTTCCTCTAGAACGAAGAAACATAAACAGATTATTAAGTTGTTTTGCCTAAATGAAATTTGTGTTGTGTAAGGAAAAAAAGGTTTTGATAAACACGTACTCCGGCCTGTCTGTATCTGTTCTGCTCTGTTAGAAAGCACAGTAAGAGCAGATCTTCCACTGGCTCATAAGTCTTGCGTTGGCAGACCGGCTGTGTTTCGACGCTACGAGGAGGTCTGGCTGAACACGCAATCCTTCTGGTGGTTCAAACATTGAGAGGTCAGTTCACAAGGAAAGAAGCGCCGGTAGAGCCGTGATCTGAGCATCACGTGCAACCGCAGTCTGCCACGTCTCTAGGTCCAATTCATGAATTGTGCAAAAGATATTACAGAGCAAACACACCAATAAAGTTTCGCAAATGAGTACAATTTGTCCTCATGTTGCATTTGACTGCAATTATCCTGAAAACAGCTGAGAGCAGCAGAAAAGAGAACAGCAAAGGTAAGACTGGTTGATAACGATCGTGACGAAAGAGTAAATGCTCTGAAACAGCTGATATGAAGAGGGGAGGTCACACAAGGAGAGTCTTCCTCATTGAACTTTAAGGTTCATTTCAATCAGGAGAGACTTCATAAGAGTGGACAATTAGCAGGCAACTGGGGGTGATTAGACCCCGTAGTTACACCCCTTATAAATGTGGCTATCAGTGCTGATGTTTGTGAACTGGACATGTTTTTGCAATGAGGCTCATTTGCATAGAAATGGCCAATTTTGCAGCACATGTATCCATATGACCTCATTTAAATATGTGCAAATTTCACCCTTTGTGGGCGCTCTGAGAATTACACGGTTTTGTTTTTGCCTTTTGCAGGTTTAGCGGCCGCAAACCACAACAACCAGGCTAAACTCTCGTTTTCCCCGTCAACATTAATGGCACCGCACACAGGAATGATGTGAGATCCTTATGTCATGATGTAAAAACCAAAAGAAAGAATCTTTGCTGCAATAAGAAGAAAGAATGCACATGTGGGGATTGTGTTTGTGTGTCTCTGTTTTAGAGCTATTGAACAAGGAACCTTCAAGGTCTTACAAAGAAATTCTTCTAATCTCTGTTCTCCAAGGTCTGAAAATCATGTAATGATTTCAGTACCTCAATCTGCTGCACAGTGAGGTCCAGGAAGGTGTTCTCGTTGCGGACGCTGATCAGGCTCTTGGGGCCCTTACATCCCATGCTGGTGCCCAGGCCTCCGTTCAGCTTCACCACCACCAGTTTGTTCAGGCAGTCGGCCACGTTGTCCGGCAGGCCCCGAGCAGCGATCTTATCGTAGGGCTGGATCTGGAGGAGAGGGAGAGGGAGGGTCAGGGAAACAGCGGTTGTACCTATAAAGCACTTTTACAATCAGCTTTCATTCTGACTCGTCTTTGGGGGCAAAGTGTTTAAGACTTGTCTGCACTGCACTTCCAAGAGAACACCTTGAATCAACTATGGTTCTTTGAATGCAATTTTTCTTGGATTTTACTGCTTATTGCAAACAAATGTCCACATGTAATAAGAGGAAATGAGGGTGGGCTCACTGATTACCAGCTGAACGGACACAGACATGTGAAAATGTCACAAATTGTTCATTTGTTCTGCCGCAACAACACGCTTTTTTGAGACAAGAGAGGAAATGCTGCATCACACGTATTGTGGCATGTTTTTGAGTGAATGGTGCAGATAATCACAATTACAATGACTTCATGCACAACACAGCTGGAGTCAAATGTAGTCTTCAGCACTTCTGATAGCAAAAATTATTCAAGTAAGGTGAATATATGTGTGTGTGTGTGTGTGTGTGTAAAGCCACACTCCTGGGTCGATATTTCAGCTCTCACATCAGCGTACTCACACATCATTTATTGACTTCCTTCATTCTCTCCTGCAGGACAGGAAGGAGTGAAGGAATGTGGAGGTCTCAAATAATAAAACGTTTGTGAACCAGAGGCGTGTGAATCCACAGGAACGTCAAACTAAAAGGTGAAACAGCGGCAGGATCGGTTTTCAGCGGCAACGCACCGCTCTCACTGTTGTTGTGTCTCTGCTCGAGTTTAGCGCAGCTTGAATGAATTTTGTTCTTTCACGGGGAATTTCAAAAAAACTGCGAGCAATGCGCAGGGTCATCCGGGGACGGCAAATCCTAACCAGATGTTACACCAGCTTTTTGTTCTTAGGAAGCGAGGGAGTGTGTCAGCGTTGAAGATCTGTGTGAGTTTGCCTGCATTCTTAAAATAACTGTGTGTGTGTGTGTGTGTGTGTGTGTGTGTGTGTGTGTGTGTGTGCAGAGTGTGAAACGAAAAGGCCAGGAGTCATCCTGCGTCCTTTCCTGCTAAAAGCACAGAGTCGCCGATCAGCGACAGCAGACGCACAGCAGACCTCCTGATGGAAACAGACGGTCTCTCCTTTGGTGTTTACCCCCTCCCCCACCCGGCAGCCCCTCCTCACCCCCTCACTTCACACCACACGGAGGCTGAGGTTACAAACACAACACACAACCTCGGCACAGATGCTGCTCACTCACGGACGGCAAAAGATGTTTCACGGTGGAAAGTTGTAAAATGTGTTAACTGACTTGCAGGAAAGGAATGCAGATGGATGATAAACACTCATTGTTAACGTGCTCAGACAAATCCCTGCAGGTCCTGGGAAATAAAAAAAAGACAGCTAAAAATTCAATGGGAAGAGAGTGTGTGTGTTGTCACATCCCCATCCTGCCCCTGTACCCCCACAGCTAAACAGCTTTACAGATGTTCATTTCCCTGTCTGGCCAGTACAGATGGGGGCTACAAGTTAACAACAAAGTGTCCTGCAGGAAACACTCCCAGAGCAGACTGCTGGATAAAACTGCTTCTCTCTACTCATTTAGCCATCAGCTCTAGTACAAACTGCTGTACAGTGTTTTTGCTTTTCAATCTGGCCGACAAGCTGCTGTCAGCTGCAGGAGTGAGCACCTGGAAGACACACACAGGACATTTCATCGAGAGCAAAGAGAGACCCAGCGATGGATTATAGTTTAGGACTGACGTAAATACACGGCAGAGGGATGCAAGATGTTATACAACTAAAACATAGTTTGCACAACTGTATTTGAGGGAAGATGTTTGCATGGCTGCGGTCAAACTACACTGTGGCCATTCACTCAAGTGCAGTGGACATGTTGTACATATTCTCCAACTCAAACCATATCTAAATTACAGTCTGCCTCTAATGTTCTTCAGACATCGATCTGCACTTGAATGCTGATAAGACAAAAGGTGGTTTAGTCTTGAACCACTTTTGAACCTTGTGGAACAGCTGGCACAAAATCTGAAAATAAGAACGTGTTTCTTCAAGATTCAAGATTTCTTTACTGTCATTGAGCATGACATGTCAACGAAATTTGCATTGCAACCCCATGTTAGAAACAAGATAATAAGAAAGATAAGAACGATTCTAAAATAAAATGAATATACTAGAATAAAATAAATCAACATGCAATAAAAATATTCTTAAATGCAATTAAAAATATACCAGAAATGAAAATATACTATGACAATAAAAACATACTAAACAATAAACAATAAAATATACCAGTGAAATGTAGCAGTATACTAAAATGTATATAATGAAGTGTGTGTGTACTTAAATGTTAAGTACACAGAAGGTACAGGTGGAGAAAGCTGTAAAACTATAAAACAACATTCTTTGTGCTTGATAATGGGAGATAAATATTGTTGTACTCACCCTGTACTGGTCCTCACTAGCAAAATAAAGAGAACCATGTTCTGTCATTTTACTCATAATGGTTCCTAGCACAAGCTGCCTCAGTTCCTCTTCCTATCAAACCAGAAACCAGGACTGGATAACTCTTCATGTCTGCAGTTTTTAGGTCTGAGAGCTCAGAGAAGTTCCTTGTTAGGGTCAGTGCCATAAAGATTATGCTGTACAGCTGACACTGAGTGAGAATGGGGCGTTACTTTCTTTATAACATTTCCAACACCTGCTACACCTTGACCATCAGGTTACAGCACTATGTGCCACAACAGTGTTGTGCAAAATTTGCATTATTTTGGGGAAACCCAGTGCTCCTTCTGGTGGAGTCTGATCCCAGTCTTTAAAATGTGCATCACTTACACACACACACACACACACACACACACACACACACACACACACACACACACACACACACACACACACACACACACACAAACACACCTTACTTAAAGATTATCTACTACTGTAATACTTCTACTTCTACTGTATCATGTCAAATGGAAGAGCAACATTCCTGTCATTGTTAATGCTGCGCACGACTAAATATAGTGCCGAGAAATGAAAGGAAAACAGTTCCAAAGTTGGACTTCCCAAATGTTCTTGGCTGGCGAGGTTGAGCCACCTGATCTCAGACCAGCTGAGAAACGAGCAGAGATGGCTGCAGTCCAGACCTGACATGAGCATGAACAGGGAAGATAGCAAGGGCCTTAAATTATGATTCAAACTTTAAGTTAAACATTATGACCGTGTTACGGCTGAACTGATTAGTTGATTGACGGATTATTTGACAGAAAATTAATCGGCCATCATTGTTTTGGACTGCTTAATGGACAAGAAACAAGAAAAGAAGAACAGAAAATCACTGCTAGTTGCAGCTCGAGAACATATTTAAATTCATCTTAACATGTCAAATCAAGTTAGAATTGGAGCTGCAGTTAAAAAGAAAAGCTTCAACTACATCTGATAGGGATGAACCTCAGGTAAATACAGAATGGCCTCTGTAGAGGACCACGAGTCATCAGCATGTGATGACTGAAAAAAAATGGTTTGAATGGAAAAAGTTGTGTATATATATAACAAGGACACAATCAGGCATATTTTGAAACTGCATGCATCTTGGGGACAGGCGAAGCTGTGCCACACATCCCTCCTCTGCTTCGCCACACTTTTGGCACTGCTCATTATTGTGTTTACAAACGATATAAGCAAGCCTCTCATCTGGTGACTGAGGAAGAGGAGCCCACAACACAAGGGCTTCATTTCCGTCTGCCTGTGTCCACTTCACAACTTGAAAAACGCCAAACGTATAACAATTAATTACTGCTGCGGCAGGTCAGCCTGTCATCTCCACTCGTTGCAGAAGTGAGTGGGCAATCTGTGTCAAAACTGACCTTATAGGCTAAAAAGCTACAGAATAATGAACTTGGTATCGGGGAGATTTTGAATCCAGCTTCTTTGGTTTACTTCCTTTCCTCTTGCTCAGTGGGACAGGATGCTGCCAAATGATGCCTCTTTACCCTCTCCCCATCATCTCGCACACTCGCTCTCAGCCTGTTTCCCCATCTCATTACTGTGTGTCACTGTCATTTTCTATTTCACTTAGTTTCCCCTGTTTCAATACTTGTCTCGCCACTTTGCTCTCCAAACCTCTAATCTTCTCTCTGCCTTATGCAACTCTCAATTCTCGGGATTCATTCATCTCTTCCTGCTCCTCTCTCCATCTTTAATCTTCTCCATCTTTCTCTTCAGCCTCGTGAAAACAAATGAGGCAGCTCAGAATTGGGGAGCGATGCGGTTACTCTTGCCACAGAGCGAAGAGGAAAAGACAGATCAGGCTTTGTGTTTGGCTAAAGAGTCCAGCGCCGGGCGAACAACTGAGGAAGTTTTGTCAATGTTCAGCCAGACGGAAGCCAACATGGCCAACAAATGGCGGACAGCATCATCTCTGGCGTGAAACCGGTTGAACCTGTGAGATTCCTTTGGAAAGGAAATCTGGACCACAGGTTGTGTTTCTCAACAGGAGGTAGGAAAGGAATCCTGTTTCGAGCAGGCTGAGCAGCCGTCTGAGTGGCAGGGCGGATGATTCCTTGAACACATCTTAGTGTAATAGCAAACAATTCCTTTCTATAGACCCAGGCTTCTGTTTATTGGTTTTATTTATTGTAGTTTAATGCTTTTGTATGCTGTGTTTAAACTTTTCACAGCTGCTTACATTGAATGCAACAGGATAAGTAAAGCTAAACATTGCACAGCAGCAGAACCACCAGCCAGGAGTCTCACAAACATGAGCGAGTGCAGCAGTCAAAATGATGGCATGCTAGGAATTAACTGAGTGTGACTGGTGATAATAAATCATTTACGAATGCTTTGTAGGTAAGTTTTACGCCATTAAAAAGAACAATTATTGGGTTGCTGGGCTGAGCAACGCTGTGGGAATATCGGCTCTTGAGGTACAAAGTAGCATTACGAGCGGGGCTAGCTAGTTAGCATGCTAACTTCAGTAGATACCTCTATGACAAAATACACAGATGTCATTGACATGCTGTCAGAGCTGACACTTCTTCACATTCTGTTGATGATGTTCTTTTTTACATTTTAGCTTAAAATTCCAGCCATATCTTACACATTGCACCTTTAATGGCTCATAATTGATCTAGAAAGTGCAAGTTAATGAGCCATGAAATGCATCTTGTGAATTCTTAATCAAGGGTACCTTATTAGGTAGTGTTACCTAAGAGACGTTTCAATTTAAACCTTTAATTTTAATCTAAAATAAGCAAATAAACAATACTGCCCATTTACTTCACAAAATGACAGCAGCAACTCAATACAGCTGCAGCAGCCAGAGTAATCTTTGGATCTATTTTATTTCACATTTGACATTTATGATACCTTCTGTAAAATATTAGCAGTCAATCTGACTGTGTAACTTCCAGCATGATGCTTTGACCCAGTGGGACAAACAAACACTGCTTAAGTCATCAACTATCACTTTCACATTGAGTGCAGCTGCCTGATAAGGTGCATCAACCTGAAAGTCTCACAGTCAGAGGTTCTCCTTGAAGTTTGATCTTAGCAGGGCAGAAAAGCCTGAAACTGCACATCTCTCAGAGAAATCCTCATGAGGAGTTAACGCACATGCCTTTAGACACACGATGGCTTTCATATGTGAACCTGTGTCACATGGCATTTAATGACAGAATACAATGTGTGGAAGTGTCACATGTGAAAATCATTTCAGGTCCGTGACTTTGTTGTCGGGGTTTTAAATCAGAGGACAGTGAAACTAATTAATGCAAGCTGGTGTAGAGTCTGACCAAAGTTAAAACAATGTGCATCATATCTGTGCTGCATGACAATAACTTTCCATCAAAGTTCAATACCAAACTGATATCCAGTATCACTAATTATCAGCCTAACTTCAGCTGCCACGCATCTTCATTTCCTGATTATTGATTTAATAATTATAACAATTATTGGGTTGCCAGGCAGAGCTAAACTGTGGGAATATCGGCTCTTGAGGTACAAAGCAGCATTATGAGCGGGGCCAGCTAGTTAGCATGCTAACTTCAGTAGATACCTCTGCAACAAAATACACAGATGTCATTGACATGCTGTCAGAGCTGACACTTCTTCACATTCTGTTGATAATGTTCTTTTTTACGTTTTAACTTAAAATTCCAGCCATATCTTACACATTGTGTCTTTAATGGCTCATATTTGATCTAGAAAGTGCAAGTTAATGAGCCATGAAATGCATCTTATGAATTCTTCACTGAGGGTACCTTATTAGGTAGTGTTACCTAAGAGACATTTCAATTTAAACCTTTAATTTTAATCTAAAATAAGCAAATAAACAATACTGCCCATTTACTTCACAAAATGACAGCAGCAACTCAAGACAGCTGCAGCAGCCAGAGTAATCTTTGGATCTATTTTATTTCACATTTGACATTTATGATACCTTCTGTAAAATATTAGCAGTCATTTTGACTGTGTAACTTCCAGCATAATGCTTTGACCCAGTGGGACAAACAAACACTGCTTAAGTCATCAACTATCACTTTCACATTGAGTGCAGCTGCCTGATAAGGTGCATCAACCTGAAAGTCTCACAGTCAGAGGTTCTCCTTGAAGTTTGATCTTAGCAGGGCAGAAAAGCCTGAAACTGCACATCTCTCAGAGAAATCCTCATGAGGAGTTAACGCACATGCCTTTAGACACACGATGGCTTTCATATGTGAACCTGTGTCACATGGCATTTAATGACAGAATACAATGTGTGGAAGTGTCACATGTGAAAATCATTTCAGGTCCCCGACTTTGTTGTCGGGGTTTTAAATCAGAGGACAGTGAAACTAATTAATGCAAGCTGGTGTAGAGTCTGACCAAAATGTGCATCATATCTGCAATGCATGACAATAACTTTCCATCAAAGTTCAATACCAACCTGATATGCAGTATCACTAATTATCAGCCTAATTGGTAGCTGGCATGCATCTTCATTTCCTGATTATCGATCCATCCATAAATGTTCTCACATGGAAAGAGAACTGCAGAGATCATTATCTCCAGGCTCCCAGACTCAGCGTTTGTGATCATGATAACTGGATGATCCATTAACAGCATGCCTGCAGATTTTAGGGTCATGATTAAAAGAGCACTAACGTGCACTGCAGAAATTCATGCCTGACCACTTTCCTCTTTACGGTAACAGGATGTTTTGCCTCAGCATGTCTGAAATCTGATCATACCCCAAAACAATTTACATCTACAGTGTTTTCAATTCTCTTGTGAGTCACACTGTGTACCACAACAAAACAGAATTACATAAAGGATAAACCCATTTCACTTTAACAAACAAAACAGACCACTGTAGTGGTGAGACAGTAAACAAGGAGAGCTGATTTACTTCACAGTGGATTCAAAATAAATGGTTGCATCTGTTTTATACTTTTTTGTTTTTTTTTGTCTATGTAGATGTGACCATTTTTTCCAAGTAAGTAATTCGTTAAACATTTAACTAAAGCCACATGCATAAGACTTCAGTGCTTCACTTCATCTGCACCGATATGTTCAGCTGAGTTCAACAACAAGTCACAGCCGATTGGAGAAAAAGCAAGAACTTTCTCAGGGTTTGAAATTCGGCGTGCAAACCAACACTCGTTCTTTCTGCTGCTCCATTTACTGACTGGCTGCTCTCAAGTGCTGCCGTTTTGACTGACAGAAAACACGGAGTTCAGACTCTAAAGATCCTCCCTGGAGATCAAACGAGATCGAATCAGATAAGTCCGCAGTTTCTTTACTCCGTTAAACCTTTTTATCTTGTACTTTGAAGTTCACACAAAACATGGAAACCAAGTGTTCAGGAAACTGAAGGAGAGCACCGAAAGCATCCCTTGTGACTGGAAACTAAGGAAGACCTACAAAATGTGCTTTTTCAGTCAAGGTGAACACGGAAATCCTGCACCACCAACTCAAAGAAGCACTGATGACTTGGCACTTTGTAAGTGACTGACCCACAGCGCCATCAAAAGGAAACTTAGGCTCTGGTGGTTTGTCTAGTTTGCTGCCAGGAGGATAGTGGATAGTCTGCTAGAGTAGAGGTCTACTGTAAGTAATGGCAACTGGAACATTTAAGTGAGGCATTTTAAAGAGAGTTTACCTGAAACTCACAGCAGGAACATCGGTTTTTATGCACCTGAGGTGACAACCTGACGCTCCAGATGGTTTGTCAGACAGAAACATCTGGGAAGTTGTCCGTGGAAACTGTTTGGAAAAGGGAAGGCACTTTCAAGAAATTCTTGGCAGGAGATTGGATGAAGCACCTGTCCGTTGTCGTACATCACTGGCTAACTTCAACCAATAGGATCAAAGAACCACATATTGTAGTAGGACCCTTGTTGAAGCCAGTTGGGAGTAGAGCGAAACCGTTCTCGTTTTCTGGCTGTTGTCACACCTGAATCGTGCCTGTAGCTGCCCGTAGGTCCTCAGAGGATGTTAATTAATGTGGAACAACTGTGGTTTAACCACAGGTGATTACACTGAGTATACAACACTGGTATCACCACTTTACGATCGCTGTTCCACAATTAATGTGCCAAATGTTTCCTGCCTTAATAATCTAACTTTTAACCTGATTAATCTAAATTAACTGTAGCATAAGCTATCTCTATGTGGCTCTGAATGTTCAGGACAGCACAGCTTATTCTACTGTGGCACTGATAAGGAATCATTGATGCTCCAGTGTTACTGCCGTGCTCTTGCCATCAAACAGTACTGCTCATGACTTCCACTCCAGCGATATTCCACATAACTGGGTTGGAACCAACAGGACACAAGGAACTATGGACATGTTCCATCCATCATGCAACTGAGCCATTCAAACACCTTTTCAGGAAAGTGCTGTCACAGTCGAGGTGTGTGGTTTAGGTGTCTGCTTAGTGGTGCATATTTTAAGAACACAAGGAGGAGTTGTACTTTACCAACTGCAGCTTTCTGAACCAAGTTTTATGCATGTTACCTAATCCGAGTGTTGAGTGGAAAGAAATCGCTGCAAATTCCAGAGCCTGGAACTGGTTAAACTGGCATTTTGTTATGCAATTCACATGCAGCTTCCAGTGTGTCGAGGGCTTAAAACGCGGATACTACATCTTATCCATCAGTGTGCTGTGATTAAATTAACCTGACAGACCGTGATGAGTAAAAAAAAAACCATCTGTCCACGTCACTGGAGATTTCAGTTTGCAGGGTCACCCAAAGACGCCCGAACCTCACGAGTGATTTACAGCTCATCAGTAAAACAGATGGATGATTGATTGTTTCATTTGTCTGAGTCAAGCAAAACCAAGAAACAAGAGCCAAGCAATCGACAGGCCATAATGATAAAAAGATGACATTCAAGCAGAATGTAAGGAGCCACCATTTGAAAAAAACTGACATCTACTCTTACGTAATATCACTGGCTTACGTAATAGTTATACTTACTTACTTAAGTGGTAGAAGGTAACTTAAATCCTTAAGCTGACTAAACAATTACAATTACAGACGACTGGCAATAACTTCAGACATTTATCTCTGGACTTCTACGACTCAAGCTCTAATTATACACAGAAATCCACATTTTGAAATGGTTAAATATAGGAGTGGCAACTGGCAGTTATGAACCAACACAGTTTGATGGCAGCTGATCTTACCACCGAGGGGCTGTGTCAGGTCATGGAAACGAGTCATAAAGGAGATTCAGTTTACACCAATACTGGAACTCATTCCCTTCTGTGAAATCCAGTCCTGTTTGAAGTTGTATTTCCAGTGAGTGCAAAGTGTTAAATATGTCTTTTTCAGAGTGAGACATTATAAAACAAAAAGGATGATACTGTTATCTGTTAAAATCTTGACAATACACACTTTTCAAGCTCAAATCCCCTGTTTGCTTCTAACCATTGTATGTATGTACTGCATGTTTGTTGCTGTGGGTGTTGCCTGATGTAAGCTGAGTAGTTGAAAGAAAATGAAGACGTGGTATAAAATGCGGCAGAAAAGTTCAAAGTATGGCTGAGCGTCATTTCATTTCTCAAACTGAACGGCGTTCATCTCTTCGTCTTGTCTGATGCTTCCGATGCCTCAGCTTCAGCTTGAAGCTGGGCGCTTTTTCACGACAGCTCATCGTGATGGATGAGTGGCAGGTGCTGGGATGGGAGTTTGATCGTCGGACTAAAAACACAACACTGACTCCAGGTGAAAAGCTGCATATGGTTGCTTTCGTTCTGAATTTGAACCCACTCTGTGCACTACAATCGTAGCCGCCAACGACAAGAACAGTCGTAATGGTGAATATTTTTAAATAGAAGGTGTTCAAAGGTCAAATCTGATAATTCAATAATTCACATTCTCTGTAGCTCCAAATCTGAAGAACTGAGTTCAGCAGTGTACAAAATGCAGCCAGCTCTGTTTCACTCATCCGGCACAACACACTACGAGCAATCAAAAGCCCTCATTACAGGTAGATCACCCTCTAACGTGAGCTGCCGTTTGTCTGACACACACGTATTACTTAAACTGGACTACCTGCATCGTATTTCATCATCTCACATGTATCTGTGGCGACATGCCTCCACTAACACAGCTCACGGGCTAGACGTTGTTTCTGTTTTGTTTTGTACTTCTTTTTTTCAGCACTGACAGTGACGCTATTGTTAAACTATCAAGTCTTGATTTGTAAAGATCAACAGCTGTCTATTGTTGTCTATATGATCGACACAGCTACATGCGATCAAGTGTGTAATAACCACCATTTCTTTCTCGAGAAAAGACAGTGTGTGCATGCTTGGCCCAAACCTTCTGTGCATGCACAACATTTTTATTTTATCTGATATTTCACAAGCACGTGCACAGAAACATGCACACGCACAAAATACAGCCCCAACAAACGAAGCGGGCTCACCGAGTCTTCTGGAGGTCTCTGGATCTTGCACCACTCCACCGACGGACCCTTCACCTGCAGAAATCTGTGGAAAAGATTCTTGAAGCCCTCAAAGTCTTTCCTGGACATCTGAAAAAACACAAAGATTTCATTTGAGCATTTATTCATCCCACACAGGTGGTCTGAGATTTGCCAAGTCACTACCACTGTTCTGTCCAACCACAGTCCCGATTCACTCGTCCGGACAGATGAAAAATGTACTTGTGTCTTCTCAGAGCACGGATTACCAACCAGGTTCCTCTAATTGAAGGCAGTTTAACAAACTGCCAGAAAAGCTGCAAAGCTTAAACTGTGGCATCTTTCACTTTTCTTTTAAAAATCTGGATAAATTGATGACATTTTTGCCATTAGTGATTCCCATTGTGGTTTCAATCACAAAGTGTGACTTATTTTATACTTATCTTTTATTTTATTGTACTCGGCCAAAGTTTTTTATAGTGGAGCTGCTCTTCGCAGAATTGAAACTTCTATTGCTGCACTTACGGGAAGTCATGAATGATCAAATGTGGGTTTGGTAATCTGGATTCACACAGTGAGATGTTAAACCTCTGCTTGCTGAAGGAGTAACTGCAGTGAAACATGTATGTTTACTGAGTGGGAAACTCAATACAGTAAATGGATGCACTAAGTAAAACAAGCTCTACCACACTTCAGATGGCATATTTGATTATAAGTATGCCATCAGTCATTAAGCAGGTTTGTTCACCTGCTACAATAATCATCTCCTAGTACTGGTGTGACGTGTTTATGTGAAGCTGATTTCATGATGTGGCGTACAGTATACTGTAGCTGCCACATGATGCAGTAAAAGGAGAAACATGAAATGATTTTAAACAACTTTAATTATATATTTAGAAATCCTTATCTTCATTATTTGCATCCTGGATTGCTTTTTTTCTGGGTTTTAATATCCTTGCACAAGACAAAAAGGAGACAAAAGCTAATTATAACAATGAAAAGACATTTGAAATGTTGCTTAAGGTCTTAAAAAAATGTAAATAATTGGTTTCAGATGTGTGTTGAAAACAACAAACGAGTCTGTTCCTGGAGGGTAAGCAAAATAAATAACCATGTAAGCGGTCTGTCACTGGTCTGCTTCACAGCCACATCACCATCTATTCACTCTGGGGACCTGCCCAATTCAACCAGCTTGTGACAAAGGATGTGTGTGTGTGCTCTGCAGCTATGTGCATGGAGCCTTTTTTGCTTGCATAACTGTTAGTGCGTACTGCAAGTACAAAAGCTTTCTCCTTGAACACCCTTGAGTGAGAGTGTGTATGAAGCCTTGGGTACGCCTGTGTTGACTGAATGACCTTTTTCTTTGTACATCACTCCATCGTTTGTCATTGCTGGAGTGTTGGCTTATGTCTGAAAGAGGCAACAGCCAACCCCTGTGTGTTTGTAGGTGTGAGTGTGTACAGTCACCCAAAGGAAATTCAAAAAGAAAACACATTACATGACGGGTCAGCTGAGCTTTCCTGCTGCTATTTAAGACACAGTTTTGATTTTACTCTCAGATTTTTCATTAATTTGCAACTGTGGGCTGAGAAGCGTCCACTCCCAACACCAGAATTCATTTGGGGCCAGCAGGGCAAAATCTACGCAGTCCCAGTTGAGCTGGAAGTCTTAAATGACGCAGCTTACTATAATTTATTCCAAATGTTCGCTTAAAAACCTCGCCTGCTGCAGTTTGATGACGTACACCTCATGCATGTGTGTGTCTGTCAGCATGTAGGTGGAACCCTCTCTGGCACTGTGCTACAGTATGTGTCACTTTTGTGTTTTCCCAGTGTTCATGAGCGACACAACCACCCTTTAATCACAACCAGATGGTCGGACAGAAGCAGAGGGAGGGAGGGAGGAGGAGAGAGGGAGCACGTCAGTGTACCTCTTTCTCAGCGTCTGTGGTGGTGTCCAGCAGGTTCTCCAGCTCAGTGTCCATGGAGCTCTCCAGCTGCTGCCGCATCATTTCCTGGAACTGGGCCATCCCTCTTTTGGCCACTCCTTTACTCAGAGCTGGACAGGCAAGACGGTGGAAGACGGGAGACAAAGTTTAACTAACATCATCTGGACCCTAAAAAATCATTCTTACCTTGACAGTTAATCATTTTATTAACTTAAACCATCTGTTTTAGTGTTGTCTGCTCAACAATAAAGCTATAAAACTACATTTTTGTATGTTGCATTACTGAAGGTCTGCTGACATTCTCCTATAACATTAAAATTAGACTGATTTGAAGTCACAGAAGGTAGAAAAGTCCATAACTGCAACAGTAAAGAAAACTGAATACAGAGGAGCAGAGATGAATCAATTATTCCATTCAAATCAACTGAAAATAATTGGCAAATAATTAGATAATCGATTAAAGTTGTTTTTCAAGCAAAAATGAAAAATATTTTAATGGTTCCAGACTTTTAACTGTGTGCATTTGCTGCTTTTCTTTGTCTTGCATGATAATAAACTGAACATTTTTTGGCTTTTGGACTGTGGATGACACAAGTCAATAGATGATGTCAGCTTGTGCTCTTTGATATTGTGATCGTCTTTTTCATTCTTTCCTGATATTTTATGGACCAACAATTGTTAAAATAACAGATATATTAATCAATAATGAAAATAATCATTAGCTGCAGCTCTAACTGAATCACTACCATCTTTACGAAACGCAAAATAAAGTTTAGATGAAGCATTAATGAAGTTTTCTATAGCCCTGATTTATCACCTATGCAGATGTACAATGTACGTTCTCAAGGAATCATTTTACTACCTGTTGTCACAGGTAACACAGAAAGAGTCTTAAAGCATATACAAGCTTCAAAACTGGGGAAAACGGGAAAAATAAGACTCCAAACAGCCAATTAATAAATTGATCAAACATCAATATCAGTTCTGGCCTCATTCAAGATACAATAAAAAATGAAAGCAAGCGAAAGCGAAACACTCAAGAGCTCTGTAGTTACCACAGCTGTGCCAACATGATGATGATGAACTTTGATGAAATGACTAAAGTAGAGCAATTAAGCTTGTAAAACAACTGTGAGCCAACTCATTTTTTTTGTTATCAACTGGCCTGAGTAGCTATTCACCCCTCGCGAAGTACAGCGTGACTCATTCAGCTGAAATCACTCCTCAAAGTTCACATGCCACGATTTGGGTGTGCGGCTGCATGAACCTGTTGAGCCTGTCCAGTTTTTCTGCGGTGTGTGACGTTTATGCGCTCATGAGACCTGAAGTTGTTTACTTGCATGTTATCAAAAATACCCAAGTCATAAAACAGTTACAGCATACAGTGGGGCTTCCCTCATGGGGGAATGAGTCAAATGATCCTCAAGCTACGATAATAAGACATTAACGCAAATTAAATTAAGGCATACTGGATGATTCTGTACAACATCAACAGAAACACATGCCATACTATTCATGACCGGCTAGCTTAATACAACCTTTTATTGGAGATATTCTAAAAGGATAAAATAGATTTTTTTTAATCTAATAAAAAGATTCCTGACAGTCTGTCTATCAGAATTCTTCTCATTCACTGCTTCTGGGACACAGACAAAAAAAAAGAACAGGTAACTAACCTGTGTCGTAAAACGTGACACCAGAGGGAAACAGGAAAGTCCACAGTCGACCAGTGTTTCGCAATCCTGGTTAAGCTTTTGATTGAAATTGAATGTAATATTTTAAGATTTTATGATACCTTGCTTTCACTGTTGTGATCAAGGGCACATAAAAACCAGCTGCCAGCTAACTACTGTGACCCTGGTGAGTCTAGATGATCCATGATCAATAGATTAATGGTTTGATTATGGTTGCAGCACTTTATGCTGCAACCATTTATCTATTCCATAATGGATATGCTACAACAGTTAATCAATTCATTGTTTAGTTTATAACACATCAAACTCGTTACAAATGGGAGACTGCGAAAGCTGCATCCATCACAGCTACAATTTTTACCTCACAATCCATTTAAATCACTTACTAATGATCAAAATCACAGTCAGTTGTTTGACTGATTATCTTATCACTTCTCTAGTTACTATGTTGAATTGACAGCTAACAAACCATAATTTGCAGGTCCTGAAGACCTAATCGTTATCGTGGTTTTCAGAATTTAGGAACTATTTGTGGAACTGTGGCCACAAATCAGCTGTCCTCGGCACATTAGCTTGCACATTTGGTTTGTCTAGAGGGCTGAATGCTGTATTCATGGCAGCGATGTGTAAGTTACTGACTGGCTGGCTGCTTCTTAGACACCACAGACAGGACGTAGAACAGGAAATATACAAAAGCAAACACACAGATGTGTAGCCACAAGAATAAATAACGTGAATAAACCTGACTGCCTTTTAAAGGTCCATGTAGTATTTCACACAGCTGTGGACTGGTCTGAACCAATCACAAATAATTGAATTTAATTCATGAGGTCCAGTATGGTGTGTTCAAGTACAGATGGGAAAAGTCACCATTTCACTATTTAGATTTCACTACACTTCTCTGATGCGTTCAAGAGATACAGTGTGTGGTTAGGGCATATGGTCAAGAGGCAGGGATACTGGTCAAGTGGTGACACAAAGGATAATGAAAAGAAAAGCATTTAAAACCAATCACAGCGATCACATGTGATGGATCAGTCAGTCTGCGAACTTCAAGTCTCTGCCAGTGATGGCTGAGAGAGCGGTAAGAATACATGTGAATTCAAAAATGACTACAAGGCAGGAAAACAAAGCGGAAAATGTGACTGACTCTGGGAAATATTTGTCATTAAAGTGGGTGGTTTAGTAAATGAAGAAACGTATAAAAACAAAGCAGGTATGATCCTTTAAATCCACTGACTGGTTCATAGTAGAACAGACCCTCCACATCACTACTTACCTTCTATATAAAGTGCCATGTTTCAGCTGCCAAGTAGTAGTTCAGCAATACATACAGCCAAATAATTAAATAAATCAAAGGCTTTAAACTCAATATCCCAGAGGGCATTCACTGAACAAAAAAAAAAAAAGTTTCCTTGAGGTATCCTATCAGCCAACTGGACATTCATTCAGACGTCTACAACCTCTTAAGTCCATTCACAAATGAGGCTGCGGAGGACGAGACGTGCTGTCTACCTCACGTAAAAGAGCAGAAACAAGGACACATGTATCCGATCACACTTATCTCTGGACGGCAGCCAGACGTGGTCCCTGCGCACGAAGCTGGATCGTCTCTAACAGGATCTTTTATTGCTTGCGGTGTCTCCCTCTCATTTTCCAGCCCCGATACAGTAAACCACGTCACAAATCCTCAACCTCTGGTCATGTTTTTTTTTCTTTCGCCTCGCCCACGGCTTTCATTTTTATTACCTGATTGACGAACAGTCAGCGATTTTTCAGCCCCCTTTTCACCTGTCCGCTCGCGCTGCCTATACACATGCCGTCAATTATTAACCGGGGAGATGCACGGTAGTCTTCGCCGTACGTATGACCTCCCTGTCGGGGAAGTTCTGAGACTCGAGGCTGCGGAAATGAATGAGTGATGGGGGGGATGGACAGAGGGGGGCGGTATACAGCCTGCTCAAGAAACAATGAATGTTAGTACTACCTTCAGCCTTCAGAAACATTGACAACTCAAATCAACGTCGGTCCCGTGAACACCACACGAGAGAAGACGACCGTTTCCGATAAATGTCCACATTGAAAGACGTCGGGCTACGCACTAGTTTCGCAATAACTTGAAGATACGACCCTAAACCCCCCCTCGCTTGAGAAACAGGATAATGTCAAAAGACGCAGTGAATGTTGTCAGATTTAAAGCCGTTTTCTTACTGTGTGACTGTCGGATGCTGGCGGAAGAAAAGTCGATGGGGTCGGCCTGGTCCTGCGGGTCTGAAGGACCACAGCAATCCCGCGGAGGAGGCAGCGGGGAACGCGCTCTGTGATTGGTTCTGACGGGTTTTCACCTGAAAACACCGGGCTTCCGTTTCCCGTCGAAGTCGCTGAATAAAAATCACAACAGCGTGGACATCGGAGAACTTGAAAAAAAGGTGATTAGTTTGAAGATATTTTACATTACAGTGCCATTCCTGGAAGGGGCGAATGGGAACGTTGCAGGATGATGGCAGCCAATGAGGAAGCTGTTTTCCTGTGACGCAACTTTGACTGCCAATGGCTGTCTGCTACGTGCGCTGTGGTTTCTGACAACGCCAGGTTAAAGAATACTCGCATTATTTGGCAGTAAAAAAACGAAAAAGAAAAACATTCGTCATGATCTTTGTATTTCTAATATATTTTTAAAGTACGAATGAATAAGTAAAACCATATGTTATAATGAGAAGTATAAAACTTGCTGCAAAGCTTTCAATATTCCACTAGATGCACCAGATTTACCCCGTTAATGTAGGAATAGTCCTGTTTTTGTTAGAGTTGTCCTTTTCAATTATTGACCCCTTTTTAATCAACAATGTGAATTTAACTAAATGCAAATGTTACATAATCATTCCTCGTGCTGCTGGGACGGTAAAAACTAGGGAATACTGCCCCCGCCTGGTATAGCTATGACATTGCGCTGTAGTTCAGCTTCTATTGAACAGTATTTTACTCATATTAACTGCCTCCAAATGTCTTTGATGAGGGATGGACAGTAGCAATGTTTTTGCCAGATTTAGTTCTATGTAATCGGATCCTTTGTTTGTTTAAAACAGTGGGCACCGTGATACACAATTTTGTTGTTAAATGAATGGCAGAAAAACTCAATAATCCCTGCTGGAAATGACAGTACCATGTTACCTCTCATTAACGTTCAGTCCAGTTTTATAAGTGTCATAGAACTAACTGTTGTATGCAGTATACAGGTGCTGGAAGACTACTTGTAAGCATACTTACACCCAACTCTTTACACCCTGCATACTTCCTGGTTCTAACATTAAGAAACCCTGAGTGTGCAGAGCCTGCACACTCAGAAAAGTTGTTAATCTTCTGTATTTTTATTGATTACATTTGTGATTGTGGTGCAGAGTCTGTCCGCAGAGACACTTTTTCCTACAGGGACAATAAATTATATTCTGTTTTTCTATCACAGGGTTGTTACAGAAAATCCTTCTCACTCAAACTGATGGCTAATTTAGAGTTGCCGATTCATCATGTATGGTATTGGACTATGTGAGGAGACCCAGACACAGAAAATCTACACAGAGACTTCCCAGCAGCCTGGCACATTTGAACCCTCCACCTTCTTGCTATGAGATGACAGAGCTAACAATGCCTAGAAATATGGCACCTTAAGAAATGGGAACTACATTGTGCCTATTTGTTTGCCTGTAGCATGACAACACTCACACACTTGGAAAACAAATGTAAAAAAATAAGAAAAAACAACTTCATCATTTAATTTTTTTTAATTGTTTCAGCTTTAAAAGTTATCAGTTCCAGTGTTTGAGGGCTTAATGCATCACTGACTATCTGTAACAACCATCCATGTTTCACATACCCCCAGAGAGAGTTTTTTGGAAAAAAGCTGGTAACACATTTGGTGTACTTTCGAAATATACTGCATACTTAAGGTGAAGACATACATCATGTGTTGGTGTACAGCAGCACCGCTGTAGGTGTCTGTACTGGGAGACTGGGATACTGAAAAGGAGACTAATTCCGAGCAATCACTTATAGCCACAGTAAACCTGGCTACCTTGTTTTTTCCACTTTGTGTTTGCACAAATCAAACAAGTAGAAGGGTTATAGTGCAAATGGCTTTGCCAGATCACAAGAAATGCAGAGTGCAAAGTAGACAATTACTGAATGTTTCTTTAATTTGCACGATGTTATCTTCACTATCTAACAACCTCCATTTGTATCGAAAATTTGTGAAAGAAAACACAAGCAACCCAAGCTTGCACGGGCTCATTTCTACACCGTAGCTTCCCAAGTACAAACCCGACTTTACACTCATAATCACACACACACACACACACACACACACACACACACACACACACACACAGAGTAATGCAGGGGTTGTTGGAGTGCTTTGTCACAGGCGTGCGTCTGGAGTTATGGGGCTGTCTAAGTGGTTGGGTGGCATTGAAGGGTCTAGTCATGCCTCCAGGAAAGCCACAGCTGTGTCTCTTTCCTCTATCAGCTCTGCTGCTGTGGCGTCCATCTTGGATTGGGAAAAGCTGTTGATGGCCAGGCCCTCTACAATCTTCCAGGTCTTGTCCTGAGGAAATGTTATACTTTCATAAGTTTTATATTTTGGAATGCTTACAAACCTGATTTTACAAATGTCCACTGGTGACAGTGCATCTTTTCTGAAACCTGCTTCACATTTTGAGGACAAACACGCTAAAGTCTATCTAGTTCGCTATTAGTCAAGCTGCTAGAGGAGTGAACCCAAGGTTAGATCATCTCACCTTGATCTGGACAGGGAATGAGTAGATGAGGTCGTCTGGGACTCCATAGGAGTTGCCAGAGGAGTAAACACCCATGGAGATGAAGTCACCCTGAAAAAGAGGAGAAGGAGGTTAAAACTGCATTTCAAATACAATATTGCTTATTCCAGATATGGCACAATGGAAAGAGCAATATCAAAGTAGCATGAAATATCTTAAATCAAGGGTGGGAAAACCTTCAGCTGTTTGATCCAGCTCAAGAGGCAATTCATAAATACAAATACAGCTCAAAACATGCTAAACTGGATGGAGGACAAATGCTCGAGATAATAAAGTTAATGCTCTTTGGTGGAGTTTAGATGCTCAACAAGCATCTTTCACAGACCACATTCTGACAGAGACTGTTATGTAGGAAAGTTTTGTGGTGAGCGAGCTAATGGCTAAGAAGCTGAAGCCTCATTCAGAAGGAGAACTTGTGGAGTGCCTTGTTGTTGCTGTGGAGCTGCAAACACAGCACAGAGTAAAATAGTTCAAAAGTGTCTGTTTGTCTGGAACAATGCAGAGAGATGAAGAGAAACCTGACGTGGAAACTCAATGATAGCAAGTGTCTGTGTGATTTGGCCTTCATGGTGGACATTACCAATAACCTCTCAGAGCTGAAACTTGAGCTCCAGCAGCTTCTAAGCTCTCTACTTTCAAATGTGAATTAATTTGAAGTGACATTACAACTGTGCAACTGGGAAGAGGAAACACTGTGCATCTTCTCTGCAACAACAAAAGCTGCTACAACATCTGAATACGCTGAACTTATTTGCCTCAACATATTTGCTATACTGTTTAAAGTGGAACCAACTGATCTGCCTGATAACCTCCAACATGAAATCTTTGAGGAGGTGCAGCTTGGGGCGGCTCGCCCTGTGGACACCCAGCCCATCCACTCCGCCCAGCCCGGAGACACAGCTGCGATAGCTGAAGAGGTTCATGTGTTCACAGCGGAAACCACAGCTCCACGCTGGCTGTTTGTTTTATAAATCAACCGCAGAAAAAACACAGACACAACCAGAGAGAACAGCCCCTCTGCCTGACTCAAACTGTTGACTCGTGGTCCTTCAGAAATAATGCTTCCTATTACTCTAACACTCTGATTAATAGAAATGTTAAATTCATCAATTCAGTGCGGCATGTTTCATATCACGATTCCGGAGGAGTGACTCGTGTGAGCAGAGTTTCAATGGGAACGCAGCTGTCGTACGAAGCAGGCGTTTCATTTAAACTGGGTTCAAAAAAGCCAGTTTTTATGTGAGAGCATTTCACTTGTTTCAAGCTTCTTGTCTTTAATTACATTAATAAGATATAACTTCTTACTAGGATTCAATTACTGGTTCTGAGTAACAACGCTTGAAGCTAGAATTCTCAGAAACATAAAACTGTTTGATCAACACTGTAAAGCACAAAACTGCAACATTTTTAGTTTGGCCACGCTACTTGTTGTTTACTTTTACTAAAATAACTGTGGATTCTTTGAGGCTAGACATTTCGAATTCTTTTAATAATCTTGATAGGTGAAATTTTGTTTATCTTAAGCAATATTTCCACTATCTTATTGCTTTTTTTCTTCTTTTGGAGAACTGAGTTTTTGCAGTGTATCTCATCATCACCAATGTTAAAATGAGTATTCAATACTACAAAGCACAACATTTGACAGAGCTGTATAGACTTGGCTTCACGTTCTTCCAACACAAAGAACGTCAGAAATAGTAACATGAACTGTTTCTGACTTGTTAGCCACAAACTCTGGGCCATATACATGGAAGTCTGTGTAGATTAATGACTAAAACTCTCTTGGGTGAGCACGAACACAGAAATATGCATGCATATACACACTTTTTGTCAGACTGAAGACCATACCGTCAGTTAGCCAACAGAAGGTGTAGGCACATCCTTAATCAGCTCTTTGTATATGAATACCTCTGTCCACTCAACCAGTCTCTCAATAGCATGAATGACAAAAACGAAGCCAAATGTTCTTAAAAAGACTACCTTGTCAAGATCTCCCAACAGTGCAACAGATGTTAACAATCATTGAAATACACATAAGGTTTGAGAACTATAATTTTAACTGCTAGGTGTGTCGGCTATAAAAACAAGTAGAGGCAAGTTTTGCATATTAGTTCCAGTCTCTTATCTTTCATTGCCATCTCACTATATCACAAAAAAACTGATTATGCAGGAGCAGTCTTTTCTGTTGTTGTTGACAAAATGTGACATTCCCACATCTTAACTGGGGTGTAAATAAATATGTTGTTTACCTCAGGGGTGCCTGACCAGATGTCTCTCATGTGGTCACAGATGGCCTTGGCTGCAGACATGGCGCTGGACAGCTTCCTGGCCTTGATGACTGCAGCGCCTCTCTGCTGCACTGTCTACAACAGAACAACATGGAGCATTACATGAAAGTGCAGTGGTAGTCAATGGGGTGTGAGCAGAGCAACTGAGCATACTGGGTGAGCTTGTGTTATTGAGTTGTGCAGCTAGTTCTTGTTTCGCATGTCAAGGTTTTGGGTTATGGGTTGAGGGCCGAAATGTTTGCAGCAGCACGAATTTTCTCTAAAATATGAACATATTTTCAGAATTTAGTCTAATTTTTTGAGCGACTAATACATTTTTAACTCACAGCGATGAAATCTCCTTTAAGCCAGGCATCATCCTTGACTGCATCAAAGCAGGCGAGCTCGCTACCAGACATGTTGACCAAGCAGTGGTGCACATCTGGGTACTGGGTGGACGAGTGGTTGCCCCAGATGATCACATTCCTCACATGGGTGGCAGGAACGCCACAGCGCATCGCCACCTACATACACACATGAAGGACAGTAAGCAAATTTAGGTTTCGTGATCGGCTCAGACTAAGAACTGACTATATGGCCAACAGTCTTCGAGTCTAAAGAAAAGTGTGACTACAACTGCAAAGAAAAGTCTATGGGGCGCACCTGAGAGCGAGCCCTGTTGTGGTCCAGACGGGTGAGGCAGGAGAAGTTCTCTTTGGGGATGGAGGGAGCAGACTTGGCTGTAACCAGACAGTTTGTGTTGGCAGGGTTTCCCACAACCAGCACCTGAAAACATACACAGACACACTTTAAAATACAACCAGAGGGACTCATTAATAATAGCTTATTAATAGTCACACGTACTCCCATCTGATAGATTTGCTCAGTTTAAAAGCAGCTGTAGGTTTTATATCATATGTGTATCACAGTGGAGTCACTCTGTTAATATCATAAATAGAAAAAAAAATGTGGTTAAGCATGAGAGAATAAACACACTTTTGCACAACATTGCCATGTGTATGAACATGAGGGCTCTGAAGAATGGGAAACAACCCTGCACTACCACAATGGCAACAAATGTTTAACTACTTGGAACATTTTTGCATCCGGGAACTCAATGTAAGCCACTTAGCCAGAGGCAGAACAGTTTCATCTAATATCCTTGAGCAGGTTCAGAAGAAAGGGAGTGGATGCCTCAGGATATTTGCATGTTAGATAAATTCATCCTGTGTTATTACTTTAACGGTCTTCTTGGCGTACTTCTCCAGGGCGGCTCCCTGGCTCTTGAAGATGGACACGTTGGCTTTGAGCAGGTCCCTCCTCTCCATGCCCTCCTTCCTCGGCATGGAGCCCACCAAGATGGCTGCGTCCAGGTCCTTGAAGGCCACTTCCTCCTTGTCAGTGGGGACAATCTCTGTGGATAGATCGCATGAATTCATTAATGGTGCTGGTTGAATTTATATACATATGTGTATTTACTATATACCATAAACAGTGCTTTGCCACACCTCAACAAATTGTTAGGCCACCATTTACCCCTTGAGAGATGATTAGGATGACATTTGTTACACAAGATCTTGGCTTTAAAACTGTCAAGGTTTTGGCTGTAAGTCACTGACTTTTCCCTAAATGAACATGACTTCTGTTCTTAAGTTTTCATTTGTCAGTTGAAAATAAAATAACAAATATATACATTTAACATGGATGATAACATTCTGCCTTCTCCAAGCCATAAAATAAATTTCTGGGTAGATTTGAAAGTGACTGGGACCCAGTAGTGGTGCCTGTCTATTAGGATTCTTCTCTAAGTGGTGAGCTCGAATAAGTGCTGTCTCTTGGCTGTCTGCACTGTAATACAGAAACATTTTCTTCCATGGTATTCCAGATAAAGGTTAATTAAACAATAAGTACAATGAGTACATAAGTACAATACTTGCCTGTCCACATGGTCTATGTGACATTTCATCATTATGATTCCCATTTTAAATAGTTTGAAACCAAACTTTGTGAAAAGCTTTACTTCCTTTATAAATCCTACATGCATACAGTTCTGAGAAATGTATTAGGGGCATATCCCATGTGCTATCCGTATTGTACTGTATGGCTAGGCCCATCTCAATGCATGAAGCGTTGTCTTTGCAGCCCAGTTGTTAATACAGGGGCCTCTCACAGCCCCTGTCCAAACAAAGCAAAGGACAGCACCAATTCAAAGGAAAAATTCCAGGTCACAATGGAGATGGCACATAATGGCGCCTCACGACTGACGTCATGACAGCAGTTACAGGAAGCCAGTGCCGATATTTATCAAGCGTCTCAGAGAAGGGAATGACAAGGGCCGCAAAGTCCTGTCTTAAAATTCTTACAGTGAATGTGTTTGGTCTGGGGATGCAGCAACTCTTTGTTCATGCAATACTGTGCACATGCAAGAATTGAAAATAAATATTGTTATTCATGTAAAATCGTTAATGTTTTAGCTAAATGGAGTACAGTAGTAAAAAAAGACCCACAGAATTGATTTTGAGATGCTTAATAAATACAGCCGCTGGCTCCTTCTATTCAAAGTGTGTTTGCTCAGTAGTAATGAGGAGTAAAGATGAGAGAGCAGAAGTTGTAGCCATTCATAAATGTCAAGCTCTTTAAATAAAACTACTTCTTAACCCCAGTATCTCCCTGTAACTACAGTTGCCCCAATGATATTTAGAGGCTCCAGAAAGCTGAAAACTATGCAGAAACCTTGATGATACGTGACACATGCCCGCATGATGTAGGAACATGCTTATAACAGAGGCAAGAGCTTTAGTTACTGGAAGTGGGATAACGCATATTACTATTATTATTATGAATCATACTAAGAGTGTTATATTATTATCAATATGAAAAGATGTGCACAAAAGTGACAATATCAAAAGAACGACAATCATCTACAATACATTAATGACCTGTTTTAAATAAAGAAGACATCTCTGTCTCAGACCAAACCAAACATTTTGAAATTCATAAATACAATTTAACTCCAAATAGCTTCTACAAAAACAGCAAAAAGTACACAAAGTAAAATCCACAGTCTACATGTTTATGTAATGCTGATATTTGATGCAATAACAATAACAAACTGTCATGTTATTTTATAGTATAAATGATTTGTCCCACCCTTAAACATTTACCTCTCAGAAGTGGGAGAGCACAGTCCTGCAGCTCCATGACAACACCCTCCAGGACTGGCAACATGGGCGCAATGTCCAGAAGGAGCAAAATGAGTGGCTGATCGCAGGAGGAGGGAAGGAAACAGGCAGTGAAATGAGTAAAAACACGCTGAACTGAATATAAATGCATTTAAATCATAATTCCCATGTATAATGACATGACAGTGAGGGACTTAGTTGTCTCTGGAACAGAGTGTGAAGGCCTAAGCCATGTCCCTCATTATGGCCTATGCCAAGTGGATCAAGCGGTTTTAAAGTTGGCCTAAGACTCTTGGCACAAGATCCATTTCACTGACTTCAAGGACAATCCTGGCTCGTCCCAGGGCACATGCACGAGCAAGTGCAATCTGATCAATTCCTGCAGGGACAACATCTGTTCAATGTCACCCAAGATAGGACCTGGACAACTTGTGATATTCACAGCTGCTTACTGGGGGTTGTCGGTATCCTGTATGTATCTTGTGGCGCTGCCCTTACACAGCTTAATGAGATAAGGGAATTGAGTGTGTTATGTGACCAAGACAAAGCCCTTTCTTACCTGATCTTTGCCAAAGACATCTCCCTTGGCAATGCTGAACAACAGGGAATAGGCAATCTGCCCAGCAGCGCCGGTCACCAGAACTCTAATAGGCTCAGACTGCAAGATTGAAGGGAAAGAACACTGCTCTCAGTACTTTCAACACTGATTTTACTAAGAGGACAGGTATGAAAACTTTAGTTTAATTGTCCAGCGCACGTGGGCTGGGTGTCTATTTTTGTCGACATGATTTTCTAAAGCAGGGGGTCAGTTCAAAAATAGACAGTGCCTTCTAGTTGCATAACAAAACCAGGATATACTTAGGTTATCAAGTCCATCGCCATCTTTACCATCCAGCATTAATTAAATGCCCAAAGTTGGCAAACTAGCTGAGCAACAAACTACAAAAGGCGTTGACTAATTAATATGACTAATTAATATGAATATGGGTACTGAGGGGTTGGTTACCCGAGGTCACCGAGAGCCATATGCTGTACATGCATCGTTAAAATCAATATGTACAGACGAACTTTATGAATTAACAAAACTCCGTGATATATTTACTAGATCAACTGAAATAACTGCTGGTTTATCTACGTTACACTGCACCACTAAAAAAAAAAACCAAAACGATATTATTGCTGGTTATACTCACCATATTCACACGACAGCTTTGACAGTCACTCTCCCACTTCTCGCTCAAGCCGGAGGTCACGCCTATTTAAGTCCTCAGTGGATCACGACACTTGTAAACGTCTGACGACAGATTGAAGATCTTGGTAGTTGTAGTTGTTGACAGGTAGTGTAGTCCTTTATCATAACGAACACATTATTCTCAACAAGTTAGACCGCAGACAGCTGAAGAAAATATCGCTATCGGTAATATCACCATTTTCTAAGCTGTTAAAGCAGGTTTCTACAGGATATCGCTATTTAAAATACTACGTGGTGCGCAGGCTGCTACAGGATCGCTAATGTGCTAGCTGGTTAGCATATCCTTTAAAGTGGCGCTTGTCGTTGCTTAGCGACCTGTACCCAGCGACAGCAAAGAGCTAGCTAGCATCGAGAGTACAGTACAATTACTTTAGCTTAGCTGCTCATGAGGAAAGTAGACAAAAGTCCAACGTGTATGATGAGTTGGCCCGAACAGCGACTGGCTTTATCCATATGAAATTAAACTGGTTTGATATAACCTTTTTTCAGTGCAAACGAGGTTGTAACTGTAAGTTTGGATAATGCTAAGTACCCGGTGTGGCGTTCACATGTCATCCTCATCAAACAAACATTGCTAACGTTAGCTAACTGACGTTACAGCATTAAATACTTGTAGTGAAAGGCATGTTTTTATGTTTTGCAACGTTTGTTACCGTTAATGTTAAGTTCAGTCGCGTTAAGTTCACTGAAGCTGAGCAGCCCAGGAGAGAGCTCGAAAACTTTTTCAGTTGTCGCCACTGTCATAATCAAGGTAGGTTGATAATACTGACGGTCACCTGTCTCTTCTCTTTCTCCTCTCCCTCTTTGTGTGTGTTTGTGAGAATGCTACATTGCGTGGTGTTTAGCACGCATACGGGAGCCCTTTGTGATTTAATTTAAATGCTTATTGTTTAAAAATGCCAACATATGTCATAGGCATTGGGTCTTCAGTAAATCCATAGCATAAAGAATGACTTAATGCTGCAATTTATAATAAACTTACAAAGTGGAGGATTTCCAGCAGACACGTAATTGATCTACTGTATGCAACACAAAATGTGTTTGGACGTTCCTGTTGTTTTCACAGCTGTCTCCTCATCTTTGGTTCTTCAGTAAAGTGTTTCTGTCTATTGTCTTGTTTTGAGTTGGGAGGACCCCTACAGAGGCCCAGTGTTAAGTGAGCGTGGTTATCAATATTTCATTACTTCATTACAGGCTCATTACATGACCTGAGCAAAAAGCAGAGGAGATGGTGTTACACCTGGCTGGCGTCAGCAGTCTCACTGTAAGCCAGCTTGGCTGGCTGTTAGCTGGGTTAGAACACTGTGCCAAATGTTATTATAGGTGAAACTCACTACTCTTAAGTGTTGGTGGTTGTGGCATGAATATCATTTTCTATTTTGGTTTCATTTTTGACTTGTATTGCTTTTTGGTTTGGAAACATTTGGGGTTATTTATGAACAGCATGCAGTCAGATTGACAAATGACAAAATTATAATTGCAGTTGGAGTAAGACTGTATTTAGATGAGCGATATGTTGAACTACATAACAGTAAATGATCACTCTCATGTGAGGACAGATGTAAGTATTTGGTTGAACTGTGTTGTAGTTAAATTTTTGTTTGGCTTTCTGGTGCAGTGAAATGAATAGTAAAAAGCAAGCCAGTGTGCTTAAGTAAGTTTGTGGGGATGCGCTTACGTTGTTGAAAAATGACAAAAAAGTGAAATCATTTAAAGTAGAACTAAAGCAAAGTGCAACCGGAAAGGGTTAACACTGTGCATCCTCCTACTCTGCAAGAGCAAATACCTGCTGTTGAGTGTGTAAAACCCCTTCAGGTATTTGGTGAGGCCTTTAATGAACTGAGAAGTAAGTAAAATAATTTCCCTGAACGTGTTTGCTACGCTGTTTATTTTGGAACAATATCATATACCAGACAACTGCCAACAGGAAATGATTGAACTGCAAAGCAACACGCTACTAGCAGTTCTTTTTAAAACTGACTCTTGTAGGAGACTTGTTTCCACCCAAAAACTGACTGACCCAAACTTGGAAAACCAACTGCGAGTAGCATCATCATCATCGCTACCATCTGACATCAGTTGCCTCGCCAAAGAGCAGCAGTTCCACGCAGCTGGTCGAACAGTGTGTGACACCCCCTCCCTCCACACCTTGTGAGTTGTGGGGTGTGGTGTCAAACAACTTCTTAACTTTTCTTAACATTTCTGGCACAAATAGTCACACCTAATACATTATGATGCTGTCACTTTGTAGTCCAAATAAAACAACATTTTGCGCACTTACATCCTTAATGTCATCAGTTTCCTCTTTCTTGTACAGGCGGGCATTATTTAAAAGTGAACCAGTGGGGTAAGAGTTGCGTACAAAAAGACGAGGATTTACTGTATTTGCTACAAGGAATGGATGGGTGAGATTCAAATGATATTTGACATTTTGTCCAGTGGACAACAGCGGAGCCTGTGATGTCATGACTCACACAATGGAGCATAGGGACCAGTGGTCAATAAGTGGCAAGGCTGCTATTCTGGCTGGCACAAATAAGCTTCATCCTGTACATCCAAATGTGACTCTTACTAGCATTGTCTGTTGTTATGACGGAGTGTTAAATAAGGTTATGTATGAGGTCGGCCTTGTACGTACATGCTTTTGTGTATCTGTCTGTGCTAAACTGAATAGCAAATAGATATATACTAATAGTGTTTAAACACACTTACTGAAAATACACTGTGGAGGTTCCCCACCCTTGCTAAGGATTCATTTCACTACACCAGAAAAGTCAATCAAAAACTGAACTGCAACTCAGTTCAACCAAATACTTATATCTGACCCAATATGAAAGGTATTTTTTCTTTTTTATACTATAAACGTTATAGCATGCTGTTTGATTGAAAATAGTTATGAGTTTATGTTTTTAAGCCTTATAAGATAATTAGTCAAATTTAGTTTTCAATGGCAGTGCTGCAACAGTTGCATTGTTGTGCTGTAGTGCTTGCCTTGTCAGGTTCAGATCAGTTATTTGCCAATCTCAGTCTCCGCCATGTGGAAGGTAACATTCTCATGTAATAATAACATTTTCCATTTTGTCCAACATCCCACTGTTCTTTGACAAACTAAATGAATCCAAACCACCACCAATTCTCCATCCAAAGCACAAAACTGTCCTTGCTTTTCGTGTCTCCACCTGCCAGTGACAGGGGCTGACACGGACACTTCCCTACTCAAAAGGCTGTGTGTGAAAGCCTGATTCAGAGCTGTTTGAAGCAGCTGCCATGGTCTGGCAGTGTTCCTCTCAGCTCCAGTTACATTTTTACGCCTCTGTGTGGTTTCTGCTTGTGTCTATCATGGGTGTGAATATGGGACAAACAGTTGCTCACAGCTGTGTGTTGGCTGGCATATTGCTGTATAATCACTCTGTGGGTTTTTTACATCAATCAGAAGGGCCTTGAAAAATGTTGTGGTCTACTTCTTGTCATGATCTAGTTTTCTGTTAAACTCAGCTGCTTTTTCCAGAGTGAGTGAAACATAGTGGGGCATTTAGAGGAAGTTGGTGGAAACACAATCTGTTGGATGTGTACATACTCAGCTCTATTGTAACACGTTTGCCAATACAAATTTAGAGGGTGATACTATGTCAGTATTGTGTTAACACAAGAATTGGCACGTAATATTGAAATAACTTATTTTAAATGGGGATCCATAATATGCAACTAACTAAGATCATCTACAGGAATAGTTTTGACTGAATAAAATGATTGATTGTAAGAGTCAGAAAAAAATTAATTATTCAGCCCATATTGATTGCTTTATGTATTTCAATGCCATTTTGTATTTTAATTTGAAGTTTAAGGCTATGGAAAGTTTTGGATTTAGATACTGGAATTAAATTGCAAACTAAGTGTGGGAACCCCTTAAAAGCTCGGTTCAGAGGAGTAAGAGTTTCCTGTCACAGAACATACAACGATGCCACCTGTCGGCAGTGAGATATCTGGAATAAAAATATCTACGAGTGACGGGAAGATTAAAAGTACACCGTGGTTAATCTTTTCTTTAAGTCATTTGATTGCATCATGTTTTATTCTGTTTACCTTCTTATGATGTGCAGGACTAGTTCAGGATTGGTCACTCTTAGTACTTCTCTTTATAGCTGCCATGACATTAGAAGACAGACAACTACTGTGTAACTGTGTGACACTGTGTAAAATGTAAATATAAACAAAATACAGTCATTTGCAAATGCACTGTGTTTCTAGTGGTAATATCCTTTATACAATCATGTGTTCACAAAGTGGTGAACCTCGCTCCATCCTCGCTTGTGAACAACTGAGCCTTTCCAGGATGCCCCTTTTATACCCAATCATGATACTATCACCTGTTACCAATCAACCTGTTTACCTGTGGAATGATCCAAACAGGTGTTTTTGGAGCATTCTACAGCTTTCGTTGCTCCTCTCCCAACTTGTGTTGCTGGCATCAAATTCAGAATAAGCATATATATCAATGAAGCTGATGAGGTTAAACATTTAATGTATTGTCTTGTACTGTTTTTAACTGAGTATATGTCGTAAAGGATTAGCAAATCACCACATTCTGTGTTTTTATGTTTTACAGAGTGTTCCAACTTTTTTGAAATCAGGGTCAGTTTTGAGATCAGTTTTACTCTACTTTATGAATGCAGAGGCTGTGCTTTTGGTTGTTGCAGACAACTTTAAAACAGCCCCACCTTTGTGTTTTCAGTATTTACCGAGCTTGTAACAAGCTTGTTTTACGTCACTCAAAAAGCATAGAAGTCCACTGCAAATAGATCGCACAGAGGTCAGCCTCCTCCTGCTCATTTTAGATTTTGTCAGCTGATCAGCTGATTTTGGGCAGTACTTCCTTTGTCAGAATATTGCTTGTCTGTGAATTATTCATTAGCCTATCAGTGTACTTTGTGTCAGGTGCTGCCATGAATGTACATTTAAATCAAAATCACCTGAAATTCCCTAAAGGCTTGTGACAGTTATGATTTTACACAAGCACACATTTGAAAGAGTCTGTTGTTGCTGTAACTGTTGTTTGACAAGTTAAACACCAGTGTTTATTTTCTTCTCTGGCAGTCTCCAAAGTCAGGTTGACATGAGGGGATTAGGCATACTTTGTCTTTGTAAAAAGGAAATCAGAATGAAACCAAAAACAGCAGCGGCACACATGATAATATCTGGTGCCAGTTTGCCATGCCGGCCTGATCCCCTGTGTGTGTGCTGTGAAAACAATCAGCATTGTGGGTATTTTATCCCACCCACTAGACGAAACCTGGAGCCCCACAGACGCGAGGGGAGTGGGCAAAGTTCACACATGCACAAATCCTAAGCTACACAGACACACATACACATGCATACACTTATACACATGTGAGTGAGCATGCTCTAAGCTCAGCAATGCCTGGATTTTACGCATACATGTGCACACATACAGAATACGCTGTCATGCTCTGAGCTGTGAAAATCTTGATAAGTCCATGAACAGCAGCATGCCTCTCTCTTTACAGTGTCTGTCTCCTCTGCTGACCCCTCTCTCTGTCCTTTGTCCTCTCCATCTCCTCCTCCTCTTTTGTTCCCTCATCATTTCACCTCCCTCGTCTCCACCCTTTCTGTCCTCTCCTACTTTATCTCCTCCTATAGTGCTCCTCCACTCGTCCCTGCAGAGTGCACCTGAGTGACCCTGTCACATTGGCAGCTGGGAGGCAGATAGCCAGCACACCCACCGGCCTCAATATCACCCTCTTATCTGCCTTGCTAGACCAAATAGCCCTCACAGTGTACCAGCAGACACGGTGAGATAGCAGGTTGCAATCACACGAGCGCACCTACGAAAATACATAAACAACACACAAACACAGCAGATAATTACATCATCGTCACAGTTATCTCCCGTCATATTCAACTTCTGTATCCCTGTGCCATCTCCCTGTTTACTTTATGGCATATCTGTGTCATGTTCCTGCCTAAGATTAGTTGATGAAGCTTTAGATCAGATGGAGCCAGTGATTTTTGTACCCTTTTTTTTTCCAACACTGTAATGCAGACAGTAGCTGAGTTTAAAATGTGGCCCTGTACTGTCATTCATTATTTGCAGTAACCACAATAATACACTAGGTGTCAGTGTAAGGCTGTAGTTAACCATGGTCCTTCTTGGATGTCACTTTACATAGCAGTTGGAACTTGGTGTTGATGGATTTTGTAGTGAAGACTCTCCAAAAACACTTGTTGCTGCAGCAGCAGTCTTCCCTGTAACAACTGGGCTTATGACTGGAAGGTTGTCACTTCATATTCTCACACTAAAATTAGGTAACCATGTGAAACAGAGTGATTTTGTCACCCTTTTGCTTTGTTAACATAGTGCACCTTTTCCTCAGATGATAACAGCTTAAATCTCTGTTAATCTGCTTGCTCAACGTATATTTATATAGCACTTTTAAAAACAGAAGTTTCAAAGTGCTCTACTGGAAGAAAATGGAAAAAGAGGAGATGGAAGAGACACAGAAGACAATATATAAAACAAGAAAATATAGGTCCAACACTGGAGTGTGTTTATACTCTTGGCACATGTAAAGCTTTGTCTCTCCCTTTTTGAAGGTATTTATGCTGCCTAACATGACTGTCCAGCTTGGGAAATAGTTGGCTGCAAAAATGTTCTTCTGGCTTTCAAGACGTTCATCTATCTTTGAACCCATTATTAACGCAGCTTTGGTGAGAATTTGTGTGCTATTGCTCATTGCGCTCAAAAAAGCCTAATCTATTTGGAAGAGTCATGTCATGTGGAAACAGGCTTCTCACAAAATTTGTATTCACAGCAAACGTACTGTATGTGTAAATCAAACTCTTACCCAGACTGTTGAATGATGTGAAGTAGGTCACACTCATTGCTGTTTAATTCCTGCATGAGGAAATTTGCATCTAATCATTCAGCATACTGCAAATGACATAGCCTTTAATAATTCTCATTGTCTGTTGTCTTTACACAGAGCAGAGCACATCTTCCAAGTAACCCTTTGAGCTATCATGAATTGTTTGAGTCCAGAAATAGCCTGCAGATCCATTTGAGCTGTTGTTATTATGTGGCTTTGGCACTTTTAGGACAAGGCCTGGAGGGGTACGAATGTTTCCAGTCTGCCTTGATGTACCTACTACCTCTCTGGGTTTCTCTCGCGCTGATTGTCTGTGATTGAAACCTGAGAAGGGCTTTGTTTCTAGCCAAGTATTGGCTTGCTGTGGGGAAATCAAGACAACCAAGCTCAATCAGAAAGAACACAAACCTCTGCAAACCCACCAACTAACTTCCTGGCACTGATGCAGAACTATTCAATTAAATCTCATAATATACACACACCGAGCCGTCCTCAGAGGTATGTTTCCTCCCCTGAACGAGCCTCAACCACACTCTGCCACTCTCTGTCTCCCCCTCTCTCCCCAAGGTGTTTGCATAGTGAAATGGTCCGTGAAATGGGTTTGATGGAATCAAACTCCATATTAAGACAAATACATATTTCATAGCAGTTGATGGACTGATTGATGAGGCTGTGTCTTCATTTCCTCGTTGCGTTGCCGCCAAGGAAGATCGTTATCAGGAACAGTAATATGAAGGATCATGGCTCGGCTTGTTTCAGAGAGGAGGTGTTCACTTGTCGTGTTATGACTTTGAATGTTTCGTGGTGTGAGTACCTGAGTGTCTTTATGTGGAGAGAAGAGTGTTTTTGCGTGTGAGAAAGTGTTTCTGTGCTCCTACAGCATGTCCTCTTGATAGTGGCCACAAGGGGTCACCAAACTGCCACATGTTGATGTTCTGCATTTGTCCTGACTGAAAGCTCACTCTCCGTTCACTCTGCTGTTGACAGCAACAAACACACTTTTTAAAAACTCACTGAAGGATGACCAAAAATGCGGCAGCAACAGTGTCCTGGATCCACAGCCAGCTGATGTGGCAGCAAACTCGCATCAGAGAGGGTGGAAGGTGGTTCACGTTTTTATCAATGCAACTGTTGTTTTTGCACAACAAGGCTGGCTGACAAACCCTCCCTGACCCACCCCACCTAGCCCACACGCACCACCTTTCATTAACCTCAAAACCCAAATCCATCCAACTGGACCGGTGACGGAAAGTCGCTGCCGATGCTGGCGGTCACACCCTTCTGCACAGCCATAATGGGCCATGGCACAATTGGGGGCCACGTAACCGACAACATTCTCGGGTCCGTCCAAGAGGCCGGTTGCCTGCAGGTTACCAGCAACACGGCTTGTCCCTGTTTGTCTGCACTCACTAAAAGGAAAGAATGTTTTCCCCCACAACATGGCTGTGTGGGGATTAAAACCCATTCTGAGTGGCCCCGGGTCGTGCAGCAGATGTTAACCAGGATAGTGCTCGTTGCCGTGCCGACAGTGAGCCGGCGGGATCGGCCCGCCCAGCCTACGTTAAGCCTATGTACATGTATGGGGGACGGGGGGGGGGGTTCGAACCAGTAAAGGGCCTGCCACACATTACAAAGAATGGCAGTGGGAAATTTGTCACAGTGGTCACACACAAATTCATCAGTACTGTCTCTGATTGTCATCACATGCATGTGGAATGTAGTACGTGGAAAGCTGGGTGGCCTGATGCTGGTTTGTGTTTGAATACTTGTTTGTCACAGAGATTTTGTCAGGACGTATGTGAGAGTTGTTTAGGGCCAGACCCCTCAATATCTGCTTGGTGGGTGGACATTATTAGGTCTAAGTTTTACAACAGCAGCACATGTAGGGTTTTAAACCAACAGTTGCACATCATCTGTCAAAATCACTTCCCCTTCGTGAGCAATGATTTTTACTCTCCCCGATGATGTTTTAATGTGATGTGTTGTTTGAGCTGCTAAGCTCTCAAGTGCTTGTCACACAGAGCCTCTAATGAAGGTTACTAAATGCACATAACATTATGGATAAAAGAAAATAATGGGACATAGTCAATATGGCACAAGTCTTTGGGGATGATTATGTTGCTTTTAAAGTACAGATTTCACTTTTAATGTGTACAAAGTGAAATGGGCAGCATTATAAGAAACAGCAGTAATCTGACAGAGACACAGCAGCTGGACAGCAGCCAGTAGTAACAATATATTCTTTACAGCCCTGACACGAATGTCATATGATTGACATTTTTTTTGGTACAGGTGCACAATGATTGGTGAAAAAGCCTAAATACAAGAAAGAAGGATACATAGTTTGGATAAAATCTTTAACAGGTCAATTATAAATTGTAATTTATAGCCCCTGTGTTTTTTTTTTTTTTTTTTTTTTTTTTCGGATTTCCTACAGTCAACTGTAACCACTTGCCGAAAGCAGTGTTTGAATTGTAGGCCTGCGGTGAGGTTGTGTGATTGTTTGATGTGAAATACGAGCCTGTTCTCTTTGCATCAGACAGGTCTAACTGCAGGGTGAATGTGTTTAACATGGGGCCCAATGCAGGGCCCTGCGGTACTCGTAACCATCAGGTTCAGTGGAAAGAGGATACAGAGTCTGACAAGACATGACTTGACCCAGCTGTAGAGGCAGAGCCCTGCTATTGTTCTGAATAAACAGCAGAAATCAGTGTTGTAGAATTTTCCCTTCTTCTCTGTGTATGTGTGTGTTGCTGTGTGTGTGTGTGTTGGTGTGCACGTCATGCGGTTCGACTTGCACAATGACAATACCCTCTAAGGACGAGTATTGGGTCGGAATTGGGCTGTTTTCACTCACGGCTGGGTGTTTGGGCTCTTTAACAGATGAGAATAGTCAGATGTGTATGAACATGCACGTGCCTGTGCACAATTGTCTCATTTCGTGCTTCCATTCTCCTGATTTCAAACCTCAGCAGCAGCTTGACTGACCCCTTACTGCGGGTGACAAACAACCAGACTCCACCGTGATAGGAAAAACTTTTTCCCAATGTGTCTCTTGCTATGTAGAAGTACAAATACCAGATTTTATTAAGACAGCTCTGTATACCACGAGTTAGCAACCTTCAATGATTTCTTTTTACAATGCGTGTACTGTGGATTTGGCATTTGGTTCTGTATCCAAGGTATGCCTTTGAGAAAGACATACAACCCTTGCTTGGTCTTTTATTGTGACTCTTAAAGTGATTTGTTGTCACTTACCAAGTAAAATACCAAACATTTGCAGAACTTGCCAAATGTGTTTGTTTGCTTGCTTTGTCGACAATTGGTCAAAAACATGAAGCAATTTTAAGACATTTGTTTCAGGTAATTTAAGATGAGGATTGGGTTAAGACAGTGATGAAAATGGCTGTTAGCAGCTGTTATAGAATTTGATCAAATCTTTGGATTAAAGTCATTGCGATCCCCAAATAGTAAACAATATAAGGTTGAAAACCGGTTTGCCCAGACTAAAGATCATACTACAGTGATGAAGTGTGATGGACAACTGCCAGGTAAAGGAAAGAAGACCTGGGAGTAGACGCTAGACAGGATTTTATTCCTACTGGAGATATGACACAAGCATCCATCTCTGAGGTCACGGCAAAGAGAACAAACTTCTTGGTCCGAGTGCCATCGACGTCCTACCACTCTGTGCCATGTCAACCTGTCAGAGAGAGAGAGGCAGAGGGAGGCACTGCCTGCTGAGAGGTGTCCAAGGTGTCATGGCCTCGTCTGGGAGGTGACAGACAGCATGTGTGTGAGTTTGTGACGGGGAAATAAGACCGCTGAGAAGTCTAGGGGACGTTTGTCTTGACCTTTCGTGTTGTCAGGGTCCATCTCACTCTGTGCATCTGACAACAACTTTAAAGGACCTCGTCTTCCTGAGCCCTTGACAGGTGTGTGTGTTTGTGTGCGTGTGTACCTGAAAGTGCATACATGGTTGTGGAAACCATTTGTGCAAAGCTTTGACTAAGCTGTATGTGTGTACACGTGCAAAAATAGAGCTACAGGACATTATTGTCCTAAAATGAACACTTTTTGTGCACCAGCTGCATTCTTTTAGAGGCGCCATAAACGTAAAAAATAGTTTCTTGTAAGCATAATTGTACCAATTTATTCTAAAGTAAAGGTACAGTTGTTTAAAGGCACTGATTGAGGTGCCTGATTGATGCAGTTGAAAAAGCAGTCCTCCACTAATGCAAAGAAAATTGTTTGATTCTTGGCCGAGAATGTGTTTGCATGTTTTCCCCGTGTTTGCGTGGGTTACATGCTCCAGTTTCTCTTGCCGTAAAAACAATGTATGTTAATGGTCAATCCTACTGTCTGTGCCCTATACCAAGTTACTGGCTTAAAACTGGACTTGGTCATAATACTTAGGATGGGTTAAAAGTAGAGACTGAATTGGATCAATAAAGGACATGCCTTAACCAGGCCTTTAAAAAACACAATAACAGAAGACAGAACAACATTTTTTAAAGATTTAATTTCAGTTCTAACAAATGGACTTGGGCCTAACAGTCCCAGACAAGTTGAGGAAATAAGACAGCACTCAGAGATGGACTAACACTGTTGTTCATTTGAGTTTGAGCATAAAATTGTTCTTTTGAAGGTACAAATATTTGGGATTGCACTTATAGAAATGAAGATATTAAGATATGAAGAAACAGATGAAAGAGCAATAAATACCTGTAGAATTTAAATGAGCTCTGTATGTGCATATACTGTATGAATGTACTGTGTGTGTATTGAGTAAGTGTTTGCATCTGGACTTTTTTTTGTTTTATGCATGTGTCTGCACACAAGTAGACATATTTCATCATTTGTGTTCGTCTGTGAGTCGGTGTGTGTTTACTGGTTGTACGCATGTTTGTGGTCAGGAGGTGAGGGGCGAACAACAGGGCACCAAACAGCTTTAAAAGAAGAAAATCCAACAACATAAACAAAACCACGGTCAGTGTGACACGTGTCACCTTCGCTGTGACAGGGGACAGACACCGGAGAGGCACATAGTCCCTGAGAATCTCTTTGAAGTCAGCTAGCAATTGTGCCGCTGGTTTGGACGTATTGTCTTTCCTGCCCTTGGGCGTTGCCGTAGGGCAGATGCACTCGGCTTTTAGTGAAACACTTGCCAGGATTAGGCCTATTAGCTGAACAGGAGTGAAAGACAACCAGAGCGGAATCCGGTCTGAATGTGGAAATTTTGGATTGTTAAAACATTTAGTAGGTATGATTAAGCCAGGGGTCTGCTTCTCTCTTGCTGTTTGTGCAATGAGGTCTTGATTAGCCACAAAATTTGTTGGACAAGACATTCGCCACCAGACATCTCTTTTTCTGCACTTTTCTCTGTCTCAGTCAAATGGTGCTGTGTTTGTGTTTCTGCTCCAGGCACTGGGTAAATACCAGGAGTAGGTTGCCCCCCCATTTCCCACCTTCCTCCCTCCATTACCTCCACTAATGACGTTTACACATCTGCTTAGAAGAGCTTCCACTCATCCCTCTGTCACCCTGTGTCCGTCTCTCTCTCCCTCCCTTTGTTGTACATGTACACACAAGCACATGGACACACTGAGGCTGCAAGATTATGTTTGAGAATTACATTCTCGATTATTTGGCTACTATATTTATATCCTAATTTCAACCTAACTAGTCCAACTCAGAAGGACATAATAATAACACAACTCCCTCTCATGTAGATCAACAAAAATCACAGAGTTCTGAGGAAAAAACAAACATAAGGGGACAGATGTGTATGTGAGGGAGTTTCAGGGCCTCCTAAGAAGGTTAATTGGTCCTTAGGTGGCAAAAGAATATGACCATATCTTTGAGTTTTGGACTGAAAGTCAGATAAACATCAAGATGCAACCTTGGGCTATAATGTGCATTCTTCTTCTTTTCTTACACTTTATCAACAAAACAATCAATTAATTTAGAAAATAATCTGCAGATTAATGAGTAACTAAAGTGATAATCAGGTGCAGCCCTACAGACTTGTTTGTCCTAGAAAGGTAGATTCTGTGAATAGCTATATACTGTATGATCCTCGTTTCCACCTTTTATTTGTTCAGTGTTATTATTTTACCTTTCTTCCTATTTGTTCTTGACATTTTTCTCGACACCTGAACTTTTCAACTCTTCACCTTCACATGCCCTCAAACCTGCAATTGTACTTCAAGTGACATACACACATATACATCTACATACACCAGTACACACATGCGCTCACATATTCTGAGACGCACACATATCCCACTTGATAGAGAGACTTGCCCAGCGGTCATGTCACTGCAGCTTCATTTTCCTGCTGATTGACTCGTCCTGTAAAACGCTCAGACACGCACACATGTGCACATGCATACATCGTGACTGTACCTGTCACCTCTCTTGAATAGTATTACCTTTACCTCATTTTGTTCTGCCTGTCCATCACCTCTATTCTTCTTCTGCCGACAGCTGAATGGGCTCCTGTGGGACTTTGTTAAGTGTGTGTGTGTGAAAGGTTTTCAGCCTGCTGCCTGGCGCCACTTTGCCCACCCTCCACTCTCCTGCACCAGACCCTCTGTCTTGTAATGGGACAGTTGAGAAGATGCGCTGTACTTGTGTGTGTACTTGTGTGTGTGTGTGTGTGTGCGCGCGCGTGCGCACTGCCGCCAGGCCTCGCAGCACTTTCACTCAGAAGAAAATAGTTTTCAGTTCGTCCCCTCTTTTTCTCTTCTCAGCGGGTCAAGTTCTGTAACGCCTTAGGTCCTCACCAAAACCAGTGAAGTAGAGTGACTGAGGGAGAGAGGATGGAGAGAATAGAGCTTGACTAGTTCACCTAAGCCCCACTAGTGACCCCTAGATGCTACAATTTTCATTACATTCCACAATATACAAAACAACATAGTAGGTCTGGTGTAGTGCCCATTGATAGCTGTTTTTCCTGGTTAAAGAAGCAGTTGATGAATCGGAGCTCAGCAGTCAGGATTAAGAATGGGAACGTCATCTTTTTACGTAGCTACCTAGCTACATTCATGAAAAACAGGGCCAGGAAATGACTTAATAGATGACATGATGATATTTCTTTGATCAGTGTCAAAAACAGATTCATGTCACCTCTACCGCAACTTCTGTATCAATGGCCATATCACCAGTAGCTGTTGAGTTGTCTTTTTCTGGAGCTACTAACTGATTAACTGCCTTTTATGGAAAATTTCATCCATATTCTTCAATTTCCTTATCTTACACCAGAGGTGTGCATGGGTGGTGGGTGGATATTGCTGATCTGAACACAATGGAAGTTAGTTATTGTCGTTATTATCACTGATTTGGCCAGCTTAGCGACATGATTAACAGTTGCAGCAGCAGTGGCTATGACAAAGCTCATGGAAGCAGTTCAGGTACTATAAAGCCATTTAACATCCAATTGCAGCAATTTTGCTCAGTCAAATCTAAGCACACAGGCATGATAAACACACTGTATTTTTAGATTTATTAGCAATGTTTCCATCAATGTATTTTTATTTGAATTTTAAAGTATCAGTATCAGAAACTTTTGATGGAAATAAGAATATTCATGAAACTTCCTCAATTAAAAAAAAACATGTTTATATGGTTGCTTGAGGTGTTTTTTGCCTTTTTCAAAAAAGAGTTAATGCACTTAATGGAAAATGGAAACATCTTTTCTTATTAAGTTCTGATATAGCGATCATATAACTCACACTCATGAGCTGTTTCTGCTCTGAGAGGAGGAGAAGAAGGATTCGAAAATTCATTTCACATTCCCTTGAAAGTTAGATTGAAATTTTGCTGTTGCAACTCAGGCTTTTCAAGGATATCATTATCTGCGAGACATTGTTGATAGTTGTTCGAAAGTCCACTAAGAAAGCTTAGAAAGTCCTTCTAACTTCAGAACTTGAAGAGTAATCATCATATTTTTAAATTGTCTTCAGCAGTAATGTAGTCCAGTAATACATACCTGGTTGTATTGCAAACAAGAACTGCTAATAGCTAATTCTGCAAACCTTTAATGGTGTCCGTTTGGAAATGGAAACAAATAAAGAAAAAAAAAGCATTGGTCAACTTGTAGGCCACAGCATAGCTCACTGAATCCATAGCAACATTATACTTCTGTTTACATCCTCAAAGCATCATGGGAAGTGAATGACAAAATCTGTTAATGTTGAACTATAAATGTTGACATCAGTGGGGTTGCTTGCATGACACTTATTACAGTAGGTTTGCATTGTATTAGTATGTTATTGTTTTGTGGTTTTATTGCACAAGTCTCCTCTCCACTGCATAGACAACCTCTTATCTGTTGTCTCAGTGGTCAGAGCCCTCCCATGATGTGTATTAGACTCCTTTCAGGGCTTGGATTCTTTGTTTTATCCAGTTTTTAACCTCTCATGATCTCAGTTTCTTTGGAGGCATGTTTTCAGATTGTGTCCACCTTCCTTTGCTCTGATATGAGACTGGAAGCTTGAGGAGTTCTCCCTCAAGAATATACTGGAGATAAGGGCTTGTGGGAGTCTGTGTATGGCTTCATATGTATGTAAATGTGTGCATGTGTACATTTCCTCAGGTATCACAAGGTTAAAAGATAGGAGAGTATGCATCATACTGTATATGCCTTTCCATGCATACGTATGTGCTTGTGTTCCGTATGAGTTCACATATCAGAAGTCTGAGAGATTGGAGTGTATGCGATGTAGTACTGACTTGAGTGCCTGAGTGTGTTTACTGAATACATGAGTGTATGTGTTGAACTAGTTTGTGACTGAGACTTGACAGGAACTCCAAGGCAGCTCAGATTGGAAAATATGCATTCATGCACTCACAATTACACACTGTTACCCCACCTATCTCTCTCTGTGGTTATACTTTCTGGTCGCTCTTTGTATGTTCTTCATGTTTGCCAGGTTTCTCTCCAAGAGCCAAAACAAGACCAGGCAGTAGCTGAGAGAGAGCGTCTGCCAGAGATAAAGGCTGTGGGGAAAAAGTCAGGAAATTTGAAACTTTGTCCTTTGAGAGAGGTGAGACAATAAAGAGTAGAGTAAAACTTGCAAGAGAGAAAGAAAAAATCAGACACACTGAAATACTGTCCTTTGAGAGAGACGAGACAAAGAATGAAGAGAGGAAAAATTGCCCGAAAGAGAGTGAAAGCTTGCAGACAGGGTCAGAAAGCTTAATGCATTTCTAATAGGAGGTACCTCAGAAAAACATGGGAGACAAGAAGAGGAGAAAAAAGATAAAAGGCAAGGGACAAGTAGGCAGAGGGATGATAAGTGAAGGTACATGAGAAAAGGAAAAGGGAAGGAAAAACCGACAGACAAACCTACACAGAGCCAGGTGAGGAGAGAATGTGTAAGTGTGTGTGTGAGATGCGTAATGACGGGGTGTGTGTGTATTGGAGGCGGGAGGATGAGGCGAGGCACTGATGGCCTTGTGTCAGTCACCCTATGGCAGCTCTTTAACCCTGTAATTTACCGCATCACTCTTTTCACAGTGATGGGACCACTGCAGCAGCTGACAGCACTGCCTCTGGCGTGTGTGTGTGAGAGAGAGAGAGAGAGAGAGAGAGAGGGAAAAATTGTAAACCTGTGAGAAAGGATTCTTGAGATGTCAAACAAAATGTCTGTGAGCCTGCCTTCATTTCAGGCCTGTCTGTCTCTTCCAGATCCTGGACTAAGGCCCTAATAGACCCTGGGGTGATCGCAAAATTTGAACTAATTTGTATAACCTCACATCTGCTGCAACATCAGCGACACTACTTTAAGTACCCTAAAGTTATCTCAGTTAACAAGTATCCTTTTCCAGAAATCAGTTGTGTCAATTGCAGTCATTGACGATGCTTGAAATCTCTGTACCAGCCAGTCTCAAACTTCAGAATGCTGCAGCCCAGTTCCCTATATATTTTTTATTTCATTGACAGAACAACTCTATGTGAACATGGTCCTGCTCTTGCTGTGTAATATTTGAGGCATTCAACAGCACAAAACAAAGCGCTTACACTTAGAAGTCTATAAATTGTCTATAATAATACATCCACATACACGTACCAATTTATAAAGCAACAAATGTAAGACATTAAGTGCAAATAGTAGATTGTTAAGTGTGTGTCCTGGCTGTTTGGCACTGGATAATAAAAGCTAATACAAACAATCTCACAATATCCAACCCAATAACACAACATAAAAAAACATATAAACATATACTGCATTCTGATGCACTTCTTGAAATGCATCACAGTTAGGCTCATTGCTGTGTAATACTGTACGCATTTAACAGCACAAAACAAAGCACTCATTCTCACAAGTCCATAAATTGGCAGCATAACAGCTGTCAAAGTCTTGATGTCTGGCTGAAAAGACCTCACCTTTAGGCGAAAATCAGGCCTCTATCATCTAGTTAATTCCTGTACTTGGGCTTTAAAGTCACAAGTGCTGAAAATCCAGTTTTGCACAGATGAGTGGTAGCAAAAGGCATCAGAAACATCAAGGCCTTGTTTGACACATCAGTATATTCTGAGTAAACATGCATCCAGAAATGTGCAGAGTGCTTCTGTGTGAAGATCAGTTTCATCAGTGTCCTGCTCCCAGGAACTGAGACCTGCAATGGCATCCTCGTTACGGGGGACAAATTGATTCTGGATCCAGCTGTGTTGCTCGCTGAGCACAGGAAAGTATTCCCAGAGCTTCCTCCTCAGGGTTTGCAGGTGCTCTCTGATGGCACCTGTCAAAGAGGTCAGGATCTGCCTCTACGCTTTATTGAAAAATTCACCCAGCTTGTGACACGACATGCAACATGGTCACTGCTTTTTCTTGGAGGGACAATTTGAGTCAATCAATTTGAGTAGCCAAAAATGTCGGCCAAATACACCAGCTCACAAAGCCAGTTGCATCTGTCTGACAGTTTAAAGTCCACGAAAAATGTCCTGACTTTGTCTTGTGGTAAAAAAAAGTCAAGTGAGCTGAACCTTGCCACAGGAAAGCCACCAGACTGCAGCATGCAGGAGAAGCTGCCCGTGGTCACTGTCCGTCCCCTGGCGCATGATATGGCAAAGAGAGCTGCAGTGGACAGCTGTAACCAACAGAGCCACGTATTTGACCCTTTTCACAATTCTAGTGAGTTTCCCCACCATGCTGCTCTGTCAGTGCTTTATACAACAACCACAGTCAAGTCTGTTTCATTGGAAACCATAGTTGCATTCAACGTTTCAGAAATGGTTTCCACTGTAGTATGTGAGGTTAAAGGTGTGCAAAACAGAAAGTCCTCATGTATTTCTCCATCATATCTGACAAAAAGCAAATTTGACAACCTTGCAACGTTTGTCAACTTATTGATCTGGAGAGCAATGTGTTGTGCTGCAACACATCTTCAGCCATATCATCAATACGGTACTTTACTTTGTTATCCAACAAAGAAATCAAGTCAAGCTGTATAGAAGCTGTCCCACAAAATCATCATTCCAACCATCTCCTGATGGTAAAATCAAATCCTCCCCAGTGATGGGTGGCTTCCAAGTTTTTCCGATCAACTTTGCTACTTGGTAGGGCGCCTCCACTGCCTTGGTGTTTTCACTTCCAGTATCACAAGTGGATTCTCATCTTGTTTTCAAAAAACATTCTTGGGGCTTGGATGAATATTGTCCAGGTTTAATTTCTAGATGGTGGTGCAGCTTGCACAGTTTGATGGCCACATTGGCTAGCACCTCTGAGCATATCACAGACACTCAAGGGAGTTCCTATGAGTCTCTCTTTTTGTTTTCATGGATTCGTTTTGATTTTCTGATGATTTGATATGATTCTCCACAGAAAGCCTTCCTTTTGCCACCAATAAATAGCCTATGATAGCCAATAAAGAGATATTGCTTTAACTACAATTCCCAGCCAGTGACACGATACAAGATATGCTCCAAATCAAAACTAGGTCAGATAAATAAAGAATACCACATTTAAATACCACAGCTTTGTTTTTATTAGTTTTGATTTTGTTTTTCTATGTAAATATTTAATCCGAAATGTTTTTTGGTAATTTCGGCCCATCTGTGATACCTTCCCTGCTCACCATGTGCTGCGACCCACACTATGGGAATTACTGTTCTGTAGCTTAGCATTGAAGTAGGTGCTGGTTATCATGCAAGATAACTTTGCTACACAAACCTACACGAAGGCATATGCATATGAGGAACACCTCTCACAATCAACAATCTTTACCAGCATCAGAAACTCAGAAGAGGAACACAAGTAGTCAGTCACAGTTTTTGTGCCTCTCATGTGGTATCTCCATTGACACTATTGCCTTGATGCGTAGTTATAGGTTTTAGGAGGTGCACATGACCTATAGGGCAGCTATGGTGGATTCTCAAACCACCTGTCCTACCTGCCACCCTAAAAGTAGAACAACACATCATTCCTCCTTCCGGGACAGGATGTGGAGTAACGGCATGTTTGAAGACCAGAAGTCAGATTCAAACCAAGTACGTTTGTGCTGTATATCCATCAGGATATACCCACAGTAGCCAGACACGTTACGCTCAGAGCATGTATGGAACAATAGCCCTATGTTAAATTCTGTTAGCTTAAATAAATGTCTGTTTGGATTGTGGCTGTTGAGAGCACGAAAGAGTGAAAGATGGGACAGGATGGCAATTCAGATATCTTAGAAAGGCTTCCATTATTTGTCTCTTTCACTGTGAGAGAAGCAGTCTCAAATAAATATTTACTCTAAGTTCTGTCTTTGAGCTTCTCTTTCACACATACACTCATATCCAAGCACACTCATGCAACGACACTTTCTGATGCTCTTGTTCGTCTTTGCACACACATACATGTGCACACAGACACTCTCACACTCTGCAACCACCCAGAGGGGACAGTGAAAGAAGAGCAGAGAAAGAGATGCAGAGAGCAGACAAGGTCGTAGTTCCTGTGGACTGTCTTTGAAAGAGGAGTCGTATGTTTTCCCACCCCTCCTTTGATGTTAAAGCAGCCTCTTTACTAGTGTAAAGACAGGGTACAATAACCTAGACCCCCCCACCCCTCACACAACCCTCTGTACACTGGCTGTACACCCCCACAAAGCTCTGCGGGGGGACAGGTAACCCACGGCAACCCCAACCAGAAGTCAGAATGAATGTGGCAGCTGTCCAGGACAGGCAGCATGCTGCGTGTGTGTGTGTATGCTTCTGTGCTTGAGTGTGTGTACTGTATGTCTGTGTATGCGAGTGTGTGCGCAATCTTGTAGCGTTCAACAAAAAGTTTATTTAAAACGTGTTGCCAGTTTTTTAAGTGCTTCATACATTTAGTCATCAATATTTCAAAATCACAGGTGATCCTATTCACAAGAATATTACCTTATTTAACATATTACTCACTTCAATAAGTACCAGTGACTTATTTTATATGCTACTGTTCTCAAATTGTGCCATCATGGAGCAAAGCCGTTCATGTGATTTCTGAAACTGGACTCCCGTACCCCTTTTCCACCAATGGTATGGGCTTTGTTTGGATTCACGCTCCTAATTTGAAGAATTTGGAGTATTTCAGCCAAAAATAAACAGCCTGAAAAGTTGAAAAAAATAGCAGGTTTTCAATAACAAAATAAAATAAAAATAATCCACCCCCCTGGCACATACATGCAGTAACCAATCGTAGGCCTGATAATGACAAAAAGGTTTTTACATTTACTTTTAAATGTAGGCACAGTTGTGACAAGTCTTGTTATCTGGTAGTTTCTTCCAGATAGCAATAACAAAATAAATAAAAGCAGCCTCACCAGATCTGGATTTTATTCTAGATACGGTTTAAAAACTGACACATGATGACCTGAGAGGTTTGACTGAATTGTAGTAAGTGAGCAGGTCAGAAATGTGCTGGGGAGCCAAATTAATTCCACAATGCACCAGTGAAGTTAATGTGCTGAGTGACATGTTTGACTTTGCATGTTCGTGTAAAGAGACCAGAGTGGCAGGTCATTAGACAAACATGCTGATGTGCAGGATGTAACAGCACAGATGAATGGCAGCCATTGTAAGTGGACTGATTTTCGGTTACAATTTACCGTCGTACACCTCATCTTGAACAAACCATCTGTGTCTGTCCTTTGTTATTGTCTCACTCTCTCTGTATTGCTTGTCCGGATACATGCAGCATGTGGACACACGAATCAGTCCCATCCAACACACACTCACCCAGTTTGCTCTCGCATTTTCTGTATCTATGTCAGCCCCCTTGTTTCTTCTATTCTTCCATAAATTCCCTGAGGCCCCGACAGCTGTGCAGAAAAAGATCTCAAGAACTTTTAGGTTAGCCAGACTGGCAATAAGTAAATGAAAGCTGTCTGAAATGAGGTTTTCCCTCCAAAAGGGCTGACTTCTTCTAAAAAGGGTGGTTAGGAGAGGATAAAAGAATCCTCTTATGTCAGTAAACTCGTTACGCCGTTGCTGCCATGCCATGCTAGCCCCAGCGTTTCCATGGTACCCGGTGTTATCTATGTGTATTTTTGTTGGGACTTGTAGTTTTGGGGGTTGAGTGGCAAAATGAGTTTTTTTTTCCCCACACCAGGAGGTGCAAGAGGGGAAAGATAAGAGAGAACCCCCTCTCAGCGTTAACGAGAGAAAATAAGAGGGAGAGCGAGGATGGAGAGACGCAGAGCATTAGCTGCACAGATAGAGAAATGAATGTCCGACGCAGCAATACTGCAACACCTTTGCTGCACTATACAGAGATTCTGCACTGGCCTGTAATTTACACCCAGTCTTGTACACTGAAATGTCCAAGGGTCCGTCTCTCTGTAATATTATCACAAGCACTTTGCATTATTTGTTTGAGGTGGCAGACCATGTGCTCCACACAATAAAGCAACATTGGTTAAAGATTAGTTTGGTTTTTGGGGAAATATTATTTCCTGTTTTCTTAAAATCAACCAAACTCCACCCAAAACCTTCTTAGTGTGTGCAGTGTAAAGATATGTTGAAGGTGAATTTAGTCTAATTCATCTCAAGTATGTGGGCTCTAAGACATGCTAGGCTAACCGTGACTCTCATGTAACTTCAGATTGCATGACAGTGACAACTTTTTTTCTTCATTTTCATATGGAGACGTACCATAAATATTAGCAATAGCAGTAGAAATTGTACTACTGCTAATGCTAATCATTTTTTGCCAACAATCACTATTTTTCAATTAAAAAATCTCTTAAAAACAGCATTCCTCTTAAGATGTATTGTCAGTAACGTACTATGTTGTGTTGATATTTGTTATACTGAAGTAGATGTACAGATATGTTGAAATATGCACTGCTGATATTGGTGTTTTCACTTGAAGTAGTTGCAGTAGTTCAAGTTGTAGGATTGCTAGTAGTGATAGTAGCAATAGTGGTGGTGCTTGTTTTAATAACAGTTGTTGTGGTGGTAATGCAGTTGTGAGCAGTAGCAGTTGTAATTGATATTTTATTGATTCCACAGTAGGAAGTTATTTTTGGTGCTGAAACATCAGAAGTGGTTCGATGCACTGTTGGGACACTGCTCACACAGACAGAACAAAGTACTCCAGCAACATACAATAACACACCATCAATACTACAGGGGAAACCCCACAGAGAGGACCAGAAGAAAGCAACAGCTTAACCCCCCAGGAACAGAAGCTACCTGACTGGAGAATAAAGTCTGTAGTAAAAAAAGAAGGATAGCCGGCGCCTGTCACAGACCTGTTCTGTGTTCACTACCTGATGTGTGGAATGCTGCCTGCTTTGTTTTAGCTGTCAGCCCCAAAGTGTGTGTCCGTCACTGCTCACCTGTGATGTGTGAATGAAGGTACAAGAGCTGTCGCCTATGACCTTGTCTCAGTGTCAGCCTGAGTTCATGTGCATGTCTGTCTGGTTTTCTGTTCATGAGTTTTTTTGGTCAAAATGTGCATCCATACCTGTAGAGCAACCCACTACTATTATTCCAACTTACCTGTAAAGCAGGTATAACAGGTACAGGAAGCAGTTCCACAGAAGAGTATTATGTTTCACTGCCATTGTCATATTAGCTGGAAAATCAGTGACTATTGCAACTAATAACTACTATTGTGACTTTTACTACGAGTATGACTCCACTGCTACTTTAACGATGACTGCCACCACTATGGAAAAAAGACTGAAAATGAAATTGACTAAAATTAAGCACTGGGTAAAAGTTAATCAGAGAAAAAAAAGCACATTTTCTGTTCTATTGATAAATATTGGTCAGGTTTGTTTACATTGGCAGTTTTGTCTCATGTCATTTCATACATTTGCATTCACATTACATTTTCATTCCAGTGTTATGCTGGTTACTTGTTACCTCATTGAAAAATGACTGAGTGCTTCACCCAAAAAGTAATGCTTTACTGTGATAAGGTTTTAACATTTTAGTAACTTTACTTTAGTTAGTATTTCTTCATTGAAATGCCACCATTGGTAATGTGCAATTCTGCTTTTTGCAGACAGAACAAACGTCTGCAGTGGTGGAGAATTACTCCAGCCCCTCAAAGGTTTTCTTTAGCTCATATTCCGTTTTTTGCATATTTGCTGTCCAGTTAAATGGAAAGAGATTTCCTGGCCATTTGCTGGCCCCCTGGACAGAGCATCTTGCTAATCAGGTACCTCAAAGCAGGTGACTCAATAGTAGCGAGAGAGGCTGTGTGATTTCTACAACATAGTATGCTATGAGTTTGTGAAGTTGTACCTGGGTCACAGGGGTCAGACAATTAAAATCCAGCCTCGGCTGCTTGAGTAGAGTTGACTTGAATGAGTTCGGATATGCCAGGGTCTTTAGCAGCTAGCTTCATGTTAGCATGTTGCTTGTCCAGGTGCTTCAAAAGGTTAGAATTACTGTTCATTGTACACCATTAACTAGCTGCCTTGTCATGCTTTGCCATCTGTGCTACACTTTAAACATAAAGAAAATTACTGATTTTGTCAGTCTGGGAACATGGTCCAGTATTAACTGGCAGTCATACAAGTTCATGTGTATGTTAGCACGTGTGCCTACACGCATGCTTTGTTTGCCCCTTAGGCCTATTTTTGTCAATCTGTTATGTCGTCTCGTCAAGATATGCATCTGTGGTTGTGTTTGGTGTGCCCTGTCTCTTTCTCCTTTCATTTGTTCTTTCTCTCACTTGTGCCTCTCTGCAGACTTGGGTTACACTCCTCCGTCAGATGGCGTTCTGCCTGGCTGAGCTGCACTTGTGGTCCACCAAGAGCTCACTCCAAGTTAAAGGTAGCACTTATCACCATGTTCAATCTCCCTCTCTCTCAGTGATTCTCTCTCTGGCCCTTTCTGTCATCACTCACTTTGTTTTCACACCTTTTCCCCACCTTACCTATATCTACTTCAGCAATCTGACTCTCAGTCAACACCAATTCTCAATCTGTCTGTTTTCACTTTCTCTTTGTCTCTTCAGATTCTCGTGCTATCAATGTCTGTTTATTGCATTATACTACGTGACATTCTTTATATTGTTTTTTACAACATTAAACTGTATTTTGACATTGTTTAAAAGTGTAATTGGTTAGCATGATCACAAGCAACTCAAGAAACCAGTGAAACATCTGTATGTTTTCTGAGACCGCACGCATGTTGACTAATGTTGACAAAGGGATGCCACCATTCCCACATTTGTTTACAAGGAAGCTTGTTACATGCCTAGCCACAAGCCACAAGTTCACATGTTTGCCAAAGAGGGTGCCCTTTTTGTATCAAGTATAAATCAGACTGTCATAGACGAAAATTAAACAAACTAAAGACTTTTTTTTTCACTGTGAGAAGCTTGGTAAACAGTACGCGAGAACAGTTATACGCTTGTGATATCAACATGACTGTCTATCATTATAGGCAAGAGTAAAAGAGTAAATTCTAGTAATTGGTAGTTGAGACTGACACTGTGTAAATGGTTGTAATCAAATGCCCCAGTCCTCTGCACAAGCTAATACCTGCAACAACCAAAGAAACCCATAACTCTGATGAGCTGTTTATTAATCAGTTCATCTTGGTTCACTGATGTTCATTTCAGGCAGGTTAAAGCTGAGAAGCTTTACTTACTTTGGTACAATTACTGCTACATCACACTAGTACTCAGCTTCACAAGTTTTTCTAAAAAAACTGACCCACAAAACCAGTTAGCTCATACTTCCATTGTAGTGTGTAGTCCACCAAATTAGCATTAGGCTCCTGTTATGATGTCCCTATAGGAGTGCAACTGTCATGATGGACAGTTTAACCAAAAAGTATCAAAAGCGATATAGTAGAAACAGAGATATTGTCTTTTTTATTCCATGATTTCTTCTTCCTTATCAAAAGCTTGGACCGGAGCCTACATTACCCACAATGCAACACAAGTACCCAGATCTTCTAATAGTTCAATTTGAGATTTGGGTGTGTTGTATTAGTAGCAGCCTCGAGCAGAGATGGGAAGCGGGCTACAGAAGTCTGGCCACTTCTCTCTATCTCCACACTCCCAGATTTTTAATCACTTTAAACCAAGTATAGTCCTTGGCCCCGACCAACGCTGACTCAAGTGACATCACTTGAGGAAATGCTTAATACGTCTTTTTTCACATATACAGTTGTACTTCTGAAGACCTGTAAATGGATGTCAGTGTGTAACGTTGCTGGAGTTCCCCTTTAAAGGCGGTACATTTTCATATTGATGACCATTTCTCAGATTCACAGCTATCCGGATCTTTTTTTGTGTGTGCTTTGTACATGTACGGTGTTATATTCACACTACTTTTTGATCAGTTGCGTTAAGTCATGCACATGACACCACCTACATCACCATGATGTTTACATTGAGAAACGTTTACTAGCGACCAGTTCATCCTTGAGAGGCCCAGTGGGTGTCATACAAGTTTGACTTTTCTGGCAGTTTCTGTGCGTTTTCCCGCTCGCCACCTATCAGTCCATCTCTTCTGTTAGACGGAAATGCTCTGTTTCTCCATTTTCTTGTTTTCTCCCGCTTTCCATTCTGTCTTGTCTTTCACAGTCTGCTGAGCTTTAGACGAAGATAGTGTCTCTTGGAGCCTGACTGTGTTGTGCGTTTATGTGTATACACAAAGGTACGACAGGGTGTATATCCTAGGTGATGGTGACATATCCTTATTTGTTTGTTTTTTCCTGCTGTGTGTGTGGGTCTTCTGCTATCTTGGAGAAATGTGGATGGATACATCTGAGCGAAGAGGCCTGGTCACTGAGGTGTGACGCTCCCTATTGCCACTTTCCTTACATCGTATACATCCGCCTCAAAAACAAAAATATAGATTCATAAAAGCAGCATTTACTATATAATGCTATGAAACAGATATTTTAAATGTTGCTTGTGTGTGTCTGTGGCATGTGTTAATCATGTTTGTACAACTTCACACCACAGCAGACATCTCTCATAGCCTTCTACTGTAACGCTACTAAGCAGCATTACAGTTTCTAAATTGCTCTGTACAAGGAGACCTCAACAACCACTGCAGACTAGGAAAATAGGAGTTTTTTATTCATTATACTGACACAGATTTTTAACCAGATTTGACCTGGTGACCAATGTGTCCTACTTCTCTAACCTGTAATTTGTTGATGCCTAAATGTGATGCTAAGAAACACAGTATTTTTAATCATGTTGCTTTGTTCTTCTTCGGTCCTGAATGACATTTTCACTCTGTGAAAAAAGTTTTTTTTGTCCTAACTTTCCCAAGAGACTAGTTCTGTGATGAATGAAGTTAATGGGAATTATTAAAGTCTCCCTCCTCTCAAAAATGTGTTTTGCTTCACTTGCAGAATGACTGTTTTTACATTTGTCAGCTGAAGGAGGAACATTTCTCTGAGTTTACCTTAAATCTGAGTTTAAGGTGTGTTTGAACAAGCATGATTTTGTGACATCAGAACTAGTTGAAGCCTGAAGCATGGTTCAGTATATAACTTATCCAAGTGTCATGTGGAAAGTTAAAAACCTCCTGTGCACACCTTCCATCTTTTAATGCACAATATGTAACATTTCCACATGAAAATATGTGACAACAACTAGACCCATGTCATATATTTTGTTGGGTTGTACACTTAGTACATTACCCCAAATATTTGCAATAATGATCAAACCCAGAGAAATACGTAGTCTTACTCACTGTAACTGTGTTTCATTTGGTTGCCTCTACAGGAAACGCCAGATGATACTTCAGAGAGCGAGGGAGGAAGTTAGCTAGTGTGATTAGACATAATCTGAATAAAGCTTTAATACATTAACTTGTCCATGAACATTTCTGCCTGAGTCATGTCAGATAGATTTTTATTAGCGATGTGGTTGTTTAGCAATAAGGACAACTCAATGATCCCTCGCCACTTCACAACATCATCGAACTATGACTTTCGTTTTCATTGTTTTGAATGAGAGACCCCTATCGGAAATTACATGCTGTGCCCTTAAGAAAGGATTTCCGTGCATAGAAATCCCACAAATATAGGTTAGTCTGATTCCACACAAACTGAAACGTCATGCAAATGTTTGTAGCCACGCTTTGAGCAACATGCTGTAAATAACACTGATTATGTGCTGCGGTTGCCAATTTACACATTAAGCAAATAAAGAGCAACATGAGTATTTCATCGTAGTCATGTTTCTGGCCTGCTGATGAATGTAGATCTGGGTTTGGTTCACAAATTCCTGAGAACAATATGCTGTAGCTGGTTAAATACTCATCTTTCTTCACCTGCCTGTTGACACCTTACCTCTGCTATTTCATGCTGCGTAGGTATTTAATGCAGCATATAATATCTGATATTGTTTGTTGATAACTGCATCATACGGTCATGGAGGAAGCTATGCGGCTAAATGCATAAAACTGTAGAATATGGTGTTAATTCTCAGTGAGTTTGACACTACAAGTGAATCTTAAAGGACCAGTGTGTAGAATTTTGGGGGCTACATTGCCAGAGTATGGCATAACTGGAATGTAATACTCACAAGTATGTTTTCATTAGTGTATAATCAACTGAAAAGAAGAAACCTTGTGTTTCTGTTACTTTAGAAGTGAATCCTCATCCACAAAGTCCACTTTGTTGCACAGCCATGCTTGTACAGTAGTCCTTCATCCAGAGAGGGTCTTTCTCCTTTTTGCAAGTTTCACAGCCACTGTAGGTTCTCTTACACGCTGAGAAAGGGAAGGGTGAGGCGAGTGGTACTCATTTTTTTGCAGTCTGGAACCTCATTGCTAAATGCCACTGAATTCTACACATTGGTCTTTTAATATGACGAAGAATCATTTGATTTAATGTTAGAAAGTGCTTTCATACAGATGTTTAAAAAAAAACGTAGTTATTTTTTAATGGAAAAATGGTTGTTATTGGCTGGTACTCAAGGTTATAGTATCACTATCCCTGTCAGGAATGAAAAAGTGACATCAAGCCATTACTAATAGGGTTCCGTTTGTGTGTGTGTGTGCCATCAGCTCTCCTGTTGTATTAGTGTGACCTGGCCTCAGGAGCAGCAGCAGCCGCAGCAACAGTCGTGGAGCGATAAAGAAACGATGTGTTGTGCGAATCCGAGTCTGGCTGCTTATGGTTTTGGGCCTGCAGGAATAACACTGACAAAAAAGGCTCAGCTCAGCAGTTTGGTGTGTGTATGTGTATGTGTATGTGTATGTGTATGTGTATGTGTAAGTGTGTGTGTGTGCACACACGTGTGTGTGCTGCCTGCTATGTATATGTTGGTCTTGTGTTTTTGTAACTGGCTGCTGAGTCTGTGTGTCTACTTTTAAATGTATATGTTGCATGTGTGTAAATCAGAGTCTCTCCCTCAGGTGGGATGGGTTAAGGCACACTCCTGTCTTTATTAATACCCCTCTGCCTCCCCCCTCCATTCTGGCTCGGACCCCCCAGCCCACCCTCCCACCTCCTCCTCCCTCACAGGGCCTTATCTCAGCTCAAACCGTGGTGCTGGCAGACGGGACAGGCCACTGGCTGATAGCGATTGTTTATCCCACGGTGCGAAATTGCTGATCTGTCTTCTGCTTTTCCCTGACAGCTAGATGTTCATCTCTCTCTCTCTCTCTCTCTCTCTCTCTCTCTCTCTCCCCCCCTCTCTCCCTCTCTCCCTCTCTCTCGCCCCACAGATACAGATATTGGCACCTATCAGTACTACGATAAAGGAGAGCCAGGTAAATAGTGTTTATATTGGATGTCTGTTTGTGTTTAAGATAAGTTGCATTTGTCTTGTATTTGGAATGTATGTGATTTTTCTTATATATGAAGAAGGGCTTTTTGCTGTCTCCCACGCTCACATAAGCTGTAAACACACACAGAGACATACAAATTATTGGTCCTACACATACACTTGTCCACACAGAGGCTATTAGTATGTAGGATTTACAACCTAAAACCTTATACACACATGCACATACCACACACACACACACACACACACACAGGTTATTAGGCCTTAGTGGTTCTATCTCTTACACTCCCTGTGTTCCTGTTGACCCGAGGTCCTGCCACACAGTGATAGCAAAACTAAACTGTTGACTTTTTCCCAGATCACATAGCGAGAGGCCCCATGTAGTCCAGCCTCATATTGCCTCAGGCCAGGAGGCTTCCCTTACCATCAGGAAGCGCTCAAATCGCTCCCCCACGGTCGTAGCAGTGTAGGATCGTGCTGCCTCTTCCTTTGCTTTTCTTTTGTTATGTGTGCATGTGTGTCTGTTTTTTTTTTCCTGATGAAAATGATGCATCTTGCAAGCATTTTTAAAAATCACACTGTGTAGCCTGAGGAGCTTTGCTACATATTTTGTCCTCCATGTGCCACACCTTCAAAATTAGACAAATTTTACAAGTTTCCGACCAAAAGTCAACCATTTTCAAAGTGACACTAACTTGTCAATGAGAGCGCAACAGACTTAAGCTGCCTTCAAATTTTTTGTATATTTAACAAACGTAGAAAGTATGAAATTAATATTTTAGAACACAGGTGCAACTGCTCAGTATGTAGAGTGCAGTTCAAACTACCGACTAATGCGATTGAACTTTCATACACAAAGAGAACTGACCTTTTGCAACACCATAGGAAGAACTATATTTCTTAACTTATTTAGCCTTTCTGCTACACAAGCTACAGACTTTGATATTTAGAAAATGTACACATGAGAGTATAAGTTGTCAAAAGTGGGCCGCTGCCTCTTCGCCTTGTCTTTGCTTTAAAATGGATTATCAGTTTATCGTTTTTAATTAAAAGTAATTTCATGCATTTTTTCTGTCATTGAATATTGATATCCTTGAAATTCCTTGTTTCGTTTAATATTTATTTAAACCTGCATTACTTTTTTTGGCCAATGCAAGAAGCTCTAAACACAATAGTGGCATTTTATCACCTTGTTGTATTGATCAGTTAATATGACAGTCATGTTAGCAGACAGTTGCAACACTTGCATTCAGTTCAGTTGTGTCGTGTCCAATTTTCGCTCTCATTTGTGCTTTTAGTTTCCACCAACTCCTGAGGGAAATATCCGGCCCGTTAGCTGCTAAATGCTTCATTATGCTCAGAAGCTGGTTGCTAACTTTGTCTGTCATTTGATGCTGAGCAGGTAGTGAGCAGTGGTTTGAAAGACTGAGCCATTGTTTAACGTGAAATATTGATTAGGGCAGCTTTCATTAATATCATTACTTTCTGTGAGAGTTCTCTTTGTGGCCGAAGTCACTCACCGTTGTGCATAAACCCTCTCTTTCTTTTTTAATGCAGTATCTCTTTCTTTTCACTTCCCTGTTTTACTCCATCAATTCTGTGTTTTTTCAGTCTCTTTCTCTCCATCTACTTGTTTTTTCTTTTGTTACTGTGCCAGTCTCAGATGTTTCTACCTCTCTTTCACTGATTTCCTTCTCTTTGTCTCATTTTTTTCTCCCACCATGTATATTTTGTTCTTTCTCATTTTGTGTACAGTATGTCTCCCTGTTTCTTCCTCTCTCCCTCTCATCATGGGGTTTTCTCCCTTCTCCCTCATCTGAGAAGCTGCCTTCTCTTTCATTCCAATCTTCAGTGGAGAGACGATGCTCTCGCTCCAAATCCTTTCATTTGGAGGATTACTAAAGTGTGGCTTGATATCAGAGTGGATGGAGGAAAGTGGGAGGAGGAGTAGGAGGGGAGCGACAGAGCAGGGGAGCAGAATCTCTATCCAAAAGTATCACAACATTTTCACACAGCGTTGTAACGATGGCTCAGGTCATGATACGATTACATGTACGGTTGATTACATTAGATTAGATTAAAATTTCTCCATTTGATATTTTGTGTTGAGACTGAATTATTCAGCTTGAACAAATGAATGTGTGTGTGTGCTCAGCCAGGCTGTGGGGGAAAAAATTACATTTCAAAACGATATACTACGTCAATATTTTGGCTCTTATTACTCAAAGGTCCCTTACAGCCCCTGAAAACTGGAGTATTTCTCTGTAACACTATATATTCATGACTGAATAAGCAACAGGTTTCACCAAAATAAAAGCTGTCCAGTCGAGTACAACATACTTGCAATTGATGCTTCCCTTATGAAGGTTATAACGTTCGTTAGTTTGATGAAAGTGTTTGAGAGGTGTTGATTCAACTTATCATTTTTTTGGCTTAGCTAAATTGTGCTGTGCTGACAGTTGTTTCTATTATTTTGTCCAAGCCATTTATATCAATGAGGGTAGTAGTAACAGAAACACCTCTTCATGAAGGTAGGATTCATTGCAGGACTGCTGTATTAGACTGCAGTAATTTTAGCTAAGTGTACCTAATAAACTGGCAAATGAGTGAATTTGTGTGTCTTGTACTGTGACATTTAGGGTCCATTTACATGAGCGTTTGTAACATAGACAACATTCAGTGTATCAGTATCAATGAAATGGCCATGAAGCCAGGTGTAGTTCCACATCTCCCCACTAGAGGTAGACCCAGGCTCATTAGAGCAGCTCCGGGGGTCCCCTGCAGCCAAACGCCCCCCCCCCAGCCCTCCCAACCCAGCCCCAGAGCAGGTGCCCATGTCTGGGCCTGTCTGGCCCCTCACCCCCTTATCTGATTAATACTACTAATCCTGGAGGTGTTCCTGCCTGCCAGAGAGGCCGGCCACCAGACTGGCCACTTTCTTGCTCACAGTGACCGGGCCACGAGGCACGGTTATTGGTTACACTGTGCCAACAAGGTCTCTTGGAGCTAAAGGGGGATGTTTGAGCTCCAGCTTAGTTTTCTGTCCCTCATTATCTGCACCTGCATCTGAATCGTTTATCCTGTACACCATGTTATTTTACATATTCCAAATCAAACCCTTCACTTGGCCTTTTTATTTATTTTTTCCAGCCAGTTCCCACGAGCATCACTACTACAATGAGAAACTCCTGTTCTGTGAAGGTAAGTTCCCAACAGTGAAACTCAAAAGAGTGGCTGAAACAATTTTATTCTTCATGTCCTCCAGTGTGAGTGTGTTTGAGCCCCAGCCATCTTACCGGTGGATGACCATCTTCCAGAAATCGCTGTCCTAGCCAGTCAACTGTCCTACTTGCTCTATTCTCTCCCTCCCTCCCTCTATTCCCCTTACTCTCTCTGCTTTTCACCCAGTAGTGGAATACAAACACCCTTATCAGGAGACGAACACTCATCCCCCTGCCCTCCCCTCCCTCCTCTCTCCCCTGACCCCCCCTCCCCTCCACACCCTCATTTGTATGCATCTGTTTACCTCCTCTTCCCACTCATTCTTAATAGAGAATCCCACTCCTTAATGGTTCGTTTCAGTAGAGATGAAGAGGGAGACTGTAAAATAAACAGATAGGAGAGTGATTGCACCATATTGAAAACAGCAGTCCTTCCTTTCCTTTTATTTTTTTCTCCCACTGAACTTCATGTATGTGCGTGGGCAGAAGCAGATGCACAAATTCAATTAGCTGCTTTTTTTCCACATCTTTCCCTTCCTCTGTTTAACCACTAGAGATGGGTGGTAAAAGGGAGGGCTGGGAAATTAAAATGAAGGGGCCTTGGTGTGGTATGTGTTGAGATATGTGCCGCTAACTGCGAGGTTGCATTTGGGAGATAACTCAAGAGCGCCAAAAGTCCTCACGATTAAATATTTGCTTCTCCTCAAGGACCAGTGTGTGTGTGTTTATGAAGGGACATTTTGCTTTCAGTAGAATATTTTCACTCCTTTAGTGCAGCCACATCAATCTGTAAGCAGCAGACTTCAGACTTTTGCTGCTTTGGTGATATGGTAGTCAGAAATATAAAACTTGTAACTACATCAATGTATTTTCTACATAGTACGTAATGGTTTCACATTGGAGTTTGAACATAAAAGTAAATGAGTGACACAGCTCCTGCTACTAAGGGTAAGCAATGCTGGAGTGATCATTTCATTAAATTTGCTGATATTAAATGCATCAATAATTGCCATAATAATCAGGTTCCTAAGTGGCCTGTTGGTTCCTCTCAGGATTTCTGGCTCAGTAACCCAGCGGGCATCTTTCATAAATCCTCATTTGGGCTTTTGTTACTTGTGGAACCATTATGTAAAACTTCTTACCCACAGATCTGAAAGCAGATGACAGGGATCATTTTAAAGTTGAAGTCACTCATGTTGCCTTGAATGATCTGGTGCTTGTCATTGAGTATTATGGTCATTTTATTGTATGTACAAACTATCTTAGACTGTAAAGATGTGGTATGTAGCAGTGATTCATGCAATATACTTGCCCCTATAAAAATTAAGTATTACATAGCTAAATACGTTGAAACACTCTGAGTTTGAGTTATTCTAATGTACCTTCTCAGTTTTCTAACAGTGGAAGACTGAGTATGTTTAGAAATGACTAACCTGTTGATTGTATTTCAATTAATCAGTTCATTTTTTAGTCTATAAATTAGAAAAAATTAGTGAGTAGTTAATTGAAATTTGGCTTTGCTCAAGGCGACATCTTCAAGCTGCTTCATTTAGTTGATCAATCAGCTTGTTTCAGCACTGATTGGGCCTAAGGATTTGTCCCCGCAGTCAAAATGGGGCTAAGATTCATGAGTGCGGCCATCATTCTGTATTCATTCAAGAATAGATTCAGCGTTGCATTTTGGAACACCAGCTTCATGTACCTGCATCTCTTTATTCCACCTGACCGTGTTGTCACCACCCTTTATTCCTCATGTCACTCCTTTTCATACTTAGATCTCAACCCAGATACAAAGTTCAACCCTTTCACCCTTTCCTGTTTTTGGTGCCACATTCTTCCAGATTCCCATGAGGGCCTTTTAGAAAAAAAAAAGTAAAAAAGTATTTCTCCTATGTCTGCATTTAAAAGTTCAAGTCACATGATCTTTAGGTCCCTCTCATGTTTTTCCTCCATAGCTCGAGGCTATTCGTGGACCCCCAGGAACCGCCGACCGGAGAAGCTACGCGATTCGCTGAAGGAGTTGGAGGTACCCGCCTCCTCTGTTAAACCTTCCACCACCACCCACCCCTCCTGGCTTCCCCCCTGTCTTCTTCCTCCCTCTGGGGATTTTCGGAGTTTTCCCTTTCCGAAACGGCCGATTGATTAACAAATAGGGGCATTCTCTTTCTTTTCTCCCTCTCCCTTCACTCTCCCTGTCGTTCCGTTTGTTCTCCTCTCTCCCTCTCCTCTCTCATCACCTCTCTTTCGGCGGAGCTCTGTCATCGAGGGGGATATTTGAGGGGATCAGGGGGCTGCAGGCTGCCCCTCATCCCTTCTCTTCCTCCCTCCTTCTCTCCCCCCTCCTTCCCTTCCTCTCCCCTCATTCATCCCCCTCTTCCTCCCCCCTTCATCCCCTCTGTACTTGTGGCAGTACAGACCTAGCTTTGTTTGCTGGAACCTGTCTGTGGCTGTTATACACACACGCACACACACACACACACACACCACACAAACTCGCACACACTCCCCACCCATCCACCTCCTTCCTCTCACCCGTAACCATTGTCTGAAACTAGAAACACCCCATCTCACCTCCACACCCCAACCTCGTCTTCCCGCTCCGTCCCTCTCTCCTCCCATCCAATCACCCCAGCTGGGTTTGGAATGTGGCAGGAATGACTGACCTTACACACACACACACACACACACACACACAGACATGCACACAAGCAGTCCTTACCTGCATCCTCTTTCAACTCTCTCCCACCCCTCTGTGAGCAGGAGCTGCTGCAGTGGCCACCTGTAGTGGCAAGTGTCCGCCACTGTGTACCTCCAAGATAATTAATGCACGTACGAGCGACACTGGCATTACAGCAAGATTAAAATTTCAGTGTTTTGCAGCTTTGATAAAGGCAGGCAGAAGCCACAGCACTTATAATATACATTTTCAATCTGTGTTCAATAATCACACATTTGACCTGCCTGTTTAAAACACGTTCTGTGTTGCTCTCAGCTTGAGGTATTGGTTGTATTGGGTGCTTGAGCCCCAGTTCTCTGTTTGTTCTGTTTCTCTCACTGTCTCTCTGTTTATCTATCGTGCTCATTCAGGAACTGTTGCAGACCAACACCTGTGTTCACACCAGATGGAGGAAAAAGCATTGCTGCCAGGTACACACCCTTCTCAGCCCACCACCTACTGTACACACACACACTCTCGCACACACACACACACACTTCTTTTCAGGCTCAGATAGTGGCAGATGATTAGTCTCAGACCGGCCTTGGAAAAAGAGCTTCACTGTACTGTAAGACCAGTTACCAGGCCATGTTAGGCTAACAGGGAACATCTGAAATAATGTCATCATAATTATAATGTGACACTTTTTGATCCCTGAAGGCTAATTCTCGTGTTGCTTAATGATAGTAATAATGTTTGAACATTAACCACAGAGGTCTGAGAACCGGGATTCTTCTTTTTAGATATTAAAGCTTGTTTTTGTATCAAATATTTTTTTTTTATGAGGAGATGCTTATGACCACTTTCTACTCACCCACAGTCAGATTAACCCACAGATGCCATATTAAGTTGTGGCATTGATTCAAGCAATGCTAGTTGGATAAACTCTTCTACAATTGTCATTGTCATCCATTTCAAGTCCAGTTTGATGTCGTTTTTCTTTATTTCCAGGTTTGATGTGTAAATACTTTACTAATTGAACCGTCACACATTGTTGTTTTGTGTATGTATGTGTGTGTGTGTGTGTGTGTGTGTGTGCGTGGGTGGTGGTGTGGGTGTGCGTGGGTTGGTGGTTCCTTGCAGGTGATGCTGAGCAGTGGAGTACTGGTGACTCTGACCCTAAACGGACCTCAATTTGAACAAGTGTGTGTAGACCGCACATTAGTAGGTCGATTACCAGCCAACACTGTGACTGATGGTTAGTCACTGACACACACACACACATTGTTAATAACAATGATCATGCTTGTTTTTTTAGCCTTTGATCTACAATTTGCACAATACGTGTTTATTTCTTTAAAAAAAGGTTTTTCACTCTTTAATCCAGCATTGGTGCTCAGTGCATTAAAGCCTTTAGACATTTTTTACTGTGGTTTTGGTTACTTTAGTGCTGCTGATGCTAATTAGAGCTGTTGCATAACCATCACACCTTTTATGGCAGTAAAAAAAAAGCTTTTTGCTGAATTGTTGGGATTTTTGCATTCACTGAATGAAATTATGGTTCATATGTGACTTAAATATTCCAGAGGTTCATTGTGATTAAAGCAGATTTAAGGACACAAACATCATTGTTTCCACCTATCTCTGCCCACAGCCACCAAACACAAACACACACAAACACAAACACAGAGGTTTATATTCAAATGTTCATTATTTTAAAACCACAAAACCGTCTACCAGCACTTTGTCTCACACTGTCAGCACCAACTGTGTGCTTACACCTGCTCACCACACATGCAGCTTGACATCTACCACACACACACGCACACACGCACGCACACACACTCCCCAATCGCCTCACCACTTTGTCACGCAAACACTCTCTCGCACACGCGCCGACTCACACACGAAACAGGTGCCACAGGTGAGCGAGGCGACTGTGCTAGCTAATTGCGGGCAAATCCTTTTGTGCTGTGTGTGTCCAGGGGCCTTCCCTTAAGAGCATCCATCAGTGTTTTTCCTCCATCGCGCGTTCCTCCAGGGAGTACCGCCCCCCTCACACTGCGCTCCCTCGCTCTGCAGACCTGGCAGGAGAGAATAAGGGGCCGTGGACACCGGCCCAAATCTGCTAATTATTTCTTTCTTTCTGTATCAATTATTTGTTCATAACACCGCCCTCCCTGCTTCCATCCAGGGTCTCCAGACACCTGATAAAGCCCCTGTAGTACACACACGCACACACACACACACACACTCATATACAGGCATACGCACACTCATTCTCACATGCGTACATAGATTTTTTTTTATATAGACCAACAAGCACTTACTGTATGTACATATACATATCCACGTACAGAGAATGAAAGACACATGCACACGCCCACATTCACAATAGCACATACTCAGGCACACCCACACACACCCAGGTACACATACACCCACTCACCTCCCACTGTGCTCCATTCAAAGCCTTAGAGGCACTAATTATTAGAGTAATGGTTGTGAGAGGGTGGGTTCCGGGGATTGTGTTTGTGTGTGTCTCGGTTTGTGTGTGTGTGTGTGTGTGTGTGTGTGTGTGTGGGTTGGGGGGTGTAGTAGTAGGTTAGAGGCTGTTCTCACATCTGTCACTTGTTAAATTAGCCTGAGACAATTAGAGTAGAGAGTCAGACCAGATAGACACCTTCGAACACATTCACAATGTATAATTACCGAAACAGTTTACAATTACAATCAGGTTGTGTATGGTGTTGTGACATACTGTATGCTGGGTAAAAGTGGCTTAATGTTGTCTGCATGCATCTGCATATTCAGTCACTGCCGTGTCGGATCAATTTAAATCAAATATAGGGCTGCGACTAAGGATTATTTCATATTATCGATTAATCTACCAGTTATTCTCTTGATTAATTGTTTAGTCTGTGAAATCAAGTAGTGAAGTATTCACAACTTCATAGAGTCGAAAGTGATGCCCTTAAATTGTTTTACTCAATCAACAGCCCAAAATCAAAATATATTTCAGTTGTTATCACATGTGACACAAACAAGCAGCAAATCCTTATATTTGAGGAGCAAATTTTTGCTTGAAAAATGACTAAAACAATCAGAATAATTTGGTTTCCGTCCATTAATTGATTAATAATTTCTGCTTAAGTCAAATCCTGAATTAAGATGTAAGTCACTGTGTAATGACAGAGAATTCGTTTGCATTTTCAGAACAGGATTGGACAACTTTCTAAAACAAAAAGGTTCTCAGTGTTTGAATACTGAAGAAAATCCCCTTTCTGATTTGCATGGATTCAGCTGAATGTGAGGCCTGGTGCGTATTTGCCTCGCTGAGACAACAAGCAACAGCAGCCAGGTCTGTTTTTGTTTCGCGATGTGACAAAGCAGGCTTACTGTCCCCTCTTAAACTTTGCATCCTCAATGCCGGTTACCTTCCTGTCTACACCATGAGCTCTGATTGCATCATACAGAGCAGTAGATTACATATATTTTACACCATCAAAGTATTACTGGCTTTCTTTGGCCGATGGCTGGGCCAAGCTGCGCATATGCTCCACGATTAAGCATCCTTAAGTGATTTTTCATAGCCGGTTTCATTTACCCATGTTTAAATGTGCTTTGGTTAAGCCCATTGGCCTCTTATGTCAACATGCTGCTGAGGAGATGGCATTAAATGGATTTAGAGGAGTGTGTGTGTGTGTGTGTGCTTGCGTGCGTGTGCGTCTGTCTGTGTATATATGTGAAAGAGACTGTGTGGTTGGCTTGTTTTATGCTTGTGGGTGTGAATGCATGTGTGTGTTGCTGTGTGTAAAATGTATAAAGCATGGTTGCAGTCTTGCATGTATTAAAGTATATGTAGCTATTTATGCACATGTGTATGTGTCTAGAGGGTAAGTATGAATGTGTACATGTATACACTATTAATGTGCCCGTGTGTGCGTCTGTCTGGGGGGTTGTGCGGGTGGGTCATGAAGGTCTGGCCCTTAATGCCAAATCAGCCACCTGGTCCCAGATTGGGCCACAGCCTGGTTTCATATCCCTTCTTCATTTGGGAATGAATGGGATTAAACCTAATCCCGTTTATAGACACCCATCGAGATCAATACTAAACTGCATTTAACTTGATTTGTCTGTAATCTATTACAAAGACGCTTACTATTGCATTAAACGTTGTTGTGGAAAGCCCAGGCATCATTAATGGCTGTATTTTGTGATGGTTTAAGCCTTGAACCAGTTTTCTTTACAAATGCTTTATAATCCAACTTCAACATAGGGACGGACTGACTCAATTGACCTGATTTAAGATGCTAGTTTTTCTGTATTTTCAAGCAATGTTTCACTTCCCTCATGAATATTTGCATATTAATTTGAAATTTTCACACAACAGGATGATTTGAAGTGTAATCATACCAATACCCGCATGTTTATAAATACACACATGCCACGGTTAATTGGCGGTTAGATTTCTAAATCTCGGGGTGCAGCCTTGCTCGTTCAACTCAAAGCAGGATATCTGAGAGACATGTGTAACAACCCCCCTCCTTTCCATTTAATTGGTTTCATAAACAGATTAATTTGAAGGAGAGGGGGGCTTAATTGCTAATCAGTGTTTCCATGCAGCTCCTGAAGAGTTGAACAGGATCAAGTGTGTTCTTCTACCACAAAAAAGGCCTTAGAGCCTGCAGTACGCTGACAGGGGGAGAGAGGAGAGAACATGGGAGGAAAGAGATATAAAGAATACAGGAGGCAGTGGAAAGGAGAAGAGAGGATGTGAGAAGGTGAAGAGAGGAGAGGGGAAAATTAGGTGAAGAGGAAGAAGGAAAGAAGAAGTGAGGGAGATGAGAGGGAAAGAAGAGAGAATGGGAGGCAGATAGAGGAAAAATGTAAACTTCTGTCCTCCCTCTCCAAACTAATCCAAACAACGTATACAGTTTGACAGGGATAATGATAAATGGTGCTGCAGTTTAATGAAGTGAGAACATTTAGATTATTAAAACATTTATCAGAATTTAAACTTAATTGTTGAGCAGAAAATAGTTTGTTGATGTTATTTCCCAGGCATTTGAGGAGCAACATATCGATTCACAAACACACAAAATACAGAATCTGGACTTAATGAAGCAGAGGGAAGGTGTTAAGACTCAGGCCAAGTCCACCCAAATACTGTGTTTTTTAAAACAGGATTTTTCTTCCTTTGTTCTCAAAAAAATAAAAAATCCTGTCCATATGAAAATGCAAAAATGCAAAAACACAAATGAAACACTGTTAAGAGCATGTATAAACCAACACCCGGCAATATAATCCTAACCCTGAAGCCATGTTGGCCAATCATAAACCTGAAAAAAGCTATTACGGAAAGGCTACCTGCACCTAGAGGTCCAACCGGGTCTCGTCAAAACCGGCCATGTTGGCAGCAGGGTCTGTGTTGTGGGAGTATGGGATTATGTAGCAGTGACCTCCTGTTAGCAATGTTTGCACCAGCACTATTTTGACCACGTCTGTCATTGCACAGAATCGCTTCATTTAAACTACTGACTATTTAAAACTGCTTGTTAAAAACTACTAATCCTTTATTAAATAGCTCTAAAAACAACTACAACAGCAGTCTTATGCTGACATCTTCATTCATTACCATTGGATGTAAGATTCTGTTGTTGTAAATCCAGAACATTTCTATATTTCCAAATGAAGTGTGTGGGTCCCAAATCAGCCTTGTCAATACCAGTAAAAAATCCATCGATGAAAGTGTCTGGCTACTGGGTGTGTTATGTCACAACTTTCGATAGAGCTTCTGGGTCCCTGTGTTTCTGGAAGTTAAAAGGCTTTTAGAATAAAGGAATACCTCAGAAAACTAGTGAATCATTATTGTTGTGTACTGATAACTAATTTCAGTTACATTTTCCATGTATGCCAATTTCTATTGAATTCAACGGATCATATTTTATATAGAAAGTTGTAAGAACGATGGAAACCAAACTGTGTGGATATCAGTGGTCTCTATTTATGTAAGGAGAAAGTGTCACCTCAACAATGCGCAGTTGTTTTTTGTTTTCAATCATGACATCCAGTGACAAGTGTGGTGATGTCATTCCCAGCGGTGCTGAGCGATAAGCTGATTCTGCTGTCCTTCCTGGAGCAGAGCCAAGTGGCTGCAGTCTACCTCAACCAAAAGAACCAGGACTCCCCAGAGACTGGCAGGCGAACAGACAAACTCTCACCCTCTGAAATCAAGGTACAGTAGAACGCATCGATGGAGTGTGCATGAGTAATGTGTCTGTGCTTGAGAGAGAGAGAGAGAGAGAGAGAGAGAGAGAGAGAGAGAGAGAGAGAGAGAGAGAGAGAGAGAGAGAGAGAGAGAGAGAGAGAGAGAGAGAGAGAGAGAGAGAGAGAGAGAGAGAGAGAGAGAGAGAGAGAGAGAGAGAGAGAGAGAGAGAGAGAGAGAGAGAGAGAGAGAGAGAGAGAGAGAGAGATTGAACGTGAGTCAAAAGAAGAAGACAAGTGGAAAGCAGAGACAAAGAAGAAAGGTGTTAACATCGTCCTGAATTTCCCACATTTCCAAAATCTTTTTTTCTTCTTCTTGAAACCCAGTCTCTTTGGTTGAGGTTTAGCAGGCAGAGACAACTGCTGGGTCATGATTGACCTCTTCCCCATAACAGCCACTTAAACAACCTACTTTACAAAACTAGAACAATACAACTTGCTTGAAATTAGTAAGCAGTCAGTTTGGCAGTTAACCAGTTAGCTACCCACAACACCCAAAGCCTTACATCCTGTCCGTTGGCTTGATACAACTTGTAAATGATAAGCGTTGGCTTGTTTGTATCTTTGTGCACAAGAGGTGCACAGTCTGTGAATATATTCAGAGTAATCACCATGAGAATATGGCCCTTTGGTTTAACATGGCCAGGTAGCCTCTATGTCTCTCTGTCTTTCCTGTTTCTGTCTATTAATCCCTCATAAAGGTGTTATTGAGAGGCAGTCTCATCTGGAGGTGTTTGTGTAGGTGCTTGTAACAGGTCCGATTATGCGCCGTCCTGTTCTTCCCTCCCCAAAACAAAACTACACTGTGTCCTCCTTCACGAGCTGGCTAACCGCTAACCCTGGCATTATCACATTACTGCCAGGCCCTTTTGTTAAGGTGTGTGTGGGTGTGTGTGCGCGTGCATGTTGGTGTGTATAAAAGCAATCGTTCCTGCCTGTCTCCAGAAGCAGAGTCCTGATAAGACACCCCCCCTCCACCACCACCCCATATTGTACACCCCACACCTCTGTCAATGCATGTGCATGCAACCTGCAACATACACATGTGTGCACATGCACACCCAGCTACCCATCCCCCACAACAAACACACACATGCACAACCACATACACATTGCCCTGGTCCAGTGGGCTAAGCTGGGGAAGGGAGAGTTGGGGGCGTTGAGGGGGGGGGCTAAACTAATCCGGCCCACAGAAAGTGGTTTTTGATTATTGCTGACCAGCAAACGCCAGCAGAAAAAAAGAAGACTAGAAGAGGGAAGAGATGGGTAGGGATGGAGGGATGGAAAGGGGCATGCGGGGGGCAGAGATAGTGTGTTATTAACCCCAGTGATTTTCAGATTTTTTTTTCTTTTTCTTATTTTCCATTTCTAATCTGTCAGTGATCTCCCGTTCAGTGGTTAGGGGCAACTCTTTGTTCCCTTTATCATCAGATGTACTTCCATCATTTTAATTTGCCTCTGTATTATGTGTCCAAAGCAAACATCTGCCCAAGGGTGCAAGAGGGGCAGACATGGACCACTGAACCTCAAATCTGCTCTACTCATACTGTACAGCTTGTCGATTTACAAATTTCTGCATGTTTCTCTGCTTTTACACCTTTTTGTTTTTTTGCACTGAGGAGTATGTTGTTTGTAAATTTTTACAGAGACAATCGTGTCTTCCTGCTCAGGTCCCAGACACTCTGCACTGTGACAGAGGTCATGGGTGTCTGTGCTAATGTGTGCGTGGTAGCCATTCACTCTGGTAGCTGGTTCATTGTGTTGGTGAGTGTGACTGGAGATACAGAATGTATGAAAGGCCTGTATGATTATGGGCGTGTGTGTATGTTCATGTGTGTGTGTGTGTGTTTGTGTGTGTGTGTGTGTGTGTGTGTGTGAAGAAGGAATGAGCCGTGGTGTACATGAAAGGCAGGGTCACAGTATAACACCTGCAATTTCACCTGCTTTAAAAGTGCTTCTGGATAGAGCACTGTTTATTGGTGTGTGTGTGTGCGTTTGTGTGTTTGCACTTTGTGTGTCTGTAAAAGTGTGCGTTGATATACACTTTTTACATCAGTGCCTCTATATTTATGTACATGTGTATTTGTGTGCATACATGCATGCATTCATGTATGTGTGTGTTTCTTTGTGAGGGTACCCCCCCCCCCCACAAGCGCCACGAGAGCTCATTACTGTGCGTCTCTTTGTTGTGGCCCGTAGAGCGTGGCGGACCTTCCCAAAAATATGCACATCACTAAAACAACAAGCCCGACAGAACAAAAAACACACACACACACACATTAATAATGGAAGATAAAAAACAACCTTAGACATCAACAAAAACAGGATGGGGGAAGGACAGGAGAGTGATGTTTAAGGCTACAGATGTTGAAGCTTCAGAACCCTCAGGTGTTAACACGGGCTAGAGAGGTGAATCCAAATGGGTGAAGCAGTACGATACTCTGATAACTTCCCCTTCGTTATGAGATACTGTTGGTGCATCTGCCAGTGTTTATACTTTTACCTACCTTTATACTGTCTGTCTATCTACTGTACTGCCTATTTTGAGCCTCTTAACATACTTGTGTGTGTTTGTGTGTGTGTTTGTCCAGGTGGTGGGTGTGGATGTGAGTGGGCGCAGTCGTAGGCTCCTCAGACGGGTGGGTCTCAACCGTCTGCAGGATGTGGCGGTCTGCTGGTGGAACCTGGACGAGCCTGATGAGGAGGTGTGGCCCTGGACTCCCGCAAACTCGCAAAGGAACAACCTGGTTCTGCTCAGCTGCTCACCTACTGAAGGCCTCAAGGTACACAAAAAAACACACACACACACAAACACACACACTCTGAGTTGGTGAATGACAATATTCAATCACCAGGGTAATATTATATTCACAAATGTTGGTACTTCTTTTGTTGATTCTGTTTTTAAAGGCTAATTAAGTTATTATTGACTTTCATAGTCCACCAAGAAAGTACTGTATGCTCCAGTAAATTCTGCATTTATAAAAAAGAATTAGGGGAAAAGTTGTGGAGAGCAAACAATGTGCTCAAATTGCCAGGTAAGATTATTAACTCTGTGTATCCATGGGGCCCAGACTGGGAACCATGGAGCAACCCTTTACCTGTACCAGTGCACTGGAGGGTCGGTTGAGTTCGCCAATCCAGCCTACATGTGTTTTGTTGACTTGGGGAAGGTTTGCGACCTTGTCCCCGGGGAGACTTGTGGGGTAACTGTTGGAAGCTGTGGGGTTCTTGTACATCTGGAGTGAGACTTCTTGGCTTGTCACAGATTCTCTGTTTGAGTGAAAAGTGTCCTGTTTGTTGACCTAGGACTCCACCTGAAATCCACCTATTTTGTTTGTTTGGGAGCAAAATTCTGCTTGAAATGAAGGAATGCAAGTGATTGTAAGATGGAACATGAAACACGAGGTGGTGTTTTGCTGTGTTAGCAGTGATGTAGGTGTCGTAACGAGTTGTCGTAGTAGAGAAAGCTGAGGTTGAAGGTAAAGCGCTCAAATTACCAGTCGATCTACAATATATTTAAAGTAGTTAGACTAGCCCAGCCATCCAGAATGAGATCGGACTAGATTTGCTTCTGCAAATTGAAAGTCATGTGATCAGGTTGCTTCCTAGACACCTCTTATGGAGGTATTTAGATACATACATATCCCACCTGGCCCAGGAACACCTTGTGAGCTCCCAGGATCAGGACATGGCTGCTAAGCGTGCTGCCACACCTGGATGAGTGACAGAAACCTGATGAGTGGATGAATGTTGAATTAACTAGGGATCGTTGAAAAGCGTGTGTGTTGAACCCATCACTCAGCATGCAATGGACAGAGGGATAAAAATGGTGCTTGCATTTGTAGAAAATTGTTAAACATATGCAACAAAAAAGTCATATGTTCAGGAAGCCTTTCACCTTCTTGATGCACTTCCTGCCACCTTTAGCTGTTAGGGACAATGTGAAGGCCGTGTGGGGTTTGTCCTTTTGTGTGAGACACTTGAAATCCTGCTTAAAGCCTCTTTCAAATTAAATCAAGCTTTTCTCCTTCAGCTCTCAATATGAGCATCTCAAAAAACTTTCGAGAAAAGAAGCTAAGCTAAATCTAGTAATTGTGATTAAATACAGTAAACAAAACAAAGATATGAGGCAGAACAAGTATAAAATTATGTGTGCCTATGACAGAAATTCTTAACTTTAAAGGTTTTTTTAATGAGACTTTAATAAGACCTTTCTGTGCTGTTTGAAGCCTTAAAGACACAAATCACAACTCCAGCTGTGCGTTTTTTCAGATACTCACACACACTCTTAGGCGCACACACACACACACACGCAGAGTGAGGACATGGTGAAAAAGGCAACAAAGCTGCTGTTTTGAGCGGAGACCTGTGTTGTCGTGGATGGGATTGGGGATGGTGTGTTAGTCACCTCAAGGGTGGCACCTCTGTGTTGCACCTTCATGCATCACCATATGAAATAAGCAGGAGAGCTAAGCTGTGGTACAGCGTGAAGGAGAACGCCTACACACACACACACACACACACACACACACACACACACACACACACACACACACACGCTTAGACACACATCCTCATGGCCCCCGGCAAAACCCTACCCGTGACCCGATTCTATGTCAACATAGGATTGGCCTTGTGCCGAAAACAGATGAAAGATCCCAAATTACTGAACTGGGCTTAACTCCACTCCTCATACCGTGTACCTCAGTAAGCATATGCAAAATATTCACCACGCCAGAGAGAAAGGGGAGAGAGTCTGCGAGAGGGAGGAAAGATGAGCGTTACCAATTGCGTGCTAGGAAAGCAAATTCACGCAGGAGAGAGTGAGGGAGGGATGGGAGCTAGGGGGGCACTTGAATATTGAAATAAGCAAAACAGATGTTGTTCGCTGCTTTTTCCGCTTGTTGTTTTTGGAACGCTCTCCACATTTATCACACTCCTTCACCTAGTTTATTCTCACTGTCTCCTTCAACCCCCCCCGTCCTCCTCTCCTCCTTCTCCTCCTTCTTTCCTCCACGCTTCAAGAACATTAAAGTCTCTTCGTGGGGCTGCGGCATCGCGCTCTAATGAAAGCGTTTGTTGTCATTTTTCAGATGCGCGGTGTGAAATTAAGCGAGCAGTTTATGTAAGAGCCGTGGCGGGAATCAAACGCCGGGCACACATCGGGAGACGCCAGCTACTTCAATCACTTCAAGCTTATATATATGTTCCTTTTGTTCAGTTCGCTATCTGCCGCACTAAGCCAATTTTCTAGCCAGTCTCTCGGCATTTAAAAAAAGTCTGATTTCTTTCCCTATGTGGTCTTAATTCGTATGCCCCCCCCTTCCTCATGCTGATAAGTGGAGCCACGGCACGCAGGGGGGTGGAGGGTGGGAAGGAGAGAAAAACACATACATAGTTCGTTTTTATGCAGCCAGTTAACATTTTTAATTATCCTTCCTTCATGCTTCCCTCCCTTAACCCCCCCCCCTAAAAAAAAACACGCACACAAACCATTTCCTGGAATTTAATAATCTTAATGAAAAGAAAACACCAGATGAATGTTTTCTTGCTTTTTTTAGTCATGGTTTTTTGTGGTTGTATGTGTGTTTATGTTTGCGAACATACTTTTTTTTGTTTTGTTTTTCTTTTTTAAGCGTATGACTATCCTGTTATCTGTCACCAAACAGTTTCTCTGCAGTTGTTTGATCTGCTTTTGTGCGATTTCTGTTTTTCTTTTAAATATTATTGACTTGCACTGTGCTGCATGGCATTCTTCTCTTGCAAAACCAGAAAAACCTAAACAGAACGTCCATGAAAGGAAACCTATATAATTGCATATAAATTAAATAATTTAATCTGTACTTCATCTTGTCCACAACTGCTATAACACTATGATTTAGAGGCTAAATTAACAGTATAAAATGGCTCATTTTGCCTCTAAAACATAAAAAGCTGCCGTCTTAATGTGCAGAATTAGAGCATGTACAGTAGAAAGAACATTTTCAGAAATGCACCGCAATCATAATTTGGACCATGAAAGTCGGGTCGGGTGTTGAATCCAAAGTGCAGAATTACCCCCGAGCTCCACTGCTTTGTAAAAATCACACAGGAAACACTGCTGCTACAGTTTCGGGTCTTGCGAATAATGGAATAATGTTCCATCCATTTTACAATTATGTTCAGTTGTACCAATTATAACAGTTAAGGTGTGAGGAATATTTTGGTAAGTAATCCCGCCGTGCCTGTGCATTTTCTCACATCACTACCTCAACGCTAACCCTAATTCTCACACCTAAAACTTCCCAGTGCCACCCCCCTCCGCCCCTCATCCCTTCATCCCTCGACTCTCCTCCTCCGAGTCCCTCCGTCTCTCTCTCTGCCCGTCTCTCCCTGTCTTTCTCTGCTCCGTGAGCTGGAAAATTGGCTTCAAAAGGCCACTGCTGTGAACAAGGGCCAGCCACACAGTTGGGCCCGTCCGCTTTATCTTTCACGCCACGGAGGGGAAAAAAAGGTGCTGGCGAGAGAGAGACAAGAAGAATGGAGAAGAATAGTTTTGACCAGTCACTGAAACCAATAACCAGGAGAAAGCTACTTACTAGAGGCCTTTCTCTCCCTCTCTCTCTCTTTCTCTCTGTCTGTCTCCCTCCCCGTCTCTCTCTGCTCTCTTTGCATCTTTCTCTCCATGTCTTCGCCCCTCTCTCCCCTTTCTTCCCCTCTTCTTCTCACTCACTTCCGTTCCCACTCTTTCTCATCATCTTTTGTGCATGTTTCTTCCTGTCTGTCTCTCTCTCTCACTTGCACATCCTCTCGCTCACTCGTTCACTCCCTCTCTTGACCTTATTCATCATTTTTCTGTTTCATGCTCTCAGAACCAGGGAATACAGTACGTTCACAAGCCACAATATGCTCTGGAGTTCAGAGGCAAACACATCTTTACTTTTATGAATATATTAAAATGACATATGCATGCTGAATTTCAGAAGTCATTTCTCTGCACTTCTTTTAACAACTGGCTGTTGTTTTGAGCTTCAGAATGTGTTTTTGTTAGACTTTATTCATGTAGCAGTTCGTAAAACAGGGGTGCGAATTTTTGCTTTAAAAATAATGAAAGCGTTTAGTCAGAATTGTAAGATGAATGCCCAGAAAACTTTTCCTCATACTCATCCTGGCCACATGCTTTTTTTGTGAACATTTATATTTAAAGTCGGTTGTCAGACTGGTTACTACAGGACACCCAAGTGGTCGGACTATCATCTTCAAATGATGTCTGCTAAACAACTGACGGAGAGTTCATACCTCTGCAGATAAATCTGTATGTCACCATTCAGCATTAATGCTTATGGACCTTGAGTGTTTGCAATTTAAGAGTTTGTGTTTTGAATGATTGAAACACCACTACCCTGAAAAGTCTTGAGTTTCATGCTGTAATCTCCTAACCAGCTGTGTTGCCTTCAGGGACCTTTTGCCTCTCTTTGCTCAGTCCACATTGAATGTAAAACGAAGTACAGCATGACCTTAAGAATGACCCAGAGTCAAAATGCTACTGTGCTGACTGTAATAAATGTTGTGACTGTTAATGTGTGACTGAGTGTGAGAATGGCAGTTTTTGCAGTGCATTTTCTGTGTGGACTGTGTACTGCAGCACTATTTTAGATTAGAGATTTATAGACTGCATCCTTTTTAGATATTGCACTTTAATGAAAAACTCAAAAGGGTCTCCACCTAGACTTTAAAAGTCCAGGTCCAGTTGAGCTCAGGGCTCTTGAAAAGTCAGGACATAAATCATGCAGATAAACCTTAAAATGTCCTTGACGCCAGTATAATGAGGCCACACCTCTCTACACTTAATGCTGGCCAGAGATGCCTTACAGTTGAGAGATGACAGTCTAGCTTTAAATCAGCTGTATGAAATGTTTTTTTTCAAACATTGGGGATGATAAATTGTTTAAGGCGCATTACTTTCTGTATGCAAGGAAATGCCTTTTATTGATTTCAATGCTGGTGTGAAAATAAAAATCATTAACTTTGTACAATTTTACTGTAAGATTGAGTAAATACCAAACTGCGGTCATGACAATAGCATGACTTAGCAGTGAATTGAAGTGCAGTTGTGGACATGGGTTGAATGTGTGCTCACTCTCTCACATTATACATGTTTTTTGTGTATGTGTCAGAATAAAAACACGAATTGGTCTCGAACTCTTCGAAATATTGGCTGTTGTAGGTTGAACCAGGCCATGCAGTATTTACTCGTTGCCTCTGAGCTGTAGCCGATGCTGTCCCCCTTCTCTTTTCCTTGGAGGGTCACCTATCAGGGGAGGCAGAGCTGAATCAGCTGCACCCCATCCCCGATGGTGCCACGGTGGCATGCTGGCACAGCGGGCACTAGCAAGCCGGGCACGGGATGAAAAGCTGAGAGGATGAGATGTGGTTGGGGGGTCAGGGTTTGTGGAATTGAAGTAGGTCTTGTGATTCCTGTGACAGCATTCTGTGGGATGGACTCAATGGACCCTCGCCTGCTATGTGTTTGTGTGCAAGTTTATTTAATGCATGTGTCACTTTGTCCCTGCAGAAATGTAGCTATCCAGAGAACCGCACCCTACCAAGGATACCCCACCCCTTACATGAATTGAGCCCCTCTCGCCTGCTGCCTCAAATAAACACACACACACAGCACCCACCCCCTGGGGAGCAGCAGGAGCTAGCTCTGGGGGATTATGGAGAGGGAAAAAAGCTTTCAGGAGGACAGTCATCTGCTTCTCTCCTGCTGTAGACCATGGGCAGGCAAAAAAACTCTTCTCTTCCTCCCTCTAAGTCCCTTTTTGGCAATGCCTGCCAAAAAACTGGGCCGGGCAGCTTTGTGAAAGGAAAGGAAGGCAGGCAGGCAGCAGATCCCTCTTTCTGTCTGCACGGCGAAAAGAAATGGGCTCATTTAGCCAAAGCTGCCACGGTCAATGCAGGGCTCTGATAGAGGCTTTGGTAAGGTGAAATCCCTCCTAAAAAGCTCTGTTAGTGACTGTGGAACTGTTGGGCTGCTGTTTAGTACAGGCTGTTGTATCCTGTCATCCACCTACTGTTCCTGGTTCCTTGTGGGTGTTTTATCGACAGTACCACCCGTGACATGGCCTATCTCCCTCAGTGTCAATGCTAGCTATGCCATTGTGCCCACTCCCACCAACTGGTAGTGGTTCAGCAGGGAATAATCTAAATTCTGAATTTCACCATCGGTCAAATAATTCCAAGCTTTCTTCATGTATCATCCTCTTAATAGTGAAAAGGGCTTGTTTCTTGTCATTCACAGTGTGTAGTGTTGAGCTCTTGGCTCCTCACACAGGTAAACAGAGGGGGTTGTTTATCGCTGGGTGCCAAGCCGTGGCATGCTCGGGGAGAAGATGTTGTTGACCTTGAGTTAAAATGGAACTCTTATCATTAGCTGTCTTGATTGACAGCTGTGTGTTTATGAGCAGTGTGGACGGCTCCATTTCTTCCATCTCCAGGGGTTTGGGGATGCTGCCATGCTATGACTCATTTCTCTGTCTGTCTCTGACATGTTCTCTCCCTCCTTCCTTATCCTTCTTTTATTCAAAAACAGGTTAGTTCATTAACTGTACTGGCACAAGTTGGAATATTCCTCCAATATCTTGAATAGAAGAACATGTTAAAACAACAACACAATTACGAGCTCAAGTTCCAGTTGTGTTGCTTGTGCAGTGTTTAGAAACGCTGCTGAGAAGATACTGGCTGAATCCTCCCACTAACCACTCCAGTGTCAACAGGGTAATTTGATCACTCAAGGACCAAAGACAGACACAGACAGAAATTAAAGCAGAACATGTAAAACATCACTGCAAATCCATTGTCCATGGACTTCATCTGAGCTTGGTAGACTGTGGGGAAGAAATCCACAGTAGAAAGCATGGATGTCTCCTGGATACTAGCTGTTAATTGCATCAGCATGCTAACTTGCTCACAATGATGATGCTGATTTTAAGCATGTGTAATGTTTTCCATATTATCCATCTTGAGGCTGATGGGCGTATGATTAGCTTTGCAGATAAAGTGACGTTTTGACCAGGGAAACATGAATGTATGCACAAAATTTCATGGCAATCCATACAATATTTAAGATATTTCGATCAAATGTAGAATGGCTAAAAAGGCCCTCATAGTTGCTAATTTAAAGTTGCTGTAGAATCTAAAAAGTGATATATTACTAGTTTTACAGTGTTTAACTTCAGCCTGCAATGCTATAACAAATGTTGCAGTTTGTGCCGTCATACCCAGAGAAGAGAAAACAGTTTATAAAGAATAATATTATGCATCTCTGGTTCTGATCAGATTTATAGGGCGGATGTTCAAGCGTGCATCAGTCTCTGAAGTTACTCTTTTCTTCGTATTTCCTTCCTATGAAAGGTTCTTAGCTCGGTCCGGACAGAAGGCAACCCCCTGGACTGTCGCTTCAGCCTGCTCCAGCCCTACCAGCTGCTAACAGTAGAGCTACCTGCAGGACCCCAAGGATTCAGAGAGGGGTCCTGGGCTGATACCTGCGTGTATGAATGTGCACGAGAGCGCCTGCACCGACTGTCCGTCACCCGCATCCCGCTCCCATCCCACCCCGTCTCCTGCTCACGACACCGCTGCGAGACCACACTTGTCCTTGGCTTGAGTGACTCCTCCCTGGTCCTGTATGACCAGCGCCGGGGTGTCTCTCTCCTGGCTTCCTGCCCTGTATTACCAACCCTCCTCGCCTGGCACCCTGCTGGGGCCTTGGTCATGGTAGGGGGAGAGCAAGGGGAGCTGATGTGCTTTGATGGGGGCTTGGCACCTGTAGGCATGGCACTGGTAGCAGAAGAGGTAGCGTCAGCTGCCATGCTAAGACTAGCTCAGCACCTGCGCTGCTTTGGAGGCCTGGAGAGACTGCAATGGGGGACAAGCCTGGAAGGAGGCCCAGAGGGGACCGATATCCTGATGTTGGCCTTTCATGGGGGGCCACTAGCAGCTTTGAGATTCAGACTAGGTGGGTAAAATAAGATTCAGAAATGCCATTTGAAAAATGAATGACTGAACTTAAAAAATGTCTAATAGCCAGAAATGCTGGAGTTGGAATATTTTGTGGCATCAAAACAAAAATGTCTCAATTAAGGCTGAAACTAGCAGTTATTTTGTTTGTTAATTAATTCATTGATGAGTTTTTCCCCAATTCTGACATGGCTTCCACTTGCTTTGTCCAACCAACAGTGAAAAAGTCCAAAATACTCAATTTTCAGGTGCCATTAAATGGAAAATGCTCACATTTGAGAGGCCTGAAGCAACAAATATCAATTATCAAAATGGTTGTTGATTAATCTTTTGTTAACAGAAGGCTGATTGATTAGTGGCCTGATGGTTTGAGGACTCCCCCACAGCAATTTTGCACAAGTGCAAAAAATTAAATATGCTCAGCAAACGTTCGCACTCCTTAAAATAAAATGTTCACACATAAGTCTGTAGACCACTATAAGCTGATGTGAAATGTGTGCATCTCTGTGAAAGTACATAAACTAGCCTTTAATAATGCTGAAGGACAGTGATGCAGTTTGTTATTTTGAATACCGAACACTGCATCGAGTTCGCTGCACCGATAAATATAAATAAATAGAAAATAATCACCAAACTTTCCACAGGATCATCGTCATCTGTTCCTAATGAAGGCGCCCACCTCCCTTCAGAGACTCTTCCACTGTTTTGGATCTGACACTGTATCTGAACCCCAGCGTGTAAATATGGCTGCTGAACGGGTCGACCTCTTCACTGCTGAGGGAAGTTAATTTGTTGATGGGCGGGAAGGTTAGCAGGAGTCACGCTCTCAGAGGTCATTCAATAATCGCCCCGGGGCAAGAGCCCCCCAGGTGCATTCTGGGATGCATTTTTCCGATAAATCGTTTACAGTGGCTGCGCAGTCCCTCGGGGCCCTCAGATAAAGTTTGCCAATCAAAATGTTTTCCGAAGCAGCCACCTCACCCTCTAACACACTCGTACACAAACACAGCCGTACGGCCTCACACACATACACACACTCAGCGTCTTTAATTGTGACTTTGGAAAGAAGATGTGACAGTGGCACGCAGCTCTCTGCTGAAGTTTGAAAGCAGGAGTGTGGGGGTGGATGGAGGAAGGTGGAAGACTGTGTGCATTTGAGTTTCTGTGTGTTTGAGGGTGTGTGTTTGACTGTGTGTATTCAACTGCGTTTGCTTGTGTGCACAGGGAAAGGGGAGGGTGTCTTCCAACAATAGCTTCCCCTCCTCTGATCGTCTGCCAAGGTTTTGATGAAGAAAGTCACTGCACGTCTTTTCTCCATGATAATTCTTCCCCCCACACACGTGTGTGTATTCTTCTATTTCTGTGCTTCTGTGCGCACGCACACACACACTCACACGCACACACACACACTCACATAATTTGTTTGTTTGCCTGCGCTCCTTCTCTGTATTGACTTGTTTCATAAGGCCCGCTACATGACAGAAGGAGTGAGTTGGGAGGCGGCGAGGAAGAAAGACTTGGCCAAGCTCCAAGTTCTCTTTTTTTCCATAGGAGGCAGCCCTCCCTGGTGCCCCCCCACCCCCACCCTCCTGCCTGCACCGAGTTATCTCATCTGGGCACACGTTGGCCGCGGCTGGGCCTGCACCGGTACAGGCTGAGGAAGGGCAGACCAGGGAATGTGCTGCACGACACGCAAGAAAAACAGTCATTTTTTTTGTAGGGATGGGAATTTAGTGAAATATTGTTGATGTTTAAAGAAGAATTACATAACTGGTTGTAACTAGTGTAAAAAGAACGACGTGAGCGCAAGCCGATGCATCTTTATTTGATATTTATTTTGGCAGAAAACCATTTACTCAGCAGGCATTAAGGTAGAATAAAGGTGGATTCTCTCCTCCATTGCACAAGCTGGAGCTTGTTGTTTTGGAGGCAAAGCTCTTTTCCAAGCACCTTGTTTTAAAGTCGAGTCTCTCCAAGGCAGCAATTTGAGTGTAAACCAACCAGAGTTTAACTGATTAGTGGAAGCTTATATTAATTGTTAAAATTATCCACAAGTCTCGTCCCTAATTTTTAGGTACTTTCATCTCTGAAAAGGAGATTGATTGCATAAACTTAGAACTATGATTTAGTGAATATAACAGTTTTAATGTTTAGTTCTTTCAAATTTTGATAGACTTTAATGCCCGTCAGTATTTGGCCCTGAAGTCTTCTCATTGTCTTAATGCTGCCCAGAATGATTCTCTGCAGCTGTTTGGTCCTGCTGCTGCTCAGCGTTGTTTTGTGGCCGACACTGAGACGCTGAACTGAGCTGGTCAAATAAGTGAGCGTAGACAGGTGTGGGACAGAATTGACTTGTCCCTGCCACCACAATGATCCATTGTCTGTGCTCAGAGTTAGCTCAGAGCAGACGTTAACGCCCAGCATAAGGACCTCTCCACACACATCCACACACACAATCACACACACTCATAAACATAGACACACACAAACTGCACTGTGCTCAGCTGATGTATAAGCCACATTAGCCCACTCTTTAGGGGATTTGGGGGCTTGCTAATTGCCAGCTTGTCATTTTAATTGCTCATACCCCTCCCCCAAACACACACACACACACACACACACAGAGTCACGTGCACACACACACACACACACACACAGACACACACAACTTCTTCAATTAATTAATTAGACAAGAGTAAGTGGTGACTTTGCCTGTGTGCAGTCTGGTCCGTTGACAGTACCGCTGTCTGTGATCACCTACACAGCCCAGAACTGTGCCACCAGCGGTGTCCAAATTTTGTTTTGTGAATATGTAAGCTAAGCTTAACCACATCGCAGCATGAGTGTGAAAAATGTCAGCATTTTGTGGTACACTTTGGAAATTCAACTTTGCACGCACTCATCAACATGCTCATCATCTGTTTGAGTGTGATGTTTTTGCTCTGCTCCTCAACGCAAATCAGCCTTTCCCAAAACAAGCTAGCGACCCACTCGACCGTTGCACCATCATGATCAAGTGACAATAGGCAATAATCACCTCTCTTATTCAACACCTTCATTTCTTGGATGTGTAGCACACATAAAAACACACATGGACCTTTGCCCTTTTACACACAGAACGAGACACCTCCGCTAACGGGAAGGGTACAAAACCTTGTCCTTCCATTATTCAGCAGTCCTAACATGCTCGCACACACACACAAACACAAAAGCATAACCAATCACCTCTGGTCAAAAGGCCTAATCAGTTTTAGCATTCCTCTCATCTTCTCAGCAGACATCTGAGATGTCAGGCAAAGTTAAAGATCTCTCACACACACAGCATTTAAATAAGTTTGGGAAATTTGGGGAAATGATCTGACCATAAGTGAGCAAACTGAAGGCTCAATGTTTTTCTCATGTATTTAAGTAGAAGGTGATGAGGATAACCTTGCTTTTATTTGTATTTACACACAGATGCACGCTGAGTATGCATGAGGGATTAAACAGGTTTCAATCTAATTGATTGACATGTCAGTGCCAGTCTAACTAATGTGCTGTTGCTCCAGAGTTTAGACAGATCCACTGCACACTTGCTTAGTTTAGGTAAGTGCTCCACAATATTCTGCATGGTCACACACAGCAAGGACCATTGTGTTGTACTGTACGACAGCTTCTGGGGAAAGAAAAAAAAAAAGTTTGTTTGTTTCACAGAAATGAGGGGAAATTTTAAATGGAAGTTTCAGCAGATACATTTTCAGGCCTTTAATATCAGTAAATAGAAATATTCTTTAACATCAGTGCTGTACAGTGTGCATATAAAAACTGTCAATCAACTCATAATAAGCAAATCTCTCCACATATACAAATGTAAAACATAAATAAAATGGGATAAAATTGAATTGAATTACGAAAATAAATGGATGGACAAAGACTAAAATATTTTTGCCAGATTTGTTGTTAAGCTGAAAGTATATTCTGATCTAATAAAACAGCTGTTGCAAGATCTTTTCCAAAATAACCATTTCTTGCTTATTATCTATTGCTGATGGTAGATGTGTTTATTTTCTGGTTCTGCTCTGTGCTGATTTTGGTCTAGAAAAAATAGAAAAGTCAAACTAGGTGTTTGATTTGGTGGATAACGCACAGTGATTTAGTTAGTATTAGTTAAGGTTAGTGGTTTATTTACTTATATGCATAGACACTCATTAGGCGATAAGACCAGACAAGATGGCTTCATTTATAAATGTTATATAATTTCATCAGAGTTCACATACTGTCACAGAGATTAACAATATTCTGGTGCATTTAGTGCTTGATTTTGATCTTTTTTAAAAATGACAGGGGCTCTGACAGGGGGCCAGATGGGCCCCGGGGAGCTGCTGCAGCAGCGGCTGCGTTGTGGCCAGGTCAGAGAGGCGCTGGGCATCCTGGAGGCCATGGACTGGAGCATCATGGGAGATGAGTGCTACCGAGGCCTGAGCTCGATCACCAACCACCTGCTGAGACTGGAGCTGAATGCAGAGACGGAGGGTGGGTCTCTGGCTAAGCAGTCTTCAAAATTCATGAGCCACATTAGCCTCAAGGCTTTGGTTACTTGACTTGGAACTTTATTTACATTTCAACCTCTGTTAAATGTGGTGTTAATTAGCAACATAATTAGACTTTATTTTGTGGATGGACTAATTTTGCCTAGTTAATATATAACAAGAAGCTCACTAATATGCTGAGACGCAAAGTATTATCTGTGCTAGCTAAATTATCTTTAAACATGTGTTCAGCCAAATTGTTGGCTGACACACATCACCTAAAACCCTTTGAATTTTATTTTTATTTGTTTATTCACTGTGTTTCTGTTCTGTCTGTAGCCCAACTTGAAGCAGCTCTGGGTGTGTTTTATGCCCCACCTGCCCCTCTCTCTGATATGGTGATACTCGAGTACAGGGAGCCAATCAGAAAGTATGCCCGCCGATTCTTCCGACATCTCCTCAGGTAAGGCCACCTACTCCGTGCTGCTGCTGTGATCCATTTTTCTATTTGTGAGGGAGAAATTTGTTTCACGTAACATTTCAGGGGGGTCAAAGGTCAAAGTCGGCTACATTAGAGCACTCTTGAAGTTAAATGCATTTAAATACATAAACACTGTGTTCCTCCATCAGTCCACAGATCAGTAATTAAAATATAAATCGCTATTTTTAAGGCATTAGCTGAGCGTTTTATTCTTTTTATCAACAGCTGCTGCAGAATCAGAAAAATAAATACTGTCCAAAAAAGGTCTTTCAGAAAATGACATCCATTGAAGATACAATTTAACACCGCTTATTTGCAGCCCGCTATTGCTATTTTAAAAATTCTAAAAGGGAAATAGCTTTTGAATTTCCTCACACACACAAACACACACACACACACACAGTGATGCAGCTTTGAGTCATTCATAAGGCAGAGCACCTCACATGCACCTGTTTAGACTGTTGTTTCATTTTCCCTTCTGCCATGAGAGCCTTTTGAAATGCCTGTTTGACTGAAATAGACCCTGTTGTTCCCACACACTGCTGCTTACTGCTCTCCATCCTGCAATTACCTCCCGTTTCCTCTCTCTTTCTTTAACCTCCTCTGTCGCGGAGCTGCAGCGTTGTTTGGCATCCCTCCTCTCTCCTCTCTTATCACCTACCTGCATTCTTTTTCTCTCCATCGACATCAAATGAAGGAAGCCCCCCACGCCTCCTCTCTCTGCTTGTGTTTGTTTGTTTCATGTTGGCTCTAGACAGGGAAAGTTGTTTTGTACTGGGAGATACAGCGCTCTCTCTCCCAGCTTTAATTCCGGATAATAGGAAGAGGACCCGCTACTCTCAGTTCAATTATTGACAGTTTTGTATGCAGAGGTGTATGTGGATGTGTGCGCTATAAGGTGTGTGTCTGCATGCAGACCGAAGGGAGGAGGAAATATGTACTACTGACCTATCCATCCATAAATTTTCATCTAAAGTGTGTATTTTTATATCGATTATTGTTTTTCTTTTGTATCAGGATGTTGCTCTTTAACTGTCTTCACTTTCTCTGCAGACACCAGCGCTTTGAGAAGGCCTTCCTCCTCGCTGTAGACTTGGAAGACAGAGATTTATTCATGGTGAGTGGAAAGTAAATTTCATTTCAGTTACTTTCTTGAAAAATGTGACACTGATTTTCACAAAAAAAGGTGCAGACATTATAAAAAGTCTGTCCAGGAATTTCTAATCTTGTGAACACAAATGAAAAGCTAATATGATGAAAGAAAAAATGTGACACTCCTTCATGGACAAACTACATTTACGAAAGTTTTAAAAGTCTTAAGTCTGGTCTCTTGCCTGCTGTTGGCAGTAATGTTAGTCATAAAATGCGAGTGCAGGCTATCAGTAGACTTTGTACGCCTCTAAAATAAAAGCGGGATTGATGTGACAGTGGATTTGTTTATGCATCCTTTTTTGTGGAGTTTCACTCGGCATCTGCTACTGCTAGCCACAGGAAGCTAACTGTCTCATAATGGGCAAGTGTTGATTTTAGCAAAAAGCTTAAGTGAATTTAGAATAATTAATAACTTGTAATGAATAGATCCATCTATCCATTTACACAGATTATCCAGAGTTCCATGAAACTCAAGTATCTAACAAGTTTTGTTTTATACTACTAGGAGGTCTAAAGTGTGTTATAATGATAATTAATTCTTGACCATATTGTCCCTGCTGGTTTTCCATCATCCATCCATATTTTGGTTATGAAACATGTTAAATTACATTCAGAGTGATATTAAAAAGGTCTTCATCACTCAGCACAGGTGCTCCGTGACTGCAGGTAAGTACTGAAGGGGAGGCTGGGACACAGATTTATATATGCAATTTTGTTGAAGCTGTGTTGCGTTTTACAGCACCTCCCCTCACAAAGAGATCGGAACCAACCTGAACCTCTTACGAACCCATGTGGATTAGGCAATGCTAAATCCAAAATTGTTCTTTTATTAAAGATAATTTATGTACTTATATAGATGTTTTTACCTTTATTGGATAGATTGACAGTGAAGATACACACAGTTCCCTGGCTGGAGGAGGCCCCAGACTCTGTTCTTTAAATAGTTATTTTTTTATTCTATTGACTTGCAATTTTCAATGCAATTTTCCCTAGAGGATATCACCGTTTTTAATCATTGTGGCCTGTTAAAGGACACGTAAGTCCTACAACATTTTTCCAACAACCAGAAATAAATTAAGAATGAAGTCGCCTAAATTGTACATATTGACTCATTGATCACGAAGAGCATTTAATTTTTATGTAAGCATACTGCACTATACAACCTATTTTGATAGTTCATTCATTGTTGTACTCACATGTTGTGTGTGTGTGTGTGTGTGCCTGCTCGCGCTGCATGTCAGAGAGCAGGTGTGATCTCAGTATGGGCCCCTATCTTTTCACAACCTCCATGGCCTCGGCTCGGCCTTCTCCTCTCCCCTCATCTTCCCTCTAACTCGTTCTTTCTTCCACTCCACGCTGAAATGCTCTTCTATGTGTTTGACCCCCTTTTTCATGGGGCCCCCTTTGCTCCATGCTTCACCAACACCCTAGACATTAATACAGACCCCCATACACACGCACACACACACACACACACACACACACACACACACACACACACACTCACTCACTCCTCTTGCTCCCTCAATCACACTGATAGCAGTGGTTCCAATTACCTCCCCACTAAGTAGTGCTGCTGGGAAGCCGAATTGAAAAGGTGGAGTCGAGCCTGTGGACCTTGAAAGAGCGCGAAGGAGGGGAGGGGGGGCAGAGGGGAGAGGAGGGTGTAGTGGTGTAGATGGAAAGCTATATGACAAATGCAAAAAAAAAGAGAGAGAGGGAGGCGAGAGAGTAGAGAAACAAGGTCTTGGTCTGTCACAGTGGATGTGTCGAGAGATGAGTAAGAGAAACTGAAGATGAGCAGAGATGGAGGTGGATGGAGTCGTTGTATTTTCTAAGAATTCTCAGCGGTGGGTTTGAACTGACTTTTCCGGGTGGAGGCAACCACGTCAGGTCGATTCAGACGGAGCCAAACAAGCCTGAGCTGTCAGCAGTTTGCTCCAAATAATGTTCCAGTTACAGTGATTATTCTCTGCAGTGCTGTGTCTATCTGCTGCTTTGTCAATGATGAATGATTAGTCAAGAAACGTTTGTTCTCATGAATGTATGTAACCTTACACAGAAACTTTATTTTCTCAGACATTCATAGCAAAAGAATAACTGATCAACTTCATATTTTTTGTCGAGTTATTGACCATTAAATAGGAAACAAAGTGACACATTTTAAAATTTAAAATATACAACATTCTAGTAGAATTACTCCTTTTGTAGGATTTCGGAGGATTTAATAGCAGAAATGGAAATTAATATTTATAAGTACGTTAGTGTATAATGTCAGAAATTAAAAATCATTGTGTTTTCAGTACTGAGCTCTTAATGTCTACAGAGGGAGCAGGTCCTCTTCCACAGAGTCCGCCATGTTTCACTGCCATGTTTCTACAATAGCCCAGAACAGACAAACCAAACACAGTAAACTGAAGGAGGCAACCTTACAGAGAGTCACAGAAGTGATTTGGATCACTAGTATTTGATCTTAAAGCGTAATTGTGTGAAGTTGGTGTGATGTTATCCAGAACTGGAGCGTCACTGTCCAGAGGTTCTGCAGACTGCAAAACCAGAACTACAAAAACGCTCCAATTATAGAGCAAATTCACTCGTCCATCCCAGTTGTTTGAGCACTGTGTGTCCCCCTCCTGTGGCTCTGATACTGCACACGACAGCCAGCAGATGTGTTTTGTTTTCCTGTTTTAAATCTAACTAAATACTGTACATGTGACATATTTCCAAGCTCTTCTCAGACGTAGAGATGATATTATGTCTGTTATTTTGCTTCAGATGAAAAGGCTGAAATGCAACACAATTTAAGATCAAATATATGATTGCTTTCCTCTTTTATACATTTGATTAAAACAAATTTAAGAGAAGAAATTAGAAAGTGTTTGTGAACCTTTTTGTGGTCTCAGTATATCTGGCTAACAAACACAGACAGATAACTGCAACAAAGTTACTGCTCGCTCACAACGAGTGTTTTCAAGCACGTTTTTTGCCTCAGCGACCAAGAGAGCAGCGACTCGTCATCTGAAAAGAGCGACAGAAAGGAAGAGAGAGAAAAAGAGGATGTTGACATTTCACCCCTCGCTCTGTCCTTCGCTCTAATTAGGTTGTGTTGTTGCTTTAACCTGCTGGTCGGCTGATTGAGTCGGGGTGGAGGGGGTTAATGAGGGCAACCCCCACCTTCACCGAACTCTTTTTGACTTCCAAACTTGCCCACAGAACTCAATAACGCACCATCGACCTGATAAAATGCACACACTCAAGCACACACATAGATAACATGCACACCCTCACCTCTTCTAGAAATACCCAGCATGATATGCACCCCCATCACCAAACCCCCACCCTGTCAAGCCCCATTGTTTCCCAGCTAACAATAGAGGCCCTCCAAGCCTTTTTCTCTAAAAAAGAAACCTTTTGTTGAAATGAAACACTTTAGTGTCAGGCTAAATTGAGGGGGAGGAGGAACTGGTGGTAGGGGGGTGTTTTGGCAGAGGTGGAGGTTGGGGGGTGTATGTAGATGTAGTAGTAGGGGGTTACTGAGTAGTTTGCATTTTTTTCATAATTGGCGCTGTTCTGTAGCTCCCTAATTAGCCTTTGATAATGAGTTGATAATGTAGCCAATTAGGTCATTCGTCAGCCAAGTCAAGCCGACAACAAGTTTTTTTTCTCTCCACCTCCTTCCCCCTTTTCTTCTTCTTCTTCTTCGTCTCCTTCCTGGGTCTTTGGCTCTTGATGTAGCTCGTTAATTAAATCAAATTGTGTGATAGCGAATCTGATGCCGACTCTTTTGTTCCCCAATGAGAGCTTGTACTGTTTCTTGTTAGATACGCTAGCAGTAAGGCAAGCTCCGTCTTTTGGGTTCACCCCCTATCTTCCTCTCCTATCTGACGGCGGGCTTGGCGGCGCTGGAGGAAGAGGAGGAGGAGGTATTGCACGTCTTCTGCAATAAGCTCATTGTTGTCGCTCAGATGAGTAATTAGCGTTATTAAAACGTTAAGTCCTTAACACCTATCTGATAGAAGTGTTAATCAAACACAATGCTCCTGGATTACAGGTGTGTGTGTGTGTGTGTGTGTGTGTGTGTGTGTGTGTGTGTGTGTGTGTGTGTGTGTTTGCATGCCTGTGTGCAGGTTCAGCAAATGTGCTCATGTCCAGGGATTATGTTAATTAGTGAATATGTATTTTCATGTTTGCATGCTTGTGCCCATGTGGATTTGTGTCCAGTCTCCTTGTCAATATTTGATTCGACTTTATGTTTTTGGCAAAGGAAAACTGCACCCTAAAACATTTTAGTACCAAAGCAAAAAGGTCTTATCTGCTTTGAATTTCCTGGACTAATTGTTATTGTTCCTGGTTATAACTGGCTAAATGCAGGTGATGTGACATTTGTCTGAGATATTTCCAGGGGTTTCAATGAAGCCTGAAAACTTGAAAAGTAATTATCAGGACTTGATGTCAGTCTCTCAGAATCAAAGAGCAAAGGCTTCTCTCTAGAGCAGCCTTTTGATGTTGATATTTTATGGCCGTACGGGGAGAAATGCATCTTGGAAGAAAACACAGAGATGAAGAATGTGTCCAAAATCACTCCCTCGTTCACTTATTCATCATTCCACATACTGAGACCCTGTTTCTTTATAAGTATCGTCTTAGCCGTGTCCCCCCCACTTGTTTTCCTTGAAACTCAGGTGAAACAATAAATATTGTGCATTAAAATGCAAACAGGGAGTGGTGTCAGGTGCAGGATGAATCTCTACAGGGAGAATTAGACGTGATTTTTTTGTCAGTTTTTATGCAAGAAATATGTTGCTGTCACTGCCATAACACTTTTCCTATTACCTCTCTACACTAAATGCAACAATTTGTTTCCCATTACATAAAAAAAAGATGAATGAAGTCTGCATGGAAGAATTTTTCCTTTAAAATTGAACAACTCTCCCACAATCAGACAAACATTCATGGTGTTCAGAAATCCCAAAGCTGAAACTTTCAGTCTGTTCAGATGCTGCAGCTTGAGCTCGTACTTCTGCAAAGCCACACTGAACGTTCACATCTGTACGTCCCATCGATCCGCATTCTGCACACACACACACACACACACACACACACACTCAGCTGTCTATTAATGTGTCGTAAACGCTGCTGTGTGCCAGTTAACCTAATCCCTCATTTATTTGGAGGTAACCCAAATATCAGTCAATATCAAGCTCTTAGTGTCCACCACCTAACCCCCCGTCTACTCCCCAAAAATGGCCCACTAAAACGCCCCTCTTTATCAGGAGCTGCAACCCCTAAAGCTCTTATATAAATAAGATTAGTGTCGTGTTTGAGCGTCGGGGAATAAGAGGTGTAATATCTGATGGTTTTATATGCAGTATTATTGTTATCCCTTCTTAGTCAGGCTGATACTCCTCTCTCTCTCTCTCTCTCTTAGTTCTCTGTTTGTCTCTCTCCCTCTCATTTCACATTTGTTCATTGGTTTATTCTTTCTCTGGGCCCCTCTCTCCAGATTCAGACAGTATTATGAGGAGCTAAGCTGGAATAAAGCGCCCCGGCATCAAATGTTCATATTGTTCTGTTCTGTCTCTCACACAGTCTCTCTCTCCCTCTCTCTTTCCTCCTCTCTCACATGAAAACCCTCGTCGTGAATTTTGCCTTCCTCTCGTCTTTTATGTCTTGTTCATCGTCTCTCTCTCCCTTTCTTTCTTCTTTCTCTCTCGCTCACACCTCGCTGTCACTTCGGTGTAATGCCTCCTCTCCTCCTCGCCTGTTTTAATCTTCAGCTGCTCTGTTTGTTATCAATTAGGAAGCCTCACTCATATCTAATTGAGGGGCCATGTCCTCGTTCACAGCGGCTGAATTAGCCACCTCAGTCCTGGGAGCCGATTTAGGTTCTTTTGAGGCCATTTTGTTGTCGGCCATTTTCACATTTCCTCCTAACTCCTCGCCACAGAGGGCAGGCACCACACTATAATTACCCAATCTGTTCCCATTCATACTCTTCAATTTCAGCACCTCTCTCTCTTTCTCTTTTACTCCCCCTCTTTTCCTGCCTCAATCCCTCCATGCTTCCCTCCTCTTTTGGAAACCAGCACCTCCCTCTTTTTCTTCCTCTAGGGGTACAAAAGCTGGGTTACAATATGGGGGTATTAGGACCGGGTGCAGGCTCAGCTGGGGGCTGGCTTTAGCCAGCTGAGGGTTATCCATGGCGAGCCCGGAGTCACGGCACTGATGTCCTGTGATGTCTCTGAGGCGGAAGACTTTCCTTAACACGCTGCACCCTTTGATGGGCCCTCAGGCCCTGCACTCGGCCCAAGGAAACCCTGTGACCCTTGTTGGGTGCCAGGATGAGGGTGTGATTCATTCCCTGTTCAATAAGTTTAAGTTTCTCTCCTTTTTCAAATTTCACCTCACTCAAATTTACATATAATGGCCTTTTATTTATATATTGTCAACATTATAGATATTGCATTCCTTCAGCCTGTTTTCCACTCAGTGACACATCCTCACTGGGAGCTGACCAGTACGTTTCCAGCCTTTACTGCTGGTTATTGACCAGCTTCAGTGTAGCTAATGGGGCAACATGTTGATTTTGTTAAGAGTTTTTGTTAAGTAACTTCACAGCTGTTCTGGGGGACTCAAATCAGTTTTATACCATCATGCTGCTGCCCCTGTTTGCTTCGTAGACTTTGAAGTGCTGTTTAGATCATTATTTTTCATCGGTTTTCAGGTCCTCTGAATCAGCTGTGGTCATACAGAATTTTTTGATCTTAAAAAGTAGGATTTTGTTCTAATTCTAAAAACTATGTTATTCCCGGAGCTGTTGCACACTCAAAGCCTGCTCAGAATTAGCTCAGTGTGGATTTGAGAGACAGCACATATCCCTCACAGGACAAGATTTGAACTGAATTTAATCTAATTTATGAAAACAACAGTTTTAATTTAATTTAATGTAATTTCTGTTTTTCAGGTATTTAAACAGATGAATTGACCTCAGCCTTTCGTGTAGCCCAGAGCACCTTAAAACAGGAACAGCTGTCTGATGTAGTGTGGTTATAAATGAATAGTATGGCAGACTTGAGCCTTAAATCAGCTACCCTCAGACATCATTTAGCAATATTATCGCTCTTTATGGCCCTGCAAGACTCAAACAGAGAGATACAGAGGATACACGCTGTTTCCAATATTGTCGCGGGCTGATATAGTAATGTGCTCGGCTGGATATGTTTCTCCGTAAAGAGAGAATACCAGCGTTTCTGAAAGGTGAACAGTCCCTCGCCTCCTCTCCCACTTTTGAAATGTGACAGATAACATCCTCCCTAGTTCAAAACCGGAGAGACGAGGGTGTGTGTGTGTGAGGGGGGGGGCTGATTTCAAAGTTTTTGGAGGAACCGGCATTTCATCCAACCGGTGCTCTTTCTGATGTTGGGCTTCAAACGGCTCCTTTTTTTCTGTCATTTCATCTGTTTCTTCCTTCTCCCGCCAAAACACCGCCCCCCACCCCTCCAAAAAAAAAAAAAAAAACCCTATTGTCATCGGAGCCTAGATTCATTTTAGATTAAACGTTCACGTTTCTTTCTTTCTTGCATTACCTTCAAAGGACCTCCATTATGTTGCCAGCGATAAGGGCGAGGTGGTGCTAGCGGATGTGGCCAAGAGGAAAGCTAATGAAATCGAGGCCCAGGTCGTCGCAGGCAGCGGTAAGGAAATAATCATAATGTCTAACCAGAAAGACACCAAATGTGACTCGTTATTTCTCCTTACATCTGAAATGGGAGGTGGACTCCCGATAACCTCAGTAACTCACCCACTCCGACACACTTTTCTGACATCTAACACCGAGTATTTTCTCAGGCTCTCACCCTCGTTTCACAGCACAAAGGAGAATTAAATCAGATCATGTTTGACAGTAATATTCATGTAAAATTCACACAACCCGGTGCCTTTTTTAAAGACAATATCATCTATAGGTAGTGATTAAACACGAGATACTGAATTAAGTATTTAATACATGTTTGTGAAATTAAATAGAAAGCCTTAAAAAAGTGATCAACCTTTACACAATCACTACCAGCACAAAGTCTGTCTATCTATATATCTGCATCTGTCTTTCTCAAGAATCGTGGTAACTTGCAGCTCCTCCTTCAGATTTTGTTCCTTTGTTTTTGGATGTAGATGCTTCTAAATTAAGATTTTTTTGTCCCAAATTGAGTAAAAAGTTGCGATATAAAGTGTAAAGAGTTGTAAAGTCTTTAGTGTCAGACTAATTAAATATATTGCACCAAAGGTTTTTTTCGAATAACCAGCAACTGGAGGAAAACCAGCAAAGGCCCATTTTTTTGTCGTTACTTCAGGCTGTGCTGCTGCCCTTTGACAAACACTCCCAAAAGCACATACCAGAGGGGATCAAGCCGAGTTCCTGATTGCACACACACATACGCACACACACACACACACACACACACACAAACACGCACACGCAATTCCTCACAGAGGCTTCAAGGGCCAACTGGGGGGGCAGAAAACATTCAAATTTGTGAGGGAACTAGATGAACATGTCTGATGAGTCCTTCATTGGTGCTTAAAACACACCAGAAGGCAATGTGCTTCAGTGTGTGTGTTTGCGTGTCTGTGTGTGCACTCGCACACAACCAAATGAGGTGAGAGAGGTATTTAACTCCACTGTATAAGGTCAAACCCCTGAGGCTGAGTGTCTGTGAGTTTGTCTGTGAATGAAAATGAGCGTTTGTGTAACTATGAGGCCCGCTTGCATGCGGTTTCTTTTTTTTTTTTCTTAATGTGATGCGTAACACGCACACTCCTCCTCATAAGCCTCTTAATTATGTCCTCGATGATTTACCTGCATCACCTGCAGCATGTCCTATCCTTGGACAACAGCACTGCAGAGAATGAGGGAGGAAGAGGTTGAAGAGAGGAAGAAAGGGATGACAGCACTGAGAGAGGAAAGAAAAGAACAGGTGGAGAAAGGAGAGGGAAAGAAAGAAAAGGATAAAGTAAAAAATAGCAAAGAAAGGAGGTGAAAGAAAGAAAAAATAGTTAAAAGAACAAAAGAAAAAATGAAAGAATATGAACAACTAATGAAAATAAATAAGTCAAAGGATGCATGGATATTCATCTTATGCAGCGCAACCATTTGTTATGTCCAATTTCTGGTTTTGTCTCTTAACTTCTGGCCGATTTCCGCCTCATAGAGTTCAGTTCATATAATCTAAACTTTCTCACAGCTTGGAAAAAACGTTTATGTGACAGCACCACATCCACAGCACAGATCCAAAGGAGCTCAGTGGTGACCTACAGCATTAGCTAACGTACAGCTAGCTCAACTAGCTTACTTACACTAGCTTGATGTTTCTATGGTGAACATTTCAAAAAGATACTGCATGAATTAAAAACATCACTGAAAACCCTCTACCTGCTCAGCACCAAATCGGCCATCTGATCCGGCACTGTGCAGGAGAGCTGAGTGAGAACATCATTATATAAAGTCTTGGTGAAAGCTTTGGTGTTTGTCAGACAGCGTTTTCTTCCAGCTCTGGCAGTCTTTCACGCTGCACCTTATATTATAAAACTAGATCAGGTATTTGCTAAAATGTCGGCCGCAAATGTACAGTACACAACAAAATACATTCCCACTTCCTGTTTAGACAGGAAGTTAAAAGACAAACAGCAGACTCGGAGCACTTCCTGGTCAAAAGTGACAGGTATCAAAGAGAGCATGAAGTAAAATAAGAGAAATGTGTATTAAGAAGCTGGAAAAAATGATGAAAGATTAAAGAATGTTTCTTTCATACATAAACATACACACAACACACACACACACACATCTGCACATTAGACACCAACATGTTACGAGGTAGGTGGTTTGACTGAAAGTGTGTTTGGAAACACACACAGTCAAGAGGAGGATATTGACACTGTAGTGATGATGGTTACAGTGATGCCTCTTGCAAAGTGTTTGTGTCTGTGTGTGTGTGTGTGTGTGTCTGTGTGTCTGTGTGTTTGTGTGTGTCACGTTCAGACATGCAGACAGAGCATATTAACAGAGCAGAAAAGCCAGGTCATAAATAATGAGTGACTCGCTTTAAGCAGAGGGCTCCAGTGAACAGGTGTCTCGCTTTACACACACACACACCCACACACACACACACACACATACAAAGCCCCTGGCATGGCCATCACACACCACGAGGATCAGCCCTGGCTCTCAGGAACACACTACCCTACACTTGTACTTTATTTTAGAGGGACATATTACACTTTTTATTTCACTACATTTCTCTGGCAGCTGTAGTTACTTGTTAATTTCAGATTCATATTTTACATAAAAACACAGATGATAATCTTATAGGACACATTGTTCAGGATTTAACCAGTGATTCGCACCTTTTTGGCTTCTGACTTCTCACGAAATAAGGCAGTTGGAGCCCATTGTCTGGTTTCAGGCATGAGTTGTTAGCATTTCCACCACATACACTTCTCAGAGGGCTTCATTTGAATAAATGTAAAGAAATAAAGAGGTAAAATTGTCCAAAATTTCACATCATACAGTTTTTTTTTCTTCTTTCCTACCCCAGAAGTCATCTCAGGACCCCTCAGATTCATCTTGTGACCCTTTGGGGTGACTTGACCCCCAGGCTGGAAACCACTGGACTAAACTACCAAACTGTACATACAGTTTTTTAAAGTATATTCACCTCAACTGGCTCTGACAGTAAAATGCTGCTTACACATCGATCCATCAGTAGTAGCAATCTATTGTCATATATGATAGTATCACAGGTGACATTTCACTGCAGAATCAGTACATTCATTTTTGATACTTTAAGTACATCGTCCTCTTAATACTTCTGGATCTGAATACTTCTTTCACCTGTTTGCTAATGTGAAGTTTATTTAAGTTTTGCTACATGACAATAAAGCCAATAAATTACAGTATTTTCAGATATTTTATACCACCTAAAGAATAATGAATGTCACTTTTAAAACAAATCCAGAGGCTTATTAAACGTGGGCCCTCAAAACAAAACAAGCAAACAAAAAACTAATATTTGTTCTCTGATGAATGTTTGTTCTCTGTTATGGTATGTGTGTATCTAACAAATAAGTCAGTATCAGTATTAGTCAGTAGAGAATTCAGTCCTAACCTACAGCTATTACTGCACGCACTGCAAATTAATCAGCACCATACCTGCTGTTGAAATACAGATAGCATCCTCAGGTGTGTTTGGTTGACATACCGTCACATGATGCATGTGTTTGACTGTATTTGGAAGTGGCAGCTCGTATCTGTTTGAACACAAAGTCTGAGTCGCTCCACAGTGACTAAACAAAGACTCGTCTCATCAGTCCCACGCTTTTCAAAGTTCCCTCAGTGCAGCTGCAGACAAATTTTCAGTTTGAGCGCACACAGCAGACTGAGATGTGTTTGTTCTCCGTCATTGTCACACACTACAGCTCAAATTCAGAATGGCCCTCGGTGACATACGTGTTTGTGTAAATATGTGTACAGTGTGTGTGCAGTTGGATGTGACACAGGAGGCAGGTCATGCCGAATCCTCCATGAACCAGCCATTTGTATTAATCAGTTGTTAAACAGTAATTTCTGCTCTGTTTTCACGTGAAGTCGGTGTTCCCTACAGCGAAACCAGAAACCCGACACATCCTGCTGTTTTCCTGTACAAACAGAGAATGGCCTGTAACACGTCGGCTTCTTTTTATGAATGGAAATACACACATTTACTGCATATGCACACACGCAAACTTAACCAGACTGTACATTTTACACTCTTATTTCCACAAGTATGTTAAGATGGATTTGCGTGCAGCTCCATAATCAAATACCCCAACTACACCAGAGCGTGTTTGAAATACAGAGTAATTAGTTAATAATGACAATAATATTGATACTTGATTGATCTTTCTGACCTGATTAGTTAAGTCTTTCTCATCTCAGCCATACTGGAACCTCACAGCTGTATCCTTACAGATCTGACATTAAGACATTAGCATTTAAACCTGCAAAACTACAAAAAACCCTTCTAAGTGAATAATAGATGTTTATCATACCAACATTGTAATGGCACATCCACCTGGGAGGAGGAGATGATGCTTAACCTGCTGCCTCCAGATGTGGATATGTGGCAGAAGATGGATTGATGGAGGAAGAGATGGATGGAGGCTAAGTAAGCCAGCTGCTGGTCGTAGCTTCATATTTAACAGGCAGACATGAGAGTGGTATCAATCTTCTCCTCTAACTCTCAGCAAGGCAGCAAACTGTGATGGGTCAGTTGGTTTTAGTCCTGGTCCTCAGGAGTTGGAGCTCTGCTGGTTTTCCTCCGAGCCACTTAATCTCACACTGTTTTAAACCTGGACTAAGCTGCCAGGTTGCACAGAAACCAACCAGCTGTGCTTCTGTTGAGGAGCTGCAGTGAAATCATCTGATCTAGGCCTTCACCATCATGGATTACTTCACTTCACTTCAAGAAAATCATAGAAACGAGTTCATTTGCATTGGAAAGAAGAAACATTGGAAAGAAGAGCGTGCCTTCTGCCATTGTTTGGATGATTTTTCACTTGTTTTCTGAAAAAAAATGACTCAATACCAGAGCTGGTGGTTCTTTAAGGTGGACGTGTTTTGCGATGCACCGGCGTCAGTCTTGGACTTGGATCAGATGGGGCGCAGACAACATGTTTCTATGCACCTCTTCTCATATTTATCTGCATCCTTTGTAAACGCCGGTGAACAGAGATTCTGCCTTCGCTTGTACACATGAACACACAATAGAGGACACACATTTCAGCTTAGAAATGGTTCCTTTTATAACAGCGTTGGAAATCGCTTATAGCTGTCTGGCTGACAAGTATGTTGATTTGGGGAGATACGGCATTGTGAGAGGCAGAGTAGCGAACAAGTGCGAGGGAAGGCCTCTTTCTCTTCCTCTCTATCTCTTTTTCTTTGGGGTAGCGTTTTGCCAAGAGGAGAAGCCAAGTTGTTTGCCTGATCGTTCTGTCTCCCCCTCACAAAGGCTGATGTGACTGCGGGGCCTTTCAATGGGCAAAGAGACAAGAGCTTTATCTGGAGATCCACTTCTCCACCTCCTCTCTCTGCTTTCTTGGTCGTTATGGTGAAAGCCTGTTAGCTCCGGTGTGTTTTGAAGGAAAGCAGCGTTTGTTTCCGTTCCCCTCTCAGATCTGCCGGTTCACGCAACCTCCGTCGCTGTTTGACTTCTCGTCTCGATTCAGAAACTTCACTGGCACGACGTGTTTACCAGAGACGAGATTGTCAACGCGTGACGTCCAAATTAGCAAAAGCCTGCACTCACGTTCCTGCAGCTGTTTACACAAACCACAAAGAGATGATAGATTACAGAGCTGAAAAACATACAACTGTATGGGACTGTAATGTAATAATGTTTTGATCTCACAGAGATCTTCAGGCTTTGTCAGGATGAAGAACATGTAATATAGTGATGAGTTGAGAAACATAACTGAAATGCTTCCATAGGACATGAGGGGTCAGTGAATGGTTTGATGGAAATGATGTGAGTCAGATGCTGTGGCCCCTCCAGAATAAAAATAAGGAAACTGTGATAATGATTCAAACTGGGTCGTCTTTTTAGTTCATTCTTAGGTAAATGAAACTGTTGCTCATCCTCATCCCTCCCTCTGTGTGTGTGTGTGTGCGTGTGTGTGTGCGTGTGTGTGCGCGTGTGTGCGCATGCGTGTTCGTGTGCGTGTGTGTCCTAGAAGATCCTCTGAGAGGCAGAAATGGCGTGTCGTGCGGTTCTGGCCTCGGAGGCAGACAGACTGAGAGGAACCAGAGTGCAACAGGACCTTCGGACCCAGGATCTCCCACAACACAGTGAGTTACATGTACTTGTGCTCGTACAGCTGTCTATGTGAGGACTGGTGTGCATTAGGTTTAGGTTAGCGTTGGAGTTAGGCATTTAGTTGGGATGGTTAAGGGGCTGGAGACTGCATTATGTTAGTGAGGGTCCTCACATGTATAGAAGTACAAGAGATCAACAGATCAGTTTATCTGTCTTAATGTTTTTATTATTACTGATACAGGTTTCTCTAATTGTGTTGCTTGCGTTTCTTTGAACCTGAAATAACTGAGGGAGTTATGAACACAGTGTTTCCATATTATTAGTTGATATGGCGAACTTACACATCCAGCAGTTCTAGAGCAACATGGTCATTTGTTTAGAGTCTTGTTCTGTCCACCTGATGGTTATAAGACCAATATTCACTCTCTTTTAGCAGTTTTTGGTCTCTGCCAACTCCTCAGGGAAATATCTGGCTCTTTAGCTGCTAAATGCTCTACGATGTTCGCCAGCTGTGTCTGTTTGCTACGGTGGGTTTTTACAACTTTTTTGTTAAAACAGCAGCCTGATGCCGCCAGAACCGCCTCTTTGGCAGTGGTGAGAGCGAACCACAACAGTAAGGCAGATTTTGTGCGCAGATGATTGACTGTTTTACTTTTACATGTCGTCTCCTCTCCCTCAGTGATTCACCATTGTCTGTATATGAATTGCATGAGAGCGTCCGTGGCCAAATGACCCAGCTGCAGCCTAAAAGCCATCACTCCCAGTGACATTTCAAATGTCAAAGCCACATCAGTTCCGGGTCTTAGCGATCCCAACGCTGAACCCGGAGCCACATTTAAAACTCCACCGGAGTCCATTTTCACCATGGTTCAGTCTCCAGAGTGCAGACAGAACTCACTGTTTCAGAGTGATTGTTTAATACACTCGTCTACATGAATGACATGTTAAAACAGTGTGTCTAAAGACACACTGGGAGCATCCCTCTCTTTGTCCTGACTGTCTCACACACACACAAACAGAAACATACAAATATAGCCATCCACGTCTCTATTATAGTGAGGTGGGGGGTGGTGGGAGGAAGTGATGGAGGGGCATTCCTTGTCATACCCCAACTAACATATTGGAGTATTTATATGGGATTTGTGTGCATTAGATAAAAAAGCGCTCTTGTTCTTTTCATCCTCATAGGCTTTTCATGGCTGTTTGACTGTAACACTGATGACTCTCTGCTCCCCCCCCCAACCCACCCTTCCACTCTGCGTTTCTCTAAGCCCCCTCCATCCATCCCAAATCCCTTCCTATCAGCCAATTTAAACAAGCTGGGTCCAGAGAGAGAGAGGGGGAAGAGACAGAGAGAGATGCTCTGTCCTAAGCTCTTTTTAAAAACAGTAAAAGGAAGGAGAGGAGAAAAAAGAGTGGTAAAGAGGGTTAGGGCGATTTGGCAGCCAAAAGCCCGCTCGTACTACCCCAGGTCTTCCCCTGCACCGCTGACAGAGGCTAAGAAAGCAGATCCCCAAACCTCCCAAAAGATAATGGCCACAGAGAGAAAGAGACAAAAGCCTCTGCCTTTTTTATTCCACAATTTCCCCCCTCCTGTAGAATTTTTTTTTTATATTGAACCCCCCCCCCTCTTTTTGTAATCTGGTCTCCGATGAAGTTTCATTGTTTCTCATGTGAAGCCAATGACAGCTTAGCTGAGATGGAGTAGGGGAGGCATTGTAGCGCGGTCGCTCTCCCGTTTGGCTCGCTGAGAAAAGAGCAGAGGAAGAGAGGGAGGCGGGCACAATGGCAGTCCGGGGGCTCCTCGCACGATCCCCGCATTCCCCAAATCCGACTCCGCGCTCGGAGAAGCGAGCGAGAACGAGACGGGAATCTGGGAAGCATCCCAACGTTCCTTTGATGGCTGCTGGCCCTCCTCACTCATCACGTACTCCTCTGTCAGTGGAGTGAGGAGGACCGAGGTTATTTTTATTTTTGCTCAGTGGAGGCCAAAGTTAACGTGATGACGAGAGCCGAGCTTTTATTTTCAACACAGTCACTTTCTGATTTTAATCTGTGTTTATTTGTTATCCATGTCCAGAATCTGTGGGCAAGAATGGGTTCAGTATCCTGCATGAACCAGATCCTGCAGCCCCAAACAGGAGCACTAAGCTTCATCTGTAATGTTTGGCTATAAAGTCAAAGAAAACTGCCTCACACCTCCTAGAAAAACCTGATAAGTAGTGAGTTTCATAGTATTTAGTTTGTAATTGAGTTCTGTGTTTAGTGATTGTAGTTGCAGATTCTGGATTTAGAGATTATTGTTCGAGGAGCCTCTCACTCCTACAAACTAGAAGCTGTCTGTCGTCCACAGACACAAGAAACAGAGGATGAAGACTTTGAGAAAGTAGTCCGTTTGAGAATTGATCTCTTTGCAGTGGAGGAATGTGAGACCATTTACTCAAGTACTTAAATACAAATTCAAGGTACTTACTACTCCACTACATGTCAGAGGCCAATATTGTACCTTTTACTCCACAACATTTGTCTGACAGCTTTAGTTACTTTTCAGTTACAGTTTTTTACAGTTGAAAACCATGCATCTCCAAATTTAGTGATTCTGAATGAAAATGTTTCTAATAAACTGAAGGATGAAGTTTTCCTTTATGGGTTGAGAAAATTCTCCCCCTTTATCAGCTGAATAAACTGTTTAAAAAGCCTCTTGGATCAGTTGGAAAATGCATCGTCCCAAAGCTGAAAACAGGCCGTTTTTCTGAGCTCATGAAACTTTTTAGAGATACGTGGCTCGTAGGCAACGTATGAGGCAACGTATGATGATGTTAAAGAATGTGATGCATCGCTGTAGATTAAACCAGCCAACAGGATATAAAGTAGTTCAAATGAAACATCTACAGCAGTAAAATGCAACATCAATGCAGCAGTAATATGAATCCACAAACATCAGACATAATAGAAAAACACTGACAGGAACATTTTACTGCACTATAAGTACTTTTACTTGATAACACTTGCATACTTTTTAATGTTTTGAATGGACTCTAACTTGTCCTGGAGTATTTGTGTGTGGTATTACTACTGCTCTGACTACTTCTTCCCCCACTGTGTGCATTATTAATCAGGATGATGACACGTATGTCATGTCTGCCCCTGATAAACCAGAGATCACAGTGATAGTGAACTTGTGTTTCACCTGATACAGGCTCATGGGGCTCAGGTAATCGGTGCCTCGTTGAACAACCCAAACGTGGTCTGAGTGGTTTCTGTAAGTGTTTAATAGAAGAAAATGACCCCACATTTCTGCTGAAGTAGAAACTAGACGAGGTGGAGTGGGGGGAGGAAGGGTAGATTACAGCATTTCATAGCAAAATGACCTGCAAACCGATGATGCATGAAAACCTTTTAATTCTTTGTTAAGAGAAGCTTGTTCATGTGCGAATTAGATGTGTTATTCTTCTTCATTAATCGTTGAACAAAATGCAACAGATCCGTTTTCTTTCTGTTCCTCAGTGCTGATGGAAGAGCCAATCAGAGGAGACCACAGGCAGAGAGCATACGAGTGACCGTGAGCCCAGATCTGTTGAGGGCACTGAGACAAACAGGTCTGTCTGTCATACTTTAGCGTCTGTTGTGTCTGCGAACAGCTATCTAATGTCGGAGCTTAACCCTTATACGTTAAAGAATCACAGGAATGTAGATGCATAACGTTTAACCTGCAGAGGTTAAACGAAGGAAACCATCAGCTGAAACATCTTTTGATGAGTAACGAGCAACTCTGCTGATTTTACACATTCAGCACGTCTGTTTACGACTGCATATCTGAAACAGTCACGACATACCCTCAGTATGGGGGGCGCCCTGGTAGCTCAGAGTGCTTGTGCCCTGTGTACCAGCCATCCGGGTTCGGCTGCAGCTTGTGGCCCTTTGCTACATGTCATCCTCACTCCCTGAATCTGTGGCTGAGCTGTCTATGGTCCAGTTGCATTGTGGGTAATGTAGGCGCCAGGTTTTGACAAGAAAGAATGGACGAATGCAAGAATTAAAGGAATTCGGATTTTTTTTTCTGCTGCATCAGTTTTAAGTGTGATACTAAAACTAAAACTGGTTTCTAAATCTTTATTTTTCCATTTCAAAATCTGAAAGATTTGACTCGATTACTGAAACGTCAATACTTTTTCTGAACACTAAGAAACTCTCAGTGTTGCTCTAAATTCTCCCCAAACTACCATCAACAAGCCTGTTCATCCCATCTTCAGCTGAGAGAGAGAGTCAGCCCGTTATATTAAATCTCATCATGTTCAACATGTCTGTTTCAGGTCACGTTTTAAGCCCTGCAACTATTCTCTGGCGACATTCAACCTGTTTTATTCTCTAAACGTAGCCTGAGTGCTCTCCTCTCCCGGTCTCAGATGTCTGAGATGACTAACTGGTCATTTAGGAAAAACACCCATTAAGAAAGCATCACTTCTTCTTCACTTCCTCTCCTCCTTCCTGCTCTCTCCATTTTAATAATTCCATTTTTCGGGTGATTAGCAACTGTCTCGCTATCAAATCGTCATTTGATAATCCGGACTGTAGGCTATTGGGGGAAATTTGCATCAGCTTTTTAAATATCTGTATAAGGCACGGCGGGGTTTTAATGTCAATCATAACCTTATTAAGGCAGAGCTCAGAGCGAGAGAGAGATCGCCATGAGTGACAACGGTTTACATTCGTTAAAACCCAGAAAAGGCGACATGTCCGACCCACTGAGTGAGCATGTAAGCTATTCAGCTGTGTGTGTGTGTTTATGTGCTGTAGGGCTGCCGTGCGTGATTATGCATGTCTGATGTTTGGTTGCTGTACTTGTGTAAAGTGTCACGTCTGGTCTGCAGGAACGTCTAACGTCCTCTAACGTCGTGTGTCTTTTCAGTTTGTTCTGCAGGAAGCAGTGAAGGTGACAGAGACAACAGGGATGTAAGTTGATTGAGCCAAAATTGATTTTTATTTACATTTCTGTTGACAGAAATCACAAGAGTGTGTCATGCCTGTCAGAGGATCAGATGGAAGAATTATCATATATAAGTCCCAGCCAACAGTGTATACAGTGGTACTGTAGTGGTGTAGTTGCTGCAGTATACTACAGTACAGTGGTTCCTAAGATGAGGAAAAAACAAAGAAAAAAATCAATTCTGCCCACAGAATAATATTTATATGGTACTTTAACACCCTCTTTAACTTTTCTAATCACTCTTTAATTTATATAACACACTATAATGTAGTTATAAACAGACATGATGACATTAAGTGTTGATTAATGCACAGTATTTGACTGTGTTTTACTACCCTCAGTGGCCACTTTATTAGGCACATCTGTACAAGCCACTGCACTTGAGTTAAAGATAATTAGAGTTAAGTATCTTCCAGGATCTTATAGTGTACTACAGTCTGCAGCAGTTAATCAATGAATCAATTAGCTGTTTGAAAGGATATTATCTGCAACTATTTTGATAACGGATTAAATGTCATTTTTCAAGCAAAAAGGCCAAAATAATTGCAGGTTCCAGTTTCTCAAGTACAACAATCTGCTGCTTGTTTTTATTATATATATGAAAATTTAGATATTTTTAGTTCTGAACAGTTGTAAAAGGAGCAATTTAAAGACACTCACGCAGTTGTGATGTGCATTGTTTCTCTACTTGTTGATGTTTTGTAGACTAAACGGTTAATGTGGAAACAAGCAGCAGATTAAACAATAATAAAAATAATCGTTAGCTGCAGCCCGACTGTAGTTTACTGCCTTCAACCTCAGATGAGTGATGAGCTTCAAGACTTATTTTTCAGAACTGAAAATCAGTATAATCTTAAAGCTAATGTTTCAGAGTAAAACAGCTCTTCATCCTGTGTTGGTCAGAGCGGCTCTCAGGTGTGAACACAGGATCATCAGGATGTGATGTAGCTGATGTCGTTTAGTACAGATCCAGATTCAGGAAGACATTTTCACATCCACACACTGTTCAGCTTTGTTAAATCCAACGTGTCTGTCTGTTCTCTCTCAGGAAGACGAAGACCCCGAGATGCTTCACGTGGTTCATTTAGGAATGGTTTGAAGAACTAAGATGCGATAAGAGCACTTTATTTATCCCAGCGGGACTTTGGAGACACAACAACATCACACTAGTAACAGACTCTCTTTGTCTACATTTTATAATATGCAAATTTTACCTGCATACGGTCTCAAATGCTTGTTCTCATGCAGAACAGTAGATGACTATGTAGATAAAAAAACACAAGTATTACATGTAAATACATGATTCTTGTATTGCCAGCTTCTTAGTAAGTTGTACATTTTAAACTGAACAACAGTGTTTGCTGAACTAAAAGCCTTTTTTTTATTATTTCTGTCATTAATATATCTGTGAAATTCAGCCAAATCAAAAACATTGAGCAGCTTCATGGATGTGAATTTGGGTTATTTTTTTGTTTTAGTGAAGTCTAAACTAAAAAAAAACCTTAAAAGAAAACAGTTACACCAGCGTCTGCCTTTAAAAACACGGCAGAAAATGTTTTAAACCTTTCCATTAATCATTGGAAAAATAAAGACTTCTATTATACTTCCATCAACACTGATATTGAATGTTCCAGGCTTCCTCTGTGTGTGCGTGCTGTATAGATGTGTGTGTGTGTGTGCGTGTGTGTGTGTGTGTGTGTTGGCCGAGATTACGGGCCACAGTTTTATTCATGAATAGGAGCCAACCAGCGTCTTTAAGGCATCGCGCGGAGCCCCTTTCCTGAACAGCAGCCATAGCCGTGTCAGAGCTGTCGACGCGCTGCGCTCACCGACTAATCTGACAGCGCCGCGCGAGCCCTAATCCCTCACTGTATCGTAATCTATTTACTTTGCATTCTAAGAGGATTTCCACCAAAAAATATACAAGAAGCGATGTTGGAAATGGACAGAAGATCAGCGAGGATGCTTTTCTGCTCCTTTTTTTTTTTGTTTTGTTAGCTTTAAAAAAATCATTGTATGTTTTTTGGGGAGTCAATCCCCTGCGAGAGGGATGGGTGAAAGGAATTACATTTCTGACTGATACTAATACTTCTCTTATGTAAACATCAAAATGTTGTATTTCCCTTCTGATGATACAGTCACACTGCAGAGCCTGCTGGAGATAAGTGGCATCTGTCGATGCCTTTAGTGCATCTCTTGACACGTTTATAATTTACAAACCAAGGCTGCATTATCTCCTGATTGTTTGACTTGACAGCTTGAATAAAAGCTGCAAAATTGCTTAACAGGCGAGCACGAGTTCCTCCCATCTCTCTGATGGCCTACACAGTAGCCTTTTTGACATGCAAACAGTGAAATCTCCTCTTTCATAATACAGAAAACAAAGTACGAGACCAAATGCTCTCCTCAGTTACCCTTTAAGCAATTATGTCAGCTTTGTAAAATCATAAATAGTTATGCTTCATTTAAAATGTGGCCAGCAGCTTTATTGTAAAACACCGCCTCAAATCTCCGCCATCCGAGATGACTCGCAGAGATAGGCTTATTAGTGGTATTAACATACTGTGCGGCATGCTGGAGCTGTGAAACGGCCTTGTTAACATTTGGAAATGAATCAAGCCTCGGGCACTTGCTATTATCCAGGTTATCTGTTTTTTTTTCCTCTCCTCTGTGCAACAGCTGTGCAGTGCTTCTGTGGAGGCCTTATCACATCTAATGATGGCCCTGATTGGACTGATGCTGTTTCCCCTCAGGGCCAGACTCTATGTTTTATAGGTTTCTTTCACTGATCTGCATGAGCCAGATCCCCAAAATATTATAGACAAATATGTCAGGACCATTAAAGACATCAAAGAGACATAATTACTTACAACTGAGGGTAATTGGAATTATCTTATTCTCAGAAAAAATGACTGAATAGTGTGAAGTTTCTCTTAGTTATCAGTTCTGGAGTCAGTGAATAAGATGTACTTTGCATAAAGATCATCAGAAAAGTTCTTAATTACGGGGCAGAATATCTGTATTTAATATCTGTTTCCTGAAAAGCCTGTAAGACAAAAATTACAATTTGATACTCTATGATTAAAACAACCTCAAATTGAGATCAGAGCGAAACCAGAGACTCTGCTGAGACTGAAGTTGAGATAACAGTTATGTTCGTGGTTTACTTTTGATCAAATATCTTCAGCACCAGTGACCCCTGAACCTTTTTAACAGGAGAAAAAAAAAACATTTATTTTAAATTAATTTCATGAGAATTTCCAAACATCTTCATTACTTCTGTCAGCTGTAAAACCTGGTTAAATACAGTTTTCACGTTATTGGATTTCTGTAACATTTTGTTGGTCTAACACATAGTTAGACCTCTCTGTGGTCGAACTGACCCCAAAAATAGGCAGCAACACTACGCAGGTCTTTAAATTACTTTTTGACAAATAAAAGGAATATATTTGCTCGTGCATACTGCATATAACATGACATATTTCCTTATTTGTAGACATAATATGCATTTTATCACCTTCATCAAATGTGCAAGCCCAGTTAAGGTCAGGGTCACCACTTCTTTTCTGCATGTTGGGTTTTAATGAGGTCAAAGCCGGAAACATTATTACAACATATTTTTATAATTAAACCTCAGGCTGCAACTAGGAATAATATTTTCAAAATAAATACTTTGCAGATTTTGAATGGGTGAAGAGAATCCTTCTTCTTCGCTTGAGATTCATGTTTGAAAGGTCAAAGGTCACAGGTGAGGTTTCGATTTCGGTAGCAACACTATGAATCCTCTCCGCATTTAACATCATCGGACAACTTCTCAGACGGCAGGTGCCGACGCAGACGTTTCTGCTTCCTGCCCTCTGGCTCTGTATGCCGAGAGAAATTAGTTAATGAGGAGCAAAGTAAATGGAGGAAATGTGACGAACATGTCAGACGGCGGTCTGTTGACACACAGAGACGACGTCCTCGGTGGGAAACACTAAAGCCTGCAGGCCAACGAGCCTCCATTAAGCTTTCCTGTGTCTGCACGGCTCGAGGGAAAAGACAAGTTGTGACTTGGGAAGAGGATCTGCTGCATCCTTTCCAGATGAGATAATACAAGCCCTCTTCAAATACCTTTCTACTCCATCCCTCCGAACCCTGACGCCACTGATTAACAAGCAGCAGGGAAGCGAGGATGTCATCAGGAGGACAGAAAAAAAGCATCCAGAAAAACCCTGGGCTGCTTTCACCAACCTGGCCTTGTCAGATTTCCCATCAGCTACTTCAGAGAAGGAAGGAAGTGTTTGGCTGCTCCACTGACCTCAGAACAGCTGCTGGAGAATAAACTGTTAAACTACTTTGTTAGGCTCGCTGGCCGTTTTTAATCAGCATCTCATCAGAGCATTGATGTCAAACCCATCTGTGTGTCTTCTCAGGTAGATGGCGCCATTTAGTGTGCAACATTTTAGCATGTAATGTTAGTGATTAGCATGACCTAAAATATGAAATGAAGCACTTCAGTCTTCCTCTGTATTATTTTTAGTCATGTGACACGTCTCTGTGTTGGTCTGTCAACACCTATCATAGGTTGACATGAAATTATTTGCAGACATTCATGTTCCCCAGAGGATGAACCCTAATTATTCTAATGATCCCTGCTTTTTTTCCTCTAGCGCCACCTTGAGTAGTAGACCTGCAGCAACTGTGGTGTCTTTTCATCATCATGTCAAAATTTTCACTTGTGCAATAATTTGGTTTATGACGAATACCCGCAAAACTGATCACATTTCCATCACCCTCAGTTGTACTTTGTGTTTAGTGCTAATTAGCAAATGTCAGCGTGCCAACATGCTAAACAAAGGTGTTGAGCATAGTAGATGAAATACCAGCTAAACATCAGCATTTTAAATTTGTCATGTGGGCTTCAGCAAGTGATTCTTGTCATAATTTGGTTTATGTGACATCATCACATGTATTTTCTTCTCTGACTTAAAGTGCAAAACTCAAAAATGTTCAATTAGCTATAATGTTAAAGAAGGAATAGCAGCAATTGTTAACATGTGAGAAGCTTAAACAAGAGAATGCTGACATTTTCTTTTACTTTTAAACAAAATTTTATCATCAACAATAATCAATCAAAATTGATGAATCAACTAGTGACTGCAGAGCTCTCTGCTATGGTGAATTTGTTAGCAGCTAATGTTAGCATTTACCTGCCCCAGAGAGATGCTAGCATGGCTGTAGACTTACAAATTTAGATTTATTAACTGAACTTCAGCCTTCGGTTGTCTGTAATGAAAGTTATTAACTTTTCAGTAAAGTAAACATGTGTTAATGCTATGTGCCTGACTAGAAGTGTTTTCTGTGCCCATTTTATCACATTTTATAACCTTTTTTTTATCCATTTTTACTAAGCCTGCTAAACTGTCTCACGATTAGGAAAGTAATAATCACATACAGTCACATGTACAGGGTGAGAAAAGGGCCAAATTCACCCAAAGTCGGTGCAGGCCGCCCCTCAATCAATCAGAAGAACGTGAGAGAAAGAACCTCGACCCGTTAGAAAGACGGCGTGTCGTCCTGACTGTGTCCTTAAACCGGCATTATGTAAACCCATGAGGAATGTCATGAATGCTCTCAGTGCCTTGTGTCATAGGGGTGACTAAGCTGCTTTCAGTCCACCAGCTCTGCTGTGCCGGCCGCCTGGACTCAACTGTGAAATCCCCTCATAGGACCCAATGGTCCTCTCACCTTCTTTGAGTTTGGATGACGGACTCGAGGGGTTGTTGGTGGCTGTGTTGGGTTTTTGTTAAGGACAAACCTTTATATGTCAGCCAAGGAAACACTTCAAATTACAAAACGGACATTAAAGTCTGCTGCGACGACCAGTTCTGAGTGTTATGCGAAACAAAACAAGATGCAGGAGGAAAGAAAAGTGGAGAAACTGGAGACGGTGGCCTGGACTCCACCCATGTCTGTGTACAGTTGACCCCAGATTAACCTCCCAGGTAAATATAATCCTCCTCTGGATCACCTCTCACTCCTCATACCGGCCTATGAACACACCGGGATGCCAAGGTCTGGCGACAGTTGACAGCCAATGAAAGACAAGTGTGTTTTCTTTTTTTTTTTTCCTGTCCTGCATGGAAATAGAAGACAAGAAGACAGTCCCAGCATGCAGGCTGCTATCAGTGCATCTCCCACTCCTTCGAATCTCTGTCTCTCACCCACACTTGGACTTATCGAGGCCTGTAAGGTCTCACAGGCCTAAATAATACAGGAGGATCAGTCCGGTTTCTGTCTCGCACCCTGCCTTTATCTTCCTGCCTGTCTCTGTTTCTCTCTCCTAGATAGGAATCACAACCACTCATGCAAAAATGGTCCAGCTCGGTTCCAGTTCATTTCCTGGACAAGTGTGAACAAAATGTCAACAGTTTCCAGTCCACCCGCATTCAGACACCCTCGCCGGAGCAGGCGAGAGGCCAAAAGGTCGACAGCTGACAACAGGCGAGGTGGCGCGATCGATCGTCCTATTGAACAGAGTATGAAGGCGTCAGACCCTGAGCTCAGGTTAAAACAACACACACACACACATTAAAGTGATGAACTGCTCCAATAATGTACTTTTTTTATTAAGTATTCAGTCATGATGGACTTTCCTTCACTGGAAATCTTCTGATATTTAATTTCTTAGCAGATTTTATATGTGTCTGTTTAATATTTCAACTTTGGCCCTAAATTCAAGGCTCTAATAACATTTTCCACCCTGGAAATAATAAAATGTTGATGAAAGAACTGATTACATGCAGTTTCTGGGAAGAAACTGGTCAAATTTGAAGATTTTGAATATCAGTCATGTTCCTATAAAAATGTGGCGTCCTCGTGCTGGTTGAACTCTGAGTCAACCTAAAATCTTCTAAAAGCACTCCAAGAATTTGGTCTTTAAACAAGGAGATAAACTATTTGACTCATAGATTAGATCATCACCCGACTCACTCATACACCTTTTCTCAGGTAAAGTAGGATTTTTGGTTCCTCCCTCTCTCGAGCAGCCAAACCTGCAGCTGCAGCTCGGACACTTTGGCATCGACATGTTTACTTCATAAATATGTGCTTTAGTTCTCAACATGTTGAACAACAAACCCTGATGAATATTCAGTCCATAGATTAAAGGAACTTTAGGCTGCGAGGAAAAGTCGTGTGGATTTTAGCTTTAGGACGTTATAAAAGGCTGAGTTCGATGCATTCATTGCCTCGTTGTTCCATCTGGACTGAAAGTTGATCATTATTTTTATGCAGTATGTTAACGAGGGTTCATCTGTCAGGATTTCACTACAGACAGCAGTTTAAGATACCTGTTGATAGAAGGTGTGTTTTTCTACACATCATACATTGTAGAGCTACTTGCGGTGTTTAAAAGAAGTCCTAAAGGTTAATAAAGCTGCTGTGTGTGTTTGATAGTGTTTTACAGTCTGCTAACATGGCTTACTGACAAAATTCAACATTATGATCTCAAAATTGCTTAAATGTAATTGTCTCTTACTTTACTGCCGTAAATCACAACAAAACACATTAAGTGTTATGTGAAGAAAAGCCTAAATTTGAATCTGACATGGCTGTTATTCTTTGCTGCAAAGTGAATTTCAGAGTTTAAATATTTATATGATGCAGCTCCATCATACAGTAGAACTCATCACGTGTACCAAACATTTCTGCGTTTTTAGGGCATCTCAGTGGGACTTTGGGTGAAATTCTCTAATTTTTCCAGCTGGTTTTGTGTCCCCAGCTGGTTTTTTGTCCCAAGATGGTAAATTCCTAAATTTAGCCCCAGAAATAAAACTAGCAGCAGCTTGAAGCCTGTAAGAAACTATGGCGCCTCTTTTACCTTGTAGACTAAAACATAAACGTGCATGTTTGCAAAGATTTGAATACTCAGGAACATGAAGATGTTAAACAGCTGCAGGAAATTGAGAAGAGACTGGAGTCATTTGCCTGTTGTCGGTCATGCAGCTCAGACTGTTTGTATCACATGATGTTTTCTTCTCTTTCCTCCTGCAGCCTTGGTTTGGAAACAGGTACTACAGGCATCATACGTTTTATATTTGTCCTATTTTTTCCTTCAGTAACATTTTGTACTGTTTCCTCCTGCATGCTGGGAAAAAAACCCTCAGTGTTCAGAGTTGCATTAGAGCTCAACTAACTGTATGCAGCATTAAATATATTTTCAGGAGTATTTTGTATATATTTTATATTTTTTTCGTTTCAGAATTTGCTTTAAATTTGAAGTTTTCTTGTGTTTTCTATGTTGTGCCTGTGCAGCTGTTCAGGGAGTCGTGTCCTGCAGGCTGAGCACAATCATCTCCTGCACGTCCGTCACGTTGGCTGCAGCTTCGCGTCCTCAGAGGAAGCGTTTAATAACGGAGCTCTCTCCTCCGCCGCCGCTCTTTTCATTTCTGCGGCTGTTTGAAGGTGAGCAGCTGTCTCATGTGAGACCTGTGGCTCTCTCTGCCTCCTTAAACAATCCCACAAGATTGGTCGCAAATGTTTGTTTGATGCAAATCCGAACAAATCCGCCGCTGTTCGCGGACGCTCGCTGCGCTGTTTGCGCGTCTTGGCGCAAACATGTTTAATGTGCTGGTCGGCAGATATTTATTCAGCTGCTGCGAGCTTAATTTACATAAAGAGAGAGAGAGAGAGAGAGAGACAACAGACGGCGGGCTGCAGCTAAAGCATGCTCCGCACAGCCAGGGAGACACCTGCAATATGTATCGATCAGGCTGATCAGGTTGATGGGAGGGATTATCGACGGGATCAAGACGATGCTGCCGAACATTCCAAGCTTGTGACCCTTTAATCATATCAAAAAACGACGTCTCAGACTTTCCATTCTCACATCGTATCATTTTAGATGTAAAACGGAAAAAAACAGACAAAACTGTAATCATATAAGCTCCGTTTTTCTTTCCCTCCACAAAAGTTTCCATGTTTCTCTGATGAGCTGTCGGCATTAAAAGCGATTCTGCCGTCTCGGATTATTAATCTGAATATTTAAGGAGCTCGAAGAACAAAAACTATAGTTAGTATTTAACAAGCCTGAATAAAGGCTAAATAAATAAATCATCAGATAATTTTATAAAGCAGAAATATGTTTGTGGGCTCAAAATTATAGAACTAAAATTAAACTAGTTTTTCATAATTAATAGTTTGTCGTTTCAAACAAAAAAGGCAAATATTTGCAGGATTTACTGCTTTTCCTTTGTCTTCTGCGATAAAACTGAAGATTTGAGGGTTTTGGACTAAATGAAAAACAGCAACATAAAGAGGTCACATCGGCCACAGTCGAGAAACTAATCAGAAGATAAACTTTTAATGAAAATCGTCATTGCAGCCCTCATTAGAACATTTTAATGACCGGACAATAAAAAGGCCTCGAGAAAAACTCCCACAGTCTATTTTCTGGTTATTTTGCTTATTCGAAATGATTAGAAAAACCTCTTAATTAAAACAACACGCGGAAAGGTGCGCACAACCTGCTCGTTTTGCGGGTGATTTCTTTGCACAAGGACGCAGTTTTATTGGCGCAGTTAATTTCGTGGGATCAGTTTTTGCTTCCATCGCCTCCTCTGCTCTCTGTGCGGCCTTCACGGGTTAAAAACAAGCTCGTCCAAAACAACCTTGCCAGGGAACTGACGGATAGGATATTTTTTTTTAAACCAACCCCCCCTTTTTATAATGCGTTTATGCTCGCAGGCATAACACACACACACACACACACACACACACACACACTTACATCTGACCCCCTAACCTGGCCCCACCTACGTAATTACTGCATCAGAGGCGGTGAAATTCCTGCAGGTTATTTTGGAGAAACCAACTCAGGGCGCAGGAGTAATTATCACGCCATTACAGCGCTGCATTCAATTACGCCTCGATCAAATGTCTCCCGGCTCAATATTTAGGGCTTTTTAACGCCGCAGTTTAAAAAGACACTCGGTCTCCCTAAAGCAAGGGGAGATGTTAGTGTTTCAATTTAAAGACGGAGACTGAGAGGATTAAACCGGCTGCTCTCTAAAATGGAAATGCGGGCCTACACGCGTTCACGGCTCGTATTAATTATGGACTAATTTGCATTTACCCCGTTATAATTAGGAAAAAACAAAATCAACAAGCTTTTGAATAAAAGTATGACTAATTCAAATGAGAGAGAGAACAGGCATCTTGAGTTTGTAATTTGCTGGTGTACATGCATCTAAAAAAAAAAACAAAAAACCCAACTTGACTCCCTGTTGGGAATCAAACAGAGACAGAATCCACTGTGGGAAATAAATATGACTTAACGGATCTTTATTGGATGAACATGTATGTAAGGGTGGTCGCCTTAAAGATACATTCAACATCTCACTGTCATTTTGGAGCTATAAATCCACATTTCCTCTCCAAAAATAATAAAAATGCTCTGACTCCAATATCAAGCCAAGTGCTGCGGTTCAAACATGTCCAATATCACGACAATGCCCAAGAGAGGAGGTCTGCTTTGAAAATGTAGAGGCTAGAATAATAATATCCGGAAAACTAACCGTCACCTGGACAAACGCCCAGAATAGTTCTGCGTCTATGTTTTGGATTTAGAGAGTTTTCCAAGACATTTCAAATTGCCAAAACATATTTTTTTTCTGAGTAAAACAATGTCTATAAAAGCTGAACTTTATGGCCAATTTGTTCTCTTTGGAATATTTGGAAAGATTTACATACAGGTTTTTTCTTCTTTTTTTTTTTTTCTCCCAAAGTGGTAATAAACAATTTCAAATTCGGAAAAACACCAACTAAACATGGTCACTGTAACTGACCCAAATACATATTTACATATTTCAGCTGCTCGATGTAGCTGACTAAAAATCTCTGTCATCCTAAAATAACAAATTTCCGAAATAAAAACTATACAGGATTTGATTGGGTTGGAGGTAAAGAGGGGCACCGCAGGCAGTTCCTGTCAGTGCACCAGAGGGGAAAATATTCCTCCCATCCAGAGAGCTGGTGGTCAAAGGAGTTTGGTTGAAATGATTTTTTTTGTTTTTGTTGCTGTTTTGAAAAACAGTTTGGTTTTCTTAAGGTCATCCAGGAAGGGGCGTCTGAACAGCCCACTCTTCATCGTCAGGAAGCCGCTCCTGATGTTTTCTTTTCACACGACTTGAGGGACTGTTTCTTCTTCTTCTTCTTCTTTTTTCAATTTCTAAAAGACGTGGAGGACGAGGGGGAGGAAAAACAAAGTCCGACTGCCGAGCATTCCTGCTGCTGTCTTGTCTTCTTATGGTTCATAAACTCTTTTTGTCTTTAAAAACAAGCAATATGCTAATCTGGAAAATGAAAGAAGAGGGAGCAGACGAGCAGGGAGGGAAGGGAAAAAAAAAAAAAGCCTGATCACAAGACTTGGAACCTCCAGGAGGCCTGGTCCTTGTAGTCCAAGCAGTCTGTGGTGTTAAAGTTGAGCTTCCACGAGGAGGCTGCAGTCTGCTCTTTGTAATCCAGGCAGTCGGAGGAGTTGAAGGCCAGGCTGGAGCCGCCGTAGGCCTGGTGGTGGTGGTGATGGTGGTGGTGGCCCGACGACTGGCTGATGTGGTGGTGCGGGTGGCCTGACATGGAGGAGGCCGTCATGGGGCTGAGCTGGTGGGGGTGGTGGTGGGAGTGCATGGGGGCCAGGTAGGAGCCGCAGTCCACGCCGCTGAAGTAAGAGCTGGATGGGGTGGGGTAGCCCTGGCCGTAGCCCGGCGTCTGGTTGTAGGACATGGGGTAGGAGGTGGCGGCGGCGGCGGAGCCTGACATTGAACGCTGCATACAAGAGGCGTTGGAAGGGGGTCCGGGCTCAGGGAGCGGGGCCACGGCGGGAGGAGGAGCATTTCCGGGGGAGATGGCGGGGCTCCAGATGGAGGAGACTGTGCTGATGGAGGTAGAGGTGCTGCTGAGCGCCACCGGGCCCGTGTGATTGGTGGAGGAGGATGAAGACGAGGAAGAGCCCGTGCTGGAGACGGCAGGAGGCGTGAACTGGCCGCTGCTCTCGGAGCCGGTGCTCTCCCGCGCCGGAGAAGACTTCTTCTTGGGCGGCCTGGCTTTGGCACTGCTGCCGCTCTGCTGCTGCTGGCGACACTTGGCCCTCCGGTTCTTGAACCACACCTACAACCGAGGACACCAGCCAGGAGTTAGCAACCATACATACAAACAACCTCAGCATTTCACACAAAAAAGATCCTCCCAGGCCACGCTGGGAGTACATTATGGAGGAAAATTGGGGGTTATTAGCTATCAAGGTTCATTTCCACCCCGGCCCCTTGGCTCGGACCAGCCAGGGGTCTAATTTCATACCTGGTAGACGGCTCTAAGATAACAGGCTATTGGGTTTCACCACACAGTAGGGTAACTCTAGAGCACCGAGAGGGTAGGATCATGTAGAGCATTTTGTTTCACACACACATTCTGAGAATAACTCAAATTGTGTGTGAGAGAGGCTGGCCTTGGTTTTCCCCTAATGCCTTTCAAGAGTAGTATTTGTTCAACATTGTAGTTACACCGGTGAGTTGCTTGTGGGGTGTTTGCTGGCGTACTCCTGACCTCTTCATTCTAGATCCTACATTTCAGATCAGATTACACAGCCTACAGTTAGGTTGTTAATGAAATAAAGAGATGATTCAGCTGGAAGATGTCTGAAATGTCATTTTGTTTGTTTTGTCTGTTGGATTCCTGCATGTAATAAAGTGGTGAACCAGTGAGGTCTGAGTGACTGGAGGAGGCCAAATTAACCAGAAGACAGGAGATTACAAATAACCACGACACCTGAAGGCAACCATCACCATTCATCTGCCCCTCCTCACCTGTTTAATGGTAATAACATTTACACTTAGCTACTTTAACTAACAACAGTCTACAGGGTTTTAATTTCTGTCATAATCTCACCATTATCAATCAAACTCGATCCAAACGTTCGTGATTATCCTCTTTTTTATCCGCTTGAATCACCGAGCTAACTGTTGTCAAACGATCCCATCCTGCTACCATTATTTTCCTCACAGGTGAATTATGTCATCCTCCTCCTACCTTACATGACAAAGTGGATTTTTAGTGACATTTTCCTGGTATAAATCCTCCAAACATTTTTTTAACTTAATAGGATTTGTCGACAATGTTGGACGTCCAAAGCCATTTATAGCCGGCTAGCTAGTTAGCTAGCTAGCTAACATTAATTTTAAAAACACAATGACGTCATTAACGGTCCGTTTCCATTAAATGACCGAAAACTATCCGTTTTTAAAAACAGATTTGTGCTCTCAAACAACGACAAAGTAAAGAAAAAGCTCAATGAGCACACTTTTTAAATTAATAATTAGCATAATTACTTTTAACACAAGCTTTTAGCACCAAAAAAAGTTTTCTTAATGTGAGTTTCGGCCTTTCACTTGAAATCCTGTCCTGACCACTTGTAGACATTTTCGGGCCTCTAGTAGCTGATTTTTTACAGTCACAGTCTTCAGTTTTAATGAATGGCGACACTGACTCCAGCAGGGGAAATCCTGCCTTTTCAAAGCACCTGCATGTAAATGTATCACCTGTCTGACGTTAGCTAACAGCAGGATTTATCGTCCTGGCTTCATGTCTGTGCAGAGTTAAACGTGGTCCAGGCAGCTTTTCCACAGGAAGTGCACCGCAAAATGCCTCCTTCCTCACCTGGACTCTGGACTCCGGCAGGTTGATTTTCAGCGCCACCTCCTCCCGCATGAAAATGTCCGGGTACCGGGTTTTGGCGAACAGAGCCTCCAGGACGTCGAGCTGAGAGCGTGTGAAGGTTGTCCGCTCCCGCCGCTGCTTCCGGGGCGTCGCTGCGGACACGGAGGAGACACGGAGGAGACACGGAGAAGACACGGAGCAGCGTTAATGAAACTGTGAAACCCATCAGGACATTATGCTGAGAACAGATCCGTGTAGGGAAACGTTACAAAGGTGGAAAATAATAATAAAATCACTTCAGAGAACAATAAAAAAATTTTATTTCTTTTCTTCAACACGTCTGTTGTTCAAAGTTATGTGAAAGTCGTTTTCTAAATTAGTTTGTCATGATTTAAACGAAAAAAAAGTTTAGTTTTGTGTGTGAACACTGAACTGTTGCACTGAATGAATTTACAGAGGTAGAGAAATAAAACCAATTTATCTTTAACCTTTTCTTTCCTTTGATAAACAGCACAGTGCCCTACTCACTGTTTCCGTATATAACTGGAATAAAAACTCACTGCTCCTGAATGACAGGCAGTGTAAATCCCTTTATGCTCTCTGTCCTGTGCATTATTTACTTTATAATGACAGTACAGGATCCGCATTATTCTTAAACTGGTTTAAAACAATACACTTTTATTGATGGTAGAAATTTTCTATTGTCTTGTAAACTTTTTAAAACTCATTTTCTTCAAGAAAGCCCAAACACACATTATTATTATTATTACTAGATAAAATATTAAGAAAATCTGAATTATCTTTCAATTTTTTGGGTAGTTTGAGGTTTTTGACCTTCATCACTGTTTACCTCTGTGTTGAGGGTGCAGCTTGGTCTTCTCGGTGCACTCCTCTTTAAAAGGTGTGTGTGTGTATTTGTGTGTATGTGTCGGGCTCCTACCTGGATAGCCCACTGAAGGGTGCAGCAGGTCCATGGCAGCGCCGCTGAGCCCCAGGCCGTTGACGCCGTAGGGGGGCTGTTTGAGGTAGGACATCATGCTACAGGCGGTCACTGCTCCACCTAGCTCAGGCCAGTGGTTCGGTTTCCCCCGATGCTGCAGCTTGACGGGACAGGGGGCCGATCCAAGTCACTGCACACGTACACACGGGATGGAGGAGAAATCATGAGAAACTTTCCAGAAAAAGAGAAAATCACAGCGAGGTTTCGTTGCAGAAGTCTCTGTGCGCCTTAGCAGGGAGCCGACTATCACCTGAAACAGGCCCGCACCCGGAAACATTTACAAAATACGACTACTGTCAAAGAGAAAGAACCTAATAAGTGCATTGAATTTACAACACTAACTACCAACGAGCTTTTGTCTCTTTTTAATTTGTTTCAATTAAACGGATAGAAATTCCTGCTAATTTTTGATGTTTTAAAACTGCGCAGAAATACTTAGAAATAGAGACGCATCATTACACAAGTCTGTAAGAAATCAGATGGTAGTTATTTCAAGGCAGCAGGATGGAAAGCCGTGAATTATTGAAAATTTGGGTTTGGTGAGGGGACAACTGGGGTCAAACGGCTGCGAACAGCCGCTGCAGCTCTGCAGAGGAATAAAAAACAGCATGATGTTACAGCTTTTCATCACAAATGTGGTTTTATTCCGAGCGGACAGACATGAACTGAAAACTGGAAAACTGAAGCTGAAGTTACATTTTGTGACAAAGATCCTGTGAGTTTTTCCCTCAATAAATCATCCCTGAAAGTATTTCTGTGTTTATGTGTCTGGTAACATATTGGATGATGCTGAACACATTTTTTATTGATCAGTACATACGATGCTGCATTTTCTAAAGCCAGAAACTGCGTGAAACCATGTGAACTTTACGGTTTTTACAGCAGAACAACGTTGATCTAAATCCTCTTTTCCTATTAATGTTTCAGTGACCTGCTGCAGACTGAGGGGTTCAGTGCGACCTTGTAAAATTATTTTTTTCTTCAAAACTTTTGTCGCTCGTGAAGCCAAGAAGCAAAGTGAGAAATGTATATTTAAATGTTTCAAAAGAGAAACGCAGGTTTTTTATTTTCCTGTCTCTTGTTTTATTGCAGCTGTGTCGAATTTATTTCTTAAAATAATAATAATACTAATTTGCAGCCTCCTGCAAAATCAGTGTGTGCGCTGTGTGTGTATGTGTGTGTGTGTGTGTGTGTGCGTGAAGGCCTCACACTCACACACATGTAAAAAGGTGGATTATGGATGTGGTTTGATAATCTATAAAAATCACAGCTGCGGTTGTCTGAAATCTTTCTGTTAGTCGCTCATTCTGTTTGTTTCGGGTCGTCAAACTTTCGACCACAGCGAGACTCCTGCGGGTCCTCAGTCCTGATCCTGAAAGAACCGAATCCACAACTGAATAAAAGTCACTACATAAACCAGTTTGCCCGGAACTCAAGTTATATTATTCTCTTTAGAGAAGATCTGAAGATCTTAGCTCTATTAGTTATTAGTCAGTTCTATTATTTGTTGCATAAATTAACTCTGGTCTTTTATTGTCAAAGAATTTTCATTTTTATTTTAACGCTCAAGAAACAAAAAACAAACTTCATTTTAAAAAAGTCATTTTTTTCTTCACCTCTTGGTTTCCAGATTATAAGATTAATTATAAAATTATATTTTCTGTAAACTTTAACTACAATTTTAATCACTTTCTGTGGTTCTGACGGTTATGTAGCCTGTTAAATTAAAGGATATCAAACACTTCTGTTTGTTTCTCTGACTGAATTAAAGATCACATTTAGCGAGGTAAAAAAAATATATATATATCTTAATCCACTGATTCAGCACTCAGCAGCGTCTTTACCTTCCATGAAACTAACCTGCATTTACATTGAGAAAATAATCCTGAAGGACGTTTGAAAGCGTAAAAACTATTTTTGCAGACTGATGAGAAAGTTTGATTTTTAGCCCTCAGTGAATAATTATTCCAACCGAAGACGGGTTTAACGCGTGTGAATTAAATTAGTGCGTCTGAGGGGGGAGATTATTTTATCAATGAGCTCCTGACTGACCAAACCAAACCTGAACCGACCGAACGTGGATTCCAGCGGCTTTTTAAACCGCATTTCCAGCCCTGCCAGGCCGGAGTGAAAAGGCGAGATCTCGGTGCAAATGAACTCAATTAGAATTTAGATTAGACCTCCGGGGAGAGAGCGTTTCAGAAGGGCTCTTATCAGCAAAATAAATTAACAAAAACCAAAACACGCCTCTCCAATTATCTGCTAAGAGGTTCAAACGTTTTAATGGCCAATTGCTCTCAAAAAACTCGCAGGAATGAATTGGAGAAATATGAAAATTATCTACTCCGGAGGAAGTTGACTCAATTTATCCAGCTCGAGTCTTCCTCCTCCTCGGTGCGGATTAATTGATATACCCGCAGAAAAAAACGCAAACGTGCAGCGGTGCAAACTGAAATCCTGCACAGCGCCACATGTCACAATTTAACCTAAAAGGCGTTTTTAAAATGCGTGAAAAGTGACTTTTCTGTCGCTTTTACACTTCGGCTTCTTGTTAATGCTGCAGACTCCTGCAGCTGGGAGTGAAAATGCGCACAAACTACAAGAATGAACATGAAGTGAGCGGAGAGATCAGAGCAAACACTACCTTGGTTTTCTCCTTCCCGTCTCCCGAGTTCTCGGGCCACAAGAGGCGAGCAGCAGTAAAATTATCCAGCGGTAGGAAGTCTGCAGGGCACAAAACTCAAAGAGCGGCAGACTTTCTCAAAAACAAACAACAGCGTGCAAACCGAGCAGCATCACGGAGAAACACGCAGGCGGCAGCGGACGGGCGTCACCGCGTCCTCGGTGCGGTTCCGGGTGTTTTTACAGCCAAATAAATCAAACTCATTTGCTTTCAGGGGGCTTGTCGTTGTCTGTCAGAGTGTTAAGGTGATTTCTAATGGAGACGGATGGAGATTGATCACCTTCTCTCCGCCCTGCGCCTCTATGAGCTCAGGACACCTGCGGATCCGCCTCCTGCAGCCAATCGGAGCGCGTCCCCGGAATGACGGACGGCGAGGGAGGCCTATAGGCGCGCAGAGGCAGCCGTGAGAGCCCACTCCCACTTACCCCCTCCTCTCGGTCCCGGTCCCGAGACCGGACGAACCAAAGAGAGGTTTTAAAAGATGGAAATGTTTCACAGGCCCGCAGGAGGAAGCGCTACAGAGAGCGTCAGGCTCTGCTGCAGATATTCGCATTTTATAGAAAGAGATTTTTTTTATTATTATTATTTGCATGCAACCCACAAGAAGAAGAATCTGGAAGCGACTACCTGAACTAGTCCTGTGAAAAAATCTTCCTCCATCTAAAATTAAACTCTAAATATCTGCCGGTTTTCTTCTTCTTTGAATTGCACGACACCTTAAAATGTCGTTTTATTTTCTCCAAAACATTAAATCAGCTGTTAAATGAAATAAAATTCATGATCGTTGGTATTGCAAAAGGAAGAAAAATGTTCTTTTGAGGCTTAAAATGTTTCCGAGGTGTTTAGTTTGACAGAAAAAGCTGCGTTTTAGTTTATCAACGCTGCAAAACACAAATTTCCTGAAGGCCGCAAAGCGTCAGCAGCTTGTTATTAATATTCCTGTTAATTCCTCTCAGAAATAAAACGGGAGGAAAGAAGTTAAATTCATCCATTTTGATTTTATTGTGATACACCCCCTCCTCTCTCTCTCTCTCTCTTTCTCTCTCTCCACACACACGCACACACACACACACACCAGTCTCATGAATATTAATGAGGTCTAATCCCCATTTAGAATTACATTTGAGGATGGTTGACGTAAAGTTTAATAGGGATGGACCTCAAACTCAGCGCGGAGGAAAAAGAAGAATCCACAGAAGAAAAATCAGCACCAGAAGCTGCGGTCACTGAATCAAATCCTGCACTTTACGTCCACGTTTTTATTGTGTTTTTAACCCATCACACGCAAAACAAACCGCGTTTTCTTCTCCTGGCCTGTGTGTCAGTGAGGGTCGTGGAGGTGCAGCGTGGCACGGCTCGGTTCGGCTCCCCTTTGTGGATCTCGGCAAAAAACACCAACTTCTGTAAATGAGGCCTGATCTGAAAGCGAGCTAATGTTCAGAGAGAAAGAGAGAGAGAGGCTGCAGGGATGGAAATTACATTTTTAAGTGTGAGTGTTTGTGTGTGTGTGAGTGCGCGCGCGCGAGGAGGGGGAGTATCAAAGTGGAGGCCGATGGGACTTAAAAGTCATCCACGAGAGCGCTTTGACAGAGAAACTTAGACATCAATAGTCCGCGGACCAAAAAAAAAAAAAAAAAAGGGGGGGAACAAAGTAACATTGGAGGTTGTGTGTGGAGGCCTGTAGTGATGCTGCTTTTTACAGGCGGGAGCACACGGGAGGATAAGGGCACCTGAACGCACCTTCACGAGTGAATCTATCCACGTTTTTACGCACAAAGGCCAAGATGAAACGTAAAAATCAGACCGATGGTGACAGCGAATGCGATCAAACACATGAATGAAGTGAGGTGGTGAACACAAAGTGACGCTTTTCTCAGTTTCTTGTTTTTTTTTAGTGAATTGGTGGGTTTGTGTTCCCTGACTGCTGACTGGAGGTCAAACACTTTTACGCACCTTTTTATTTCCACCACATCTTAAGTCCGAGCAGTCAGAGGGCCCGTTGAGGGTCTGACCGAAATACCATCACCCCTCCTGTCCTCTGCACACACACATAGATAGACACACACACACACACTCACACAGGCTCCGTTAAATTATGCAAAAAGGCCATTCAACAAATATGGCCCTCACAACACAAAAGAGTCGGGCTATTCTGACATTTCCCCTACATTTCTTGTTTTTTCTCCTCTCTCGATGTGAATAAGACCCCGAGATAAACCCCTGAACAAGTATCAAGTTATCAAGTTGCACCAACCTTTTGTAATAAGAGTATTTTGTCTAATCCCAAATTGCAGTTGAATTTTCTTAATGCTGAGCTGGTAAAGCCTGGGATTAGGCGGCGAGGAGAGGAGGGGGAAAAGTTTTGTCCCTTCAGCCGGCAGGATTGGAAGCGGGGATCTGCGGGGATGTTGTCGGTGCTTATTAAAACGATGATGCATAAAACACAGTGCTGTAGGAGCCCCGGCGCTGCACGCAGAGACCCGGGCTCCCTCAGGTGCAGGTTTTTGGACGGCGGCGGGGAAAGGAAGTAATGCAGAGGGCCGAGCGGCGCTCAGCACCTGTGAGGTGAGGCCAGGAGACATCAAAGCTCAGGAGATAATCCATTCAGCTGAAGGATCCTCAGCTGCACAGCAGCGCCGAGGCACCGCCGCTTTTTACGCAGCGCGTCGCTCTTATTCACTGAAAAATAGGGAACTGACTCCAAACGTTTTTCTCTCCTTCTGCTTCAGCTGGAACATGAAAGAAACGCGAGCGATGCTGCGGAGGTAAGACGGGTCTGTTTCCGCCGTTTTATTCTCTCTCTATCACTAAAAACATGCAGAAAAATGTTGAAATATTAGATTCATCACCTGAAGTCATTTCTCCCATCAGGCCTTCGAGTAGTTTCCACCAAACCCGGACTGACTGAAGGTGAGGGAAATAACTTTGGTGAATTTTAAACTGATATTAAGAGAAAGAGGCATAAAACTTTTAGTCAAATTCAGGAGTAAAACTTGACTTTTACGCATTAACATTTCTGCCAGGATAAAATCAAGCAGCTTTAAAACCAATACAGAAAATATTGAAATATATATATCAAGTTTATATCCATGTAGAAGTGACAGGTGTTGTGAATAATTTTAAGGTTGTCTACACACACACACACACACACACACACATTCTCTCTCTCTCTCTCTCTCTCTCTCACACACACACACACACAGCCACATGCAGCCCTCTGACGGCACCGAGCAAAACGTCCTTCACCGCTTTGGCTCTTTTTTCTCCAGATCACAGACCCCCGTGATAAACGCGCTACGATACAAACTAAAACAAAGCGCCTCGGGGGACGTAAAGTGCGTAACGTACACGTACGGTCGGTCCCAAGCTGAGAAGAAACGAATCAGCAAATTAATTTGAAAGTATTAGAAAGGCCGGGGAGGACGTCTGCTGTCACAACCCATTTTCCTGCTTTAATCGGGGATGGGAGGCTGCCTGCAGGGATGGTGTGGAGGGTTGAAGCGCAGACACTCTGTTCATCGCGACTCTTACTGCAGTTTTCACTCTTTATTTCAGTTTGACACCAGGATGCGTTCAGAAAACTCACAGTCTAAAGTTAAAAAAATGGCCATTTTAAGGAGATGAATTATTTTCTCGATGTCTGAAAAATGAATATTGATAGTTTTTCCGGCCTTCCAGTTTTTCTTTCCCCCTCCATCTGGCTGCGGGTGACCGAGCCTCTCCAGCTCTGGCCCCCGTCTCCGGCGCGCACAGAAGCGGCCCAGAGAGAGAGAGAGAGAGAGAAAAAACATCTGCTCGGTACAAAGTGATTTCTCTAATCTTCCTCGGAGGAACCTGCTCAGCACCGACCTCAAACAAAAAAAAAAAAAAAAAAAACCCGAACGCCAATTTTAATTTATAAACACGCACAAGTCGCGGGGGAATTGAACAGAGCGCCGCATAATAAGCATCACTAAACGCGACGCTCGCCGGTGGATGCAGTGATAGGGGCCACTTACGTGCAGCGCTGCCAAAGGCGTGCATGCATTTCAATAACTTGCTTATGTGAAAAGAAAGAAACAAAAAGCAGGAATACGGTCCGGATCATGTGGGGCTGGGGGTAAAATGGACAAACTGAAGGGAAGTATTGGGATTACAAGTTTTAAAAGTATTTGTGCAATTATTAAAAACAAAAACAAAACAAAACAGACATTGTAAGCACCGATTCCATTAAAAGCCATCTTTAGAATCAGAAAACAATTATAAAAAACGTGTTTTTTAAACGCTTGTAGATCAAACACGTGCAGCTTTAAAATATCTGCGCTTTTTTGCACGGGGTTAAAAACACGCCACACGCTGCCTTCTGTGGAGTATGAAATCATAAGGACTTTATTATTGAAGACTTGGGTTATGACACTGGAATAAATAAACAGATAAATGTTCAACACGTAAAGGACAACTGCACCAGATGTGGAGCTCTACGCGATGCACGTGGAAGCATTTTTCTCTTCTTCAGAATACAATAAATACAAACCAAAAGTTGTTGAGCAAAACGCACATGAAATGAAACGTGATGGCAGAATCACTTACAAGCAGCTTCAAAGGACAAACGGCAATAAATAATATATATATTTTTTTTGTTTTTGACTGCATGAATCCTGACAAAAAAGGAGGATTTTGGAAGCTATTGGTCAGAGCAGTGATGAAAATATACAACATGAGATTTTTTTTTTAAATCTTTCTTTTGGTAAACTGCTTTCAAGCCAAGACAATAAAAAAAGCAATAGGAAAGTTAAGATTTATGCAAGATTTATGAACAGTAATGCGTTCCCCCCTGTAAGATATTTTACAAGTAAAAACTTTAAAGTGAAATAATTAAAAGATACACAGTCAAGTAATGAAGTAGCTTGAAAAGACTGATATTATAACAACTCTTTTTTTCCTTTTAAAAGTCCAACTGAAACATCAACCCTGTCATCATCTTCTCAGCATGACGACAAAAAAAAAAAAAAAAAAAAATTCCCACCATTAAACCCAGTTGTGCTGTACCTCAAACCTACTGGTCTCCACATTCAGACAGAGGAGGCTGCGCTGCCGCATCATCACATGCAAATATCACACCGTCTGACAGGCTCTTCGTCTCATACTTAATTTATATTACATACAAGTACCGTTCTTGGTAAAGCAAAGGAGAATTCAAATAAAAAACACTGCGTGTAAGTGGGACAGTTCGAGTCAGTATAAAGTTGGTGCAAAGGCATCGCAGGGCCTCTGAATTCAGCCTCTGCGGGTTAATCTGACCAAAACAACGACCACATCGGGATTCCAATAACTGAAATGTCTCTAGGAAAGCCACTATCAAATAATAAGAATATTAATAATAGTAATGATACATTTCTTTTATCGGCTACATTTGTTGGTTGTGTTTTTCTGACGTGACGATCATTGAAGCACACACTTCTCCTCTTTCTTGGCCATCTTTCCTTTGTTCTGCTCCAGCGTCCTCTCCAGGTGCTCGTCCTCCTCCTCGGCCCTGCGGAGGGCAAAGGGCAAAAGGTCAGATGTGTCTGGGGGAGGCGGGGAGGAGGCGGAGGCGGGGGTGTGCACGCAGGTAACACATTCGGTGCCACGGCAACCGTGGCCACACCGCCCGCGGAGTGGCCTAGCGCCAGGGGCCGAGCTCCGACCTTTCACCCGCCTGGCACCCCGTCGGCGGACGTCGCCGCCAATCTGGAAGGGATGCCGCCCATGCAGGTGTGCTGCCGCTGCAGCCGTGCATGCAGGACGACCGCAGGCCGGCTGGAACGCAACAAACCTGCAACGTGTTTGCACTTCGTCGACGCTTTCTGGGGGCAAATTTAAAGATAGGCAGCAGACGCTCTCTCACACACTCACCAAAGAGGGTCGGATATTCCCAGACTGAACTCTGTGGGTCTGAAGTGTGTTTCTGTTTCTAGACTGAGACTTGTCCTGTGTCTGGTTTTGGAGGATTTGTGGGTAACTTACTGTTTCTCCTGGGCATCCAGGTCTCTGACCAGCGCGTCCCGTTTGTTGACCAGTATGACCAGTTCATCCAGCAGCAGCTGCTCTCGTCTCTTCTGGGCCTCGGTCTTCTGCCAGTCTGCAAAGACAGCACAGGAACAAACTTCGTCAGAGCAGGAGACGCCGAGGACAAACTGTTTCTATTCCAACAACCTCGAGACACTGTGTCCTCTGGATGAAAAGCTTTATGTTCTCGTCCTGCCGGGAACTTGTGACTGAATGAGACAGACTGATGAACACCTGTGTCACCTCGTGGCCTCTCGGAGGAGAAACGTTCCTCCTGAGAACTTCTAATGAAACTACAATTGTCTTACTGGCTCCTCTGAGTCACATTCAGGACCGCACAGCTTCAACATGAGGGACAGGTTGTGTCAGTGTGGTTTGTCTTTAACTGCTGGACTGCATGGAGATGGACCCCAGACCAGTTCCACATATGGATGAGTTTGTAGATATGACATGTAAACACACACAGGTCAGGTTGTGTGTGTGTGCGTGTGTGTGTGTGTGCACAGTGACGATGTGTTGACCAGAGCAAACACATCTGAAGGTTCAGCCTCATGATGCACACAGAGATATGTGAAGAGTCACAGTCCCAAGGAAGAGGCGGCTCATATAATGTCCTCCATTTAATTTTAAAGAAGAATTTCTGGAGAGACGACTCAGAATTTAACGGTGATTCATGTGGTTTTACAAGAAATGTCAAAAGTAGAAATATTTGTGTTCAGTTGCATCCTCATGGTTGCTAAGGTTTTCAAATAACATGAAAAAAAAAAAAAAGAATTTACTTTAACCAACAACTATTGCAGTTTTGCGTCAGATTTTGAGGTTATTGTGTGAAGTTCTGTTTGTTTCCACTTGTTAAAGATTAAAAACGAGCTGGTTCAGTCTTCACGGTCCAGAAACTGAATAAATACAAACATTTAAAAGTCACCTCGCAGCCAAACAGTTTGTTCCTCAGCTAAATAAACAAACAAACAGGTGAGCCCCTCACTATCCTCTCCGTTCTCCAGCGTCTTTGCAGGAAGGGGCCCCACAGGGCCCCACAGGGTCCAGGTGGGACCCCCGATCCAAATCCCCTCAGCCTCTCCCTGGAGGGGAGGGGGGATGCCCACAGGAGAGCACTCACTCCCCCTGGGGCTCAAATATCCGCCTGGCGCCCTTGGCTCCACATTCACCCAACACCGGGGCAGCAGCCCCCCCCTCACCCACAGATCCTGAACACAGCTGTAAGAATGATGTCATTAACTTGACTTGTTTTCCTTTTTGTACAAATTCAACCACAATCCAGCATCGACTTAACAGGCATTAATTAGACTAAATTTCATCCAACTTCACAGCTATAGGGCACCAAACTGAGCTGACAAACCGTCTCTCCACGCAGCTAAAAGAAGCAGGAACTCCTCAGCTCAGTGTGGGAACGTGTCGCCCTGAAAAACCCTCCATCGTTTCATGTTAAAAAAAAAAGAAAGAAAAAAAATCCGCTCCATCCCGGAGAGGATTCAAACACAGCTGAGACGAGAACAACTTCTGTGGCGCGTAGGCAACTTCACCCCTCTATCAATATTTAACCGCCTATTGATTCGAGAATAAAAGGGATGTTGTAAAATGTCAGTCCTAAAATAAGTGTGGCTTTATTAAAAATAAATATCCCCCCCTCATTGAGTCAAATTGCGGCAGTCAGGCTGAGTGTGTGTGTGTGTGTGTGTGTGTGTGTGTGTGTGTGTGTGTCACGCTGGGCCCAGTGTGTTTGTCCTGAAAGGTCTGCGCTCTCTTCATTGGCCCCACTCGTCCCTTTGAAGTCGACCACAGAGCGAAATGAACACAGTCCCAATATTTGGCTCTCTACTTTCTCCTCTTCCTCTCTCCCTCCCTCCTTCTTTTTTTCCTCGGGGAAGCAAATTTACTCTCCCCTCGCTTTGTGCGGGAGTCGACAAATAACTTCATAACTGGCAAATACGTCCAAACCTGCATCTGTGGGGTGTTTTTGTTTAATTTCTTTAAAAACAGGAGGTGGTTCAGGACACGGAGGAATCAGGACAAACTGTGTCAAGTGTAGAAAAAGAAAAACAGATGAGTCATCATGTGAGTCATCATCTTTAGATAATTGTGAGACAGGAATGTGTGCATCCATATCTGCCGTAACTCCCACAATCCTCTCTGGACAAGGCCGGCCCACCAGAGGAGGGTTCAGGAAGAGGGGAAAAAAGAACGTCCCACAAAAACACAGAGAGGTATGTAAAAAAAAAAAAAAAAAACTGCCCTCCTTCTGCTTCAGAGCACATCTCAGCCAAAAAGCCAAAGTCCTGGTTGACACGGGGAGGGGTGGCGGCAGCGGCGAAGGGGGGGAGCACACTGCTGTCAATCACATGTCGCAGAGTCCCGCCCCCCTCATTAGGAAGGTAAACAATAAAGAGAGCCGATGAGAGACGTGACCAGGCAACACCAGAGCAGGGCAGGCTGGGTAACCAGACACCCAGGAACAAACAAAACACCCTGCAGCCACTCAGCAAACCCCCCTGCACGTAAACTCCGCCTCCCCCATGAGAGAGAGAGAGAGAGAGAGAGAGAGAGGTTAAAGACTTGGAGGAGTGTGTACAACTCACATGGTGGGTGCGTATTCAGATAACCCTCGTCGTGCACGCCAACGGTAACCATGTGAGTCTGCACAAGGCACACAAGAATGCGCTGGTTCAAATCCCCATGAACCCCTCCCCGCCCGGTCTCTCCAGAGCTAAATTTATTCAAGACAGCAAACTGGTCCAAAGCTCCGTTCTCTCAAAGCAGGGAGAGGCTGTCTTACAGGCATCTGTCTGTCTGTCTGTCTGTCTGTCTCACACACCGTCCAACGATGTGACATCAGAGGATCCGCATGCAGACAGACGACGTTCTCGATCGCCATCTATAAACTTATTCTCCTTCATTTCTATGTTGCTGTTTTTCTCGTCCTCTCTACCTCTTGTTCCCGTGCAAAAAGGCCTCCAAAAGCTGGTTTTGGCCCAGATCCAAGTGGAATCAAGAGACAAAAAGTGTCACCAGACAAGAAGAAAGTCGACAGGCCGGGAAAAATGGCGGATAAACACAAATTATCTCAACGGTAAGCAGGAAAAGGAAAAAGGTGTTCAAAACTTCCCTCGAATAAAGATGACATTATATATATGTATGTGGCGACAGCAAGCATTTAAAGGATAAGTCTGGTGATATTCTATGTTTCTCTGTCAACAAAACCTGTAAAGTTTTGACTCAATCCTTCACACACCGTCCTACTGCTGCAAATACTCAGAGCACCAAATCTGTATACGTCTGAAAACTGTCCCCAAAATGCACAATGTGTCACATTTGCCACAAACTACAGTGAGCAGCTGTTTTAGTAGATTACTGACCACTTTCCACGACTATCTGTGACTGGACTTGAAAGATTCAAGTCTTCAGTAGGGACCAATGAACTTGAGAGGTGCAGAGAGGGAAACACTGGCAGACTTGTTGACTGTAAGCAACACACAGAATACTGCCAGCCTTACTCTAGGTTTAGTTTACAGACACCAACTTAAACATGCAACTCTCTTGGTTACTCATGCTCCGGACTCACAAAATGATTCATATGCCTTTTAGGAGACAGTGTGACTCTTAAAACTTTGAAAAAGTTAGCGAGACACTGGCAGACAGGCAGATTAGACAGCAGTCGATGCTCCAGAACCATGAATCTAAACTAAAATGCATGATTTGAACACCTGTTTCACCATATGGGCCAACAACCTGCATATAATATCATGTTAGCCACACTACAGGAGGCACTTGTTCCAACATCCTGTGGAAAACACACAAAGTCACACCTTCTGCTGACTGATGAGAATATGTCCACCTAAAGTAAGGACACACTTCATCTTGTAACCTGACTGAAGAACGGCCTAAAAAGCAGCACAAACAAGCTCAATGCAAGTAAATAATCTTCTAAATTCTCCAAAACTCAAGTCCGACAAACTCGTGGAACGAAGCTACTTGTTATCAGCGGTTCCAGTCAACTTGCAACCCTGAAAGAGTTGGCAACATCATCAAAAGTCGCCCATGTGATAGGATTCCATAGTGCACCTAATCAATCAGGGTCTGTAGCGCGCCGCCCCGATGTGTTACAAAGCCCAAATAGATTTACAAATGGGAAGTGTGTGTGTGCGTGTGTGTGTTTGTGTGTGTGTCGGGGGTGTGGAGAAGGATAAGCTCCTGCATAGGATTACATATTGATTTTAAACATATAAAAAAGCTTATCATATCAAACCGTAACAGGAAAAACTCTGGGACCCGGCTATGCATAAATCCCTTTTAGATGACGAGAGGGCGTCCACTTTAAAACACACACACACACACGCACGCACACACACACACACGCACATGCACTCACACACACACACACACACAGACAGACAGACACACACACACACACACACACACACACACACAGAGGCCCTCGCAGGGAGCCAAGACACAGTTTTGTGTGTGTGCATACATAGGTGTGAATCGGTAAGCAGATAAAGGGGGCATAGTGGATCAATTTTGTGGCAGGGAGATGAGAGTATGGCATACAGATGGCATTTTCCCGCCTGGCATCACACCAAGAAGGTACAAGGAGGTGGTTATCACTGAGCATGCTCACAAACAACATCAACACCGGTCCGACAGCCTCCACCCTTCCCCCAACTGTTTAATTCTGCAACACCTGCTCATTTAATCAAACTCTGAAAACTTTTTTAACATCACAGTGTTGGGTAAAAATCGACTATTACTAAATCACTGCATGTACATCTTTTCTCCTTTGATCCTCACCGTGACACTCAAAGGCTTTGATGATGTAGAGATGTAGAGCAAGTTAAAGTCATGACCTCTGTGGTGTTAATATGTTGCCAATTACTGTATTTCTATTATCATTTGCTGTCTCTTAGTGGGATTTTACCACTTTCTTGCTGAACTGTTGGTTTTCTACAGAGGCAACTGTATATATCAATGCATCTCTGTATATCCTCAATTAAAATCTCGATACAGCAAAATAACGAAAGAAAATTATTGAGTAATCATGACATTGTTATACAGCAAATTAAACAAAATAATTAAAGATTATAACTGCAGCTGTAATCATGCAGGCTAACACACTTTCTCTGGAGTATTTTCCTCTACATTTTCCTTTTCTTTCCCTGCAACATCTATATTTTTCTTTAATTCTGTAATTTGTATTTTGTCGCTACACCCAAATAACTCTTCTAGCTTAAATAAAATCAACAAAAAAACTTAAGAGGATTTTGTTGTTTAGCAGAATATCAGCTTCAGAGTGGATTTCAGAGGAATCCTCTCCTCCTGACTCCTCTTTCCACCTCAAAGCACTCCTCTTCCTCTCATCCGCTGTCTCATGTGTCTGAGTGTCTTGCAGCTGAAGTCAGCAATACAAACGTGGAATAAAAATCATGAGTCACATGTTACGCAAGCAGCTGACTGATCATCTCGTGCTTTTAACTCTCATTAAAATAGAATTGTTTACGTCATAAGACAGACTATTCTTAACATTTATTTCTATCAATGTTTAAAATGATTCACATGTGCTGCAACTGGACTGGCAATATTTTAGAAACTTTTTATGCTAATTACCATAAACAGGAACTGCTAGCATTGTTAGCCAGTTAGCTGTAGCACACATTGACCTGAACAGACACTATCTGGGTCGACTGAGAGGTAGAGGTAGAGATAGAGGGAAGGGCTGTGTGTGTGTGTGTGTGTGTGTGTGTGTGTGTGTGTGTGTGTGTGTGAGTGTGTGTGTGTCTGTGTGTGTCAGGGCAGGTGTATCTCAGGACTCATAGTGCATCTCTCTCTCTCTCTCTCTCTCTCTCTGTCATCGACTGGCCAACCAAATCAGCAATTACGCGCACGCCCGACCATCGCTCAATGGACCTGCCCAAGCACCAAATAAGAGCTGGGGAGATGGCCGCTGAACACACACACACACACATACCGATATACACACATGGAAAAAGACAGGCATCCAGGTGGACACACAAACACACCTGTGAGATGTAAGCACGCAGATGCAGACCAACAGATCCTCTCTCACACACACACTCTCTCACACACACATGCAGCTCTCTTCCCAGCAGCTCAGAACTATCTGTGGCTGCTACAGAAAGGTAGAGCCTGTGAATGTTAAGTGCCTCCCTTAGGGAGGAAAATAAGGCCGGCTGATAAGTTAGTCAGCTGCAAATCCAACAAGTCCACATGAAGGCAGAGAGAAGCGCGGTGACACGACACACACCACCTCTCCACCCCACCTCACCTCACACACTATCTCCGCTCTCTCTCACACACACACACGCACACATACACACATAGCACACACACAGGTGAGCAGCCAACACATGGCACACATCTGATGTATAAAGAAATATGCACCCACAGAGGCACCAGGAAACTCAGACACACACACGAAAAAAAGACAAAAGCAGACTTGCACGCACACACATCAGTTCAGCACAATAAACACACACACACACACACACCCACACACACCCACACACACACACACACACACACACACACACACACACACACACACACACACAAAGTGAAAGCAACCTCACTGATACAAACACACACCGGCATATGAACCAGAAAACTTGAAATCCTCCCACTTGACTCGAGCTGTGGACACACTGCAGCTCGATAAATAGAAATAAATAAAATGGCCGGGTGAAGACCGAGGACATCTACCTGTGCGCAGGCAGCGTGGACTCGTCTGCAGCTCCTGCTTGGCTACGCATGTCTGCTCCCCCCTCAACCCCCTCCTGCCTGGCCTACCTCCCTTCTTGCTAATTACAATTGATTTATTATGGACCAGGTACCTTATCAGGTGCCCGGTGAAATTACAATGGGTGTCCGAAGGCTGGGAGGAGAAAAGGGGGGGTTGGGGAAGGGGGTGGCGGTGGTCAATGTCGAATGGCAAAATCAATTAGCATTGATTGGCAAAAGGTTCATTTTGCCAAAGAGGACGCAGTCGAAGGGGATTAAACTTCCCTGGCCCCCTGACAACTTTGATACGACACAATGGCTGCTTTTCTGTCTGCGGTATAGTTAACAAGCTTTCAATAATATAACTGCATTTTTTTTAACCCTCGCAAACCGTCTTCTCAATGTGGCTGCGGCTAGATTTCAAATCAGGCATCGGCTAGTCGGGGTCTAGCTAGGAAACAGATAGCATTGATCAAGTATCAGGGAGTGAAATCCCTCGCAAGCTCGCATCTTAATCCTCATCAAGAAGCCGACGCAGAATTCAAATCGTCCTGCTTTAGGCTCTCGATGAAGGCTGGACAACAGCTAAAGCGCAATAAAGACTCATGAAAACAATACAGGTGGAGAAAGATGAATGACTTTACTCGAAGTCAAACAACCCTGACAGCAGCTTTACCGTCTCTTTGTCACCAGGAATTAGAAAATAAACTTCAACCGTTGCTGTTCGTCTTTTCTAGTAGCCATTTTGGCATCTGATAAAACATTATCAGATGTTCCACTCTAAAAAAATGAGAACTGATTAGTTAATTAGTATGCCGATCAGTATAATAGTTTCTAATAATACAGTGGATTATTAGAAAAAAGCATCAATTCTTAACTAATTTAAGTGGAACTATGTGGCTGTCAAACTGAATCTAATGACCCAACTGAAGACTTTGAAATTTAAACTACATTTTACATACTGCAGGTATGATTTTGTTGCTTAGGAAACGACAGAGGAGACACATCTCTACTGCTGACACCTGCAGACACTGTTTTAAATGCCAAGACCTCCTGAGTGTGTATTTGTGTGTGTGTCTTACCCTCGATGGCCAGCATGGCTCTCAGCTCCCTGTTCAGCAGTTCGAAGCGTCTCTCCAGATCGTGCTCTTTCTCCCTGTGGCAAGTTAGAAAAAGAGAGAGAGAGAGGAAAAAAAAAACACACACACAACAAAGTTCATCAATATGTTAATGACTAAATCATTAAGCACTTAAAGAAACCTGCAATAAACATCGATTCAGCTACTCGCCCGAACCTTCTCTGGCTTCGCATTAATCTACTGCACATAACTGATACACATACTGCGTCTGACACAGCCCTGGGTGAATGTGTGTGAGTGTGTGTGTGTGTGTGTGTGTGTGTGTGTGTGTGTGTGAGACAGGAAAGAAAAAGGGAATATAAAGAGAGAAGAAAGGTGGTGAAAATGATTTAAAAAACAGAATGGCATGAAGGATAAACGAAAAAGACAAAGAAATTAATGTGTATCTACGGACATGCCACGAGTGTGTGTGGTCTGCATGTGTGTATGGATGGGTATATGTGGTGTGTGTGTGTGTATGCAGCACAAATTGAATTCTTTCCTCTTTCAGCCATATTAAAAAATGAGCTTATTCGGTCCCTAATAGAATTTGTCCTTCACAGGCGCCTTTTCTCTTCGCCTCCACAAAGAGAGAACAGAAAGGGCTAATAATCAGCCCTTCTGTCAATTGGCCACTTAAAAGCCTCCCCTTTCCCACGATATAATGTGATTATGAATACTTCAATCTCTCCTCCACTTGCACACTTTGAAATCCCAACAGCCGCAAACGAGGAAAAAAGCCAGTGTGTATGTATGTGTGCGTCTCCACCTGTCGCAGCTGACCACATACAAAGAGCCCAGCGATAGAGTGATGATCGTCACATTTCTATTGATTTCATATCCCGTCCACATGTAAATCAATGAGCGGATAGACAGAGGGGGTGAATGGAGTGGAAAGTACACTCCCACCCCGTGTGGCTCCAACGAGTTTGATCTAGTGCTTGAACAGAAGAGCGATGTTTCCAGGTTTTAATGCTTCTCAGTGCACAAAAACTATAGAAAAACAAACAAATGGTGTCTTCTTGACTCTACCAGTAGAAAAAGGCTTTTAATAGTTAGCCATTAAAATAAAACTGCAAAAATCCTGTAAAAATAGCCCTTGAAAACAGGGTCGAGTGGATGTTCTGTTAATTTGCATAAGATGAAATGACAGTGCATGTGGAGGCCACTGGTTAAACAGAAAGATGAGGCAAACATCAACAGACAGTAAAACAGTAAGATACATACAGCAGAGAGAGCTGGTTCTGTCTTCTGATGAGGGCGTTCTTCTTGTTCACCAACATGAACCACTCCTGCATCATGGCCTCCTCCTCCTCCTTGTTGTTGCCTGGAAAATGCACGAACACACGCAGAGAAAAACAAGCACAGTCACACACATGATAGTACGACGTTTCAAGAACACCACAAGCTGTTAATGTTTATTCCTCGGTTGCTTCTTTGCCCCCTTTTAAAGCTTTAAAGGCAGATGCTGATCATTTAATACAAAGCTAAAATAGAGTAAAACAACATCAGTCACAGCCGAGTGAGTCTGATAGATAAAAGGTTATTTTCTACCATCGTCTGTGTCTGTAAATAACTACGTTAAAGCACACAGCGTATACAAGCATGCACACATGAAGGAGATGATGCAGATAAACGACTCAGTTAAGTCTTTTTGCCACTGCAGAGTCAGTGTGTCCACCAGATATTTATGTGTGTGTGTGTAAATACTCTACTCGCTTATGTTCCCTGTGTAAACATTCACATACTTCATACCATGTCTTCACAACGTCAATACGGCTTCAACTGGGGTGGGATTAACTCAGCGATTATCGTTGAGCGCCTTTACAGAGTGGAGCCTCTCACTGTAGGGCAATACATATCCCACCAATCACTCAGCGGGCCTTCAAAAAAACACGTCTCCGGTACTCTCTGACGTTAGTGTAATACCTGCTCAACACATGGAGAGCTAGCAAGGCTCAGATGCATGGCTAATGTAAGCTTCGCCCATGCCTGGGGCTAAAGCTCTGTGCTGTAACTTACTTACAGCGTACAATGGGATGCGCACAACTGATACGGACAAAGCACACTGAATGGAAACCCTCAAGTGTTAGAACAGCAACAGGAGCAGCCTCCATCGGCCATGTTTGACCAGGAATAAAGAGTGGGGGAGGACCTGTGTGTGTGACATCAACTGGGATTCCTCTGGCTGCTTTGGTGCACTGAAATCAGTGATCATGAGGATTTCAAAATAATAATTCAGATTGCAGCTTCCTAGATTTGAAGGCAGCTAGTAAGGAGTTATTTTACAGCAGCTTTGTAACAAGTTACGACAACTAAATCTAAGTGATTAAAGTTTTGTGGTGGTGTTAAATGCTGCTTTACATTAGTAAGGCTGATAAACTCTGCTTTTATTTTCAATTATGATCTGCTGACACACAAAAAAGAGAGTTTGGTATCATTAAGACAAAATCTTGAATTTTTTATGAGAATTTACATCAAATGTATGTAGTTAAAGTGACAGGCATGGGCCTTTAAATGTGTTAACAGTTTCATTAATGCTCTCCTACACTTTATAGAATCCTGACATGTGATTGAATGTAACGAAGGAGTTTTTCCAGGTTAATACAAAACTAAAATAAATAAAAAGATGGACGACTTGTTATGAGACGTAGACACGGGCCAGTGTTTTGGTTATTAAGGTTAAACGTGTGTTTAAGCTGACATGTAGATTGTTTTAAAATTGTTCATTTTGGTTCTGTTTTTTTATGTTTTATGAATGAGTTTCTTTCTTTCTCTCTGTCACTGGGTAAATAAACCGCTGTGGTCACTTCACTTTGCACTGTTTATGTCTAGAATTGGGATATAAGCTTTGTGGCACTGGAGGCCATTTAAGAAGCAACAGCAGCATTAATCTGACACTTAGTACGTCTGCGAAGAAAAGAAATGGATGAAAACAGAGGACGCGAGATGAAAGATCGTCTCAGGGCTTATGTTATTATCTCTCGCTGTTTTTTTCTCTCTTTCTCAAGAGGGAGGTTTAATAGCTGGGAAGCTACGACAGGCATCATAACAGAATTAACACTAAGAAGACATTTCATACCACTTATTTATTAATTGGGGGCCCTCTGAATAATAAGAAAGGCATTGGTGCGCTGTACAGTGACAAAAATCCTGTAAGCCAAGTTTTGATGTTTTATATTTGTAGACTACATGCTACAATCTTCCATTTATTGTCTGTAAAATGCGGCTTTTAGGCTCCTTTATGATAGATTCAAATATCAGTGATGTAGTGTTGTAATCTCATTATCTTTTGCTTTTATTCTTAGACTTTCTGAATAAGCATATCAGCCAAACGCTTTCACAATATTAACTGAAAAACAATAGGTTTGGTGCTGAATAAGATCACAATCTGTGCATAAATGACTGATTCGGCTGCTCGGGATAGAAGAAAACCAAGAGAAACGTGTCGTCTTCAGTCAAACACACACACCGCCGCTCAGGGAGTGCTGGGCCGCAGCGTCATTGACGACAAAAGGCAGGCGCGTGGATGTGTGCGCGGACACCGGTGAGTGTGTGGACATTTGTGATACTCTGAGCCAGCAGATGTATGTAATTTCATTTAGGAGGGTGGAGCGGGGAGGGGGGAGCGAGAGAGAGAGAAAAAAAGAACGAGCGAATGAAAGAAAGCTTCGGGATTTAGCGGAATCGGGGGCTCGTGGATTACTGTAGTCAACTTTGAAACGGACGACACTCGGAGGGGGGATAAAGCCGGCGCTGACAGGTCATTGTGCTGCCTCGAAGTCAAATAAAACAAGCAAATAATAATGGCAAATATTAAGCTCCTGTGACATTGTGGCGAGGCGGGCTGGAAGACGAGGAGGGATTATAAAGCTATATCCCCCACCGCTAGCCAGCCAGCAGCTACCAGCCAACCACCAGCCGCATTTTATGAAAGGAGGGAGGGGAGGTGAGGGAGGGAGAGAAAAGGAAAGGAGGAGAGAAAAGAGAGAAAGGCAGGGAGGTCAGAGGAAAGGTAGGCGAGGTAGGATAATGGAGAGGACAGAGGAGAAAAGGAGGAAAGTATGGGTAGCGGGGAGGAGAAAGGGTGAGATGAGGGGGAGATGGTGAATGTGGAAGGGAGATGGGATGACTAGAGGAGGGAGGGAGTGAAGGAGGGAGAAAGGGCAAGCAGGTGAGCGATTTCAAAGCAGAGAAAGAAAGGAGGGGATGGAGGGATGAGGGAGGACGAGTGGCGCAGGATGCTCGACAGCTGCTCAGCATCCTCCCCCCTATACTCAACCTCTCCAGGGTTGAACTCTGACCTCCAGATACTACCTGACTCAAAAAGACAGAGGTGTGGTTTCTGAATAAATCGAGTCACATTTAATGACTCAAACATTTATGTTTAAAAGCCTTTAATACCCATTAAAATTAAATAGGAGACAGATTTTACAGCGGACAACTGTAAAGATGAGAAACTGCTAATTAGATAGTGGAGAACTTTATAACCTGTATTTTATTGTGCTTTTTAGGAGTAAATTATGTAGTATTAACGATGAGACTGACTGCTGCGTTCAATGACAGCAACAATGGTTTATTCTGTCCTTTATGATTGATTAATCACTTATTTGTCAATTATTTAGTCTAAAACGTGAGAATATAGTGAAAAATGGGCATCTCAATTTCCAATATTAAAATTACAAGCAGACAATTACAGAAAATCCTCACATTTATGAAGCTGGAACCAGAGAATATCTGATAAATTGTTTAATCGATTACTCAATTGTTGCATCCGTTTTCTGTCTTAACAAATCGATTGATCGACTTATCGTTTAAGTAAAATTCGTTATATGCAATGTCTGTTTTATAAATGTGGAAAATTACTGAGGAGCTGTATTCAGTTGCTCAGTGCATAAAACTAAGGCTCTAATGCAGGGTTGGGGGTTTGATTCTCATTGGGACAGCCCTTTTTCTAAAAAAAAATGCATCCACTGGCTGCACTGTAATGAGCGCGCCCACCAAATGGCATATGTTAAGAGTGACAACAACAGAGAAAAAACTGGTGAACGTTGTGTTGCATGAAGACAAATGGTGTAAATATCCCTGGCAAGCACCGCTGACACTGTGTCTGTGAATCCAGCCTTGGCTCCGAGAAGCTGTGGATCCATGCTGGCTCTCAGGGGGCCATCTTGGATCAAAGCATCTGGCGGTTTGGCAGGTTGCATTCTGGGTCTTGCTGCTTGCCTTACACGCCATTTCTCAGCGCTCAACACAGAGCAGGGCAGAGCAAAAAAAGGCCAAAATCCACTGAGACTGAAGCAGTAAGTTTGGCATCGGGACAATGTTTGATCAGGACATCAAAGGATTAGTGAAATATGTCTGATGGAGATACACAGGGTTTCCCTTCCTACAGTAAACTTTATCGTCATTAATATCACGTTTGGTGTTACCTCAGCTATCAATGTGGCTGCGATGGTGAGAAACACACAAGATACAATCAACTCAAACACACATACACACACACAGCCGAGATACAACTGATACACACATCCCGACAACCCCTCTATCTGATTGCCTGTCTCCCTCTTCTCTTGTTTCACTCTCTCTGTCTCACTCACACAAACACAGCCGGGATACAATGACATGAACTGCCGTGTGTGGAGGGAGACGGTTATCCGTCAGGTGTGAAAAAAGGACGGTTAGAAAGGGTCAATGTGTGTTTGCATGCATCTGTAGAGAGACAGAGAGAGACAAATAAAAAAAGAGGGAAATACGAGGTGAAAAGACAGAGTGAGCCTCTATAGCCAAATAAGATTAAGATAGCTATCTTGGCCCCTGTTCCATTCAGCGTAGATAGGAATAATGAAACCCACCCCGAGGTGGTCAAACTGCTGCTGCTGCTGGCCTGCGCTGGTTTTTAATGAAGTGTGTAATGCTGCTATGCTAGGTCTCACTAAAAACATGCAAGGAGTAGTTTTAGTGAGCAAGCATGCATTGATTTGACCATATTTTAAATGGACTGTTTTAAAGATTGTTTTATTTGTATAATTTGATATATTTAATTTCTTGTATTTCACATAGGAGCATGTGAGGAATTTCTGGGAATCTGTCGAGTTTATAGACACAGTTTGATGTGAACACTGAAAGTTTGAAGGGTTTGGTTGTCTTTTCATTGGTGTAATGTCAGAAAGTGGTGTAAAATGCTTCTTACAATTTCCTACAAGACCAAGGCGACATCTTGTCCAGACAGCAGTCCAAAATCCAAAGATATTTCATTTACAATTATAGCGGAGATGAGCAGAAAATCCTCTCATTTGAGGGGCATTTTTGCATAATAAATGACTCAAAAGATTAACTGATTTAACAATTGTCATTTCATTTTCTGTCATTCAACTAATGGATAAATTGACTAATTGCTTTAAGCATAGGGCCCCTATGGCTACCGTAAGTACTGCTTCCGGTTACGGCCTTTTGACCACTAGACCATCAGGCCACTTCACATGCATTTGTTCAAGCATCATGAAATATGGCAACCTGATAAGCAAGAATCCCACATTAGTCTTCACTCAAGAAACTTCTTTCTGGAAGCTTGGATAAGAGGGGAAAATGAATGAGACAGAAAGAGAAAAACATTCAAAGCTGTGATCACAGCACGTTCATCTCATTTCTTATCCCACCATTTTGCCATTTAATCCAATAGCTGCTAATCCAATTTGTCTATCGGACATGTAAAAAGGCAGGGAGGAGGAGGAGGAGGAGAAAGAGGGAAAAGAGGAGGAGGAGGGAAAGGGAGGAGATATAGCTGAACTTCTCCTCTGCGTCCAAGTCACTTTCTGTATTGCGGTTTATTTAGGGACGAGCCGCACTTGCGCCTCCCATCGTTCCCTCCATCCGACAGTCGAGCCCGTCTGATATCAGCGGGGATCAGGGAAGATGAAAGCCAAAGACGCTTGAAAGGAAATGAGAAAAGAAGGAATAAAAAGAACAGGATGAACATTGTTTCCTGTGATTAGGTAAGAGCTCGTTAAAAGGCTGTCACTGCAGCGATGTGAATATGCATGACAGGGGCCGGCCTAATCAGAGAGGTCTGCGGCGAGGACCGGAGGGGGGGAATTGTGCCTAAGTAGCCTACTGAAGACTTGATTTAATTAATGTGAGTAGAAGAGTGTCTTGCTAGGAAGGAGACAGAGAGAGGCTGAGAGTGTAGCTTGTAAGAAAGAAAGGTTAGGGTGCTTGCAAATTCGTCTTTGGCCATATAATCTAAAGCCTACAGTAGTGGCGTTTCCTCCATGTTGGATTATGGCAGACAATCCAAATTATAAGTACATCTAATCATCAGATTTGACAGCTTCACCTGCACTGGAGGAGTCCAGAGCAGAATCACAGTATTAAAGTTCAGTTGAGGCAACAGCTGCTTTAATTCACAGCTCAGCAACATTACACCACTTGTGATATGTGTAAGAATCGACCTCCTCCACCTCAAAACCCCCATCTTCTCTACATGGCACATGTGATTTCTCCTGCTCTCTCCTGTTTCATTCTGCTCCCTACTGGAGTGGTGATGAGGGCTATTTTTTTTCCAGGGAGGCTTGTTCGAAGCCTTTTTAGCCACCCTCAATGGCACAATGGTCCCAGCGTATAGAGCAGATTCCCGCTTTATTGAACCTGTGTATAATGTCTGGTGAATGGAACACATTAACCGATTCACACTCACCTCTTTCCCTCCCTCCCCCCGGATAGAAAAAGGAGAAAAGTGAAATAAGAAAAAAAGAGAAGAGGAAAAAAACCTCCTCTCACACTGAGGCACAATGACTGCCTTTTCCACTGGTGTCATTTGTCAACCACTGCTTGCTTTACAATGTACAAAAGAGGCGGAGGTAGGGCGAGAGCGAGGGAAGCAGGAGTGGAGTGTGACTGAGAGTTTTGGGGGCAGAGGGATGAATTGGGTCTTTTCCATGATCATAAGTGGGGCTGCATAATTATTTGTTTCTGATTACAAAGTGAATTAATGGGGGAGGTTCAGCTTTTAGTCAGTATGGGGATGCTGGAAAAGAATCGGGCAGAGCAGCTTAATTAATTATGTGTAATAATTGTACATAATCAAAGATGACAGCAAATCAGCATGAGTTCAGCGTTAAACAAATTTGTCCTGAGATAAAAAAAAAAGAAAAAAAAAAGGTTCTCCTGCCACATTGGTAGGATGCAAACCTGTTAGGTCCGTGCATGTTGCAAAACTGAGGCCATTCTGGCCACTATAAACTGATCAGTCAGTCAAATCAAAGCACAGATGCGCCTCAGTATGTGCAAACTGTCTGTTTCTCCACTGTCTTGATGGCTAGTGTAATGCCAGTAATGATGATACAACATAAACATTACGAAGTTAAAAAGCTGCATCTACTGCACCTAACATGCAAAGGAAAATGTTTAATTATAACCGTGGCTGGTGGGTACAGCATGATTCTTAGCATTTTCTTCTAAAAATAATGTTTATTTAAACTAAAAATAAATTTGCCAAATGAGTTTTGGAGAAAACGTAACTGCTTCTTGGATAATGCTCACTGGCAATGTTTTTCCAGTGAAGGAAGTGCTACACATGTTCTCAAGCTGCAAGGAAGTCCTATGGAAGTTCAGAGTGGAGGGTGGAGGTTCAGCGAGGGACACCTGAGGCTGAGGGGCTACCACCCTGAGCCCTGCTTGTGGGGAAAAAAATGTCCCATCTTGTGCTTCAAGGCCTTTTCAATAATAAACCAAACTCATAATGTGTCATAAAGTGCTGTGAGAGCTCACGACATACTTTAACTTTTGCTATGACGGATGTTGAAGTAAAATGTTAACGAACATCCTGCAGATATATTCTGTATGAATATTTGCCGATACGTTCATTAAAAGCATTTCCTCAGTGTATATTGGTGCTTGTAATATCTTGCAAAGGAAGGCGCCGTCGCAATTTTAGCTGTTCTCGTGCAGCCCTGATCATGAGCTGTGTTTCAAGGGGAGATGAGCTATGGACAGCAGTAAGTGGGATTGCCAAAGCCTTTTTTAATGAGCAGGAGAGTGTACACACGCAGCACCTATCATGTCACTGTTTGAACATTGGTGTTCAGAGACCATGTTAAACACAGGCGATAGATTTTCCCTGCTAATATGTTGCCTCCTCTCATCCTCCTCTCTCATAAAAACACACGCCTCCTTGCTCTCCTCAGCCAACTCTCCTATGTATACAGAAACACACACACACACACACACACACACACACACACACACACACACACACACACACACACACACACACACACACACACACACACACACACACACACACACACACACACACACACACACACACACTCTTGGGCAAACACATTTGACCTCAGAGCTAACAGTAGACCGACCTCCAGACACCTCTCATTCCTCCACCTCAGAGGTTAAGAAGAGGCGGGGGCTCGGGCAAACAGAGTACACATAATAGACTCACTCTGGAGATGAAATGTTCATATTAGGAGTCTTCACTTTGTACACACACACACATGCACACACTTTCTGTTGCTTGTACAGAGGGGTGAAGAGTGTATTTGCCTAAGAGAAATCATTTATGCAGCTCTGTCTCTCTCTCCTCAGCTCCTCTCCTCTTTAAACTTTTTCCATCTTTTCAATTTAACTATTTAAATTAAATGTGTGTTCATGACTTAAACGTACATACTTGATTCTTTAATTGACGATTCAATAAAGGGGACTGAAATGGGATCAGATTAGAACAAAACAAATGCCATTTCTGGAGTATTTTTCTGTTTGTCTAGCAGAACCAGCCGAGCTGCGACAATCACACAAATACAATCCTCCCCCTCCTCAACTAACCCCCCTCATCTCCTCCCCTCCCTCCCTCGCCCCACTCCATCAAATTGTGTTTTTGCTACAAATCAATAAACATTATCAGAGAGTGGCAGACTATGGGCTGGTGGAGGCAGGCTCTGTCTGTTAAAGCCCAGACCGCCCTGTCTCTATCACAGCCCGGGCAACAAGGCCAGGAGGAAACAGACACACAAGAAAGGTAGACAACATGAGTCCAACAAGCACACACACACAAATACATGTAGGATGGCCGTGGAAGCAGAATACATACATACTGAGCCACAAACAGACATAGACACGCTCGATGATCAAACGGCAAAGTCTTTTATGCGTGTTACAGTCCCACTGGGAGAGATTTCTCACATCCATACATTTAGAAACACAGACAGCAGAAAACAATCGAGGTGAGCGGACTGGAAAAGAAAAGAACAGCTGTGACGTACTGAAGTGTTTAACAATAATCCTAACAGTACAGCGCAGGCTGCTTTGACCACGCCACTCAACATCAATAAGAAATTAAAAGAAAAAGACTAAGACGGCAACAGCGACTTTAAACACTCACTAACCCATTAGGCCGCTGTATCACCACTCTATGCTTGTCAGCTCGCTTTAGCTTTAGCGTCAGAAATCCCTGCTCTCTTAGAACCATTTAACTGAGCTCTAAATAAGATGATTTCCAACCTGTCCCCACTTAGCTTGGGGCTGGAAAAGGAAAATCAGGGGGCCTGCCACACACCATTTCTCAATTACCTTTCTCATTATTGTCACCCGTGTTCATTACTACTATTATCATTCTCCCTTTTTTCTGTTGCACCCCCCACTTTAGGCTAGCTTAGGCCGTTGTGGCTGTCGCGTTGGATGAAGAGAAGAAGGAGAGCGGCAGAATTGAGAGCTTTTTGCGAGGCCAGAGCACTTCAGGTAATTAATATAGCAAGAGGGGGCAGATGAGAGGAGACGGAGAATATGTGAGTGTATGTACGCCTGTGTGTGTTTTTGCTGAAATGCCTGATTGGGGAGCTCACCTGCCGATACCCCCTAAAAGGTATTTCATTAGCGAGTCTTTTACCATACAAGCAGAGGAACAAAGCCTCGGTTACGCCTGTCTCCACTCCAACTCAACGGGGCCCTCCAGGACGCCTGTAGCTGTGTGTGGGAAGAGTAAAGAAGAGTGGAGGAGCAGAGAGGAGAGGCGAGGAGAGGCTATCCCCGTTCATAATCTCATGACAAAAGGCAAAAAGGCATCATCCTATTAACAGCGTGATCTTCACCAGCTCATGCTAGCTCCTTTCCACAGGGGGCTCTCTTTTATTATTAAGGTGAGTGGGTGATAGGGAGCAGGAAAGGCGCCCAGTGCCTCGCTATTAGCCCTGGGACAAGAGTAGGTACGGAGGGGGAGAAGAGAGAGGAGAGACCCCATGCTAGGGTCCTGCTTGGTGCCCTTTTCTATTCTTCAGAATGAGAGCCTTTGCTTGGACCTTTGGGGGCTGCTTTCTATTAAGCTCCAGTGATACAACACAAAGTGGGAGAGATTCTTCAAACACCAGTGGTGATGCTCATGGGAAAACATCTTCAGCTCTGCCTATTAAAACTCATTTGAAGCGGATTCACATTAGTCCTCAGCATCACCACAGCCATTAACATGTCAGGGATCAGTCTTTAAGGGAATGCTTACCTTAAACATTGTGAGAGCGGCAGCCAGTTCCTGGCAGTGCTGTTGTTTGTTTGAGCTCAGCCATATGATCACACAAACACACTGAATATTCATGTTGATACATGTTTGTGTGCTGCTCATTTATGACAGAAGAATCTGTGGAGATGCTACGATGCTATGTTGCCTGAGTGCTAACAGGATGTTAAACTACATTTCACATGAAGTGATTACATGGGGCAGTATTTGCATCTCTTCTTCAACAACTTCAACAGGCATTCGATGTAAGGACAGAGACCTGAAGTACTTAACAGGGTGTGGTGAAGGGAATGTTTCCTGTACTAAGTTGGGCATCCAACAGCAGCACTGCTACGAGAGAGAGAGAGAGAGAGAGAGAGAGAGAGAGAGAGAGAGATTAGTCTGTTTTTCTGTTTGAGTGTTTTGTCTTCTGCTCAGTGGGGGTGCTTGCCTCTAGCCTCAGGTTACACAGGGAATTGTGGGAAAAAAAAGTCGCCCGTTTGGTGTTAAAGGTGTTAAAGCGTGCTGGAGAGGTGAAGCTGCTTAATACAAATACACACTGTTAAAATATATTTCCTCCTCGCTTTGAATTTCACCTCATTTATACACAAGAGTTCTTCTTCTGGGAGAAAACACTCACACTTCCCTTTACTTTTGCCTCTTTTGTTAAAGTGCAGAATCGTACATAACAACTTTACAGTCACTGGAAAGCTGTTAGACCAATTCAACATTTGACTTTACACGAGGTTGCCAGTAGCTGATTTAAAAATTTGTGATGCCAGTAACTCTGAGCTGAAGCTTATTCTACATTGTTATTCTAAATTATATCTTATTGAGTTTTCTTTATTTTAAGTGCTTCACATTAGCAAATCAGTAAACATGCATGTATACATAGATGTCCTCAGTTTTGAGACAAATTTTCTCGGGACAATTTACCATAATGTAATATCATGCATCAAGCATGTCTGCTAATGACTGGGATGCTGCAGAATGAGGGGAATTGAATGAGGTTGTAGTGCAGGAGGACAAACATGTCTTCATAATGATGCTATAACTGTGCAGAGTCCGAGAGCTACTCTGAGACAGTCAAATATCCTTAAATTCCTTCCTTGATATTACTAACATCCAGTAAAATATTAAAAATATTAAAATAAAATATGAATACCCAAGACCTTGCTTTGCCTTTCCAAACTATCAAATAGTCAAATAACTTTAATCATTGAAAGACACCAAATAAAACACTGAGAATTAAAAATACTGTACTATAGTATTCCTACATAACTGAAGACATTACTGTGTACATCATCCAGTGTATTTATAAGGTAACACTGAGGTAGTCTTTCCTGAACATTTACCAGAGTATATGTAACATGTGAAAGGTTTCTTTCTGTCATACACACAGTTGGGTATTATCAATAGACACCAGGCCAACAAAAGGTCCGTTTTTTCAAAAGTTAGAGCTTCTGAATCCAGCTGGAGAATGTTTATATGTGTGCACAGGTTTGCCCTGCAACGGCTCCAACATGTGTACAGTTTGGTTAATGATTTACATTGATGCTTCAAAGATGCTTTCAAGACATTTATGGATAAAAGAACTATTCTGCAAAGCACACACAATCACTCTGCAGCATTAAAGTCAGAATTTAGCTAATTTAGTGCGATAGAGAGAACTTTGAGAGACCTTTAAAAGGTATGTCAAAGTACAGATACTGAAGAGATGCAGTCCTTCCAACTCCACCGGCTTACAGCCCGCTGCACATACACACACACACCTCCTCTCATCATCATCATCATCGTCCTCCATTCTCCTCTGTAGCCCAGTAAAAAGCCTGCGATGACCTGGGTGTGTAGCTTATTAACCTCCCCATCAGTTCTTATCAGCCAATGAATAGCCCAGTCATCTGCCCCTCCTCGTGAATCTAAGAGTGAAAAATTTCTCCTCACGTCAGGGCTATAATTCAATCCACACACAAATCATTTAATACACACACACACACAAAGACACACAGACACACACACACAGAGGGAAGGGGATCAGTGGTAACATTCTGTCAACCTTGGTCCTGGTGGGTTTCCAAGACTGGCGTGGACCAGATGTTACTGAAATTATCAACAATTGGAGGAAACAACAGAAGGGGTGTACATGGTTTGTGTCTGTGTGTGTGTGTGTGTGTGTGTGTGTGTGTGTGTGTGTGTGTGAGGGCCAGAATAAATTAATGGCTGATTTCTCCCCTTGCTTTGATGGCATTAAGAGCCCTCTTCTTCTCAATGTGCCGCGTTAAATGCTTTTCTCTCCTTCTCTCTTTCCCTCCGTCTTTCCCTTCTTCTTCTTTTTTTTTTGACAAGCAGGGCCACCCAGCAGAAAGCAACTGATGCAAAACGCCAGAGTAATCCCCCCCCTCCATCCACCGCCGCCACCACTACCACCCCTCCTGCTATCTTTAGTCTTTGACACAGTAGCCATTATCTGTGGGATTTAGTTAAACCAAACCTTCATGTATTTGTTAGGCCCTGGGTTCGTTTTCTCCTCTGACTGCTCTGCTTGAGTGTGGCCGGGCTAGGGGGAGTTTTTTTTTATTCCACATAATCAGTACAGCTAGGAGGGGACACATGAAGAGGGGGTCCACAATGCCATCTAGCTGGATTCTTCTTAAAGTCTGAGCTGAAATTTGTAACCTGGTTTGTGTTGATTTAAACACTCCGACACCACAACAGTGAGTGTGGTCATATAGACACGAAACAACAACAATGTGACTTGTTGCTTATCATTTTTATCTATCATATGTCCAATGAAACGTATACAACTACTTAAACAATCATCAATCAACGCAAGCAGAAATAGGGCCAGACATTAAACATAATGTATCACAAGGTATCAACATTAAATTTAATCTAATCACATGCAATTAAACTGAGAATAATGCAGATGTTCAACCAAAAAAATTAAAAAATAAAAACATCTGCCCTGGTTATACTATACTGTAAACAATGTCAGCACATTACAGAAAAAGTCACATATTGATGTATTAGTAAGAGATAAATGAGGCAGTTTATGATAACACATTAGAGTCCAGCAACAAAAAGGTTAAATATTTAGCCTTTACATATTTCCAGACTTGTTTCTACTATCAACTCATACCCATAAAACCATGCTAAACACTGAGGCCTTCCTCTCTGCCACATGCAGCTAAAAGCTGTGTTATGGAATCACTGTTGAAATTTGCAGATAAGCCGGGGCTCTGTGGGGCTAAGCTAAGGTTAAGCCAGGTGGTTTAGCTTCCTGAGAATGTGTTTACACACACACTGAGGTGTGAACCATTTGGGGAGCTTACAGGGGCGGAGAAACATGAGTTGATTTAGTGCTAGTGTAAACCTTAGTACCTGTTGATGGTGCTAATTAGGATAGCTTAACACAAACATCAGTATCAGGGTTTCTGATGCGGGCCAGGAGTCAGATTTAATATCCTTTAGGGGAATATACACTGACATTGAAGGGCTTTGCATCAAATACTTTTTCTGGTAAAGACTAGAACTGGCTGAAAACTGCCAAGCAAAGAGAAAAGGCATCAAATCTCTAGTCAGATAGTCCCGACTGACAATCTTTAAATAATCTTTAAAAATCTTTGATAAGGTATTTCATGATTTAAATAAAAAATGCAGACAATTTTAGATTTTATTTTGGCATTGTTCCTGTACTTCTTATGTCAGACCAGACCATGCATAATTTTGCATTGCACATCTTTTTCATTTTAAACACTGTACAACTTTTTATTCTAAAACTGATAAACATGTTTTCTGGCAAATTTTTATTTTATATATCTGATTCTTATCTTCAGCTGTACTTGTTTTTTCCCTGCTCTTAATATGTTTATTGTGACCATTATGCGCCAACATAACAAGGTAAATTTCTCTGACGTGAAAACCTACTTGGCAATAAACCTGTTTCTGATTGGTACAGACACTCAGGTAATTTTTCGGCACTAGTATAATAAAAAATCTCAAAGCAATGCCAACCTTTGTTATGGAGGTTTTATAAATGTAATTTTTAAAATAGTCACTCCTGTTAATCTTTAAACACAGGCCCACACACAGGTCAGGACACTAATAAAGGCAGTTACATTTATTAGTAAAAGAGGGAGAGAGGAGGAGGTAGAGAAATTTCTGAATGAAAAAGTGTGACTACGTGAGAGCGAGCAGTGATAACCCCCAGTGGAGGACCCCCCCTCAAACCTGCTGACAGACAGCTGCAATCTTTTTAGCATAAGTGGCTCCGCCTGCTCCATTAGCAAAGAGAAGCAGGAGTGTGTGGGTGTGGGTGTGTGTGTGTGTGCGTGCGTGCCTGTGTGTGTGAGGAGGGGAGAGCTCGACCCCCCCTGGGGTAGATGTTAGAACAAATTTGAGGGGTGTCATATTACACGCCTTGTGACAAGAGGCAGAGGGGAGGTGAACGATGAATTTGCTTGATGAATTAATCTGTGGACCAGTAATGGCTCCGCTAACAACATTAGTCATCCTTCTTACATCTCTGTGCTGCCATTCACTAGTCTCTCTCTCTCTGCTGCACAATCATTGCATCCTTCATCTTTACTCCCTGTGTCTCTGCTTCCTCTCACAGGTTTGCAGCTCAGTATTCTCCCTTTACTACATCGATTATTTTGGTAAAAAAAAAAAACTTCCTGCACTGCTCAAATCTTTGTAGGTAAAGAAGAACGTTTGGTTTGTTTAACACACTACCTCATTTACATTGTCCCTAATGTGTTTGTAAATGTGTCAAATAAATCCCCCAACAGCATTACATTACAGCTGACACCAACACCAGGCTATTACTGCCACTGGCCATGGCTCAAGCTTTGAGTCAATACACAAATGCAAAATTGCTGTGTTTAAATAGATATTTAAATGGAAATGTATTGGGAAAGACAGCTGTTGGTATTTGTAGCCTGGAGTGCTCATTACAATGGGAAATGGGGAGGAGTGTGTATGGGGGGGGGTGACAACGGTAGCATGGCGAGCAGCTGTGTTAGCAAGTGAATGGTGTAATTACTGGCCAAACCTCTGTCATTAACCTGCATTGTTGAGTGCCACCACATCCGTTACCATAAGAAAGCCTTGATTAATTGACTGCAAGGTTGAAATTCAATTAAGTCGTTGGGCCACATTTTGTTAACTAAATTATAATCAATGGCATAAAAAAAACAACCAACAAAAAATAAATATCCCTGGTGAATCTGAGCTATATAAACAGATTTTTCATTTAATTATAACCGTCAATTTCCTAAGAGATGGTAAAGATAAAGTTTACATTAACAAACAGTATAGAAGAAGAGGTGGAGCAAAACAGGTGGATTAAAATGTGACAGCTTCACTTCAAACCAACAAGGGAACCCTAAAGATAAATTTATATGAAAGACGTTCCAGCTACTGCAAAAAACAAGACAAACAAACAAACAAAAATAAAACAATTTAGCTCTGCTTTATTCGATTGTGTGCATCACTATGCTGCTTAAGTGTGTGTAGCTGAGTGTGCAGTCTTTTGTGTGTGTGTGTGTGTGTGTGTATGGGGGGGTATATTTAGTGTGTTTGTTAAAGTGTAACTTGTGTGTGTGTATTCTGTGTTCGTATGTCTGTGACGATGTGTTTGCCAGCTTGCAGCGCGGTTTGTTGGACCGGCTGCTGCATGGGGTCTCAGGCAGAGAGGCGGCTGATGAAAGCACTGGCGGGATGCTCCAATAAAGAGCAGATTATCATAAGCGGCCATTGTCCACCTCCCAATTCTCTCCAACAATCCCCCCCCTCCACATCCCCACTTACTCACCCCTCTGCTGAAAATGTTAATCGGCCCTATCGCTGGCAGGCTGAGGGAAGGAGGAGTGCCTGGCCCGGTCAGTACAACTTAAACTGATTTAGAGGAAGCGTGGAAAAATATCGAGTGATGAAAAATAAAAGCAGCGACAAAATCATCAGGGAGACAGAAAGTGAAAGATAGAAAGATATGCGGCAAAAATAAAGGACAATGAGAAGTAGCCCGCAGTAATTCGTGTTCTAGGTTACAAACAAATTTAACTTCCACGTCTTCTGGGACACGGCGAGCAGCTACACCCGGTTCGCCTCAGTCCCGACAAACTCCCTCCCTCCCCCCCGTTGACTCCATCCACCCAGCTCGTTTTATCTGAAGATTCTCAGACAATGCCTAGAGGATCCCGTTCCCTAATCTTCCTAAAAATCCCCCTTTCATCCCCACTGTTAAAGAATGTATGAAAGGGCGACACCGAGCTGGAGAAAAGGAATAGGGGGGTGCGCACATCTGGGAGTGAGGGTGGTGTCACTGTGCTGGACTGGGGGGTGGTGGGGGAGGCTGGGAGGAAGATAGAAAGCGCAGGGGAGGCAGGAGCTCAGCATTGGTCGCTTGTGCAGAGTCCTTGCAAGTTGACTAATTAAATTGTTTTGCTGCTCAAACATTCAAATGGCCGAGGAGATTAAGGGCATGAGCGGGAATGGGAGTGTATATGCGTGTGTGTGGGGGGGGTGTTAATCTGCGTTCTGACCCAGTTGAACCTTGGAGTCACACACATACACACACATTTTCACACAAAACAAAAAGCTCAAATCCTTTGTTTTGTCCCCTCAAAGGCACGAAAAAGGCAGTGGGTTTTAAAGGAGTGATCCCTAGATTTCTTTTCTTCCCCATAGGGAAGAACGGTGCATTTGCTCCTGAAGTGAATTCAAGATGACCACAAACACATTCCACTGCAGTCTGATACAAAACCATTCGATTGAGAGTGAGTGCTCTTTTCGTAACCCTGACGACAACAACAAGAAAATGACCAAGGGCTTCAAAAAGAAACGCATCTTCTCTTGGCTGTGTCTATCTCAGTTGCCATGAGCTTAGCTTACGAACTGGGTCTGTGATTATGGATAAACAATAGTCGCAATCTCTCTGTTCAACAATTTCAATCACAATTCACACAGTGGACTGGCCCACAGCATAGCCTGGGTTTATTTTCAAGTCGACCTTTATCGGAAGATTCAGGAGGAGAGCCGTGACTGAAGCTTAATGTTACTTGATTCATTTTCAAAAAGTGCACAGAAGAACAATTTCTTTACACTAACAAAATGCAACACAAAGCACCTGAAAAACAAAGCGTATACTAATAAAGCCAACACCAAAACCTCTCTTCCTCCATCTTTCAGTCTGTGAACTGGGAGAGTATTATAGTCTAAACACTTTCTCTTCTGTCAGTGCTGAAAGATTAGACTGGTTATCCCATTAAAGTTGGTAAAATGCCATTCTTGTGTCTTTAAGCTCTCGTATAGGAGGTCAAGATGAGTCTGCCTGCACTTACAAGGCGGGCACGGATGTAATCTGCCCAAAGTTACAATAATTAATGTTAAGCTTCTTCAGCAATACGTTTGTGAAAGAACTGGCCCTGATAATATACTTAAAGCTGCACACGCTGTTTGTATTGCCGCAACAAGACAAGCAGGGCTTGATGTGCATGCGTATCTGAGTGTGTGTGTGTGTGTGTGTGTCCCGATGCCACTCACGTAGCTCAGCTTAAATCTTTAGTCAAACTATAAGCTGATGCTACCACAATGCTGGATTAGGACGAGAGACATGGAAAAAAGAGCGAGAGGCCGGCTCGCTTGGTGCTAAGGAAATAGAAATGTAACACACACACTTTGACTATGATGCCAGCACCCCATCACCATTAGTGTTAGGACTACAACTAGTGAACACATCACCAGCCTGGAACATAGCTTTAAACGAAGGAGAGAAATTCATGAGCAATCATCTGTAGTTTCCAATTTCTGCAGCATGTGTGTGTAGTAGTAGTGATCCTAAATCACTTAATCTCTGTTAATGGCAAATAAAGCAAAATATACAATTAGATGACTCAAAATGTACCTGCAGGCCTTAATTTGGATGACAGGGATTCAGAGCCACAGGTTGACATTCACATTCTGCAATCCTCCACACAATCACACACCAAGTCAAAGCCAGCAGCCCCTTCCTATGTGAATGCATTGGCAGTCCGGTCTGCCCCTTTCTCTGATACTGAGCGGGATAGGCGGCATGTGTAAGGTCTCCTCGTCGACTCGCAGACACAAAGGCAGATTAAAGGAGCGCGCGCCATAAAAACCCTGTGTCAATCTTATCGGCGTCGAGTGCAATTTTTAAACGTATGTTAATCTGGGAGAGCTAAAACTCATTCTCTCCTCTCTCTGCTTGTTTATCTCTTATCAAATGCGCAGTAGGTGCGAGGCAGCTTTGCAGTGCGGCTAAGTGCCATTATTTGGATAATTGCGTCCATTGTTGCAGGTTATATAGCTATTTGAAATGGGAGGTGTGTGTAAATAGGTGCAGGGGCCAGGTAGGGGGTGGCTGAGATGGGGCCAGGGGATTTTCTACGAAGGCTACATGATGCATTTGAATGCGTCCTCATACCTCAAGATGAATTTTCAATAAGGAGCGTCTGATATATTTCTCTGTGTAACATTTCCTTTAGAAAACGAACAATGCCAAGGTCAGAAGCATTACATGAAAGGTATAAACACTGAAAATTAGCATGGTAATAAAAGACATATGAATGATGCCATCAAAAGTTCAGACTATTCAGTCTGTACAAGCTGTTTTTGTTTTATACTTAAAACTTTTATACTTTACCTTAAAGATAGCCGTACAATAATACTAGAGTCAACATGAATAATGTATATGTAATGAATACACAGCTTCTGTTGAAATGCACAAATATTCTTCTCATATTATCAATAAACTCCCATAAATACTAGGTGTGTTGCAGGAGGTGGACGTTCTCCTAATGTTGCATGTGTGAAGGACAGTGCTCCCAGTGGTGCAAGAATAACAAGTTCATTAGTCAAGGGGGGGTGCCGCAGGAATTCAAATTCCCCCCCGGCCCGGGCCCGGCCTCTGATTGGCTGGCTGCGTCGGCATGGCGAGACTCATTAGAGCCCAGCAGTAATTAAGAGTTGTTAGAAAGTGAATTCTCCAACCGCAGATTAGAAAATTAAACTATTTACTGATTACATATTAATAGAAGACAACAATGGCGCTTGCCATAAGCTTGGAAGGCAACCAAGGAATAAATCTGTGTACTTAATTACCATAAACAATGGGGGCATAGAAATGGAGTTTTATGCACACTCCCTCCTGTAATGTGTCTGATATCAGAAGACACTTGACAATTCTTGTTCAATTATCTCTATTATTTAATGTGCTGTGAACTGCCTCTGAGTAAATAAATTAACCACCCCAATTACTTGGGATTCATCTGGGGAGGGCTGCGGCGTAATAGAAAATGCCACAGAAAGCTGCATTGTGCCCAAACCGGGGGGGTGTGGGGGTGGGGGGAGATGTGTGGAAAAGGAGGGAGAGCAGGGGTGAGAGAAAGGAGACAGAAATAAAGATTCACAGGGATAAAAAGGAACAGAGCAAATAAAAAGCGGTGCAGAGACGCAGAGATGGCTCAGAAAGAAAAGGGTGAGAGAAAGAGACAAAGAAAGATAAAAGAATGCTGACATGCAAAGCACAAAAAGTGAAATTAAAAAAGGAAAATAAAAAATAAGATTATCAAAGACATTCTTTGTGTCGAACATTACACATGCATATATAAGCAGAATGACAAACTCTTTACTTCAAGAATAGAGGAAAAAAGAAAAGGATGAGGGAATGACAAAGCATGTGATATCAAAGAAGGGAATACTGAGGACCAGCGGAGCACAGTGGATCTTCCCAGGCTTTCTGCTGCTGGAGCAGAGAGATGAACAATCAGTCATGGGTCAGCCGGTCTGTCTGCTCACATCTGCCCATCAGTCCTGCAGCGCTGTGCGCTACCACAGCACCGCTACACACTGAGCTCACCCAAACTTACCTCAAGAGGCCTGAATCATATGATCATATACACTGCTGTGACATCCACCCTGCTTAGAAGTCTGCTGTGCGTCTTCGAATGAACTTCACATAGTTCTGGGTATAATCTACAAGCATGAACTTCAATAAACATTTGTCTAAACATAAAAATGTTATTATGGGAATAGTCAATAAAGCACATTTACACAACTCTTAAGAGTACACTGAATTCTGAAGGGTGGCTAACTTCAAAGTACAAACTTTGTTTTAAGAAGAGATCTGTCAAAACATGTATAGTACCCATGACTTTCTCTCTTCACTTCATCAGCTGAGTTCCTCATTATCTAATCTTTTGTTGAGATCACATCTGAACTCCAGCTCAATTAAAACAGTGGAAAGTGGTGTTGAATTAGATTTCTGTCCAAGCCTTTCTAAGAAAGGTCTGCTCTGAAAAGCTCAACTTTCAAGTTTGTAGATATTTGGTATTTCATAAACACGTGCTTTAGTTCAGATAACAGAAGCTAAAATTAAGTTGATGGTAGATTGAGTGAGAGGTTCTTTGTGTTTCTAAAAAGATGCAGTGGGGCTGCTTAAATGTGTTAATGGATGTAGAACTGTGTGCTTATGTGTGAAGAAAGGCGTCATTAATGAGAAGACTGCATACTCAGTCGGCTTTCATTGGACAAAACATGGTTTCATGTAGAGACACATCTGTCTCGAGTGACAGGTGATTAGTAGTTAGTAGTTTTAATGCACGAGTACTGACAAACAGGAAGATAGAGGGACTTGAGTTTGTGCTGTACTTGTGTTTAAGCACAAGGGGATTGAATTACTAAGAAAACAGGAACATTTTTGCATTTTCATCCTGGTTTACTATGGGCTGAGACTAATGGAGGCAGTCGATAAAATCTGGTGGTGGATTTCAAAACCAGCTATCAGTTTACACAGGTGAATAATTTGGGACTAGTAGCAGACAAAATGTTTTGTCCTACATGCAAACTAATGACCATGTTGTGTGCGCTTATGGTGCCAACAACTTGCAATGAATAATACTCTGAAGAGCAGGATTTTATGGTAAATTGGTGACTGGCTCTGTTTGGCTCTTAAATCTGGCTTTACAGCCAATTCATCATGACAGGGAGACTGTCTCACAACCTTTACTGGCATCCAGGGAAAGACCTGATCAAGATTTGACAAAAGTAACAACTGTCCTAAACTTCAACCAGTCACTTGGACATCTAGTTCGATGTTGGGGATATTAAAGGACCTCAAAAAAGTGGTTGGCAGGAAAAAAATATCAACATTTGCTGGTAGCTGGAGGTAATTTCTCACTATGTCCCCTAGTAAAGTACAGGCACCAGTCAGATGTGATGGATCAATACCGGACGTTTTGCTTACAGCCAATCAGCCACAGCTTCAATCAGACATTCTGGGTCCAGAGAAAAATATCTATCATCTATGACAGCCTATAGAAAGGTGACCTCAGTTGCTGAGGTGATAAAGGTTAGTTTAGTTACCACCTGTCACTGGCACATCTCGCTCTGATGCCTCCAGACCTTGGCCCAAAGGCACAATCCATAACCTATTGGATGAGTCTCTGGGATAAGTGCTGCAAAATGAGATATGGAAACAGAAATGCACTTTCAGGAAGTGAGAAAGGTGCTCAATATCATGTGGAAACTTTTTTTCCCTTGCTGCAACGCAATGCCAGTCTGGACTCAGCACCAATTTAAGGATTCATGTTTGCATTCTGTAATGAGTCTTAAATACAGACAGAATACACAGACCACACAAGACAGCTGCCTCATAGTTAAGCATGGCCTTCCCTGCATAAACATGCTGGGACCTAATAGGCTAACTGGACATGTTTCATTCCTGTTGATAAGTAGAATCAGCACTGACCAAATGTGGCTCTTGAAAAATACAGTTTTACAGTATATAACACATACCCCATCACCCATTTATATTGCGCTGCATCACCCAGTAGTCAGTGTGTTGATGTGTGGAAACCACATTTTCTCGATTTCATTCCCCACTGATGTTATAAGGGGGTGAAAAGCAACCAAGGTGAATTTCTCTTCGTGATATCCTTTTATTATTTTGTCCTCGCCTTCCCTGTTGTCACCCTCTTCCTTTTCTAGTGAATCCTATTTTTCAGGAGGGGACCGCAGGTATATATATATATTTATATAACTATATAAAGAGAAATCTTTATGGCTGAAGGTGTTTGGGAGTAAATAACCTGGCGTCTTGCTGGCTAGCGGCTGGTTTATCAGTGGGTGAAGAAGAAGAAGGAAAACAGCCCTTCAGATTGACACAATGGCATGCGCTCCGACAGGGGAAGAGGGCACAGAGGCAGGGAGGCAGGCGAAAAGCGAACACAACAAACAGAGGAGAGATAGTCTCGATATCAGGACCCAAATGGGATGGGAAAGGTGAGCGCAAATCCCACCGCCCCAGTTTCCTTTTCTAAAACCCCCCTCTTCTATCCTTCCTGTTGCTTTTTTAGGATTTTGGGAGTTAAATCCACCAAGTTGGGTCCTGATACATCAGAGAAAAGCATGAGAGCTGTTACTAAATTACTACGGAAAATACTGTAGCTACACTTTCAGAACATTTACAAATATAAAAATTTTACACTTCCTGGAACTGTGCTTTTTTTTTTTCTCAACAGCATTCTTGGGTGAGGAATGGGATGGTTCAGTATCACAAATGGGATGCTATTCTCCAATTTCAGTTAGGGACTTAACGGAGCCAAGGCCCCTCTTTTGGCTCGGCACACTGTCTCATGTCTTAACAAGGCTTTACCCCCGGCCAAATCTTAAATAAAAACCTTCCGAATCTGGCTCCATACGCCAAACCAGATTGCACTTTGTATGCGCGGGTGTGTAAGCATTTGTGTGTGTCTGTCGTGGATTTGTGAACTGTGTCAGTGCTCATGTTGTGTTGCCTCGTGCTTTTTTTTTTTTTTTTTTTATATTTCTTTGCCTCTCCCTCTCTCCTCTCTTTAACTCACCCCCGTCTTTCCTTATACAGCATATCAATGAAGGCCAGATATGTACTAGGGGAAGGGGTGTGTGTGTGTGTATGTGTGTAGCCGTGCATGGCTGAGCGCACTGTTCAATAGTGTGGAGGCTGGCTGGCTGGGGCCGCGGCTGGCAAACGGCTGCAGCGGAGACTTCGGCTGGGGCTCCGCTATCGCACCCAGTTATCGTTTCCCCCATGAAGGGCTCCCTTATCACCCCAGCCCAGAGAGGTCTCCCTTCTTCTCCCATCCCCGAGACACACTCCCCCTCTCTCTCCCTCCTCACCCACCCTTTCCCTCCCTTCTCCACCTCCTCCTCCCTCATCCCCCCATCCCCTCCTTTCATATCCACCCAGCGCTCCGTCGTGCAACATTCAACTGAGGAGGGAGGGGGTGGGGGGCTTCAAAGGTTCTCTCTCACACAAACGCACACATAAATACACATACACATACAAACTCCCAGAGTGCACATGCGTGTGTATGTGCGTGCGTATGCTCAATTTGCCAAAACAGTTTTTCCAGTGTAATTGGGCTTGGGGTACCTGTGTCCATGAGATAGCGCAGCCTCTTCTCCACGCGAGCTGCTCGGGCGTCTATGTGCCTCTGCTCGCTCTCCAGTGCAGACAGCTCCCCAACCACATACTGACTGGTGTCTTTGAACGCCTTCTGTCAACCAGAGAGAGAGAGAGACAGAGAGAGAGAGAGAGAGAGACAGAGACAGAGAGAGAGAGAGAGAGAGAGAGAATGTTATGAGAGAAAAGGAAGAGTAGTGCGATATAGCATTAAACAGAGACAGAGAAAAAACGATAGAAGGACGAGACAGAATGAGGGGGAATGAAGAAATACAGAGATGGAACGAAGCATAAAGGTAATAGGGATAGAAAGAGAAGAATTAAAAAGAAATGAAAAGACAAAGAGCAGAGAGAGGACAGTGAAAATGTATGAACCGATGAGCAGTGTGTCTACATAAAAACAAAAGAGAATTTCACCAGAGAAGAGTTTACTTCCACAAAAGCAGATAATGAATACAGCTAATGACTAACTGTTGCAGCATCTTGTCTGTCGGAGCTTTGTTTGGGATTTCTGAATTCCTCTCTCACATCTTCAGAAACACTGTATCATGCAAATGGCAGCAAAGCCTCAAATACCCAATCAGAGTACTGCAAATAACATATTGAAGTAAATCTTTATTCACACAAAACAATAAGACTTGCAAAGATAAAATTAAAGGAACATTCTTATATAATCATTGGCCATGCCACTGATCAATTTTACTTGATGACATAAATTAAGTGGGACTAAACAGGTAGGGAACTTAAGGTCAACCCATTCTTGTATAAATAAGAAGGGTTGCAAGACGCAGTAGTCACAATGACCAGGTGAGATGAAGAGCCGCAGGTGACAGATACTGACTCAAACCTCCTACACATTATCCAGGTAAGCAACAGCTTCACTGTGCTGTCAGTTACTCACAGCACACTGATGTAGTGAACCCAACTGTGTTGATCAATGACCAATTAATCATTGACATCCCTAACAGCACTTTGAGCTGACACATATTGTCAAGTTATATCTCATAGTGTTAACATCAAATGCTCAATCCACAATCAATACTAACATCCATGGTGACTCTGGGCAATCATTATGAGCTTTGGTCTTTAATGTGCAACTGCCAACTTTCAATAGTGGACATCCGTAATGTGGTAATTATCTAGCATACCACACACTTTAATTAAAAACACAAAACCTATTTGAAATAAATAGTCACGTTTGACTCACATGGTGATTTCTGTTGTGAATATTTAAATTAAAAGATGTAGAGGAAAACAGAGATGGGGAGAGAGATCAGCATCAGTACACTGCAAAGATGTCACATGAATCATGTCATAAGTTGTTTTAACTTGTGTTCCTCTTCAGTATTTATTTTTGCAGTGTAGTTTTAACTCACCTGCAGGCTAAAACACAAGTCTTTCTTCCAACTTCTCATGTATAAAAACACCAGCCACTCCATAACTATACCTACTTAGACACACATACACACACCCATCACACTATAACCATATGCGCTTAATACACACTCCATTTCTGACCCCTCTTCACCTCTGTCTCCTGACTGCTTGCTATTCTCCAGAGAAACTCCTCAGAGTGAGGAGAAATGTTTATTCAAATTCACTACTGAGGATGCATCCGAAAAAATATCTCCATTTTATTGCTGATGCACTTCATTTTCCTTAATGGGAAGGAGAACTAGTGAACAGGAGAGAGAAAGTTTTTTTTTCCATTCCACCCAGGCCAGCACTTTCTCCCTGTACTCTTTCCAGCATGTGAGCGCGTGCCTCAGTGCACGTGTGATCTGTGCAAGTGTGTGTGTGTGTGTTGATTCCCAGCAGCCTCTCTTCCCCCCTCCCTCCTCATCCTTGCGCGCTCTCGCTCTATCACCATATTTTTCCTTGGCAAATCAATTTTACACATGATCAGCCCACTCCCCTTGCCGCGCTCGGCCCAGCCGTAATTAAGAGGAGGGAAATTACCATATATATTATATTAATGCAAACATCATTCAGCAGGTAATTCTTGGCTGATCGGGATAATGGAAAGGTTGAACACCCATTAACCCTGGGGCCCAGGCACTGGGAGGAGGAGGGTGTGTGTGTGTGTGTGTGTGTGTGTGTGTGTGTGCGGGACTGGGGTGCAGGGTCGAGGGTAGGAGAGAGCTGCTTGGGAAGAGAGATTCACCCCTTGGTCTCCATTGGCACACACACTCGCATACACACTCATTGAAATAATAGCATTCTTACAGACACACACTTTGTATGCACAAGTTCAAACACAAGCTGAGAAAAGAGTGTGAGTGAGTGTGTGTGTGTATACTTGAAGGACATGTAGGCACGCGATTTCTTTGCACACACACACACACACACACACACACACACACACACACACACACACACACACACACACACACACACACACACACACACACACACACACCTCTAAATGGCAGGGCAGCTGATATCTACCATTGTTATAATTAAAACGACAGTCTGTTAGATCAATACTCGGATGTCTCTGTGGAGAAGAGAGGACAGTGGAGTGAGGGAAAGTGTGTGATTGTGTGTGAGAGGATGAGAGGTGGACGAGGTGAAGAGGAGGAGGGAAATTTAAGCATACAGGGAGCTGAGAGAGGAGCTCAGCTATAGATTTATCTAAGACAAGACAGGAAGACAGACAGAAAGCTGACTAACAGGAAACACAAAAAAGACCAAGTAGGAGTAATGAAGAGATACAACCTCTCACCCCACTCCCAATCCCTAACTCCCCTTTTTCAACCCTGCCGAGCTCAATACCAAGGCTTCATAAAGCTAAACCTGGTGACCATGACTGAGCAGAAACCCAGGTCAAGGGTTGACACTTTAGCCAGTCACGATAATTCATTCTCCTATTTGTTGTTGCAAGTGGGATGTATTTTAAGGTATGCACTTAAAAACCCTCTGCACACAACGGTATGAATTAGGAGAAAGAAAATGACAAACCTCCTCTTCAAATGGTCTGCGAATATCTAGCTCCGTCGGTGAACCTCTATCTTCCTCAGCCCTCCTCAGATCCTCAGGAACAGACTTCTGTCTCTTCACCTCTGGTGGGATGAAGGACAGAAAGGAGTGTGAAAGGGAAAAAAAGGACGAAGAGACGTTCACGGTGATACTGCTCACAGAAGTTGAGAGATTTATCGCAGCTGTGTTACTGGTCTATTATTGCATGTCAGGTCTAGACCAAAAATAAATTTACTTGTGTGTCAAGACGCATTACTAGTTTTATTGTTTATTGTCAATGCTGCCGCTATGAATTGCATGACTACTGAGGAAACAAAAACATAAAAACTCTTCCTACTTTATGGATGTAAGGTTTGTTTTTGTTTACTGGTGATTTATTTGGCCATTATTGATGGTTCACGTGTTTGGCTTGAAATCTTGAAAAATGTATTAAGAACTGAGGAAATTTTCTGTATTTTTTCATATCGTAGAGCCAAATTGTTGACTGTGGTTACAAGTTACAGAGGTACAGGAAAGACCTTGTTCACAATGTTGGTTTCAAACAGCAGACAATCAACAGGTCAATCATTATGACACTCAAAGTGTCTCGCCATTTAATTTCTTCCAGGTGTGAATTGGATGTATGCATCCAGTGTTGTTGTGTGCAAACACACCTCCCTGGGTAAATACTGTATGCATTGTGTGTGTGTGTGTGTGTGTGTGTGTGTGTGTGTGTGTGTGTGTGTGTGTGTGTGCATCGAACTGTCTCCCACCTGGTCTGCTCTCCACATACTGGCTGAAAGACTTCAGCTGTGTTTTCCTGACTGCAGAATCCTTGTTAAAGACTACCGGACTACGCAACCTCTCTGTTGCTCTGCGCAGCCGCTCTGCTCGCAGCTCCTCAGCGTTATTCTGTCAAACACAGAGAAAATATGCATTCAGTTTGGACAAGGATTGCTTCTGTTGAAGCTACCTGTCACAGGCACACAATAGATTGCATTCAACAGTGGTTACTTGTAATTGCTTTGACGAAGAAGTTGAGGCTACATTATTTATGGTGGTGCTCTCATACCTTGGAACACAAAATAGGGTTAGATGTGCAAGAAGGGTAAAATTCAGAGCCTAAACCAACCACAGCACATCATCAAATATTGGGGTCAAATCACAAATTGTGCTACAAACAATCTAACTGCATGTAAGAGGGGAAACAGATTACATGCACATTCATGACATTTCAGTTGTCCTTCTGCAGCTGAGTTTTTTTCCCAACAAGTAAAACTCAGTGAAAGAAACTGATTAACACAACAAACATGAAGAAGTGCACAGAAAGAACACTAAACAATGGCTGTAAACTACTGGCAAACCTCCACACACAAATGGCGTACCTGATTAAACTTTAAATTACTGACTTTAAAAAAACAATGTCAGCGATTAGTCTGATGCCTCTGCACATCTCATCTACTATTCTGTCAGCCTCTAGCAGCCACTTAGATCTGCTCTCAGGCATTTATTAGGCAGCTATTTCAATATTTCACAGCTGCTCTTTGATTACTGTGACCACACACACACACACACACACATTTAGTGCACATGCACGTAAACACACCTACCAGCAGGCCATGAGATAAATCTGGTTGAGATTGATATGTTAGCTATATTGTGGTTTGGGTGAACACTTTCTCTCTTTCACACACACACACACACACACACACACACACACACACACACACACACACACACACACACACACACACACACACACACACACACTTCCTCACTCATGAGAGAGACAAAAAGGAGGCAATTAACTTGACTTTCAACAAAACCCTGAGCCAGAAAATATATTCAGATTATGCAAAATGCAAAAAAACGCTATTGTTTTCAAAGTGAACATGTGTTAAAAAGCTACACGCTTGCTTCTCCCACTATCAAAAACGGCATGCAGAAATGCTTTATTACCAGGCCTCCAAATATGCCAAGCCGAGTGGAAAAGAAACTGACTCGGGCTAAGATTGACATTGTGGCAACGTTAATAAGACGGCGAAACGTGTAATAAAGTCGACAATTAGGGCAAACATGTTCCACTGCTTGAGACGGAGGGAGATAGTCAAGCAGGGTGTGTAGAGCGAGGAAAGCTAATAGAGACAATGCGGCCGGGGAACAAGCTGTAGATGGGGAGTTGTTAGTTTAGCTTCAGATTATTGACTTTCAAAAACAATGTCAGCAATTAGTCTGTTCTCACTTTGCTTGTCTGATAGTCTGTCAGCTTCTTCCAGCCTCTTCAAACCTCATGTCAAGCCAAATCGAGGCAAATTTATTCATGAAGTGCTATGTACAAAATGCCCAATTAAACATTTTAAAATATTAAGGCCAGAGGCTGGATGTGTGAAGGTGCTACTGTTTGTTGGGTGCATGTAAACTTTAAGGGCAGCACCAAGGCAATCCAGGAGAGCAGAGAGTGAATTTAAATTACTGATTGCAGTAAAAGTCAAAGGCCTTCTCTCACTCTACTGTTATGTAGCATCTGATGGTTTTTACTTCCTTTCTAAGTAAAACTAAATTGACCTCTCCTTCTTCCAATGACGAGTGAGAATCACAAAGAAGTGTTGGTCTGTGCCAGGGTTTGGTTTCGTTAACATTGAGGCCTAATAGCAAGTATTTTTACTTAAAAATCTCTTCTTCAGAGGGAGAGCGTGATATCCAACTTATTTTTTCACAAGATTTCTTTAAAAAAAGCAAGTTAAATGCAAGACAGGTGTACTTTCTCTGAGTGAACTGCTGCCAGCATCACAACATCATGTAACCTGGTATAGCAGCACTCATAAACTTTATCAAAGGGGTTATGTCCTCTTCCTTGTATAGTGATTAATTCAGCCATTATTTCTCACCAAAGTACTCACTGTACCATAAGTTGCAATGGACTGGAGTCCATCAAATGACTGATTTTAGTGACTATTTAATTTATTTGTTTGCAGGAAAACAGTAACAATCACTGATAATTGGATTTCAAAGGATTTACTGGGTTAATGTTGCCGTCCTTGTCATATTTTCTGGAGAAGGAATCTTTTTTTCATGTGTTGATTGGTAAAAACTGCAAGCCCCAGCAATATCTACAGGGAACTGTTGATTTAGCAAAAGAGTAAATCTCTAGGGAGACTGATTAGGACACTGAGGCTGTCTACCCAATTACTAATTATAGTTTAACTCTTGTGAATATGACTTGTTCACTGGAGGTTAAACAGCACTGCTTGAAAGTTAAACTGCCGCCACATTACAACCAGACCTGAATGAACACCACACATAAACATATCAATGTGATAATGACCAAAGACAACACCTCCACTGGCCTCTAACATCTTCTTAAAAACTAGTCTTTCTCTATCAATCACACACAGAGGACACCTGACACACTGGTTACCCCTCTGCCTCCCTTCTACACTCTGGGACAAGCAGATATTAGGGTGTCCCCTCCCTCTTTCCCTTTTTCCTCTCCGTCTTTCACTCTCCCTCTTTATCTCTTATCGCTGTTATCATCGCTGTGGCAGCAGTGAGTCAGTGCTTTTGGTGTGTGTGAGTCTGCGAATGTGCATGCAGGGGGCTGCGTGACTAACGTCGCAGTCTGCTGAGCGTCGCATGCCCTTATCGTGCGCTACCAAGGCTGCGCATATACACAATCACTAATGAGAAGGACAGAGAGAGTGTGTGTGATGTTCCTGCAGGTCGTTCCACCCGCCTGAAGGACTTTTGGGATGCCCAATCCTCTTGGGACAAGACAGTTTATCCTTTTAAAAAAATAAAATAAAATAAACTCACACAACTTCACATACACACACACATTAATGAACTGTTTTGAGTTGAGCGTATTCATTTTCATGCAGCTTCACATTTATATCCCATTAGTGACAATAAATGGCACCAACATTCAGGCTTGAGTACAAAGTACAAAATGCCAATAAAATGACAATAGCTTGGGGCAGGGGGAGCCAATAGCTGATTAATTAACTGATAAATAAATCTCGATCACTGAACATTAAACTTAAAAGTAACAAATACCTAAATAAATATACAAATCTGGAACTGACCACTTAACTTAGAGTAAATAATGCATCCATCTGGAACTGAACATCAAACTAACTGTAAAAAGGTATGTTAGGTGAGAGCATTTTTTCTTTATGAGCTATTATTTTCCCTCACAGCCAGTTATTCCAGATGAGTAGCCTGATATTAAAATGGAGGAAACAGAGCTTGTCCGCATTCTCTCCAAAAAGGTGGCTCCTCCACTTGACATATAGAGATCCTGACCTCGCTGAAGACTTGCTCACTTGAGGCGATGGAGGGGGCGGCTTAGCTGCCAGCCATCGGCAACTATTGGAGTCAAGTTCCGCCAATACCGAAGTTTGTAAAATGTCTTATCGGTCGACCTCTAGTACAAATAATGGCAATAACAACATTAAGTATAATATTACAAAATGAAAAAGACTTCAGAGAAAAACTAGTCCTTGGATATAATGTTCTGTGCAACAGACTCATACCTAAAATGAAACAGTTGGATATAGAAGACTTGTGGAATGCAGGCTGCCATGACAGCAAACTGTTTTTTTCAGTTGTCTGTGTACCTCTGGCTGCTACCTTCAATTTCAAAGAGTTACACAAGTTATCGTTAAGCAGGCTCACACTATACATTAAGCTACACATATATATCATTAACTAGATGCTTATGAGTAGGCAGCACATTGTCTCTTTATTAGTCATTATGAATCACTTATTAATGCCTTACTCTGGGCTTCTGGGGGTTAGGGTTGTTAAAGGTTAGGGTTAGGTCATCACGATCGTAATTAATTCTTACTATCATTAAGCAGTAATTAGGAGGTTATTGAGGGGAAAATCCTTTGATAATGGCCTAGTAGTTGCAGAATATGGTTAATCAGAATAAGGCTGTATCATGACTACTATTGGCTATTATTACTGCAATTTGGATGCTAATGAGCAACTAGGTGAATATGTGTAACTGTGTAGCTTGGCTGGAAACTGATTTTTGTTTGACTTTCAATCAAACACTTGCAGCATGTATTAGTACTTTAGTACCTGTTGCACCTTCAGTCTTAAAATGCAACTGCTAGTCATGATTTTTAGCTCCTGCACAAACTATACATATTCACTACAAGACGGTGACAAAAAGTCGAGTAAAAGACACTGGTGTTGATTAGTTAACTAATATGTCGATATTATTCTGAAAAGAAACCCAAACAAATGCACTGAGAACACATAATACCTCACATTTACGCAGACATATCCACACACATTCGAACTCTGATGGTGATGGAGCTGCAGGTGTTGATGCTGACTCGGCAGAAGTTTGTAGTTCAATCAAAAATCAAATATCAGGCAGAATGAGGAGCTGTTTCTGGACAGGGTTAGGTGTCAACCAAATGGTGATTCTACTTCTGTGAGGGTCAAGTGGGGCACACATACGCACTCCTTTAGCCATAAAGCACTAAGCCTTTCAGGCTTTGAACACAAGAGGGTGTTTATGTGAATCGATGATCAAAGACACCCTGTGTCGCCATAAGCACGGAGGGTTTCGCTTTTACGCACGCACGCACAGCACACACACCTTATTCCTCCTGACATTCAAAATCAATTAAACAGATGTTAAGAATTGCCGACTACTTGTTGTCGACTCAATATTCACATCAGAAGATATAAGAGACACATGCAGCAGCATCAACACACACACACGCACGCATACACACAACACACGCACAGTCTGAAAAGGTCATAGTCAATAAAGGGGGACTACTACATGTTATATAGGGCATTATGATGCCAGTGTGTGTGTCTCATGGGTTTAGACACACTATACGGACCAGAAAGGGATAAACCATGGTCTTACATGAAGTGGTCCAACTGACTGATGTGTACACAGGGTCAGCCAGCTGACAACCAGGGTCAATCGTACCTGATTGATTGGATGACCCTTTGATGGTGGGGAGAGCAGGGGGACAGAGTGAGAGAGAGAGAAGATAGACAGACAGATAGAATGAAAGAAAATAAAGATGAAGTGCCCACCCAGTGGGTGTTTTGAGGTGAGTATATGCCTACCTCCAACCCTTCTGCAGGGCTGAGTGGGGATGTGGAGGAGGCAGTGGGCGAGGATGAGGAGGAGGTGGAGGATGGGGATGAAGGGGAGGTGACTCTCCTTGGGCTGGCGTCCACTAGTTTCTTCAGCTTCAGATCCACATGCTTACTGTTTGTACCTGGAGAGAGGAGAGGAAAGGGAGAGAGAGAGAGAGTAGTGAGTACAAACAGTGTGTAGGTATACATCAAAAATATAACGAAACATCAACAAAACATCAAATAACAAAATAAAAACTACTGAGAAAACCACAGACACTTGAAGTGAACAAAAGCACAGTAGGTGGCATAGAAAAAACACAAACACTGACACAGATCAACTTTCTTAGAAAGTTAAAAAGACAAGAAAGGGGAGACACCTTGGTTTGCATTCATGTACACGCACACTTTGGCAAAGCCATTGAAAAAGGAACATATACAGACTAACACATGCGTGGGAAGAGATACACAGTATACTGTGTGTGTGTGTGTATATATATATATAGATGATGTGTGACAGATACAGATCTGGACAGACTAGGCAGCCTTAAGTCCTGTTTGTACTGCAGAGAGCTCCTGAAGTACAGAGTGTACATTGCTGGGACTATCACCATGGTAACCACAGGGCAGGATGGAGGGAAAGAGAAAATGGTTCATTTTTTAAATATTTGTTCTCTCACAATCTTTCTCAAGAGCTTATAATATTTAGAAAATCCCCACTAATAAAAACTGGGTGAAAAAAATATTTGGTTACAGCAGTAACAATTCAACAGTACCACAAATTAGAGCCTCTAGAATGACAACAAAAGTTGAACTGACAATTAAAAAAACAACAACAAAAAAACCCCAAACACTTTAGCGTACATCAAAGTAGAATTTATTTCATGGCTTTTAAATTAGACTGCATTCGGTTTTAATTGGGTGCATGCTGAAATAACTTTCTGTTCTGATTATTTTCTTTCAATTGAAACTTTTGCTTTTTGCACCTTTCACATTAATTTCCTCAAAACTATCATGCGATTCTCCCTCTCATTCCTCACCCTAACCTCTCCCATCCATCTCTCATTTGCTGGTTTTCATCTTTCTTCCTTCCTGCCCTTCTTCCCTCCCTCAGTCTCTGCCTTCCAGTAGCTGTGTACAGCTTTATTTTCCAGGGACTGGTAACCACAGCTCCCCTGCCAGGACAGACCACTGCACTGAACAAGATGAAAGAACAGGAGGGCAACCGTTTCATGTGTCACCTCCCTCTGCGACACACACACACACACACACACACACACGCACGCGCACGCACGCACGCACGCACGCACGCACGCACGCACGCACGCACACAATGATGCATGCATGAAATACAAAGAACAGACTCACATATAGTATAAGCATACATACAGAGTGGAGGAGGCGGAGTGAATGACCTGGGCTGCAGGAAAGTGGTGTGAACATTTAGGGGGAAAACATTTACAGACTGGAGTGTCGGATCAGCGACTTCAGTTTCACCATCACCACACTCCATGTCTTTTAGGACTACATAAACATTACCGCCAACAAAGAACAAAAAAGTGAAACACATAAAAAAACAAATAGTGCAGAGATACTGCACTTCAAAGCTGGAGAAAGCATTTGTCCGTTTTCATGTTTGTTTCCTCTCACTGTACTCTCACCTATCTCACATCGGCAGGAAATTGACGAAGAATATAAAATAAATTAAATACAAAACAATTAATTAGTTTACCTCTGAAGATTTGAGCAAATGCTTTCCTGAAGATATGATGTTATTTTTGTCTGGGGAGCACTTTTCTGAGTTTATTAATTACTACTTAAAGAAGTTTCTAATGAAAGAAAACAGGGGGGGTAAAAAACACCACCAACAACATAACAGCACTCGATAAATGTGTACTGTAATTTAGCGCCTTCTGTGTGAAGCAGCAATGTGTACAGAGCCAATAGGAAGCAGGGGTCAGAGGGGCAGATAAATAGAGGATAACTCATGATGATGTACAGACAGCATGAGAGCATGCACTTAAGGGAATGACTCAATAACAAATCAAGGCAGAGTGTAAGTGTAAGTGCGTAAGAAGTCAACAAGTGAGCTTAGACTTTCATGCAAGCAGCTTAGACTACATGACCGGTCTGGAGTAAATGTTTGCAATGCACTGCAATGCATGTCTGAAAGCGTGTGCTGACTGGGGGAATGGGTGCTGTTTGAATGTGATATCATTATCACAATAGATCTTCAGGATCCCTTTTAGTTCTCCTTTGCAAATTGTCCATGTGGTATTTTGTCATATATATCATTAAAAAGAGACCATGAGTAAAGCGTGTACGTGATTTTGAATATTCACATTTGAGTAAATGAGTGACAGACTGAGAAAGACAATCAGAGAATCTGCAATTGATTGCGGTACCTATGACAGAAAGATTAAAAACTGACCACTGAATATGCAGGAAATATACAAAAGAAGGTCCAGGCAGGTGAATGTGTTAGTTTGAAAAAGGCAGACAAGACATGCAGCACCGCACAGCCTCAGCCAGTGATTTTACCCAGAGAAGTTAGCTCAGAGCCAGGGTTAGTAAGCTCCAGGGGCCCCTGGGTGCTGGAGGTGGCTGGAAGAGGGGCCTCCAGCGGCAGTAGGTTAGTAACGAGCGCAGACGCAGATGTGGCAGCAACAACAGCATCATCGTCATCACCACCAAAATCGAGCTGTTCTTCCTCAGCCCTCCCCTCTTCCTCATCCTCACCCCTTTCACCATCAATGGCATCATCCTCATGATGACCTCTCACTCCATCCAATTCATCTGTGGGTACGGAGTGGGACAGTAGGAGAGACAGAGGGAAGGAAAGTGAGAAGTGAGAGGAAGGAGAGGAAGTGAGATTAGGGCAGATTGGATGAATGAAGAGAAGTGAAAGAAGGGTGTTAAACAAATAAAAGGCCAAAATGAAGACACAGGGAGGAATGCAGCAAAAAATTCTTGGTTAGTTTGTGTTAGTAGTAGTCGGTGATAAGAATACATGTTAGGTGACCTCGTCTTAAATGTCTCAATATGTATAATCGACCATTAAATCTTCTCTCCCCTCTGTCCTTTAAGCATTCCAGTAACCTGATGGGATAAACACCCTTTCTGTGTGCAAAAAGATCATCACTCTAACATTTAGTGCACTCATTAGAACAAGGTAATGTAGATCTTCTGTGAAGGATTGTTGCATTTAAGCATGTGCAACTAGTTAATAATTCTAATATCTAACCAAATTGATGGTATGAAAAGGCAGCAAACTCCATCTGAGTTATAAGGTGGAACATTGTTTGATTGGTGTCCATCTATCTGTTCGGGTTCATGTGCAGTGGCTAACAAATATCTGACACGCAAAATGAAACTGAGACCTCTGTTTAATTCCCCTCATTCAAAGATCTGCTGCCTGCCTTTCTTGATCCAGATAAAAGAAGTAGGGGTACACAAAAAAAACCACAAAAAACATGAAAGCACATTTTCCATTAAATCTCCTAAGGGGCTCAATAGAAACAACAGTGTCTACACATTAGGAACAAAAGAAAAAAACATGTTAGAAGAAACTCAGATGGAGACCTGAGCAGCTCTAGCTGCATGGATAACCCACCATGGATTAAAACAAAACAATCAGCAAACAGCGTCTGACATCGCAGGCTGCCTCCTCTGCTATTTACTACTTGGTGGGTAGAGAGACCGAGAACAAAGAGAGAAGGAGGGAGAATCAAAATCACTTCCTGTTTTTCTTTTTTTTTTTCTAATTTGCTAGCTACGATGCGGAGCGTGCTTGCAAGCGCTGTTCCTGCGTGGCTGGCTGGGGCCTAATTAATGGGAGGCCATGGTGATGGAGTTTGGAAAGTTTCTTTGCGGGCAGACACTTGGAGGGGGCAGCCCGAGCTGCATTAAAGGACCGTGAATGGTGTTGAGGGGAGAGAGGGAGAAAGGCAGAGAGAGAAAGAGAGTGTGGGGGCTAGGATTAGCCGTTCTGCTCGGCAGGCCTTGTGTATCACAGCCAACAGCATTTCTCTCTTCTCCTCACCTCCTCCTCCTCCACATCTCTTATTCCGTTCTTTCCTCCAACTCCATTTTTAATGAGATCAACAATTAGTCCAATTCAGAAAAGCTGAAAGAGCAAATAAATCAAGTGCTACCCTCCCTCTGCCTCGCTGTCTTTGTTCTGTCGTTTTACCTAACAAGTCGCTGATCTCACTTCTTGTTGTTTAGGGTTTATTAGTTTTCGATTTGTTTCCTTCATCTCTTTTCTCTCCTTAAAAGGAACCCACCACCACTCTCAGGCTACTGTTTCGTCTGACCTACCTACCGGTCCTTCTTCCTGTCATTAATTCACCACCTTATTATCAGTGCTGCAATGATCTGTTTATTAATCACGTTGTTGATTAACAGAAAATAATTGGCAAGTATCTTAATAATTAATAAATCATTTGAGCCATTTTTCAGGCCGAAAAATTACAGCTTCTGAATTGTGAGGATTTTCTCTGTCTTACATCAGGGTAAATGGACTATTTGGGTTTTTCAACCGTTGTTCGTACAAAATAAGACATCACTTTCAGAACCTTTAGGAAACAGAGATTTTTTTTGCGGGGGGGGGTTTACAGACTAAACAATTAATCCAGAAACTTTATCAATAATGAAAAATAATAATTGTCACATTGCGCACTCATTTCCTCCTCCCTCAACCAACAAGACATCTTATCTCAATGTTCAACAGTTATTTATTCTCCAACTCATTCCTTCCATCATCTGGACTTCTGAAATATCAAAAGGCTTCTTCGCTCCTTCTCCTTGATCGCAATGACAATAATCATATTGCTTTCTTAACTTCTCGCACTCTTCATCCTCACCTGTCTACAGTCTCACCTTTCATTTGCATGCAGTGCACCCGATCTACCTGTAAAGCGCAATCTAAAGAGCGGTGTAATGTGGAGGAATCTGAAACAAATGACTAGAGAGGTCTAATAATGGTCATTGTCATAATAACCCCAATTTCAGGGAAATGGAAAGCAGTGGGAAATGTGCATGGCAGCATTTGCTACCCCTGCAAGCCATTATTAGAAGTGTTTGGTATTTCGAGCATAATTTGGCCGCACAATGTGTTGTGTTGATTAACAATTACTGGGCGAACGAGGCGAGGGAGGAGTCGCAGGGTAAATTGCTGTTCTGAATATGAGGGTGGTGCTTTTTAGACCCGCCGTCGTTGACAAATGGCATTTTGTTTTTCTCTGAGGATTAGGCAGGACCCCTTTAGAGAGCATAATGGAAATGTGTGAGTCATGGCATGTGTGGATGAAGAAAGTGAGTCTATGTCAAAAGCATGTCAGTGTGACTTTTCTTTTGTATTGTAGTTAATGAGTATTAGTGAAATTTATGAGTGTTAGCGAGCATGTGTATTAATATAAGGCCTTCTAATCAAACTCTGAAAGTTTGTGTTCATTAAGATGCTGTGTGTCCACTAAGGGTCTGTGTTTATGTTTGCGTCTGTGGACTGTGTGTGTGTGTGTGCGGTGTGTGTTTTTAGGCATGTGCTGACCTCCAGCAGGGCCAGTCTTGCTGCCCTTGCCCCTCTCAGTGCCGGACACGTCCAGCAGGCTCATGTCAGACATCTTGACTCCGGATCGAGCCTCAGCTATCAGCTGCCTGGCTCGCTCTCTCAGCTGTCTCCGTCGCTCTGCATCCCGCTCCTGCACACAAACAGAAGAATTTCAGTGACGCGTGCAGGTGAATGTTATGACATCCAGAGAACAAAAATCATGAAGAGAGAAACCCCTCATCTCAGTTGAGGTGCTACACATACACAGTGTTATATTACATGTCTTGATTTTTTTTTGCTGCCTGCTACATTGATAAGGTTAAATTATTGATATGATATGAAGGTTTGGGAGAATGTGACTCCTGAAACTGACCCACTACAGAGAAGATGTATCACTCAGTCCACTCACAGCTGCACAGTGGTGTGACACAGTGGCGCTTATTTTACTTCATAAACAATCTTTGGCAAAGTACAGAGTCGGAGGTGTGTGAATCACTGTATTTTGCCAATCTGGGTAAACAATTTTACTCATTCACACACTCTAATTCTTGCTTGCATATGGAGTGAAATGCTCGCAAATTAGACCCCAGCTGTGGTGAAGGAGAGCGCTGCAACATGAGCAGGTGACAGTTAAGTTCAGTAAAGAAAGGACTGGATTTTGGTCGGCTTTGTTTTAGCTGAAACTGATCCATTAAAATATGCCCAGATCATTAAAATCAGCTCAGGACAATCAACAATTATACAATTTCATATCATTACATTATGACTATTTAAAGAGCATAATAAAACCTTCACAGACACACCAACTACGACAAAACACATAATAATTAGGTTTGTTATCAAAATGGATGAACACATCTTAGTGCATTATGGAGTAAGGAGTGTATAGATAGACACACACACACACACTCTCATCTTCTTGGCACTAGACATACAGTATTGAGCTGTCACCATCAGAGTAATGGCAGAAATGCCATTTTCAGGCCGATCCAATCTGATCCTACTGATAGTACGGGCTACCACACACACATACACCCACTTACAGAGGAATTGGGAAAACCTTGATGATGTCAGCTGACAAACACTTAACTGATGACGACCCAACCAAGCACACACAGGTACACACTCAATGCGCAGGCTGTGAGAGCATAAGGTAAGCAGGCAGAAACACGCAAATGTTAAGGACAGGTAATTTACAATGAAGCTGAGGACAGCCTCAATGTGATTTCCAGAAAATAAGGGACACAAAAAAAAAATATGAGCAACAGAAAGAAAGTAATTCAACGCTGCTGTGCAGATGGGGAAAAGTTATGAGAGGTAATACTGATTCAAAAGTATTGATGCTGTTGGGTCCTGATCTTCGTCAGACTTTAGTTGTGGCAGCTGAAGAGAAGTTCACTGCAGAGGTCAATTCTGGATGGAAAGAATACTGTAATGAATCCTGCCTGCATGATTTGAGCCTCTGTGACAAAAACAACAGTTGAGTCGAGAGGCACGCTAACACAAACTCCACCTCGTACTCACACCCACAAACGCATCTTACACGACTCAAACTAAGCACAAACACACACAACAACTACACAAACTAAAACTCCACCTTGCACCCCTCCTAAGCATATACAACCACATATGGCCCAAGGGAGAGTGAAGCTGCATTTCTCTGTCACTGTTCTCCCTCCCTGTGGTTTCCTGTTAATCAGGCTTCTCCATATTGAGGCAGGGGTTTTAGGGCTGGCCTATTGAAGCCGCCCATTTATCCATTAACAAAACAAGCAGCGCCTGCTAATGAGCTACATCTCTCCATTTCCATGTCAATTGTTTGTTTGTAGCCATTGTTAGGTTGGGACAATGGGGCTGTATTGTAAATGACAGCAACCCTAATGCACTCTGTGTATATGTGTGTGTGTGTATGTGTGTGTGAGAGAGACAGCCCAAGGGGATGCCCACAGGGAGAAGGAAACACACCTAAGAGAGAGACTGATAAAGAGAGAGAGAGAGAGAGAGAGAGAGAGAGAGATAAAGAGCGAGGATTGGAGCGAGAGGAGAAACGGGTGTTGATGATAGATTGTACAAAAGTATTGAGTGTCAAACGCAACAACACTTTCAATCAGCACAGTTCCAGGAAACAAAGCAGGAAAATATGATTTCTAATTTGAAAGAAAATGGAAGTTGGCATTCTTAAACCTGGAAACTTTATTGGCTTGGCATTTTTCAAAAATGAAGTCGCATAGAGTTTAACAAGACAACAAAAAATATGGAAGTAAGAATACAAAAGACATCCTATAAGGAGTAAATCTTGACCAGGCCAAGCATCACACAACTCAACAACCTGTAGCACGCCTGACATCGACAGAGAGCCCCACGGCCCAATTTTAGGTGGCTGACAGAGTTACTGGGGTAAGATATATCCGGCTATCTTGGCGCACGCACACACACACACACACACACACACACACACACACACACACTCACACTCACACACACACACACACACACACACACACACACACACACACACTACTTGCAATACCGTTATTTATGTAAATAAATCAAGGGGATAAAAACAGTGTTTTCTGAAATCTTGAATAAAAGGAAATTAATTTAGACAGATTAAAAAAAAATGATATAAACAAAAGGATGAGATTGTGTTTCTTGATGAGGGAGGAGAGAGAGAGAGAGAATAAACCAGAAAACAGGAGGCAGTTCATGACAAAACCTGAAGAAACTGGTAGAAATTATCTCTGGTGAGTAGATGGAGGATTTCATTTGGAGGACAGTGGGTTCCGAGGTCAATTGCAAGACAATCTTAAAATGGGTTAGGACGAAGGACAAAAATAGGTATTTAGGTTTCTGGAGTCAATTAGTCTCTTCTATGGAATTAATAATAGTTAGTTGTACATATTTAGCATTCAGGTTAATGGCTGATCCTGGTGGGGTACTATTCCTTTCATTCCATCCTCACTTCTTCTTCCTTACTATGTTTTCTATGCAGGCGTCGCCCTGCTTTTATAAATGTAATATGATAACCAGTTAAGTCACTGATGGCTCCTGGCTACAGACTGGTTTTGATACCCAATCTGGCCTTTACAGATATGCATACATCTACCAATTTAAGTGTGTCTGTGTGTGTGCTGCGTGTATATATACACACATATATACATATACATATATACACAGACATACAGCTTGGGCCCAAAAACATCCCACTGCATTATTGTTGTCAGCCATTTTGGAAACAGGAAATGGAAATTGACTTTGCCTATCCAGAGGCTAGGATTAACGCTAAAGAAAAATGCATCTCACTAGTGCCTAGCTTGGTCAGCCGCAGAGCCACTGATTAGAAAATATGAGTATGTGTTTGGAAAGAGAGGAGAGGAGAGGCTTTTTGTTGTGTAAAGGACAATGAGTGACATGATCTAGGAACAATATTTTGTTGTATAGCATATTTGTGTGAATGTGTGATTTTAAAAATGCTGGAGTACGTCTCCTTTGTACATGTATCACTACGGGATCACAGATTGCAGAGACAGCGCCCATAGGGACATTATTTCTATACATCATTTTTGGTACTTTAAAATTCCAGCTCTTTTGGCTCTATTGAGATTTGATGTCTGTCATCCAATTATTACCAATACTGACATCCCAATTACAACACACTGTTCTGTTGCAACATAATATGCTATAACTTTTTCCATTCATTGGGAGACTTGGTGATGGCGATGGAAAGCCATCTAGTGGACATTATGCTAAAACTTGCCATTTTTAACTCGGTAAGCAGTCATGGATATCATACGCAATGGGGAAAACAACCACATACAGCCATTTTATTTGGCAACACAGGACACTAACAACCAGTGGATGTAAAAGCCATGGGGACACAACTTTGGGGGAAAAAAAGCAGAACTCACAAACCCAACCAGCCACATCGTTACATGATCAAAGCCAGGGTGAAAAAGAAGCAGAAAAAAGGAGGAGAGAAAGCGTGTCAGCTGGTGGTCAGTGTGTAGCACAGCTTCAAGAGTGGAGACTCAGGAGGAGAAGAGATTTTTCTTTTTTTTAAATGGAGACAGCAAGAACAATCGTGTACTGTGTCTTCCATTGACCGCTGGGAACCTCCAGGGGAAGAGAGGCTAAACGGTTGAGTGCAAGGCTGAGACAGAGGGCTCCTCTGTGGGCTTGGCGTTGGGGTGAGGACCCCTCTCCGCTCTGGAAGCTCTTTTTGAGCAGGGGGAGCAGGTTGTCGCCTTGGTTGCTCTTTTCTGGGCAAGGAGAAAGAGGGAGGGAGGACACGCACCACTGGTCATGTACAGAGACCTGGCGTGGGCACAGAGTGATGCCACACACAAACACGTATACACACACGCACGCACACAGATGCACACACATTACTATCTAAAAGGGTTTGCCAACCTCCCAGATAGCCAGCCAGTCTGGCAGCCAGTCATGCAGTTCCAGACATTTGTCATGACAGGCTAATTCACAGTCAAGAGGTGCTTTAGGTCTCTATCTTGTCCAGGCACACACACACACACACACACACACACACACACACACACACACACACACACACACACACACACACACACACAAATCCTAAAGAGCTACACAACATGCACACACAAACCAATCACATAGCTGTGTAATCACACACTCGAAAACATTGTTTCAAATGCCAGAATGATGATCCAGACATGATGCAGATGCAGGTAGAACTCAGTCAGTGGCTAAACTGCTGTTACCTCATTGAAAGCCATCCAATCACTGCCACAAACACACAGTAAACAACTACTCTACCTGCTTTATGTATATTTGTTGTTTTTAAATTGTGCTCTATAAATAAACAGACTTTACGTATAACACTCTTAATATTCCCAATTGAACTAAACTAAAAAACATATAAAGGCCTTTCTAAAATCATATGTCTACCTTTTGAAAAACTTCACCTGGCAAGTACATACTGTAAATCTATAAGAGAGACTTAAGTGCTTAAGATCTCAAACCAGCTTCCTGGTTACCACAACATCAGCTAGCACAGAGACCTGTCATGATATTCAGACATTTGAAGCTGTTGTAGCCATCCTCATTTCCATTACACTGTAGGGTGCTGATTGTCAGTTATTTAGGTGTTGGGGGGTTCCTAGGCTTCTATTCTAAATAAACACACAACAGTTAGCTTGAACATTAACAATCTTAATTATGAAAGATTATCTTTGGAAGATCAAAACATAAAAAAGATGTGTCACTAGGTTGCGTTTGGAAAGAGCCCTGTTGGTAAGGTGGAGATCAACAAACAGCAACGTACTCTGGGGTTTATGTACAATGTGGGTTTCAGTTTGAAAACCAGAACTGAGGCTTCCAATTGGCTCAGTTGTGTATGTGTGTGTACTGTGATTTTGTTTTTACCACAAGGTATTGCAATTAATTCAACAACAATATAAGCATATCTAAAAATATTACCAAATGTAGAAATCTATCACTTTCAAACCCCCCCTTCTGAGAGAGAGAGAGAGAGAGAGAGAGAGAGAGAGAGAGAGAGAGAGAGAGAGAGAGAGAGCGAGCTTATCGGTTGGCTCCAGACAGAGTACGCGGATCAATGAGCATGCGAGGCCCACAGCGATCAATGCATTTGATAAAGAATTAAAGAAGAGCCACTGTACATGGCTATCAAAGAAGCAGGACACGGCCTAATTATGATTCGACGGGTGCGTGCCCATGATAGGGGTGTGTGTGTGTGTGTGTGTTATATGTACAGAAATATAAATCTGTGAGATGTTAGTGTGGAAGTGCGAGATGTGTACCTGTGTGTCAGTGTTCACATGTCTATGTGTGTGTCTGAATGGTTGGATTGTGTGCCTGTTATTGGGCAGAGGTGTCATGTTTCTGTGGTTTGTCGATGTGAAAACAAGCTTTGGTTTATACACTATATATGTGTATATTTTAATGACTGTGTGTGTGTGTGCGTGTGTGCACCTATATATGTTTGTGTTAAATGACTGGGATTATTCTAAATTGAAGATTTAATAGTTCTTATAAAAGGGGTCAGTCATATAGCCATAAATAATTACTTGCCTTTCATTGTTTTATTGTATTTATGTTGTATTAATGTTTGTGTTTTGTGATGTTGTATATGTGTTTTCATGTTTACTATCCTGTGTGTATTAGCCATGTCATTGGTCAATGCTAAAAAATAAACAATAAATATAAATATATTATTTTGACAGTGGTGTGGCAGTACATGAGTGCACACGTAAAAGGCACACAGTCAAACACTTCAAATAGTGTGTATTTTACAGAGAATATTGTTTGCATTTGTAGGAGTAAAACAAATATTGTCGTGCTGAATGCGTCACAAATTCACAAAAGGTGTGTGTGTGGGTGCAATATCAAGTTGACATTTTTTAGCAAATAAATGTGTGTGTTTGACCTTTGAGGTCCTGTTTAACTGTGGTGTCACGTTTGAATTAACAGTCTGTCCTCAGCATTGCATGTGTGTGCTTAACAAGGGCACTCGTACAGTAGGACAGGTAGAACAGGTAGAGCGAAGCATGGCTACCTAGCACACACAAAAAACTGAGAGGGCCTTGTCACTGTGACAGGCGAGTAAGATGGGAAGGTTTTGCCCTTTAAATAGACAGGATAATTACTGGTGAGAGAGCGACAGAGAGAAGGATAGAGAAAAGAAGAGCGGTGGGAAGAAAGAGACAGAGAACATGAGCTAAACTTTGTGAAGGTGGGTGACAGACAAACACAAGTAACCCCTAACACAAGATCCTTTCCAAGCAAAAACGGGATGAAAAATCTGATTTTGAAAAAGCAGACGCTGGCATTGTTCATAGTTAGATGCAATATGGTCGACTGATTAATTCAGAGTAGAATAAAATTATTTATACTAAAGACTTCCATTTTGAATTTGTTCATATATTTTCAGAGTAGTGTTTTTACTGCATGCCTCTACCATATATAATGTTAGACAGTCAATCACCAGCATTATTAGATCTTGGGAGAAGCTTGCTGCAAGATTATTGGCTCTGATGTTGAGATTTATTCCTTAGGTATCGAAATTTGGTACCAAATGAAAATGCATTTTTTGATAGTCAATTGAATTAACTTGGTTGGTGCATTAAAAGTACTGAAGTTCAGTACCCAGTCCTGCATATGGACCCCTTTGGAGTTTTCCTGGAAAATTCTCAGGAAATCAGTAACTTCACCGTCCTCTCAATCGCAGGAACCTTGTACCAGTTTCAGTTCATGAGCAAAAGTTTCTGCTCCCCTGGAACTCATTGCAATGGCCCAGGAACCATCAGTGTGGAGATTACAGCACTCAACAGGTCAAACACAAACCTCAAAACTGCAAAAAAAAAAAAAGAGTGAATAGCATCCATTCAGACTGCACAGAAGTCTTGGTAGTCACTGTACTGAAAATCTTTATTCAAGTAAAAGTACAGTTAGTCCCATGATAAACTGCTTGAGTAAAAACACAAATTACAATTCAACAAACTTACTCAAGAATAAAGTCACTTTGTCCATTAACTATTCAAAGTAAATGTTACTTTGCATTTTAATGTTATTTAGTGTGTGCATGTATGCAGGATTATGTCTAATCTAGTTATTTCCGATTAATACAATTATTTTACTCATTATTTTTTACTTACATGATGGTATTGATGAGATCAAGTTAAATGACCATACTTGCTAGCTGCCTAGCCTACTATTGTTGCCTGTATCTGTTGTTATCTTGAAATAGACATGTAGCCAACCAGACCACTGGCTTATGATTATTCCTAAAGCATCTATGAACATTGTTTCTTGAATAAATTATAACTGGTAGCCTCGTGAGTAAAGGTTAGATCAATTTCTTATTTTGTCTAATTTGTCAATGTCTAATTTTCTTCATGTGCTTTACATGCAAATACAAATACAGAACAGAGAAAGTCTAGATTATGACTTCCTGAGTGAAGTTTTTGGACTATTTAGTCCCATCAGTAAAATCAAACATATGTAAAGTCACAAATTTAGATTCTACTGTCAAATGCATGTACAACAGTACATGAGCACACACGCACACACACACACACACCCATACATTTGTGAACAAATCTAAATATCAAATCAGTGCTAAACTCACAAAGGCACATCACATGGATACATGGATTACCTTTCAATTCAAGCTAAAAGAAATTCTTTAGGCACCTTGTAAAGTGGTGAGATTACTGTAATTTCATATGAATGCACATCAAATATTCTCTCGCCTGAGGACTTCATTCTGCATATTTTATCCATACAAAGCGACTTTAAGAAAAAGAGAGAGAGAGCCCAGGGCTAGAGGGAGGATGTGCAAAACATTTGGCACTTAAACTTGGTCAAACGTGAACATGAGGCATGTGATAACTTGACAAAAGGAGAAGAGAGAAAGAAAGAGAGGTACATGTGTCCAGAGAAGGAATGTAAGTGTGCGTGTATTACAGCTTTCCTCTCTGATGGCTTGATCAGCTCTTGTGATGCAATTGAGAGAGCTGTCTTTCTCTTGCTCGTTAAAACACCCCCCCCCCCCCCACACACACACACACACACACACGCACTCAATTTAGACACTGCCTTTGATCTCCACTCCAGCCAATTCAGCCACGACACATACCCTCACACTCCAACACAAGCACACACACACACAGTCCAAAGAAATTGCCCACCAAACTATTTAGTTTCATTAGGGGCAGAATCTTCAAAAAGAAGAGAGAGAGCAAGAGAAAAGAAGGGGGGGGGGGGGGTTGGGGGGGGAGGAAGAGGAAGAAGAGAGAAGAAAAAAGGGAGAGCTGGGAGAAGAAAGGGACGGCAGCCACATTAAAATGAGACCTGGAGAAAAACTATTACTGCTGGGAGAAAGTTGAAAAGGAGAGAGGACAGGAGGAGGAGGGGAGTAAAAGACAAAGTGTGGACAAAAAAGGAGAGTGCACAAGGCCATAGCTGCATTTCCAAAATAGACATTTTGCTGCAAAGACAGGCCATCACCGGTGGCCTTTTTAATGGTCAAACCCGAGAGAAGACAACTGTGACCGAAAAGCTTCTCTTTTTTTAAACCCATATATTCTGCAACTGGAGTGTTTGTGTGCTGGAGTTGTAACGTTATCAAATGATTACAGGATTTTGTTGGATTAGATGCATTTATTCTAAGTCAATGGATATGGGAGTAAGTGTGTGAACAGTGTTCTGCTATTTGTTTGACAAAATCCCTTCTCAGTTGCAATTTGAGCTAAAACTTTGAGCCTCTGAATTATGAAATTATGATTATAATAAGGAGAACATGCTGTTAGCAGTATGCCTGAATGTCCTGTGACAAGTTGACTTCCTGAATGTGCCAGACATGGCATCTTTCACCTTTCAGAAGTTCACAAAGTTCCTATTTCCACTTGTCCAGTGTTTGGCAATTGGGGCCAGGCAACAGGTACCATATAATTACTTTTTTTTTTTTTTTTTTTTTAAACCACTTGGCCAAAATATGGTACAATCAGACAACTCAGGCACAATGTGTTTCTCACTTTGGAACCTTTAGGAATGCCGAGGTTCAGCCAGAGGGCTTTGTTTTGGCTCCCGGTGACACAAATGAAGTAAAGAAAGAAAAAGAGGGAGCTTAGAGGAGAAAATGAGGACATGGACGTAGTCAAGTCAGGATCAGAGGGCAGACAGCAGATGGGAGTAGATGACAACACCCACAGGTCACAACAGCAGAGACCCAGGAGTCCCCTCCACTCCTGAGAGGAGGAGGGGGAGTGGTGGAGGAGAAGGGGGAGGAGGAGGTGGTCGGGGTGCTGGTCGGCAAAAATCAAACGGGACCCAATTATAGGAATCACAACGAGTCAGTGAGCAGGGGAACTCTCTTACCTGGAAAACACCAAGGCATTTGCGTGCACTCTGGAACGCATACCACAAGCACACACACTCTCACACACACGCTCAAAAGAATGCAAAAGTGCACAGGTGCTATGCACTTGCACATATTTTTGCTTTACAGTTTTGAAAAGACACTCACACACACAGTGGCATGTGCTTGTGCGACCACATGCGCACAAACACACGTCGTACATAGACTTCTCCCAAACCTAGTGTGGATCCTGATAATTAGCCTGGCCAGGCCGGTGTGAAATTACTGTTCTCATCTGCTAATGGATGAGAAGACTTGAAGCGAATAGACACAGACACACACACACAAGCACACACACACACTTCTCCATTAAAAGAACGGTGGGAAAGACTAAAAGAGCGAAAGGAGGACAAACAAAAAATGGGATGTCTACAATGAGGATAAAATTAGAGAATAAAGTTCCTTTTCCTTGATATTTTAAGGAAAGCTGATTAATTACCCATTTGGCTGCTGTGTGGGTCGGGGTGGTGACATTACAACATTACAAGACATCTGCACTGTGACTGCTGATATGTTTTGAAGGCCACCTATGAGGAGGAGGAGGGCTCAAAACTATTAGTAGCACTGCTTGTCTTTCAAAGACTACAGAGAGTAGGACAGACACAAGATGAGAGAAGAGGAAGATGAGACGTGGCAGAGAAACAGAGAAATAAAAAGGACAGGTAGAAAGACACGCTCAGAGGAAAAGACAGTAAGAGAGAAAGAAAATTCAGTTGAAAAAATGGATGGACAAAAAACCAGGGACACAGTGAGAGAGAGAAAGAGTGAGTGAGAAGACAAGGAGGGAGAGGAAGAGAGAAAACTGAACCTGTGACCTTAGATGAAAGAACCAGTCACTGTGGGCTACAATTAGGGATGGCAGGAGGGAGAGCATAGGTCAAGAGAACAGGGCTACACACACGCGCAAGTGCACGCACACACACGCAAACAGACATCCAACATATTGTTCTGCATCACGCTACATTTCATTTTCATACCTACAACTGATGTTAGTTTAGTGTTGTAACACTAATGTAGTCATAAATCAATGTACGTATGAATTATCATATTTAACGTGGGCCTCAATGACAGCAACAATTGAACAAAACCCCCTCAGTTCTTAAATCACAAATGTTACAAAAGCAAAGACTACAGCTACAAAGTTTTGGAAAAATTTAGGATGCTTTGTACTTAATGTGAAGTTATGATTCACCTTTTCTCTCCTCTCAATTAGAAAAGATGCTCTTGTTCTTATTTGGAGACTCAGGCCTGCAAGTCATGATTATTTTTATTATCGATTAATCTTTCAGGATCTTTTTGACCGAACGATTAATCAGTTAAGCCCTACAGAGAATTGTGCTGTTGCACAAAAGTCTCTTCTATAGCCTTGAAGAAGATACGATTTAAGTTAATGGATATATATGTATGTCTCTCAAACTAACTCATTTCTCATTTGTGCTTTAAATGCTGCACCCCTAAAACAGCTAATGTCACCCCCCCTCTCCCTCCGCACAAATCATTCTGTTGCCCCCACATTAGCCACTTCCCTGGAAGAATGAAGCCTGCTTTAATTGAATTAAATTATACCTTATGCATGCTAAACCACAAAGCACCTACTTAGATGGATGGAGAGTTAAATGGGAAAAGCTTGGGCCTCTCCAGCTGATAACGTGGACACACACACACACACACACACACACACACACACACACACGCTAATCAAAACAAGACATCAAGTAATCTAATCTGAATCACTAACAATTATCAGCACATTGGCCCCGAGGCCAGTCGTATTCCTTTGATCAATGTTTTCTATTAAAAAAAGTGTAAACAATTCAATATCTCCCTCTCGCCCCTCCTCCTTTCCCTCCTTCCCTTATGCATGGGTGCAGTGTGTGTGTTTGTGTGACTGTGTGTGTGAGGGGGTTATTAACCAATTGTCCTTGGAAATGAGTAAGGAAATCAGGAGGACAGGGAGAGAGAAAGAGTGGAGGGTTGGGTCTGCTACTTTAAGGAGCTAATCTAAGTGCAGTCAGCCATCTTGCCAAACAACAAGGGACGGAAGAGGACCTTTTTTGTCGCTAAGGAAATATATCGGCACTGCAACGGCATGAAAACACTCTTTTAATTTGCTTTCTTCCTCTGAAGTCTTTTAACACCACCAGTCCTTGGAAGTTCCTCATTTATTTTCTCAGATTATGCCGAAATGGCTATTCCTGTGGCCTGCACGCAGACATGAACACATACATTTGCATGCCCACAGACAGACAAACATTGACAACACACTTGTACATAAGCACACACACACATACACAAACACACACACAAACACACTCTCTAAAAAACATCTAATTCAAGGGCAGATATCTCTTTAAGGATTCAGGCAGCAAATGCAGGGGCATGCAGCTGTTGCCTTTTAGATATTTCATTACCAAAGGGTATTTATTTCATTTTACCCTCAAATCCGTTGTCGCCACAATTCTCACAAGACCATTTTTTTTTTCTTAACCCCCCCCTCCTCCATTTCTCTGAAACATTTGGAAACGTCACTGAGGATTTGACCACAGTGCTTTCCCGGGGTAACTCCTGGTCCATCAGTGTGCACCCCCCCTCCCAGTATATTATGTTCAGTGGAGCGTGCTCGGTTCAGACCTGGCAATTTCACTCACGTCCTCTCTAGTCTAGTTTGCTTCGGTACAGCGATTCTCACCCCCCTTTACCACGAATGTACTTTTGCTGACAGGCGTTTGTGTACAACATTTACTCAGTGTTCGGGGGAAATTGAGGGGGCAGCAAATTTGGTCGGGATGTCATAAAAATTGTGCAGAGTCAAGATGACCAAGGAGGGAGAAATGCTTATAGACAGAAAAGGGGGCGAGAGGTTTTCTTACAGACACGTTCAGGTTGTGACGTTCAGCAGTCCATAAGAGAGTCTAAGGCGGAAGTTAATAAGGAAAGTCTTCTCTCCTTCTCAAAGCCTTTTCATAAAGTGTGAGGATGAGACAGTTTGGACAGGCTTTTCCAGCATGTTGCAAGTGTAGTGAGCAGTGAATGCAGAACTGTGGAAGTGACATGAGGGTGTTGAAGAGGCTGGTGGTCACTCTATTAGCTGTTCTGGCACACTGTGGTGATGCTGTATAGCCCTCCAGTGCACAGAGCAAAGTGGCAGAGACAGACAACTCAAACTCAGGACAGCTATTAGTTACTACACACAGAAAATGTCAGACAGGCTCAGACCCAGGCTGACCTCAACTGAGTCCTCCTCCGCTGTGATTCCAGTCTGATTATATTTAAAGATGACCTCAGAATTGACCCTGACAGTATCAGGGTGAGCGAAGTCTACAGTTTCAGTACCAGAAAAGTCCATACAGCAGAGACACATGCACACACCACTGACTTACATCGCAGACGTTTGTGCCCCTGGCTGGTGCACTGACGGCTGAGTTGGGGACGTTCTTGTTGCCAGCCTTCATTGCAGCATCTCTGCGGGCCTGCTCCAGGAGGAGTCTGGCTCTCTCTTTCAGCTCCTCCTGACGAGACAGCACCCTCTGTGTGCAACAACAGAGAATGAGTGAGATGACACAAAATAATGGTAATGAGTATAACACAGACTGGGTGCAGTATACTTCAGTTTTTTTTTTCCTCATGAGAACATATCCTGTAGGCGCACATTTTGGATATAAGAAATGAGTGCTTCTAGACTCCAACACACTTTTCTGCAAGTTTATGGAGGAAAAATGTGTTTATGGCTGAACAAAAGGGAGAAAATAAGTTTTTTGTTTTCCACATATATGCTCTCATCAAAGTTGTACTCACCTTCTCAGCAGGGGGACTTGATACAGGGGCAGGTGTTGGCTCCTTTGAAAGAGGAAATACAACATTAAATACAGGTGGGTAGCCAAATACCAAAAATACCTGTGAGAGTTAAAGGTTTTAAATCAAGTATTTTGTTAAAACAATGCAAGAAATATATTTTTGGACTGTTAATGTTGTCTCTAAAATAGGATTCTTAACTAATCAATTAGTTATTTAGTCAAATATGATTCCAGAATAAGTGACATGCAATGGAAATGACTACTGAGAATTTTATGAAGAGCAGCAAGCTTTCACATTTCTTTCTTGTATACTGAGCAGGTGGAGACAGAAAAGAATTAGGACAAGTGGACACATATGTAGGAGCAGGATATATTTCCCATGATATGCGGGGCCTTCACTTTTGGCATTGTGGGGCCGACCTACAGCCAGGCTCACCCCTGTCTGGGTCCACTGGTGTGGAGAGCATGACGGCTTTGACAAGAAAGCAAAACACACCTAGCTCAGAATTTTATCTGCGAGGTAATCCTGGCTGTATTATGAGGGGGTGCAAACAGAGCTTTAACATTTGGCTTAGACAGAGGAACATTACAACCAAGCTGTTTATAACACTGAAACATGTTTATCCTTTCACCAAGTCAAATCTGGCCTGGGTGCATCCCGCTAACTAGATAACAGCAGATCAAAATGGGGTGTCATAGCTGTCATAACCCCCCTGCTACCCCCCGCCTGCCCTGTGACCTTTCGACTTGTAAACAGGAAGCGGTAATCTGGGGTTAACCGTCGCAGGCAGCAATGTATTCAATGCGTGTTTGTGTGTGTGACTGTGTGCACGCACGTATACAGGTGTGTGCCAATGCGTGTGTGAGACGAGATGAGGTGTGCTCTGCGCAAAGCGTCGCCACGCCTGAGCAGTCACGGCACCAACTGCCATCAACTGAAGGGATGAGAAATATAATGAAAAATATAATGAAATGTCAAAGCAGGGGGTTCTCCTGGGTGCCTTCTATAGTCGCCACATGTTAAGGGCCCGGCCTGGATGCGTCTGGGTCTCGGCAATGAGACAGGTGACGACAACATCTAATGCAGAACGGGAGAATTTCGGTACGGTCATCTCTGCAATGGCATCAATGAGGTCGGGATTTGAAGCTTAGCGAGCGCCAGGAGGGAATGAATGTTCTACGCATCCTCTGTCTTATGACTGATGTAGCTGTGGAAGTTTCAATCAAAGCCAGGGTGCAAGGATAGAAACCTGAACAATCCATTTAGGGGCCAGGCAGGTACCTGCTGTCAGAATCTTAATACCGGACTTAAGTAGCAAGATGTGAATTAGTCTACATCAGACAAACTGATCCAGAGGTTGTTTAAGGTACAGGATTTATCATCAGCTGTGAGATAGTTGTATGTATCTCTTACTGAGCCTTAAAGGACATGTTTAAACTCAAAACACTGTGTAAACACTGAGAATATTCTGCATCCCTACAATTAACGGGGCTGCATGCGCTGTTTTTCTTCTCTTTTTATTAAAGTCCAGTGATTAATCAAACCTAACGTATAAAAACATCAATTATTCGTATATCAAAAAAGTCAGCTCTCACAAAGTGATAAAATGAAAATTGTTGCACTTTTGAAGAGACGTAGCACTCTATATGTATTTACATGTTCAGTGTGTGTTTACTCGTCTGGGTGTTTACCTGTTTGGGAGGCGTGTCTGTGTGGTTGACAGGGGGGGGGCTGATGTCTGAGGCGGGCTCAGACTCTGAGTGACGCAGGCTGGCCCTCTTCTTCTTGATGAGGTCAGCATCCCTGTTGTAGGAGAAGCCCAGTTTCTGGTGGGGTGGGGAAGAGGAGGCGGCCCCTCTCCTGGTGGGAGACCCTGGTTCTGTGCTTCCCTCCCTTCTTTCCTCTCCCACCTCATTCTTTTGCTGTCTTTCCTTCTCCATCTCTCTCTCCACTCTCTGTGGTAACTCGCTGAGGTCTAAAGTGTTAGCTTTGAGCAGATTCCCCCTGTCTTCAGAGCCTGAAGGTGTCACGTGGGTCGTATCTGTTGCTGTGGTGGCTAGTGCTGTGCGTGGTGATGGGACAGGAGGGGAGGACTGTAAAGGCCCTGCTGCTGTCAAGCTGGCCGCTCCTACTTCGGCCTTCCAAGCTGGCTCCATCACCTCTTCCTCAGCGGCTTTAGTGCCATTAGATTCACCAACAGCAGAGGCAACGGGCTGAGAGTTAGCCTGGCGGTGCTGCACGTCGTTGAGTTCAGCATAGAACTTGTCCTGGTCTATGGAGGCGTTAGTATCCGTTTCAAAGTCGCCCACCTTGTAGGTGCTCCGACTGCTGTTGGCCTCTATCTGCACCACGTTGAGTTCCTCGCCGGAGAAGTGGGCTCGGATCTGGTACAGGTAGGTCATTACTGTTAGCTTGTCAGGAATGGCCAGCAGCACCATGTCTGATGGTTCCAGGAGACGGGAGATACCTAGGCTCGCAAAGCCATCATATGCCTGTCAAGAAAAGACACATGAGTGAACAAACTTTCTAATACAGACTCAAACTACAGCTGAAAGAAAATGTTGAATAATGGAAACAGTATGTCCCATTTCAACAAGGACTGAGAGGGATGGAAGGGTGACAATACTTGATGAGATAGAAGTCTGGTTTCTATTTCAGACATAGGCTGCATTGGTGCATGGCGCATTGTATGCACGATCCATGTGTGTATGTCCTCATGTGTGTTTGTGCATGAGAGACACCTTTGGCATGACTGCTGACAGGTCATGTCAGGGATGGTTGTCCCTGATAAGAGACGCAGATACCCCAAGACAGAGCGCTTAATCCCAAAGTGTGTGTGTGTGTCCTTATCGCTCCCCTACATCAACCTGCCCACGCTCTCCGTCACGCGTGTAATTGGTCTGATTAGAGTCTGATGAGAAAATACAGGTTTGATTATCAAGCGACACACGAAACCCAATCCCCCATCACCAGATAGACTGAGACAGAGAGACAGAGAGAGAGAAGGGATGAAAACCATTATCGCAGCCAATGACAGGTAAATAAATAGATTAACAGCGCACACACACACACACACACACACACACACACACACACACACACACACACACACACACACCCTACCCATCCATCTCTCCCAGGTATCACAGCTTGTATCTGGCCTGCTTGATAGTGTTGATCTAATTCCAACCTGTTGCAGCGCTCGTTTGTTTCACTGCCTCAGTAGATCTCCCCAGTCTATCAATCTCCCCCTCTTTCTCTCCGTCTCCCTCTCTGACTTCCAAACCCTTCTCTGTGTTTTTTTTTTTACCTTTATTTACCCTGGGGATTGTTTTGAAGAGCCTGTTTAGTCTTTTTCAGCCCTGTCCTCCATCAATATAAGTCCTTCTTTCTCCTCCTCCACATATTCTTACCATTATTTATCCAGAGAAGGGGTCTACTGGGGATATGTAATTTTCCATTAAACACCTGCTTTGCATTCATCCAAAACTCCCGGAGCTTTATTGTGAAACTGTCTCTAAGTCATGGCCAGTGAGCAACTTTAATTTTAAAGATGGGTTGAGCGCTTTGGCCAAGGGTACTTCAACTGTAGCTTCTCCAAAAGACACTGGGTGTGTGAGCTGTGCCTGTAGTCACTCCATGTTTGCTACTTAGTGCAGTTCCCACAATGGAATAAAAAACAGTAGTGTCAGCAGCATGTGGACAAATTTTTTCTTCTTCAAGTGTCTGAGACAAAGGGAGCTTTCTGAGAGCAAAGACAACAGAACATAGCTGAAGAAAGACTCAGTAATCTTCTGCTTTTCAGTAAAACACATCTATATGGTCATTTCTACTGCACACCTCCTGTTTGCCATGATGGCCAATCTCTGAATGAAATAAGACAAACATGGCCATTGCTTGAAAGGAGTCTTCTACTCTGTGATGAGACAAAAAGTTACTTGGAAGATGTTCCAGTTATTTACATACACATGAAGGGCATCCTTGCTCTGTATTCAAACGTGACAGAAAGAATGAAATGCAGTCGGATCAATCGATCGCCTACTTTTATGGTGGTGCTACAGGAGAGCCCACGTTGAACTATTAGTCAAAACCCACACCTCAGCTATCTACGGCGGGATTGATGTAATCCCTTTGTGTCATGTATGAAAATTATGATCATTTACAAGCGTTAGAAATCTCAACTTACTTCTCACTGCACAGCTATTTATTGAGTGCTTATTAAAGTGAACAAGGAAGTGATTTTGGACACAGATCAGAGAAGCCTTCTTAGCAGCAGCAAATCTTATTTCTCCAACTGTATTTGTTTCGATGACACAGAGAAAACTGGCGACAAGAGAAGAGAAGCAGAGAAACACGAAGGTGGTTTAACTGAGAGATGTTTCTCAATTTACAATCAATTATGATGTCTTTTGTTCGGAGGAGTCTCTTTCACTCTCACCTCTTTTGTCCCTTTCTATTGATGGAAAGTATGTGTTTGTGCTTGCAGAGACAAGGCAGGAAGAAAGAACTGACGGCGGGAAAAAAGAAAAGGGAGAACAGAGAAGAGTTTGCCTTTACAGCGAGCCTGTTTAAGTTCCCCCCCTTCCCCTGGCAGAGAGGCAGTGTGAAAGAAAAAAGAAAGAGAGAAAAGAAAGAAAAAGAATATGGGGAATAAGAGGGCCTGATTGGGTTTCTAACAAGTATTCAGGGGAGCAAAGTGTGCTTACATTGTTCCCCTCTCGCCCAGGGTAGGCTGTGAAAGAGAGCGACAACTTTGCTGCTCAATAGAGACAGAATGAAAGAATGAAAGAGAAAAGAGTGAGAGTGGGAGAACGTGAGAGCTGTATGAGGTGGAAGGAGGGAGGGAGGCTCTCGAGCTGGGTTTTGTTTCAGGGTCGGTGTTAGTCTTGACATGCGCTGCAGTCTTTTTGACCTCGGTGTCATGATTTATTCTTTCTATATCTTCTCTTATGGCCAGACGAGCATGGAGCATGTCACACTGAGACACTGATGACTATTGAAGGAAGACCTGTTACTTTAAGGTGAATTGTTTTTTCTGTGGTGGTAGCCTATAGCTTGTGCCCACCGCAGCTAAAGGATAAGGATGGCAATATTCTGTATATCTTTGCTATTGCCAAGAAAACCCCAAAATCAGCAACAGGCTGGTCTGTCTCAATACTTTCTGATTTCCTTAGCCCGTCTGTGGCTCAGACTAAAAACGTAGCTCATGAAGAAGAAGAACAGAGCTCTATGGCACAGAGTCATAAGATACATCAAGGTTTGGCTGCACAGACAATACTTGTTAGTAGTGTCAATTCATTGTTGGCTTTGGTCTTTTTGTGGGATTTGTCGACTATAAGAAACATCACTAAATTTACACCTTTGAGCTTCAGTTATTGAAAATATTCGTATTATTTACTTCTGATAACACACAAAGGACAATTAGCCTTTTTTAACCCTAATTACTAGAAAATGAAACTGTATTACCTGGCAATCCCTCAGAGGAGTTGAACATACATGGTACGGCTGGGCAATAATTCATTATCATCAAATTATTGTCGTCATGGTTTCCTCACAAAATTTTGTTACGATCCCAATTCACAAAAAGCAAATGCTGTGTGAAACATAAAGAAAGCAGAATGTGATCTTTTGCTCATCCTTCTTGACATATACTCAACTGAAAACAGCACAAAGTCAATACATTTAATGTTATCTGCTCATTCTGAATTTGATGCGGCAACACGTTTCAAACACGTTGGGACAGGAGCAACAAAAGACTGAACGCTCCAAAAACACCTGTTTGGATCATTCCACAGGTAAACAGGTTGATTGGTAACAGGTGATAGTATCATGACTGGGTATAAAAGGAGCATCGTGGAAAGGCTCAGTCGATCACAATCGAGGACGAAGCGAGGTTCACCACTTTGTGAACACATGATTGGATAAAGGAGATTACTACTACAAACAGTCCTTTTATAAATGATGACCACATGTTTTATTTATGTTTCACACAGTGTCCTAACTTTTTTTGGAATATGGCCTGCGTATAAATGAACAACTCCAAGCAAATTATAATCCAACACTATTATATAGGTTGCTGAAGTTTGGTTTACATGTATTAGTTGCTTTGTCTGTTGTATTGCAAGCTTATTGCAATCAACTTCTCTTATTTGTAATTTTGCAAACATTTTTAATATTTTGACATATAACCTTATCAAAAAATTACTCTTACAAATCGAAATGATTTCAACTATATCAGCGAGCCCCGTGCTTGGTTAATTACACGAATTACCGATCGGTCGAACTGATCCTCTTTATTTCTCCAAACAGATTAAAACAACATTTTTGTCCAAAATGAATATCAAGTATTTTGGAAAATATCTAGTTTTCTCACTTTCCATCAGCCAACTGACAAAGCTTTTGGTCTGGACTAAATGTCAATGTCGCCTGCCCCAGGCCGCTGCTCGCTGCTACCCCTCCACTCCCTCTCAGTGACTGACAGCTATCTATCGTTGTCAATCACCCACCTCCTCCCCTCAGCCCAACCCCTCACGGTTGTGCTCAGGGAGCTTTAGCCTGGTGCTACACTATCAGATGGCATGACAAATGACTTCTCTTTGGCCTCATTACACACGCACACGTACATGCACACACACATGCACACACACACACACTAAACAGACAAGACTGAGGAGAAAGACAGAGAAACACAGAGGTGATCTCAACAAATGTGGACACATACACAATCATCATACATACGTACATCCATTGATAACAGACCTTTTCAAAGGCTGTAAATGTTCTAAATATTCACTTCTCTCTCTTTTTTTCTGCCCTCCCCCAATATTGATTGTCCTTATCTGTCATAATTCAGCACAGTCTGAGCTCATTGCAATCACTCTTCACAGATAGACTGTGAAAGGAGGAGGGGGCAAGTCTATCAACTCGCCATGAAAAGCAGAGATGGTTGTCGTTTATACGCATTTCCATTTCCATTCAATAAATTCTATACATTCTAATAACTCTTTATGAGGCAACTCTATACAACACTGTGGACCAGCAGTGTCTTTTCTATGCCATCTTTTCTTCTGTTCTTCATACATTTTGATATCCTCTTAAAACATTTCTTTCTTTATTGCTCTTCCTCTCATTTTTCCCTCCTCAGTCTGTTTTTTGTTGCTTGCTCTTTAAGATCCTGAACCTGCCACACTGTGCCTGATGTAAGCAGTTTCTCATGAGCCCCCTTCTTTTGTTAAAGACCTTCAGGGTGCTACATGAAACCACACAACACATTACTCCTTTTTCCTTTCACCTGAACCTACTGGCTTTCATAATCACAGTCACCTATAACACCAAGTGTGATTCATATATAATTACTGTTCATTCTCTAGAAAAGTGGTACAGTCAAATGTTACTATGAAATATGTAAATGTGTTGGCAGGTAATTTTTGGATTGTTTACCAGTTGTTCTTGGGGTTAGGGTTAGGGTTAGAGTGTGTAACTGTAGTACAAAGACTCACAGTGAAAAAAAAAAAGACATCCAACTTTTAAGAAAAATTTCATGCTGTAGGATGCTTCTGGAAAAGGAAAAAAAATAAATCAGGCCATTCACAATTCAACTTGTCCTTACTTAACAACAAATGGACATACATTCACCCACCTTGCTTGGCATATCACAAATGTTGCTTACATACATATGTACCCCAGATTCTTTAGGGCTTCATTAGGGTCCAATATAATCCACTGAACTATTTTCCAGATGCCATTTTACTTTTCCCCAAATTGTTCTCATTTCTTTGAATTTCTGAATAATGTTTATCAGTTCAGCACATTGTGTCACTAGAGAGAGAGTCTAATCATGTGGTGGATGAACAAAAATCTAAAAATTCAATAAGGAAATATTCTAAATGTAATTAATATCAACAAATTTGATGTGAAACAACCTTGCACAATGTTTTATCAACTGCACCTACTTGTTTATGACCCTTGACCAGAAACTGACTCCACACATGCAGCCATGAAGTGTTCAACAAACTCACATGTGCTAATCTGTCTGTGGGCCCTACTATATGAACACTTTTGCATCTATCTTTGTAATCTTTGTGCACAGCAAAGGAGCAGCCCGCATGGCCAAATGTACATCAGCAGCTGGTGTAGATCTTTAGAGGAGCTGGTCGCAGCGTGCTGGGTACAGTGCTGGTGCTATTCACCAGGTATCACCTTCTACAGCATATTCCCATATTACTTATATCTAACCAATTTCTTCAGGGCTACTTGAGCACCTGGAGGGGGGTGAGGGGCAGTTAGCAGATATGGGATTGGGTCTCTCCCTCTCCCTGCACTATGGTTATTGTCAACAGGGTAGCATTCATGCCTAACAGGGCCACCAGAGGTTATCGCTGCGCCAGAGTGTGTATGAGAAGAGGAAATCAAGCTGCAGGAACCCGACGCATATCGTTCTGTGTATCCCTCAGGGCCAAAGAGGGGACAGGGCGCCTGTGTGTGTATACTTGCGTGAGTGTGTAGTGGCAGAGCGAAAGGGAAAAACACCAGCGTGCATTTGTGTGTATGGCAAAAAGTAAATGTGCACGCAAAGAGCCAGAGGGAGAATGTGTGCGAGTGCACACCTCCAACTGTGAATGTGCAGATATGATGGCACAGGGCAAGGATGAAAATAGATGTGAATGGGTTATTCAGTTGAGCTTTAGGAGTAAGTGCATATGTGTGGGTTGTAATTTGTTACGAGAGCAGAGGAATAAGAGCTAAGGGTCAGCAACACTCAAGCCAGCATGGACTAGAGTTAGTGCACACACATTCATACCCCCTCGTGCACACTGTTTTACACACAGACGTAGAAACTAAACAGGATAATTAACACATGACAAATATGTTCTTTTTATATAGAAACCAACATCAACACACACAAGGCAGAGGCAGTTTTGTAAGCTCCCAGCAGGCAGCTGAGTTAAGATACCATCTCACCTCTGCCAGGTGACTAAGTTATGCTTCGGGCACACATGGCCACGAACACACATCACAGCAGGGGGAACGTCTTAGGAACACAGTCATTATAACATGCTGGCTGTAGTGTATATGTGTGATTGTGAGTACATGCATTTCCCTGGCTTCATGTGTTTCCACCCTCCCCCATCAAACGATAAAGCACACACACACACACATATTTGTGTTTCCATTACATTCATTTCCTGGACAATTACTCTTACCATAACCACTGCTTGCCTAACCCTAACCCTAATGTAAACCCATTTCTTCACGTTAAAACTTGTTAATTTACATTAAAGAGACTTGCGTTTTACCCCTATAAAGGAAGGCGAGACCCCACAATGCGACTGTGTAAACAGATATGTCTCCCTGCAACATGAGTAATACATGGCCATGTGTGTGCATACATGCGCACGCACGCACACGCGCACACACACACTGTCCAGGGATTAATGGCCGATCTCTAAATAAGGCCAAATGGAGATGTGGATGGGAGGGTGCTAAGTGGTGTGAAGGGCCCAGCGGTGGCTGCCTCTTACCTTTTTGTTGTTTTCTTTAATATCCTGAGGATTGAGCGACTTGTAGTCTCTGGAAGAACAGTGGGGAGGGTCGGAGAGGAGGCAGGCAAAGAAAAAAAGAGAGAGAGAGAGAATGGGAGACAAGAGAGAGATAGCGGAGAAAGAGTTGTGTTTAAATATGCATCACATGTAATGGCATTAGAACTGTAACATGCAATTTCATAGCAGTGCAATCAACAGAACTAATAGAGTGGAAAATATGTAAAAATACACACCAGAGTGCAAAGGCACACAAGCATAAACACACACACACTCACACACACAATCACACAGACACACACACACAGGTGTACATAGAGCACGATTTTGATAAATGATCTTCAGGTCTGCTCTCTTGATGGGGCTGCTGCAGGTTTTCCATATATTGTACTTTTGAGTGTTAAATACATTCAATACTAAACATTTAAGGAATCACACACACACACACACACACACACACAGACTGAATACTTAAAATCTTCACAAAGGCTTAAAAGTACACACATACAAGAATGACGAAATGAGTTACTGCCACAAACATGAAACTCTGTATTCAAATATAAAAATGGCAGATTGAGTCTGCATGCATGAATACGTACTCAACTGTCATCTAAATCAAACACACAGACAGAAATGATGGATACAAGGACACAGCATGGTGGCAGGTCAACTGTACGAATATGATGTCAAGCTACTAAAGGAGGCAAATGAGAAGCGTCTCCATTGAATGTGAACACAGACTTTCACCTGACCTTCTGTGGTCTAAAACTTTTGCTTCTTTATTATTTAGTTTCTTTCTCAAGCAGTCAATGATCTAGTTTCCATCAAAAGTTGACTTGCCATTTTTAAATATTGCGCTAATATTGGGAAAAACATTCGCTTAGCGTGTGTGTGTGTGTCATACATTATGTCAGGTCTGAAGTGGTGCAGCAGGGCGCAGAAAGCCAGCCCATTCCTCCATGAGGTGGTGAAGTTGGTGATCTTCACCCCACGGTAGTTCTTGGTGACCTCGCGGCACCAGGCCAGCAGAGACTGGCTTGCGTTGGGCTTCCCTCCCAGAACCGGGCTCGGGACGGGGCTGGGCTGCAGGCAGAGAAGAGAGGGAGGAGGAGGAGGAGGGTATAGAAAAAGGTTTTAATCTTTTGACTCATCTCATCTTAACAATATGAAGTACATAGATGCAATGTGCTGATCTCCATTTCATAAAAGAGGGTGTTTTTTTGGGATCACACAAGTTCAATCACTGTAGACTCTTAAAGTGGCAAGAACAATCAAGAGTAATACAATTTTTTAGATTTCATCATGCACACTGGAAAGGCACTTCATTTCCTAAAGCAATCTAAACATAAATTACTTTAATGTGTTTTTTGCTACCAGAGAATATTACAAATCCTGCATACGTAGTGCAAAAAACTAGGGTTTGTCGTAATGGTTATATTTTTAAGATTGTCCACGTTGCTACTTCCTCCATGTCTGAGCGCCTTTCATTATTTATTTCTCAATAAACCCTTTTACTTAGCAACCTCCACCCATCCAATTAGCTTGCTTTACTGACATAATGAGCCCACACACGCACGTGCACGTGCACGCACACATGCAGACACGCACCACAATGAAGGGTCATGCACAAAGCAGCGTATGACCGTGGATAATGTAAACATCTTATTAATTAGCTCCGCCTTTGAAGTCTTATCTGGGTCGAAAGCTTTCACCATTAGGAGCCTTTCCTCTCCCAGACTCCAAATCCCACAAATCCTTGGTGGCGTGGAGACACTGGTCTTCCTCTGACAGCCAGCAGAACCAATGCTATTCTGATTATTCAGCTGGCTATTCACTAATCTGGTTATGGAGCGACAGATACGGGCTAATTCTCTCAGATCATTTTGGAGAGAAATGGCAAAAATGTCACTGAGATTTGATTAAATTCATTAGAGGTTGGTGATCAAAAAGACTATGAAATGTGTTTGAAATCCAAGTGTATATTACTATTGTGTGCAAGACAATGACATTAACAGATGAGTAATATACCAGATTTCCTTAATTACATGGTACTATATATCAATATACAATATCAAAACACAAAAGAAGATTGAATTGTCAATACCAGTAAATTAAAAACTTCAGGAAAATACACAGTGTAATTTTGCTAAATGGCATTCAATCTGCTTTACTAAACCATATTAAAGACTTTCTGTCTAGTTAATATGACTGAACATAGTACCAGACTCCAGACATCAGGCCCTGCAGTTGTCATGTCGACTCTATTTTGATTGTGTACCTTCTTGTACAATATTGGCTTAGATGGCAACAGCACTATGTAAATTTCACCATCTGATGTTTAATCTCACTACATGGGACCTTTACTTAACCTTTAGAAGTGAAAAGTGAAATGAAGACATGTTATTACACCACCTGATATTGACCACCATAACAAGACTACCCAGTTTTTAAAGACATACAGTGAAGGCCTTGAGAGAACACAGCTCACTGCAGTGTGACAACCGGAGCCCTGTAACAATGCTTGTGGTGGCCAGCCAACCCCCTCTGTTGGTGGATTATTGTTACTGCAAGTACAGGGAAGCCACAGACTTGATGGGAGCCAAGACAAATTGTCATCACAAATATGGGGAAGCGGTATCATTAGGTGATGGTGGGACGACTTCAGCGTGTTTAAGCCTCTTGCAAAGCCATGACAACTTGGAGAAGGTTATTCAGGGCCGTAGAGAGGAAAATAAAATGACCCTTTGTTTCATTTGGAAATTAAAAAGTGATGTAAAAGATTGACTTGACAATGTCGCTCCAAAGAGAGAGATGCGCTAAAGCTTAATGCTGAGACCTACATGTGTACAACCACACTTATCAATTCCCATCCTAAACTAATTTTAAGACTGTCTGAACCACAACTTAACATCAATGCTGTACGCTTTTAAGCCTGTGACGAGATTAAACGTGTCACCCTTTAGATTTTTCGTTGGCCGTGCTGTTGACGCTGTTGAAGAAACGAAAAAATAATTGGTTTGTAATGTCAACAGGATTAAACAAAAGAGTGGCACTCAAGCAATATTAGCCAGTTAGCCCAAATCTATAAGTACCTGGATGTGTCTTACTCTTCTATTGTTGTAGTTTAACCTGTGACCATGAGCCTGGAGCCTGCATGAGATGCCACAAGGGCCAAACCAGATGAAAGAGACTGGAGGCCATCTCTAATAGCAACTCCTAACCTTTGCACCAGTGTGTGTGTGTGTGTGTGAGAGAGAGTCATGCGGGCCCCTACAGCAGTCTCAGTACAGGGAGACGGTAGCGGGAGCCTGAGGGGCGGACACTTGACATTTCCGGCTTTAAAAGAGGGCCTTAACCTTTCCCCGCAGCTTCTCCAGACACGTTTTAGGCAGCCGCGACAATGCCTGCGTGCCACTCAAACAAATGGAAAAAGAAAAAAAAAAGACGAAGAGAAATATAGAGATAAAAAGTCAGAAAGTCAAAACCGATTATAACATGGCCGCTATTACTGTATGCGGACAAAGGAGAGAGGTCGATGTAAACAAGGGTTCCCCATCAAATAGTTTTAATTTATTTAACATACTGACTAATGTAATATAATGTGGGTATCCTGACCTTAAAAGAAACATATACATTTCTCTACATTTTCCATACACAAGCACATACTCTTGGCTGACTGAACAAAACTTGCTTCTCCAGTCCTCTGCTTTTGCCAATATTTTTGTGTGTGTCAGTAAGAAAGTGTGTGTGTTTGTAGTTCCAGCGTGGAGTGGTGTTCCTCCAGGCCTTCCCTTTCTGCTTTTTCAAGTGATGGTTGAAAGTAGCTGTCTAATTTGGCCGCTCTAATTACCTTGGATTAGAGACCAGGTGCTATTAAAGCAATTAGACACACAGCACACTCCAGTGCCGCAGACCCTGCGCCCTAGCCGGCGGAAAACACACACACTAAAATGCACACCTGTGTAACACGGCCAGTGGAAAAACACATACATTAGCCAGTGTGACACACAGACTATAAGGCTCACCCCCCACCTATCGACATACAGGTGTCTGAGCCACAGGAAAAAAAACACACACACAAATAAACATGTACCACAACATGCACTTTAAAAGATAAACCCCGCACCCCAACTTTCACACACATAATATGTTACTGAAAACTTAATAGTCAAGTCATTTTTATTTATATAACCCAGAATTTTTTGCATCAAGGAGTTACACAATCTGTACAGCCTACAACACCATCTGTCCTCAGACCCACGATTCAGATAAGGAAGATCTCAGGAAGAGAAGCTGGATATGGGCAGATGAGTGATAGACATGCATGTGCAAAGAACTAAAAAAAAAATCAATTTATACAAATTTTGATAACATAAATACAGTAATGTGTAGACTGTAAAATATAAGTAAAGAGTATGGATCCAGGAGGACTTTTAGGAGCTTCAGGTGTCACCAGATGGTCAATTTACTTAACTTTAAAACCCTCAGTTCAACCAAGCAAATGTGTCATTTCAGAAATACATGTGTGTCACTGAGAATGATTCTTTTCTTCATTCCAGACAAACCAGTTTTCAGAGACATGGAGTTCATCCGACAACAGCTGCAAGTGACTGGCAGTGACCCCATGTTCATCACAACCCGACCCAATGTAATTTTCTCCTTTTCCAGATAAAGGTTTACAAATGCATCTACGCACTCAAGCTTTCATATCCATCAAATATTGAACAAATATCATATCTTCTCTTACTGGAGCTGGCTGTATTTCCTTAAGACACAAACACGGGAGGAGTGAAATTTTCATGAGGAGCAGAAATGCACCCTGACTTATCAAACAGTTTGCTGTCTTGCCTAAAGGAAGGTGTGCACATATATGTATTGTTTGTGTGTGTGTGTGCGTGAGTGTGTGTGTGTTGTCTTTTATCTGTCTGTGTGAATGTCACTGGATGTGTGTGTGTGTGTGTGTGTGTGTAACACTGACACAGGCATGTAGCTAGCTCGGCTCGAGGGTAGGATTAGCGGAGAGCATTGCCTCGGCCCACAAACATTCCATATTAAAAAATGAAAAGGCAACCTTCATTACTATCAGTGGCACATAACCTCCCCTCTTCCTCCTTCTCTGCTACTATTATACACAGCCCTAACAGGCTGGGCAAAAAATACAAGCCACTGACAAGAGATTCCATTATTCCTGATGCCTCAGTGTCAACAACATATATCCGACGGGGCAAAGGAAGAAAAAAATGGAAGAAGGGAAAAGGATGTGAGAGAGAAAGAAGGGGGGTTAAGCTCACTACAATGCCTGAATGACAAGATAGGAAGAAACCTGGGAAAGGAAGCATCCAGGTTCCTGTTGGTGCTGGTGTCAGGAGGAGGATTTTTGGTGTCAGCAATGTGATTTTGGGAGGACAGAATGTGATTCCAGATCATGGGCAAAGCGGATGAACCATGATATGGAAAATTAAAAAATTGTCACAGGCAGATCTTAGGTCTTAAGTAAAAGAACAATTCTGTAGTGAGGCTAGAAATTGTTGCTTTTAGATTCAGGCAGTATGCCAATATCTACTGTACTGTATAAGAGCAGAAGTAATTCGAAATACCTTTTAGAGCAACTTAGCAAACATCCACTGACTTACTGTCAGTTGAACAGTACTATACATTAACTCCAAATCCCTTTTTACCAACATTTAATATGGCGAGGATGGTGTAAGGAATATAGGTGAAGTTTAAAATATTCGAAGATGGATTCACACTCTTGGCTAAAATTATATTGCAGGATATGTGGATTATAATACTAACAATTTTAACAATATTTATCTCTTTGATTTCTCGGCATTTCTTTGTATCTCAAATCAAAACTGTGATTACTTTTATCTGCAAAGACATTACATTTGTTTACTGCTTTTCAGATCAACATCAGCAACTGAGCAGACAGACGCTTTAGCAGTATGGACAACTGCAAACTCTGAGGTGAACATGCACAAAACTGTATACTTTTGGGTCACCCTGTTGGCCTAAATTAAGAGGGACAAATGTAAACAAAGTCTTGCAGCAGTATACAGAAGTAAATGACTTAAGAGTATGGAGGCCATTAAAACTGGCCATCCAGACTCCTAAAAAAGATACAAGTGAAACGTTTTAAGTGGCAGCTTTGTCTCTCCCTCTGGGGCATGACGCTTCAATGGAAACTTAACTGGCCTCAACCCAATGACATAAACCCACGACTCTGTGGAAAGAAAAGAGCTTCCGTGTCTTTCCAATCTCACTTTCATGGCTTCAAAGCAGTGTCAGACAGTGTCAGATTTGAGGAGGTGTTGAATCTCATACTCTTTAAAACTTGTAATCCGCTCAAGGAGCCTACGGCAAAAAAAAAAAAAAAAAAAAAAAAAAAAAAAGTCCATGCGCACACACACACACACGCACACATTGCAAAGCACACGTAAACACACACTCACTTCAAATGACAACAGAGTCTACAGTGTAAAGGCGCACATACTGTATATCCATACACACTCGATTTCTAATGTACTGATAGAACAGGAGGCACATACACACAGACACAGAAACCGACAGAATTGAAAGCATACATCCATACATATGGATAGACATAGTTTAGAGAAGGCAGTCAAACACACAGTAATGCTCAGCTCTTATCGGAGATGTAAACGCACACTTGAAAAACATTAATACCTGTTCACATATAAGAGGATAAAGGTTAGTGCACTTAAGTGTCCTGTCCATCCTGCTACTGAAGGCACTCATCTGATTGGCTGGGCTCCAACTATCATCATGCTCAATTATTTAATTGCATGTTAAATCAAAACAAGCAATTTGTTTAATCTGGGCTTTCTATGTCCGATGTCTTCACATTAGCAAAAGACCGAGCGAAAAGGGAATGATCGCCTCGCGTCATCTTACCCATGAAATTATGCTTTGGATTTCAAACGTTCTCTGCATGAGGGCAGAGGGGAGGGAGCAAAGTCCAATCAAAAGTTCAATTATGTAAATGGAGATGTGGAGTGGATGGAACAAAAGGCTGGAGCAGGAGAGGAGAGCGAATGTAGCGTGAAAAATAATACACATTAACATACAAAGGAAATATCGCATTACTGTTGTAATCACGCAGAGGGGGGGCTCCTTCCAAAGAGAGCCGTGAGACAAAGTGTGTGTGCACGTGTGTGTGACTGTGACACTGTTTAGTTAAGTCAGGCTTCATTTTATATGTGTGAACAGGCAGAGAGAGAGTGATAACCCTTCACACCTGACAGCTTGCAGGGAGGTTGAATATATGACCGACTGAACCTGCTGCGTTTGAGCAAGGCACTCTGCTGCTATGCCACGCAGCCGGACAATACTGAACTGTCTTTTCCACATTTTTTAACAAATCTTTATTCCACGGCTTTGTGTAAATATCACAAAGAAGGAAAATTTGTAAATATTTTCATCAGGATGGTGAAGGGGGGTTGCTAGTGATTCGCTCAGAAGCATATATGCTTCCCATCTAGCAGTGAACCTGCAGGCCAAGACAGAGGGCCTTTCGGCAGTTGGCTACTGAGATGTAAAATGCAAAAATCAGGAAAAGCGGTTTCCTGTTCCAGGACCATTTTGCTTCCAAGGCCTATTCTGCTCCAAAGGCATAACCATGCAAAGAAGCAAGAAAAAAAGAAAAGCAGAACAGGAGGGGACAGGCAAGGCTTTGAAATTGAAATAAAAACCATTCACTGACAAAAAAAAAAAAACATCATGAAATAACACAGTTTGGAGGAGGAAGCAGACAAACGAGTGACTGTGCCAGCTTGCAGTGTGCCCACCCGCCAGTTTACTCGCCTAACGTGTAACACAGGGGCATAATGCGGTGTAAGCGCTGGCTTTAGCTTGTCATGGAAACGGCAGTAGCATTACCCACACTCACGCCTCTGCAAATTAGCTTTGGCTGGAGGAAAAAAAAAGACATGCAGGGTGGGTAGGTTTGGGATTCAGTGTGTGTGTCTGTGCGTGCGGTAAAGGGGTGAGGTGGTGGGTGTCGATGGTATAGTAGCTGGGACCCAGTTAGGAACAAGACAACACCACTGTCGGTATGGATGGTGAGTCGATCTCCATCTTTGGTTGGGTTACACGGATCCAGCAGAAGAGATTCAAAACTCCTTCCCGACCAATCCCTTCTCATCCACTACTCACAACATGAGGTCTCAACCGCCTTTTGTCACCAGCTCACAATGAGACTTCGAAGTCTGTTTTGTCCTCTTGCCTCTTTCTGTACCCTTGTTTTATTTTATAGCAACACCATCAGAGTCTTGCTGTGTCACACTCTACCTAACTTACATTCAGGATATGCAGAAATAACAGAGTTTTTATACAGTTATACATTTATTTGGTTGGCTTCCGCATTCAAAACAGTGACTGTCAGGTCAACTGTTGTGGAGCTCTTCGGTGTTGTCATGAGGTCCAATTAATACTTCACACTTCGAACACTGTTGAACTTGCTGCCATGTTTGCCACCCGTGTTGGCAGCTTCGATCCACAGCAAATCTGATGTGACTTGAATGCAGCATATTTGTCAGTGATTGTGCTCAGAGCTAGACCAAACTATCAGTCGATACAGGCTCTTTTTTTTTCCGCATATAACAATAGCTGATACATAAAAAAAAAAGAGATTGCAGTACAAAAATAGAAAAAATATGTTAGAGGTAATTTAAAAACAGTCACTATGACACCAGAGAGCACTGACAAGTTAATCACTCAGTACATATCATGGTCACAATTCTTTAACAACTAAAATAAGACTGATCAGCTGACAAATTACTATCAGATGTTTTCAAATATGAATGACTCAATAATCAAGCATCTGTCTAACTATGATTAGACAGACAATTGATTGTGTTTGAAGGAGCAGCCATATTACCAATTAAATGCAAATGTTGCAATGTTGCATACTGCTACTGGCCCAAATGAATTCCCTTGAAATCATGAATATGCCTTTTTAATATGTATAGTTTAAGACTCAGAAAAAGAAGAAGGCGGCGGCCATCAGTCTCTTCGCTCCTCCACCTCCTCATCTTCCTCTGATAAATAAATAAGCTTTGAGAGAAGGAAGAGGGGGGGGGGGGGGAGGGGCTAAATCTATAAAGTATTAATCTCCTTTAACTGCCATGTTCAACAAACAAATTAGTGGTGCAATGGATTCAGAGATCAGCCGTGCCGATAACTCCGCCATTTATCAATTAATCTAAGCCTGGGCAGGGAAAACTCATTAAGGAGGCCACTTTAGGAATTATGTTCCACAGGTAAAGAGGCTGCCTGTGTGTGCGTGTACGAGGTGTGTGAGTGTGTCTGTGGGGGGGGGGGGGGGGGGTCTTGACACAGCAGTTGTGCAACCCCCCCACTACAGGCTGCCATTGTCCAGCGCAGTGTGGGCTCCAAAGTGATGAGAGGGGTGATAGCACAGCCAATTAAAATGAACATAATTACAAAGTCACCCCTTTGACTCCTGATCAGAATACGCATGCATCAACACACACATCCTGATGGAGGAAGGGTGTGGAGGGGGTTATGCTACACACGGGCAGAGAAAAAGAGGGAGCATCCAGGAAGAGTGGAAGGAGGTATCGATAAAGAAAGTAAAGAGACAAGGAGAAGGAAGAGAACGCGTGATGAAACTGTGAGGCAGATGTTTGCAGTGTCAGTGATGCTTTAAAGGAGGTTCTAACATTTAGCAGAAAACGGTACCCAAGTGCTCACGCTGTCACCACTGTGATACACGGCAGGTGGTGCTGGAGTTACTGACTCGGTCTCATGCACCAACAAATCTTAATTTGCAAATCACCTAATACTACTCCACTGCTCCACCAATTGCCTCATGAAATTTCTCTTTTTGGCCATGTGGAGTTTAGTATGTTAACATGCTAATGTTAGCTCGCTGTTGGCTAAGGCTGACAGGAATTCAGTCTTGTAGTAAATTCTTGGGACAAATGGAAATTTTGATCCACTGTTAGTACTAGTCAAAAGTTAGGGCATCACCTAAGACGTAAAGTTTCATTCTCCAACAACCATTCAGTTAGCTGAAGTAAACATTTCAACACAAAAAAATCTTGTGGCAAAACTGAATTCTGTGTTTTGCTGTTAAGGTGAATAGAAACAGGTGTTAACAAAATAATCTTCAATTCCTGGTTGCAACTACCAACATTAGCTACTAACTGAGGTCACAATTGCTGCATTCCAATAAATGATCCGATATGAAGACACTGCTGAGAGTGCAAGTTTGATGTACGCATGTACAGTATGTTCTCATTATGATCAAGGACCACATGATCAAATCTTGTTGAGGTCAACTGAGCTCCTCCTAAAGTGCTCAATTAAAAGCTAAAGGAATGATCCCGCTCAGCGATCAGTGAGTTAAGCACTAAAACGCCACTCAGTATTTCCTATAGCACATCAGAGCACACACCTGCATACCATAACAGTCCAAAAGAGGGAGGGGGTTGGAGGGGTTTATGCAGAGGCAATTAAAGCCTTATCATTTCTACACTCACTCTCCTTTCCTCAAACACAGACACACGAGTGCGCATACACACTTAAACACACACACACACACACAATTTTTAAGACAAATCACTCAGACTAATTCATAAGGTACTTCTAAGGTCCTTTTTAAATTATGGAGAACGGTTGGTTTAATTCAATTAAAATGTAGCAGGGGCCACTTAAGGATGACGGGAGTAAGGTATGGCATGACTAAGTGAGCGCAGTTTTCAAGAATGTGCGGGGGGTCTTCGACCTTCTGGGGGTTGAAGGAGTTTTCAAGTGCGTGGACTTCTACCTCCTCACCCGAAGCCTCCTTAAACCTCACCCCAAAACCCAGGATCCTTCTGGGTTTAAGCCCACACACACCTGGAGGACTGGGGCAGATTAAGACCAGATTAAGATAAAGTTACTCCTTCTTCGGCCGCTATGTCATTCAAACCCCTGGCCTCTATGACCACTGCATAGAAGGACACACAAGACAAAAAGGTTTGGTTCATTCTCACACACACACATACACACAGGCACACACACACAAAGGACTTTCTGGTCATCCTCATAAGCCCTATTAGTCTGCCATAGAGCCTCTCATAGCAGACATCAATCATGGAGGGATTAGTCAATTCCCTCTCTAAATGAGTGGCGAGGGAAACTTCCCTTCAACTCTAAAGCAGGTCTCTCTTTCAGAGATTACACAGCGATTTGTTTTCATTTTGTTCCATCTTCATCGCTTTCTGTTTGACTTGCTTTTCATTTCTCTCTCTCTTGCTCTGCGTCTCCCTCGTTCTCTCCTGCTTGCTGCTTGTGAGGTAATCCTTGGCAGATAAAACTAAGGAGGACTTACCAAAGGCAGATTACAAGCGGCGCTTTGCGGAAGGCCCTTTTACACCAGTCGGCGCGGGTATTGAGGAGAGTGAGCTCTTCGCAGTGCTTAACTTGTGAACTCGACATGCACCCAACAGAGGAAGAGGTGGAAAAATGATAGCCGCATTACAGAACTGGATCAAAATGTATCCGTCACAAACACACACAAGGTTGGACATTTGTACACACAATACACATGCTCTGTCCTTCATGGTAACTGTATATGGAACTGAATTTAGAATAATCCCTGAATACATATTAATATTAGATTTGAATCTATTCCCTCAGCATGATTAAATATATCAATGTCTGCCCTGTGAGATTTCAGGATCAACATCATGTATCAAGTCAAAATTCCTGTTCAGTCTCAAGAGGAGATCAGCTCCTTCTTGAGCAGGCACAACCTCTTGAAATGTCCTTACGCATGGCTCTAACTTTTTATCCCAGAATTAGTTGAGTCAAAAATTAAGGCATCGTTTGGCACATGTCCACATCAAACCTAAAGCTGACCCTTATGCAACTTGACCCGCAAAATTACCTTACCTAAAAGTTCTGTTAAACTTTTTCAACTTTCCAAAAGGAACAGTTGAGATTGTTTAGTAGTCGCTAATGTCTTAGACCTTTCTACCTAACTTGATGACAGCGATGCCCTGCAGCATTCAGCAACAACAGGAAGCCCAATGATTGGTTCTAAACTGCATGACAGAAGAAACTGGGTCTACTCTCTCCCACAAGATCCAATGACAGGCCACTCTGAGACTGCAAATAAGAGTTGGGGAGGGGTCCACACTGGGAAATGGCAGACACTGAGACTTAGCCTTACGCCTCTCAAGGATTATTCTGCTTGTATTACACAGCTTATGGAAAGGCCAATGTGGTCAAGGGGAGCCACTGAGTCTTCAATGCCTCGGTTTTAGAAATGGACCGCTATGAATGCTTGGAACATTGATTCCACGTTCTGACATTTAAGAGAAACGGCAACAATATACAGTAGCGACACAAATCACACTGAAATCATTGTTGGGAAAAATACTTAGATATGCCTGTACTGAAGATGTCAAAACTTAAATTTACTCTAAACCTTTTATCAAGAACAGTTAATGAAGCAAGAAGATCTTCTGTGTTTTCTCAACTTCACTTAACTAAAAAGAGTTCAGACTATTAAGTAACTTTAGTGACTAGTATTTGCTTTATGATAATGGAACTAAACAGGACTTTGTCATCCTCATTGAAAACCATGTGCGATGAGTATAAAAAATGTATACAATCTCACTCATTTATTTATAAAACAAATAGCAAGAAGAAAAGTGCCTGCAAATATGGGAGAACATAGGACTAATTCATAAAGTGAGACAAATACTGCATAATACTTAGTATTAGAAAATTACATCAACCACTGTTTAAAAGCATTAGGCCATAAGTCTTACTTTCTTTACGTCCTCCATCGGAGACTCTTTGTTAAAGGTAAGTCAAAGTTATCAGAGAAGATAGAAAAACTTCGGACTGGATATAATGATAACAAGACGAGAGACCTTGGAACAGGCAAAGATCAGAAGACCAGAGATGACTGTCCTTGTCTCTTGGGCTCCCCTCTGTCCTCCAAAAACATCCCTCAGTCGTCACATCAACCTCAGTAACACTTAAATGTGCGGATGTGGTCCTCTCCTGCCGCGAACCCCGGTGAAAGCTAATTAAGAAATATCGCAGCCTTCTGCGAACTCAATTAAATAATGTTAATTTATTCTAATTTCAATTTGGAGGTAGTCTGAACTGAAGGAGGGGCTGTGAAAACAAAGTCTGGGAGAGGAAGGAGAGCTCTGGCCTCTGCCTCCCCCCGGCATAGGAGCTCTCACATCCTGCAAAACTCTATTTAATTTGAACCCTTTGATTAACATAAGTAATCACACAAGCCCTTCAACTGAAGGAGAGAAAGAAAACATACCTCTAGTGTTGGTTCACTTTCTCATCTCTGGAAAGAAGGATTGTGTGTGAAGAGGAAAGGGAAATAGATGGAAAAGTGGTCAAGACATCATATTAGATTATGGTTAAGATTTTTTTTTCCTTTTTATTATTTTGTATTACGAGACACAGGTGATATTGACGGGGTACAGTAAAGTAACATCCAAAGAAAAGCTTTGTAGTGACCTTGTAAAATTTTACAACCCTGATTCCAAAAAGTTGTGAGGCTGTGTAAAATGTAAATAAAAACAGAATGCAATCATTCGCAAACGAACTGACTGTGTTTACTGACAACAGTTTCCTGAAGTGTTCCTGAGCCCATGTAGTAATACAATCATGTGTTCACAAAGTGTTGAACCTCGCTCCATCCTCACTTGTGAGCGACTGAGCCTTTCCAGGATGCTCCTTTCATACCCAATCACGATACTATCACCTGTTACCAATCAACCTGTTTACCTGTGGAATGTTCCAAACAGGTGTTTTTGGAGCGTTCCACAACTTTCCCAGTCTTTTGTTGCTCCTGTCCCAACTCGTTTGAAACGTGTTGCTGCATCAAATTCAGTATGTAATTCTATGTTTTACATAGGGTCCATCATTGGAACTGGGGTTTTCTGAAGCAATCCACAGGTCTAGGATCTACATGCACTGTCAGACCAATTAAGTGCCAGCAACTTCAAGCTGTGGATATTTTACTCTTTCTAAGATTCTCTGAGTAAATATTAAGATAACATAGAACTTTTTTGTTCAAACTTTTGCCCACAGACATATGCCAGTTTCCAACTTTTCTTTATATGAAAATAAGGCAAATAATTCATGAAGCGGAAACTTGATGAAAATCCAAAGATCAGAGCATCTAAGTGTAGAGCGGTCTGACTACGGAATAGAGATGGAGATGAAACAAAAGGAGGAGCAGAGGATCACTGAATTACTGGGAGGGGTGAAATCAGCCCCAGGGAAAAGAGATGGACTGAATCGGACCAGACAGAGCTCACAACCCGCCCAACAGGAACTCCCTTCGTTCATTTACATTAATCCCACAGACGTTTCCATCCTTCCAGCTCCTTCACAGATGCTAAACTTAAACTTGGCGTCTTTGAGGATCTATATCTCCAAGACAAGACAATGGATAAATACATTGGCATGGGAGATGTGAAGTGTCTATTGAGAGACTGCCACCTCCACCACCTTCAGATAGGAAAATAAACAAACAAACAAACGCTCAATGCTGACAGTAGTTAAAGAAGTTTACGTATGAGTCAGGATAAAGACAAACACCGCCCAAGAGTGAGCAAGAGAGGGCACTTAACCTTCGCTTCCTTTGGTTGAGCTGCTAACAGTGGAAACATGTACACAAGCACCTCAGGCAGAGGTTGCATTCACTGTATGTGGACTACAATATCTGCTGGGTTTTGCAAGAACTTACAGTCTGCTCTGCATCATGGAGAAGAAAACTCTTGGAGCCTCCATAGATGCTGCAGGTTATACATCTATATTTACATCTCTATCCACCGTTCCTGCATGGTAAATGTAAATTTGCTAAGCATTGCTTTCACGGGTCCCACATGGATGGTCTCAAGACAGAAAAACCCCCACAAATGGTAACCCACATGTTTCAATAAATGCATTTTCAGCATTACCATCTTATCCTGTCCTTAAATTGCCAGTGCTGAACATGTGTCCCACTGGCAAAAATCCAGAGCTTTGAGCATTTGTTAGAGCTTAATGTAAATCCAATCCACATGTGTAATACCTGTGTATGGAGTAAGTGGGTGCACACCATATGTCCTGTAGATGTCCTGATTTTTCACAGGCTGGCATTGAAGTGGGTGGGTTTAATGCAATGACAAGGAGGATAAAAACTGCATCAAAGACAAAGTTGAATGCTAAATCTCCCTAAGTGAATTAATTCATGACAAGGACAAGAGAGTTTAGCTAAGCCAAAATATGACACTACTCGTTTTGAGCATAGAATAAGTAAGTATTTTAGTGGCTGACATCATAAATTCTCCATGATTCACATTCTCTTTTTCACATCCTTCTTCTCTACTGCTGTCCTGATCTTTCTTGCTTTAGCCTTTTTTCCTCTTTGCATCTTTTGAATATCAGTCCATGATCACAGTAAATTATTCAATTCAGCTCTGAACTATTTGTTGGGTGTTACTATAGTGATCAAGCAACTAAAGCTTGTTCAACCGCTGCACTTATGTTACCTTTGCACTGAATAAAAGTGTAAAATGTAAATGGGATACAAGGCATACTAATCTCTTTTGGTTAGCAAAAGACAAGGCGCATATGAGACATTTCACTCCCTTCAGGGCAAGTTGTAAATGAATAACTGAATGCGGCTTCTTTCAATATATCAATTCCTATTCACATTCTGAGATTAGACCTAGTTGTCTGCATGTGTGTTTATCTTGGTCCTACACAGCAATTGCCCACATGAATAGCTGGTAGAAATAAATATAAATGGAGAATACACACCTTGAAATGTCTTATATGAGAGAGGTAGAGGTTAGCTGTGTTTTGGGGGAAGGTTATAACTGCCCCAGTACATAACCACTGAACTGAGCCTAAGGCATACTAGAAACTATAAGAACAGATAGGTACATGCATGCAAGCACAAGCACACATCCATACTCTGTACACGTCCACAGTGTGATGATGTGTCGGTTTCGTCTTGGCCTCTCATAGTGGGAATGTCTCTTCTTAATCCTCTCTGACTTCATACATTCAAAGGTCATCTCACAGCCTACACACAGCTGAGGTATGCGTGTGTGTGTGTGTGTGTGTGAGTGTGTATGTGTGTGTCACACTGCTTGGTGTGAATAAGACAGAAAAACCTATTCACACTAGCTGTATATGTCAACAAACCCTGTAGGCCTATCCTTGTTTACTGTGAACATCCTATCTCTCTCTCTACTATTCCCTGGCCATCTTCCTTCTCTTCCCCCCACTGTTCTTCTTTTCGCTACCCTTCACTATCTTCCACATATTCTCCTTCACTTCACCCCCTCCTTTTCAATCCTTACCCACAATTCAGTCTTTGCATCCCTCCCTCCCTCTGTCCCAAGCTCCAGAGGCAGGGGCATCTCTTGGCGAAGTGTGGCCCACCACAGGCCACTGGCTTTGAGTAATTAAAGGGGTTTAGGCCCCCTCACCCACAGTCACAGGCAACTGCAGCTGGGTGATAAAGGCACTGTGCCATAATTACATGGACGGCCAGCATCACCGCCCAGCTACACTAAAACAGTCAGCTAGCCAGCTGCATGGAGAGGAGGGACCTGTGTGTGTCTCTGTGTGTGTATATAAGTAACTGTACAGAGTGTGTTTGCATGGGTGTGTGTGTTTGTGTGCGCACTGGGGGTCAACACCCCCTTGTGATCGCTCTGCTGTAGTTAAGCCCCCTGTGTTTAAGCCCCACATAGGCTCATTGAGCCCCCCCCCCACACGCATACACACACACACACACACACACACACACATATTTTTAACCCCCACCCATCCCCACACCCCCAGCCAATCATTCCCCACCAGTGGTCTGACTCCTGCCGTGAGTGTGTGTGACCATCAGCCATTTAATTAGACCCAGCCATGATTTACCTAATTTAAATAAATAAATAAACATACGAAAACACCCCAATAAACAAATACCTATATTCAAATGAGGAGCTAGGGAGTTTCATGAGCATAAAGAATGGGGCAGAAGATGGGATTGTGCAGGCGGAAAAAAAGCTAATGTAAGGACCACTGGATGTGGACACTAAAGCGCGAAAACACACACACACACACACACACACACACACACACACACACACACACACACACACACACAGTGCTTCAAGTCATTCACTTAAAATAACATGCTACATAGAATGAGTCAGAATGAAGAATAGTAAGTAGACGACTGTTTGTTTTCAGTTTATGGTAAAGATGTACTGTAAAGATGTACTACAAATAAATCTTTGCTCATCTGACACACGTTTCTGAGTAGTTAATCAAATCAAACAAAAAAAAATCAAAAACATGATGAAAATAAAAAATTATAAACCCTTCATTGTACGTCTATGTGATCGTGAATTCGCTATGACTCATTGTTTAAATTACACTGTGGATTTTAGGCGATCTCTTTTAGAGAAGCCCCCCTGGAAATCCTCCATAATCCAAACAGTGCTAATCAGCAAAATCACTATGTCTCATGTGCATTTAATCATTACTCACTAGAGTTGTCACACTGTGAAAAAGGACTCCTATCTAGGACTGGATATCAAACCTGAATACCTTCTTGGTACCAACCAACATGTGTCAATAGCAGCGAGTACAGATAAATGGTCAACTGCCAAATCCAGCATCACACAAATGCTTATATTTTTACTTATTTTTTGATCGAAATGTTTCTAATATAACCATCATTCGCCAATTTTAGACTGTATTTTATCAAGGCGAAGTTGCTGTTTGTGTTTTGGCAACATTCAGCCTTGCCTTGTGCTTTAATGGGAGGTTGTTTTCAATACTTGCTTTTGGAAAACAAGTCAAAAAATATCCAACCCACTAAGCACTAAGCACCAGACTGAAACACAGTGCTGAGACTTCTAGACTCCATATTATTTAAGCATTTATCACATTTGTTGTTTGGTTGTCACACAAGTCTGTGTGCCTGTCATGGGGATCAAGTTTATTACATTCAACTGAAGCTTGGTTACCTTGGGGGAAGAGGAGGCCAGCTCTCTCCCCATCACCGCTGCGACTGGGCTGGGCCCGACTGGCTGGGCTTGCTCCCTGTCTGGGACAGAGCTGGGTTTGGGAGGTGGAGGACTGGGGCCAAGGCCAGGGCTAGAACTTGGGGGCGGGGGAGCCCTTCTCTTCTGGCTGCTGCCCACATCCAAGGAGGGGCCGCCAGCAGGAGGCCGCGTAGGGCTTGATGTCCTTGGCTCGTAGAACGGGTTGGATCTGAGAATGGAGGGAAAGGACAGGTGACAGACGAGAGGGAGACAAAAAGATGTCATGTCAGTAAGTGCACGTTACAACCCCAATTCCAAAGAGTTGAGATGCTGTGTAAAAAATAAATGTGATAATTTGCTGATCATTTTTGGCACATACTGAATTGGAAAAAAAGTACAAAGACAACATATTTAATGTCTGACCTCATCAGCTTCATTGATTTTTGTAAATATCTGCTTATTCTGAATCTGTAGAATGCTCCAAAAACACCTGTTTGGACCATTCCACAGGTAACAGGTGATAGTATCATGACTGGATATGATACTGATAAGAATGGAGTGAGGTTGACCACTTTGTGAACACAGACTGTATAAAGGATATTACTACATACAACTCCGTAACACTTCATAAACACCTGGTGCAATATTACATTTTCATTCTCTTTAAGTACTCAACCTATGCATATATATTTTTACTCTACTGTGACACAAATGTATTTATCAGCAATACAGCAATCGCTGTGCTTAATTTATCCGTACCCACCATGTGCAATTTCAATCCATGAGCAATTTATCTCAAAACTGTGCAATGCTCTTAAAAGTTTTGGCAGTATATTTTTTATGGTAATATATTTAATGGTTCTTTTGTTCAGTTAAACATAAGGGAATTGCTAAATGGAAAAAGGGGTTTGGTTCAGTACAATGAACAACACACAAGTGGTAAGGTAATAGAAGATGCAGGTGCACTGAGGTCAGGTTTGCATGACCTCGTATCCTTACTGCCCAATGTGGACCACTGACAGACACACAGGGCAGAAGCAGGAAGGCATACACACACACAAGCATACAATGAAACCCACACACATCCACACAGGCACTCTTACACACATACCAGAGTGTTATCAATATACAGGCATACTTGTGGCACTGAAAGCAGGGGCACGGCCTTGAGAAATTCACTCAACATGCAACAAGCAATCCAAAACAAACAAGAGAATTGGATGGAGAGGGTGGGGGTGAGAGCGGGTGAGACTAAAAAAAGCTGATTGACTAGGTATCTGTCTGAAAGAGGAGGTTAGAGCTGCTTGGTGTCTGTCTAACCGCAGAGCGATATGGAGAGGGAAAAAAAGAAGGGAAGTGAAGAAAAGAAAAGCAGGCAGGACTATAGAGCAGCTTTAACAGACCAGCACTGGCTAAAAGACATGTGAAAGGACTCCAGTCAAAACACTCTACTGCCCTCTTGAACTTTCTATTCTGCAGAGAACTGCCCCTGGTGTAAAAGACAGAGCAAAAGAAACACGCCAGTCAATAACCTGTCTGTCTTTGGACAGCCAAGATGACTAAAACATACTGCTATCGGTGTGACAGCTTCACTCAACAGCCGAAACCTACCAGTTTACATTTAGAATTTAGGCATGACCGCTCGTCTACAGAGGTCACACACAACCAGAGAAACACTGTGCTGTGCAGAGTACTACCCTACAAAATTAATCTTTATCCGATCTCTTTGACGATGATGAAATGTTATCATGAAAACTTGCTGAGGTGGTAACATACGTCATCTCTTTGACTGCATGGCTTCTTTTACTATAGAGCCATACCTCTGCCAAGTGAGTGGCAAAAATATCTCTATGATTTCTAACAGCTCTGTACCACCAGCAGTTCTAAAAAAAAAAAAAAAATAGGAGTACATGCTTTGAATCATCCAATAATGTAGAAATGAAGTAACTGGGATTCTGTCACTGAACTGGCAGTACGACACAATGAAGTGATGTAAACAAGAAAAGGAAAGAGGAAGGAAGGAAGACAGGATGAAAGAGGAAGGAGGTGAAATAAAAATGAGCAGAGTTGTGGGGAGGAAGTTAAGGAGGACAGCAAGGAGGAAAAGTATGAGGCAACCAGTTGATAGGGAGGGAGGGAAGCAATGGCAGAGGAGGGAAAGGAGGGAGACAAGGTTAAAGAATGCAGTAAAACAACAGAGCCCTTGTTCTCGCTGAAAGAGCTGCCTCGTCACTCTGCCCTGACGGGGGGCTACAAGTACCCCTCTATAAGGAGGGGTCTTACACGATTTGGCTTGCCAAGAGTAACCAAGATGGGCTGCCTGGATCCTTTCAGACTGCTTCTACTATAGGCTACTCATGCATACGGATCCATGTCAGTAGGCTATTTTTTCTCAACAGTTCAGGAAAGGGTGTTCATCCAAATCCCTCTATAAAAACAATACAACAGAGACTTCTCTACTCTGACAGACAAAAAGGTTAAATTGACTGTATAGATAAATAAAGGGGCTTCAGCTATACTTTTCTTGTACCAATGCAAGTCAAACACAAGGACAAAAAGGATTTCCTCAATGGCATACTGTCATCTAAACCTCATAATCTGATGAAGCTGTCATTTGAAATTACTGCTCTAAATACCCATGATGATGTTATTACACTTTTTCCTGTGCTAGCTGATTGATAACATTAGAGGATGAAGAAATTAGGTCTTACTCGTCAAGCTCCTCATCCTCGTTGCGAGTGGTGTCGGCGTACAAGTACTTGCTCATGTCAACAGGCCGGACTCCTTTCCTCTGTCTAGGCTTCGGGGGCTCTGGGTCTGGCTGGAGGTCCGTGTCCTGCTCGGGCTCATCGAAGGGGTTCCCTGGAGATGTTTGTGTCTCGGGTTCATCAGGCTCATTGAACGGATTCGAGGAGTCGTGATCATAGAAGGAATCATCATCAACCCGCTGCCTTAAGACCGGCTGGGCAGGGGGCTCTGGTTGACAGAGAGGAGAGCTCTGACCATATACAACACATACCATACTACACGTGTACAACACAGTCACTATAACTCAATAGTATTTATTTGACAAGAGCTTTGGTAGCTTGTTCCCCCACTGAGCAAGAGAGCTGGGCAACGGGGGGGGGGGGGCAAAATAAATGGGACTGTAGTCCTGGTAACTAGCTAATCATTGTGGACACACCTGCTTTCTCATATTGTGCTTTTTAGCACACCTTATAATGAAATGGCTGAGCCACAAGTTAAAAGGTGAGCTCCCCCTGGATTGTTTTATTATGCTGATGCCAGTACTATTTGCCTCTTAGCAGATATCTATATCCATTGCTGTTCATTTACTTATATTTGATTTATATTAGGTAACTTGGAAAAGGACTAAGACGTGCATTTTCAGGCACATGCAGTGTCGTGATTTGTGGGAGTTTTAATATCATCTCTCTATCAAAGTTAATTGTAGTACTATTATAGTACAGATTTTCTTACTTTAACAATTCAAGCATGCTTTTTGTGTGCTCAGGCCCACATGCCTACACACAGCAGCTGCTACTCATTAAAAAAGATAGCATACCATCTTCAAAACAAGTATTTCCACTAAAGGTGTGTTAAGACTCAATACTAGTTTAATAAGATTAAAATGTCACACAAGGGATGTGTATGAATATATTTTTAAAAAACATGTGCACAAGAAAGCAAAATCCCAGACTCATACAGATGATAAGGTTCAGAGTAAACACAACCTAAACAAGCATCAAAGTGGGAGCTTTATGTGTGTGTGTGTGTGTGTGCGCGCGCGCATGCCACTCAAAAACAAATAATCCATACTAATACACCTGTCTACTCAGGTGGTCAGACAAAAATATTGGTTTAGCTGTCTGACTGAAAGCACTGAAGCCTGCCTGCTATAGTTACACATGACTACACGCATTCAAGGTATGTGCACATCTAAACCTTCAATGTGCATCACCTGTCATTCTACTGATTCTCCACAAAATAAAAATAAACACCTTACACACACACACACACACACACACACACACACACACACACACACAATTTCTATATATAAATAAAAGAGCTGAACATACCTTCCTCATCTGGATCACCGAATGGGTTGAGGTGGTTAGGATGAAGGTCGTCATCCGGGTCATCAAAGGGGTTGGTGCTCATGGCAGGAGGCACTTCCTGATCCTCGTCTTCCAGGAAGTTCAGCTTGTTGATCAGCTCTGTTGCCAAAGAGTCCAACACAAAGTCATACACTCGAACAACAATGATGAAGAGTGACAGCTACAGTCAAGAATAACAGCTGCACAGCGATACATCACCCAAAATGAAATGAACACAAACATTCACAAACCAAATGTACCAATATCTGCACTTTGGAGTGAACCATGAGACTGTTCAGTCGTGTATAAGTAATCCCTCTTGCTGGGGAGCGCTGCCCAAACTTCTCTGTGCTCCTCTGCAACCTCAGCTTCACTTCAATGCATGTACAGCAGTGACATTCTGGGAAAATGTGTGTGTCATGGAGGGTTACTGTGGGAGACAGTGAAGGCAGTATAGAGTTGCTATGGAGATCCGAGTTGGAAAGGCTGAGAATTGTCCACTTCATCTTCATCGTCCTCACCGTAACTCAATCACATGCTGCCAGGGTGTGGGTCAGCTTGAAAAGAGCGTAAATGTGTGTGAGGTAGATGCCAAGAAGCGGTGCTGAGCGCTGTGTGAGAATCTGAGCAAAGAGAAAAAGTGTGCGTGTATGGAGTGTGAGTCCCTTGGTCTATATGTAGGGTGGCTGTGTGAAGTGGTGGCAGCTGATAAGAGGTGCAGCACTTTTCCTTGCCTCTTACTGACAACATTCATGACCCATTTTAGGCCATAGCCAGGACATGTGCATGGGTGTGTATTAACGTCTGTGTGTGTGCCAGTGTGTAGCGTAGTTTGTGACTGTTTACTATCAAAGCAGAAGAGCCAGGGGGCGTTAGCAGAGTAACCCAAATAAGCTCACTTGTTATCAGTCACAGGATAAGACCTTTGTGTAAAATGTGAGGGTAAATGAAGTTTTGGGTTTGTCATGCATAGAAAGCCAAGAGAATGCAGGTTTCATTATAATCAATGATTAATTATTCAACTTAATAGTTAATCCTTAACTACTGATGAGAATCCTTTCACAGCACATAGTTTGAGACCCCTAATATAACGCTGATGTTACCATCAACCCCAGCCACCCCAACCCGCCTGCATCTAACTTTGTTACTCTGAAGCATCTCACCAGCTTGAGGCCCAATAATAATACCACGGATCCAATACACACTTCAAGTGAAAACAAAACACTTATATCCAATTCGAAAAAAAAGCAACACAACTTCAGTCTTCCAGAAAAGACATTTTTTGGGGGTAAAATTAGCTCATTTGGATACCGATTACCTGTTTTGGTTCACTACCAATTGCAGAAAAAGAATGGGGGAGGCCACACTGTCAAAAAACAAAGAATAGGAGCCAAAAGGATGAACACCAACTGATGTGTTCACAATACCTTGTACAGCACATCACCACACAGACCAAGATAAATTGTAAGACCACAACACGATCACAATACCAATGTAAAGGAGGCTCGGGGGATGGGGGGTTTGAGTCAAAGAAAGAGAGAAACAGAGAGAGAGGAAAGCTGGAAAGAACAGATTAAGAAAAATAAATATATGGAAATAAAATGTGGTAATGAATAGTAGTGCAAAGGAGACACAATGTTCACAAGATGATAAAAGAAGAGTCAGGAACACAGGGTGTGAGAGGAGAAAGAAAGGTGAAAAAAGACCTTGGGAGGTAGCGGCAGGCTTAGCGGTTGCTTTGCGTGCTCGCTTAAGGACACCATCATCATCATCATCCCCATGTAAGCAGCTGAGGGCATTCAACTGGTTTACTATCTCTGTAAACGACAGGGCCATACAGGAAGGGAGGAAGGAAGAATAGCAGTGAACAAGGCAAAATAACACAATCCATTCAGAATATCCACACACACTCACACACACAAACGCCATTTAATAAACAAATAGTATAAATAAAGTTGACAAGGGTGCATACAGTATATTTCATATTATGTTTGTAATTGTATTGCTATTGTTAAACTAGCTAACTAATTAGCTTAAGAGATAGTACTTGATAGACAGTATATCTCAAAATACATACACAACACTGAGCTGCTGTCTTGCAAAGCTGTACTGATTTGATAATGTTTACACACAAACAGGTAAAGGCTGAATTTAGGATAGCTTTACTCTTATATTGCAATTTTTCGATGAGCTTTCATAGCTGGTGTTTCTAGTTGGTTACCTTGGTAGGTAGCACAGCAGAAGGTCTACCACTCACACACAACTGACAAATACAAACACACTAAAATACACAACAATACACACACAAAATATACATTCATGGATATGTATAATGCGTCCCTTTTAGGTGCAATATATTCTCTTTTCATTATTTACATACTGTATGTAAAAGGTAAAGAGAGAACATATGTTTTGCTGGGTATGCGTTGGTTAGCCTTGTGTTAGTATTCCTGGTGAAGCTTGTTTGCTCGTTGGATGGTTTGCATCCAGGGGAGGAATATGATAGAGGGGAGTTTTGGCAGCTTGGCCAGGCCTTTGATTCGGCGACACACGCTCGTGAAGCATCGCTGTAGGCACTCAATGCATATACATATAAATGAGACAAAGAGCAAGGAAGGGAAAAGGAAGGAGAGAAAGCATGAAGCTTAACATGAAGAGATTGCGCTCTGAAAAGTTGGATTAAGCAAAGCAGAAAGCAGCAGGGACCCTACAGTAAACCATAGAATGAATTCTCTACATGTATGTATGGAGGGCTAGTCAACTAGTCCACCAACACAGGAAGAAAGCAAGGAACAAAGGGTAATGAGGACAGGGGAACGCAAAGCCTTAGCAATAGAAGATGGTTGGCAAAACACTGTACATTAAACTCCCGAATTTACAAGTTCCCTTTTTCAATTTGGTTTACAAGCATGCACACACGTCCATACTCACAGAAGCATAAACTAGGAAAAATAAAAGAAATCAAGAAAGAAGCAAAGTTGATGCCCAACTGAATCCTTGGTCCTGGTCATTTAGGTCTGGGTGATCATTCAGGAAAGTTGGAAAGTTTATCCACCAAGTGGTCAGTTCAGGGGCAAAAGTTTAAGCATCTTATTGCTCAAGTTGATTTGCTACCTGCCAAAATAGCTGATAAAACAGGCCGACTTACCATTGACAGAGCTTTGACTGACAGCACAAAAATGTAATGACTGAAAAGCGTGGGTGCTGACCAGTAGTAACTATATTACTATGCCAGTAAGTAATGCATGATTCCAGCACAGCAGCAATCTGGATGAGTTTGCTAATGTTTCTCTGATCTTACAAAACAATATATGTGCCACCTGTCAAAACAAAAAAAAGTGCTTTGTTTCAGTTTTCACCTGTGATCTTGGCAGCTTTCTCCTCCTGGTTAACTCTGTTCTCCTCATCCTCTTCATTCTCCTCCTCAAAGTCATCCAGGTTGCCGATGTCAGCCTGCTTCATGCTCATCAGGCTGGCAAGGCTTTGCATGTCCTCATCACTGGACAATAAAAAACAAACAACCCACATAAACACACATATAGAAATTCATGTTCATAGGTAACAACAGCACAGATAGGGCATACCTATAAAGGTTTGATAGTCCACTACCAATAGACTGAACCACACACATTTTAAACTCCAGATGAAATGAAAAATGCCCTTTTACCCTGTTTGGATTACATCCCTGGTCATATTGAGCACTTATTTAACAACTGAGAAACATTAACTTTTCACACCACAGAGCTAAGATTCATTACTTAGCTAGCTAGCAACAGCACAGTATGTTGGCGTGTCTTCAGGTGTTTGACAGCACAGAGCTTGTTCCGTTTTCCAAGGTAATTCTCCATGTTTGTTATGACACGCCCACTTTACAACATTCAAATCAAATTCCTCAAAACGTTATGTCCCGCCTACCTGTCCTGTTTCTCTTGGAAGTATATCACAATATGTAAACTAGTAACTCTCGAAATGCAGTTTAAAGGACTTTAAAAATGATGACGCACCCTAAACAGAATAACAACTACCGGAGATAACAAATGAGAGAGAAAAGAATGAATAACTAAATAAATGAAATGCATCACCATTGCATTTTCAATGGCCTGTAAAAAGATGGAGAAACACACATAATTCAACCCACAGCTCCCATCCACACGACTACCAATAGCAAGATCACAAACAAGAATTATCATAGCTCTTCATCCTTCTCTTTCACCATTCATTTATTTCTTCACTTTAAACCTCCATCTCTACACTTTACTGTCATAATCAGCTAAGACTTCCCTATTCAACCTCTCCTCTCTCATGCTTCGCCATCCACCCATTGTCTCTTATGTCCCCCCCTCCACCACTTTCTTCCAGATGCTTCAACTTCTACAGTATGTCTTGTATTTTATGTAGTCTTGTATACTCCCACTCAGTCCCTACGATACCACCGCTCCATCATAATCAATGTATTCTCCTCTCTGTTCTTTGTGTTTGGTGTTTCCCAGGCCCAGAGGCTCATTTGAACTGGTGTGATTGAGTTTGTTTGTGTGGTTGACATCATTCCCCGAAGGGTTAACAAGGGTTACGCGCCATCGACCCACCATCCGCGACACAACAAAGGCCTTGTTGCTGTCCTCTTGCTCAGTATGTGTGTATGTGTGCCTGTCTTTAAATGAAAGTTGCTGCTATCAAATTAGAATGAATAACAAACGGCAAACACCATGGAGTGTGTGTCCTTAAATGAAAGTTGGTGGTATCAGAGAGGAATATGTGTGAATGAGTGAGAAGCTGCAGACACTGTGTGTGTGAGTGTGTGTGTGTGTGTGTGTGTGTGTCTGTAAGTTAAACTCAAAGAATGTAAAGACTGAATAATAAAATGGGCGTACATTTTTGTATACATACATTATGTGTGTGTGTATTCTTCAACATTTTTAGCATTCAGCAGAATAATACAAATATGCAGACTGATTAGCTTGATGTGATTCCTTGCAGAGCTAAGGACAAGAGCTGTAAGAGCTGTTTTTGTGAAGGGTAACTACATCCTCAAATTGTGCTTGAACACCTCCCTCACAACAAAATGCAACTGAGAATTGAGGGAGCAACAGCAGTGTGACGTGGAGGGCCAGGGCACACAGGGGAGACTGACTGACCACCACTCGACAGTAGAGCTGGTAGTCAGAGCTAACCAGCCATGAGAAGCTTCTATGAGAATCTCTCTCTACTGGAAAGGCAGGGGGTCCGGTGGAGCTTTGACAGTCACCAAACACACATTTATGGCCCTGAGAGAGAATTACTGTGTGGGTGCAGGCATTGTACCTGGGATAGCTGCTCTACTATAGGATGCTCTCTGGTGTGTGTGTCTGTGGGTGAGTGACAGTACATAGCTAGAGCCATTATTACTGCTTCTGTATGTGTGAATACAGCTCAGTTATTGATGGATACATTTACTGACACTACAAAGGAATAAGTCTCATTCATGTACGACATAATTTTTCGCCCTTATCAGGCTTGCTAACACTATGTGTGAGTGGCACAGAAAGGCTACGGTTAGCCTGTGTTTTTTTCTGATGCAGATGGTAGAGATGATGGCGCTACTCGCAGCTGGTTTTGAACAGAGCCGAGTCTTTGCAAGAGGCATTTTTGTAAAGAACTGTTCACAGTAGCAGGTCGTTGCTTTGCAGCTCAATGATTTCATGTTGCTTTCAGGCACATCAGCTGGTTCCACATTAGCAAATATGTTTAGTTCCCTTTGTTTTTTTCACACTCACCAGCATATTCAGATGTCATAGCAGGCTATTGTTCTTGCAGAGCAGGAAAATATACTGTGGTACCTCTTTCCAGATGCACTTGCCACAGCTTTAACTTCAAAAGATTTCACATTTGAAAGCAGAGAGCTGAGAAGCTGACCGCAGTTTGAAGGTTAGCTCTGAGAGGTACTTGAAAACGTGTGTCGTTTTCCTTTTGTCATTCACATAAGACAGCAAAAATTTGAAGCAGGGTTAGTTGAGAACCGATATCAATCAGCATTTTAGGAGTCAGAAATTAAATTGTTCATTCTAAACGAAGGGAAAGTTGTCACATGAGAAGAGCAATACTTACGTGGCCTTTCCCTCACGAAGGAAGATGCAGGAGAGGGAGAACTGCAGCGTGGCTGACACCACCTTCTTCGACAGGGGCTTAAACTTGAGTTTGACATCTGTCTGTGTGGGCATTGGACTGGCATACTGTTTCATGTTTATACTGCTGGTGGCCAAGGCCTTCCTCCGCCCTGATGGGGACTCCTGGAGAAAGAGATGAAAGACATTTCAAGAATTAATTGGATATAGGCCCATAATCGACAGTGCAGAGATCAAATGAAAAACAAAGAGAAAATGCAGGAAAGAGGCATTTTTGCTCACTGTTTTACATCCTGCTTCGGGGAACAAGTATTTAGGGTGCAATGAAGTCCAGGATGCAATTAATTTTAACAAAAGGTACAAATGGTGAAGCAGAATAACTATTTTGATCATTATTGATGGCTGGTGATTGCAACTTCAAATTAAATCATGGTGTGTTTGGTCAATATGTGTTGGTAAATTCAGAGCAAGCTGAGATCTGTGCCCTCCCGCCTCCCTCATTGTGAATTCGGTAGTGAAATCCTTCCTGGTATTTCCTATCAAGGGTCCATGCTGAAGCCATTTTTGCTGTACTTCTTTTCAGAGATGTGCTCTGGGCCAGGGGCTAGCAGTCAAATTGGAATTTGGGAATATGCCACAGACCAGGTGATAAGAGTTATAGAATCAGTGACAGGGGTCTGTGTGTGTGTGTGTGTGTGTGTGTGTGTGTGTGTGTGTGTGTGTGTGTGTATACACCCACAAGCTGCTCACCAGAGGACAGTGTGTGAAAAATAAGAACTGCCGGAAAGCCTTGTCACTGACTGCTAGATATGGAAACTAAACAGTTGGGGACGTTTCAGCCTTTTGTCTGCCCCCCCTCCCTCCAACAAAACTGATGGGTTTTGTCTGCTGCGAGTCTGGCTATGGAAGCACCACGCTGTCAGTGAACAGCAGACTGGTTCACCTCCTTGCTGTGTTGATACCACTGACATACCATGTCCCTCTTTTCTGTTTTGCCTCCTCTGTATTTACAGATTCTGTTTTTCTGATGGGAAACTGCCACATTTCCTGGTTAACTGATATGTGTTCATTTGCATGACGAGAGACTGATGTTAGAACCGAATCCAACCAAAGGATCAGACACTGGTGCACACGCGTCCCTTCACAGGCCATGTGGAATGAAAGCAGCAGGCAGTGGTAACACGCATGCTTTGTCTTTAAATCTGTCTGATTTTGCTTGCTCTCCCTTTTTTGTCTCTATTTCACTGCATGGATCTGTAAAAACAGCATATATAACTGCATCCACACCTACACACACAGACACACACAAACAGACACACACACTTGTGTCATTGTACCACAGATATATAAATACCTTCTTGTCTCAGCTGTGAATCGAGCCCCGAAGATTCATCCCCTCATGCGCACAATGCCGAACAAAGCGGAGCAGCTAGCTCTCTTTCACACAACACCAGTTTGAGAGCACATATACATATACACATACACTCAGGCGTGTTCGGCAGATAAAGCGATACAAGCTCTTTACATTGCCAGTTTCCTGATGTCTTCACACACAAAAAGAACACACACACTTCTCAGAGGCTTTGGCTGTGTGGGGAAAACTCAATCTCAGCCTTATCGCTGAGGGCCGCAGGGTATTCATTCAAACGTACACACACACACACGCACACACACACACACACACACACACACACACACACACACACACACACACAGAGTTGGTATCAGTACAGAGTGGTAAAGCCATTGGTAATATAGTGAGAAACTATGTCAGCCTCAAATAGGGACTAGAAATCTGTGGTTCAACCAACACAGCATGCTAATGTGTACAATTCATTATTATTAAACATTATTGGCATGCATGCTACATTCAAACTATGAATACATCTAACCTACTGTGGTCAAAAATAGTCTAAAGGTGACCACAAGAGACAGTACAAGTAGCCAGTTCTGTTCTTTAAATACTTGACACCACCAGATAGCACCACACTGATTTTGAAGCCTTAAAAAGGCCTTAAAAACAGCCAGTAGCTTAACTGATTGAATATCTGTTTTATAATTAATTCAAAGTATCTATTCAGTGCACTTTCACTTTTCTTAGTGGCCGTTAAGGTTGAAAAGCTCAAGCAGTTTGCATGTTGGAGAAATAGTCAGTGAAAGGTTGGTAGTGTGAAGCCCAGACCTGCTGAGAAATTCTGTTAGGCAACAGACATCTTCCTTTTCTCAAGAGCTACTTTCCAAGTGTATCTGAGACATAAACCCGAAAATTGCTCTGGCAAAGATGATCAGAATCTGTTTCTATAATCTCTATCCCTCTGTTTCTATTCTTCCTTTCCTCCTTCCGACACTTCACTGTACATTTCATCTAACCCTCCTATCTTTCCATCTCTCTCCATCTTCACCTCCTCTGTACCACCTCGCTCCTTGCTCACACCAATAATTAAATAAAAAACTACAGAAGAATCCAACATACTAGCGAGGCCACTTGACATTTCGTGCTGACATTTGAGCCTCGTCGCTTTGGCTGGGGAACATAATGACATATCATCGCCCCACCACCAACCCCAACTTGTCCAAAGAACAGCCTATCAGGAGTGGAGGGAGATGGGGAAAATAACTCTCCCTCTCCAACTCTTATCTCTCTGCAGATTACACCCTGGCTATTATACTAAGCTAATAGCGCATGTAGATGCTTTATGAATGAATTTGCCAAATGCACGAAACACTTAAGAAGAGGGGATTTAGCAAAAGGGAGGACGAGGAGGAAAAGGGGGAGAGGGGTCTTGAAAAATAGGAAATACTTAAGGATATGCAAATACCCCGGCACAAGAATGGAATAACCGTTTCAACAGATTTGAGTAGGGACGGCAAACAATGGAAATCTGCTCCATTTCCCCAGATGCTGCTTGTCAATCAATGTGTGTGTGCACGTGTGTGTGTGTGTGTGTGCGTGTGTGTGTTTGAGGGAAGGTGAGGGGGGGCAGCTGGGATTAGGGTGACTGGGAGGTTGTGACAATGTGTAAAATGAAAGGGAAGGACAATACAGAAGTTTAATTTATTACAAAGAGGATATGACTATCAATATGCTCTCTCTTTCTGAGCCCAGAGAATGACTAAATACCTGTGTGTGAGTGTGTGTGTGTAAAGGGGGCACAGTGGGAGAGAGAGAGAAAGGACAGGAAAAAAGAGATGATAGAAAGAAGGAGGGAGGGGTGGTGGCTGCATGCTGCCCCCTAGCTGCACATCTGCCCAACTGCAGCATCAGACCAACAGTTAGCTCTGACTTCCAGCTATGCATTATGTCAGACAAACTAGGCCACATGTGAGAAGACACAAGGAAAGCACCAAAAAACAAGAGCAATCAAACCTGAAACCTGCTTACAATGTACTGTCTAATTAATTTTATAACTTTCATTTAAGAAGGATGTGTTTGTATTAGAGTACCAGCCCTGCCCCACTCCCCTGGTGCCAGCTGGCCCGAGATCGATCCACAGATGCTCCCCTGGTGGGGGGGCAGGGGTCAGGGCAGGAAGGGTGCCCGGGGGTCCTGTTGAATCTCTCTGCCCCAAAATGCCAATGGGACGGGCCGGAGGAAGGAGGCGTAGGGATCCTTTTGTCACAGAGATGGATTAATTAGGCTGAGTGCTAAAAGAACCAAGAACCTCGAGGCTTTATTATAGACCTGACTCCACAGACACACACACACACAGTTGGGCAGAGTGAGCACATGATGAATAAAAAGAAAGTGCACATGACACACGCATACACGCATACACACACACCAATCAGGTAATGGTTTTCTAACACAGGTCACCAGTCAATTGGTTTCTAAATATAATAAACTGCACCATATTGATCCATAACTCACCATTTTTACTGACAATTCACATGTCACCATTATCTATTCTTAGACTGATCATGTTCTCAAATTTCTGTGGTAACTGGGGGAACCAGAGACCTGCAAAAGGTACAAATATTAGTACATTAATTTTAATTTTGACAGCTTTCTTGTTCTGTCGTGCTCCTCCTTGTCAATAGCTCAAGTGAGTGTGGCGATGTGCAGTATGTTGTTGAGGAAGACAGAAGATAAAGACATGACTCTGGTATCACAACTATGATGATAAGTGATGAATCACTGGTTCCACATCAAGCAGATGATTATCTGACTTAAGCCTGCTGCCACAAAACAAAACAATCCTAAAACTGGAGGAAAGGGACAACTTGAGGTCAGTTACACTCAGACTACAATAAGACTGCAGCTCATCCACAAGTCACATATCTGATGTTGTATTTTTTCATCACACTATGGCAGTATATGGTAATCAGACGCACTATGAAAGATGTACCAGAAACATTCAATGTTCTTGAGAGTTTCTGGCCACATTCTACTGTTTTTTTTCTCTCGATCTCTTGTTCTTCTCTTTTTATGGTATGTGTTAATTGTAAAGCAATGTAAAACAAAACCTAAACCCCCAAGCAGATAATATGAATATAGTGTCAACAAATATTCCACTCCACACGAAACTGTACACAGGCCTTCGTAATTTGTATTCACATGGTTCAGGAAAAATAAAAGCCAAACTCAATTTACCCTATAGAATAACCCTGAGGTGGCACCGATTAGCCCTCCGCCCCAACACCCAAAATCAGCTGGCTCTGGTTGAATTCAGCAGTCAGCAGATTGGACGTGGGGGGAGCACTGTGCTATTCCTCTTGCCTCAAGGTCACAGTTATTGGAAATGGAGACATCCAATGTGCTCAGATCTCTCTTTGAATCCGCACACAATGGAGTGATTCCTCTGTGTCAATTTGGCCTCCCCTGATAACTGATAAGGTGGGCCTTTTTACATACCACCTATGAATACTGCACTATAGGCATAGGCGCACACACACGCGTGCGCTCACACACACACACACACAGATTAAGACCAATTTATTCATCTGCGACTATTATATGTAAGGATTTATTTTTTTCCCCAAGCGGTGTGTATGTGTGTGTATTTTTAAAGGCAACAATGGACATAAAAGGCATGCAACACTATCACTGCGGTTATGTGAATTACAATAACAATGGTCTTAATAATGGTATGAACTGTGCAAATGGCTTTTGTGTGTATTGTCACATGAACACACACACACACTGGCACAAACCCAGAAAAACAGGACCATAGGATTTCTCTTCACTACAACCATATTCTG